>NC_081412.1:137580746-138780746 GCF_030272615.1 Cryptomeria japonica | reverse complement strand
TACACTATTATCAGATATCTTAGAAAATAAAGACAAAGCAGCTTCTCTCTGTCCTTTATTTTCAATAATTCTACCAATGGAACTGTAACCTTCATTTGTGTCAGAGCCTGAGTCATATCAAAAGGGAGACTGCTAATTAACTCAGTATTAATTTTGGCTTTCTCTACTTTAGGATGACTTGCCTTCTTTACTGTAGTTGTCCCTTGTAAGTCACTAGTAGTATTATGATCCACACTCTTGGCTACATCTTTAGATTGGTCATTCTTTGCCTGACCATCTTGAGGCATGGCATCACTACTTGTGGTCTTCTTTTGAGATCTTTTTTATGAACATTGAGCCAGGTTCACCCTGATCTCCATCCTTTTTACTACTTCTCAAGTTGTAGTTATGCTTGGCTTTCACTATGGCAGCTTTAGTAAGATTTCTTACCTCTTCATCATTGGGTCTTCTGAGATTAACCTCTTCATCTTCAATGGTTACCATAGTTAAATTAGGATGCCAATAGAATGCCAGTTGCCCTTGGTAACATTTATTATTATTCACCACATCACACTCAATAGACTCACTTTGTGAAGACTCATCATCACTGTCAATAACAGTTTCAAACATGTTAATATCACTCTCACCTTCTTTTCTCATATATTCTTCAAGGGCTTGAGCTACAACACATTGATGAGGAGAAAATGGTCCATCATAGGCCATGCACCAGGGAGTATTTTCCATATTATGAACATTTCCTCCTTTCAAGGGATTTGGGGTATCTTGGCTCTGAGTGTTTTTTGGCTTATCATTTTGAGGTTTGCCATCCTTCCAAGTAGTGTTGTAAGGAATGTCATGTAATCTAGGAGGCCTATCTTGCCAATTGTATTGAGGCTTATCATTTTTACTTACCTTAGCAGTAAGATCTTTCATGGCAATCATCAACTTCTCTATTTTGTCATCATCCTTGGCAACTTTATTTAGCTATTGTTTTGATTCTTGCCACAACCTTCCATCAGTTCCCCTTCCTACTTTTCCGGATGCTTTCCTATTACTTTCTACATTAATGGTAATCCTAAAAGAATCCCTTAGATTATGTGGGTTCTTATCCCTCGGAATATATGCCATTTTAGAATCAAAAGCATTATAATAAGTGTTCAGACACATATTATCATCTAATCTCATCACTTGATAAAGCCTACGCATTGCTTTCTGAAATCTAGCATTGAAATCTATGACAATTTCATTGTCGGACTTCCTAATATTATTGAACTCAATGAGCATGAAGCTCACATTTGTTTTATCACCATATTGTTCCTGGAAGCAATTCTTAAAATCCTCCCAAGAACCAACGCTATTCATAGGCAGACCTCTATACAAATCCCTTGCATCATCTACTAAGGATTGTACAAATAGTTTCATGATGACATCTTCATCTACAATTTCATAATCAGTAATCAGGTCACCAAATGATTTTAGATGCTCTTATGCACTGATTGTATTATTACGAGCAAATTTATGAAGCCTATCTCTTAATTCAGTAGGAACATGGTTAGGATACCCTGGGATTCCATCAAAAAAGAGCTGTCTATATAATTCCAAGTTAATGGGTCTTCTCTGGAACCGATTAGCATTAGAGTTATTACCCATATTCATTCTCACATTGGAACAATCAGTCAGAGGGATTTGGCTACCATGATTGGTAATAGGAACTTGATTAGCTAGAGGAGTGCTCATAGGTAAGGTAGACTGAATCTTTACTGGAGGGAGTGAAGTAGGCTAAGGTAAAGGTTTACTTAAGTCTGTTGAAGGAAAAATTATAGGAGGAGCTTTTAGATAATTAATTTTCCATTTAACCTCTTGATTGGTTGCTTCTAATTCAGCTTTCTCCAATTCCCTTTGCAGGTCTTCTTTTTCTTTTTTCATTCTTTCTATTTCTTTCTCATGTGCAGACAACATGTGAGAAACTTCTACTATAGTCTTAGACCAAGACCCATCTTCCATACATTTCTATTTTCCTTTGTCAACAACATTCCTAACAGGTTGCGGGTCACTAAGGACCTCCCTACTTGGTTGCACAACAAATTTGTATGTAGGGTTAATTTTGGCAACTAAATTTTCTCTGATGACTGGTCTTTATCCTCAATCAATTTAGCTTTCACTTCTTTTACCTTATTTTCTTCCTTTTGTGTCTTTAGGGAGATCAAATGCTGAACTCTTTTGTTGAGAGCCTCAATTTCTTGGGACACCTTATCTTCATTAGGGAACATTGACTTGGTCGATATCAATTAAACTAATATTCCCATCTATATTTCTTGATATAGAATCCATCTTCATATTAGAGCTATTCCTATCCTTCCCAGAGATACTAGTATGAGAAATCTTTTAATTCAAAACTGGGACATCCTCATTATTACCAAACAAACCAGAATGAAAACCCAAAATGTCCTACTCAGATTCATGGGAAGAATAATTTGAATTTGCATATATGGGTCTATCAGATGACTTACCCATATGAATGCTCTTTTGTAACAAGGAAGCACTAGATGGCTCATGTGCAATTGATCTTTTTTGGCCTCTCTGTGCCTGTTCAGGTAATCCTTCTTTCAATGTCTCTTGAGGATGTTTCCTCATGAAGGACCTGGTGTTTCTTCCTCTCTGCATTATACTTGTTTCTCTCAAAAGATTTATACTTATTCAATAGCACTGGTTATACTCGTCAAAGTCACCACCCACAAAAAATATGGGAAAATAAGAAAACAAGTTTTGATAAATCACTTGTAGAGATTCAGATAACAGGAAGATTTTTAGAAAGAGAGAGATGACACAAATGAAAGACAACACAATCTACCACAAACACACAGAGATTCAAACAAACTTCCAAGCTAATACAAGCACCAATCTGTAACATAGATACACACTATGACTCTCCCCAACAGAGTCGCCACTTTTGATGTTCTCAAATTTTGATTCTCTCTTTTCCTCCCTATAAGAATATTTGATAACTTTGTTTGCATATAAAGAGGGCACCAAGAAAATATAATTCCAGAATAACATATAACAAGGTTCCAACAAAACCTTCTACACTTTGAACTTATCCAAAGCTCAGGTGGGTATACCTTTTGTGAATACTTTCACACTTTTAAATTGAGATCCACATCAAACCAATGCTAAAAACCTATGGATTTAATAACCTCTATAAAACTGAAACATTAAAAGAAAAACTTATGCTCATTTTCAGTATTGATCCTCAAGAAAGATAGAAAGGATTCCATAACTGATATTAGTGCCTTATCCAGGCTACAGAGTCACCAAAATCAAGCAAGAGTTTTCAAAACTGAATATTCTCATACATTTCATCACTTTGGCTTTTATGATCCCCATACATGCCTAACATATACATAGGTTCTTTGCCTTTCAACTGAAACAGTTCATCAGATTCAAAGCAGCAAATAATTGATCTACTAGCAGAAATATTTCATGCATATTTAATCCCTCTCCTGAAGAGAAAAGCTAGAAATATATCTATAAGATTTCCTTACAATCCATGCTCATTCAAATAACCCTAGACTATCCAAATGAAACTAGCAAACTAATGAATGCACACCAGAAGACAAAGAAGATTTAGGCCTGAAACTTTGATCTGTATATTCATATTCATTCTTGAAAATTTTGCATAATTCAAGGTAATCTCTGAGAGAACTAGAAAAAACCTAGATATATTTCAATAAGGTTCCTTTACAAATTCTTGTGATCCCTTATTCTTAAGTCCTAGTATCCATTTATAACAATATGGATGCATACAAGCTTTAGACATTCCTAAGAATAGTTTGTTACAATCACAACTTTTCAAAAGAAGTTACAAATCACTTTCAATCCTAGTAGCCTTTTAGTTGGTTATTACGCTACAGCATCTTCTAACTATTCTGGGACTTCCTCTTCTTGCACTGCATACTTTCTTGTCCACTCTTGGAACACATCATCAGCAGGCCATGAGAAGGTAACAATTTTTTCTTTCAACTTAACTAACCTTTTCCAAGAGTTTCTCACTTTCTTAACCTCTGATTCCAAAAAACCGTAATGTGACTTTATCTTCTCTATTTCTTCAGTTATCTTAACAAACAAGGATGTGTCATCTATATTGATGATTTCATTCACTCTTAGAGACAAGTTAGCTCCTAACTCATCAAGCCATACTTGTTTGTCCTTCAACTAATTTAGACTAACAAAACCCCCAGGAAACAGTTCAAACTTATGCTCAGTATATTCCTTCTTGTACAAGTTGGATTTTCTCTCTACACCAGCTCTTCCTTCTGCTAGCTTGGTCATGCTTTTTGCTAACTCACATGAGGATTTAATAATGGCATCAGATCCTTCCTCATCATAGGATGCACACATAAGTTCTAGATCCACTTCTCTAGACATCCACTTATTCAAAATTGCCTTTAGAGTAGCCTTGTCTTCATTCAACTCACTCAAAATATCCAAAATTATTTTCATGTTAGTGTGCACAATGGGGGCTCCAACTGTATCAGCAAAACTCAAAATTGTGGCCTTTACCTTTTCTACATATTTATTTGCAAACAGGGCTTGAGCCTATTTTAACTTTTCCAGTTCATGTTGAATGGTCTCAACTAGTTGAAAACCAGAAGATATAGGAGAAGGGGGAAATTCAATGATGGGACTGGTGGGTGGGGGTCTTGCTGGAGAAGATGCAATCATTAGAGTAGAGGATTCACCTTTCTAATAATGTCCAACCAGTTGACTCTGTAATTTAGCAATGATGCTATCCCTGTTGGCTACCTTCCCTTTGGCTTCATTATAAGCCTTTAGAATTGTCTCTAGTTTTACTTGGAGATCAGTTCTCTCCTTATCTTCTTTCTCACCACTTGCCACACTAAATTTTGCATTTTCTAGAACTATGTTGGCAGCTTCCACCACCCCTCTGTCCTGCACTCTTTTAACAATCATCCCTCCAAGGAAATTAGACTCTGAGGTGTCCTTCCTTCTTCTATTTTCATCCCTCTTTTAGGACCACATGACCAAAGTAGCATTATCCTTGCTAAATGTCACTCCTTCCATAGGCTTGGTTTCTTTTCTGACTGCTTTAAGTACTAAGGCATCTGCTATATCCCATTCATGGAGGATTAAAACACCACCCTTTGATGCCATTTCTCTTCCCTTTTCAGGAGTAATGGCTTTGAATTCTTCCATATTTCTTGCTTCACCTCCTCTTCTACTGTAGTTGCATCTTTGTGAGGCTGCTCACTCTTTTTCTTCTTGTACCTTGCCTTAAATTGCTCAATATTTTGTTTCCAAACAAATTGCATAAAGGACCTTGTTGTGATAAAATTACTATTAGCCAGGAACTCCTCACTAGCTTGTTTGATAGCAGGGTCTATCACTTTGCCTTTGAACTAATCTATAGTTAAGTTCATCTCGGCACTAGGTGGCTCTTCAGGCATTCCCTCTTGTGTTTCCTCATATGTGTAGGAAATCTCCCTGAGACTTCCTAACTGCAACAATTGCTCTGTCATTGCCTGTTCATCTCCCACATGGATAGGGGATTGGGATGGAGAATACAAAGGTTCACCTGTTTGCGCTTCTTTCCCCACCCTTTGCCTCTTAGGGGAGTCTTGGATGTCAATGACATCTTCTATTTCTCTCTTCCCTCTTGAAGTAGAGGGCTCACCTATTACTGGCACCAACACATTGTATCTTGCCTTCTTATGCATCACATAATCACCTAGAGGGATGGCTTTACCAAAGGCAGCCTTGGATAACACCAATTTATCCTTTTCAGGATTATTCCTTATTATAGCTTCCCTTTTTTTCTTCAGAGTTTGGTTTAGGTCTTCAAAATAAAGAATTAACAATTTAACCTTTTCCTCAAAAGGATTAAAACTAGACAAAGGGTCATAACCACTATCAAATTGGTGAATAAAATCAAGAGCTTTCTTGTAGGCTACCCATATTTCTTTTCTCAATTCTTGCTCATCTAAATTGAATTCATTTCTAATCAAATCCTCAAGAAAATGGAATTGATGTGGTCTACCTTTACATACTACTCTTTTTCTAAATATGCCATTGAAGAAATCTTCGGGGTCAACAAACCTTGATACTGCAGTAGACAACTTATATGGTTGAAAGAAATCATCAAAGTGTTTCCAACCACCCTTGGTGATTACAAATTGATGAGCCATGTTGACAGCTAGGAAAATTGTCCCTTTTCCCCCATTCAATAATTCTGCCTCTTGAACACCTCCTATTTGCCTCAGGGTCTCTGCAAATCCTATCTTCAATGGGACTTGATAGGGGAGTAAGTATGGATTACCTATGAAACCATAAACTCTAAATATATGATAGACAAGGTATAAATATATGTCTCCCCAATTATGAACAATCTTTATACCTTCATCAAATTCTTTAGGCCTAAGGAATTCGAAGAGAGCCTTAGGGATCCTAGGGTTTTGTTGGCACAAGAGAATCCTAAGTCTAAATGCAAAGCATCTGTCAAACTTCAAGTAGTTGGCATCCTCTCTATCCCAAGACAAAATTGTGCTCCACAATTGCACAGGCATCTCTTCAGCATCCTTTTCCTTAACCAGGTCCATTTCATTGGCAAAATAATCAGCACCTTTAAACAAAAACATATGCATGAGAAGAGAGTACCACCCAAAAGGTATGTCTACCTTACCATTTTTAATCCCTATTAGCCCTGCGTGGATCACATCAATAAGATAAGGTGCATAATCGAAAGTTACTGCTAGAGAGGGGTTCAGAATTTGTACTAGCATTAGCATGTAGTGAGTTGGCATGGTGGTTTCAACATCTTCCCCAAAAATTTGACAAAGTGACCAATACATCCCTTTAGCTCTCAAAGTAAACAAATTTAGAGAGACATTTTCCATGGTATTAGGGCCCACAATAGTTCTATTTTGACCAAAAATTCCTTCAAAGAGCCACTCCTAAGGTGATCTTCCTGTACATTGTAAACCTAGGCCAGTGTATCAAAATTTATGGGCTCTAAATAATTAGACACCACACTAAGCTTAAACACTTTCCTAAACTCGTCATCATTGATCTCAATTAAGGCTCCCCTATTCACATTTCTCACACATTTAGCAATAGGATCATAATTACTTGCAATCTAGGTTATTAAAATCTACATCCATGAAAACCCCAAGGACTACAAGCTTTCCCACATCTAATTCCCATATGTTGTTCATCAACGTAGAGGAATGTCTTTGACCAAAACCCACCTTGAAAAGTCCCAGCCGAGATATCCCTATCTATGAATCCCTCAACCAGTTCCCTTTGTCATACAACCCATCCCCAATTCTCAAACGGGGGGCCTTGGGCACTAATTCCTTAATCTTAGCATCTACATTTGTAGACATGGTTAATTGTTCCAAGAAATCATCACATATCGCTCTATCCTGATAATTCACTTTCCCTGTGAAATCCCTTCTCGGTGCCATCCCAAGATTGTAGTTATATCAATTAAAATTTGGACAAACTTCTGAGAAAACAAGCCTACAGTGATACCAATTCAGACTGTAACTAACAAGCAATACGCAAAAACTTACTACTTGCCTAAATAAATTCGCTCTATGCACCAGCTCCTCTGCAAAACTCTTCAAACATTGAATTGAGACATTAAAACTGCATGCTTTAGCAATCAACTCATAATTGAATTCGCAATTGAATTCGAAAAATGGTTCCAACAGATCATTAATTTTCTAAGTGTTTCACCTTTCGTTGTTTCGCAGAGGTTAAAATCCTTGCACCTTTTTATTGCAAAACAATGACATTCATCAGATCTTGTAAGACCTACACGTCCTTTACCTTACCCGGTCATTCTGCTTAAAAATGGGCCCTACCTCCCTTTTGCTGCTTCATGAAAGGTAAAACTCGCACATTTTAATCATGTGAAACAATGTTGTCTATCGGATCTTCTACCATCCACTCGATATTTACTTCTTATGTTATCCGCCAACTTATTTCACTAACCGCACACAACTATCACCACTAGAGGTTTTCATTGTTTTGCAAAGGCTAACAACCCTACATCTTTGGGCTGCAAAATAGCACTGATCATCGGATGACCTTCGAGATGCACCCCTTTTATCATCCCTTAACCTTTAGAGTGGGCCCTCCACATGGATTCCACTTTCCTTATTGATTAGGCGGATAACTCTTACGTGTCAATCACCCAATTGCCCGATAACTCTATTGGGCTCTACATCTTAACTGCCAGTTGCTTTACTTTAACCAGGAATATTATCACCATTGCTACTCAATCAAAGTGGTCCCTTCCCAATCCTATAGAGCCATGTGTCCATCCAGTAGATCACCTTTTACCTTAGCCAGGCGTCCACCTATATTTCCACATCATGAGCCATGTAACCGCCAGCTCATTTTTCCATTTCACGAAAGGTAAATCTCATGTTGCTTCTGGCTATGAATCAATGCGGGTCATCCAATAAATTCCAAGTTGATTGGTCTTTAAAACCATGAACTGCCTATCTGTCAGACCCATCCTCCTTTCGTTGCTTCGTGAAGGATAAACTGCGTACTATTTCGCCCAGCAAAATAACGTGGACAGTTGGATCTACCTCAAGATGCACCTCTTTTACCTTTCAAACAAACCTTCCGTCGGGCCCACTACCCTTTCTCCATTTTGCATAAGATAATTCATTAGCAACTTTACTTCACAAATTAATGTGCACCGTTAGATCTTGATCAAGATGCTCAATCTTTAGATTCATTCTTTAATCCACTTACTCGGGTCCACCACTCCTTTCACCACTTCGTGAAAGGTAATTCTCGTGCATCTCTAGACTGTGAAACAATGTGGTCCATTAGATCTTCTGAGAGATGATCATCCGTTAGCCTTCCTTGTAACCATTTTACTCGGGCCCGCCACCTTTTCGCTACTTCGCGGAAGGTAAGTTCCACACATCTTTTCATCACGAAACAACACACATCGTCATATCAAATAAAACCTGTGTGATCTTTACGAAACCTGACAAGGAAATAAAACTTAGGGGAAGGCATAAAAAATAAAACATTTTAGGGACCCGCCTAGGATAAATGTAAAAGGGAGAACCTCTTTTCATGGTGGAGCGACCCTTCCACTTAAGTGGAAAAAGTAACACATAAATAGAATGCAGGGAATCCAGAAAATAGCAAGGGTAAATTTCAAAAACCCTAAACCCTTTTGACCCAAAAAACTCAGAGGCAAGATGAAATACTAAGCATAACCTTTAAGGTTTAGCAGATTAAGGAACAAAATTACCCAAAAGTCAAAACAATGATAACAACATTGTTAGGGTGCATAATATGTAAAGAAAGACTTATGGTAGATCTAATTAAAATCACCCTTGTCATGAATGAAACCCCCCAAAACAACACCTGAAGTCAAAACATTCCTTGGCTATACTAGCTACCATAGGAAAATCATCAAAGGATATGCATCAATAGAAGCATCACTAGAAATGTTACTAAAAAACTGAAAGAAAAAACCCATAGAGTGGACACTAGAATGCCAACAATATTTTGAAACCATCAAACAAAAGATAGAAAAATCCCTTATCCTAATCTTCTCAGAATTTTTTGTACTATTTCATGTACATGTAGATGCATCTGGCATTACCATAAGTGTTGTACTTTATCAACTAAGGGAAACAAGAATCATTCAATAGCATTTTCTAGTAGAAAAATATCAAAAGCAAAGAGAAACTACAACACTACATAGAGAGAACCCCTCACCATGGTACATGCCTTCCAAATATTCTAGCACTATTTTCTATCCACTCATTTTACCTTCTATATAGAGCATGAACCTCACAAATTATTACTAAACAAACATTTGAAGCAAGGTCAAAGATGTAGAAGGATCTTATTATTCTAATAATTAAACTTTAACATTATGGTTAAACTAGGAGGAACAATAAAGGTCCCTACCTCTCCTAGAGGTATACAGGAAAAGATCCCAAAGATATTGATGATAAAGACCTACCAAGTAGTAACCTATTTTAGATTATAGTAGTTTTGAAGGAACTTCATGATGTTGTCAAGTTGCTTTCAATAGGGACATACCCCACAAATATGAATTCACATGATAAGGAACTTATATTAAGGAATTCATTACCATTCACCTTAAGATAGGTAGCATTGTATAAAAGAGGAAGGGAGGATACACTATAGAGAGTGGTTTATGAACATGAAAGAGAGCATATTCTCAAGGAAGCACATAAAGTAATTGCAAGTGGACACTTTAATGAGGATGGTACAATACAGTAAGCATTGCGATATTTGCCAACAAATAGGATGCCCTTCAACCCAGGATGAAATGCCACTACACTATTCCTTTCAAATAATCCATTTGAAAAAATGGGCAATTGATTTCATTAGCCCAATTGACCCATTGGCTATGGTATCTTAGGCCAGATTCATCATTACTAGAGTTAATTTTTTAACACAATGGGAAGAAGCTAAACAAAATAAAGACTACACCACATACACAACAAATAAGTTCATCTACAAGAACATAATCACCTGATTTAGTTGTCCTTTAAGAATCACAAGGGACTAGGGGAAGAATTTAACGAAAAAACCATCAAGAAACTACAAAATAAATTCATGGTTACATGCAACTAGAGTTCTCCCTACCACCCATAGGCCAATGAGGTAAGCAAAGAATTAAACAAGATTTTGGAGACAACCTTAACAAAGATGTGTAATGTGAACATAATTTATCGGGATATTAAAATACCAGTAGTACTTTGGGCTTACCAAACAACATATTAAAGGGCAACTTCACGCTCATATTTTTAACTTTTCTATGCTCTCGAAGCCACCCTACCCATTAAATCTATTTTCAATAACCTTAGAACAACACCCATACTCTATCTTATAGAAGATGACTATGTCAAAGAACAATTTGAGAGACTAGATAAATTGGAGTAGGATAAACAACTTGCAGAAGATAACCTCTTATCAGAATGGAGAAGATAGAAATATTGGCATGACTAAAACTTGAGAATGAAATAGGTCAAGTTGGGGGACGCTATCCTTCTTTATGAAAACTATTGGGATAATGTGTAAATATGTGTTTGGATTGCTTGAGTGATGTGTTGTCATTGTTGTCAACATATTCCTCTGTGCATTCCAGTGTTGCAGTCATATTAAGTAAGTTGGTTTGGCCAGTGTGTTGCAGTTGAGTTGTTGTGAATTAAAGGGTTTTGAGATAAGTATCTCTAGTTGATTAAACTAAAGTTTCAATGGTCAGCATGGTGATTTGATCAAGTTATGTGATCCGATATTTTGGTTGGTTTTTCAATTGTTAGGTGTTGATTAGTGTTATGGATTTTTATTTACATTGCAATATATTGGTTTGCAAATTTGGTAGAGTGTTTGGGATGTTCTGGTGTGCCCTCAATTCAAATGGTTCATGATTTGGAGGTCCATAAGTGAATTGTTTTAGTTTGACAGTCAATTCAGTCAGTGTTCTTCAAGTTCGATATAACAATGATGAAGATTCTAGTAAGTGGTTTTGTTGTGGTTGTTGTTGTGGTAATTCATGTTGCTTGTGTATGTTTCTAGATTGTGTCCTATTTGTGTTGGTGGTCCACATTGTTCATTGTGCTTGTTGTTGATGATTTTTCTTGATCTAGTGGTATTCTTCATGTTCTTGGCCAACATGATGATTGTAGTGTTGGCAAATGCACACTCCAATGAGAAATTGTAGGTGATTGAAGGTATTGTCATTGATGGCAACCTTACAATCATATGATACTGGCAGGCAACGATACCGGCATAGACAGACTCAACACCAGCATACAATTCACCAACAGGAATTTTGTTTAAATGTATTTTGTATTTAATTGTAAAAACCTTTTGTAAGCCAACTTGGTAGATTGTAATATGACTCACATAAGTATGAAATCATTGTAGATCATTTAGGATGTGAAAGATGGAAGGATTAATGTAGACCTAATATGTGAACTGTAAGGCAGATTTTGGATAAGGGTTTATGATTATTGCAGAGCTTAAACTAGTACTGAACCTGGCATAGTAGATGCTAATCTAAAGCAGTACATGAAATTGGATTTGTATAATCCAATTTTGTAAGTCAGTGAGACTTCTTTTGTAACTAAGCAGTGAGCTCTAGGCACTTGGCCTTCCTGCATGTGTAGGCCCCTATTGTAAACAGTAATATTCCCTTATTGGCCAGTAAGCAAATATTGTGGGTCACAAATCCCACCGAGGTTTTTCCCACACTGGGTTTCCTCATTAAAAATATTGTGTTATGGTGTGTCTTTTATGTTGTGATTATTGTTCTTATTTACTGCATTATTTTTGTTTTACTGGTACACAGTTTTGAAATGCTTTTCATGTTATAAGTTAAGAAAATTCATATACCAATCATATACTGATTCACCCCCCTCTCAGTATCTTTGGGAATCCTAACAATTGGTATTAGAGCTTGGTCCTCTATTTTCAAAAGCCTAACACCTTGAGGAAGATCTTAACACCAGTAGAGATGGAAAATTTGAGAAAGCAATTGGAAATGGCTCTTTCAGACTATGATGCAGAAAAAGTGAAAAATATCAAACTTGAAGATGATCTAAAGGCTGCATAGGATATTATTTGAGGACTTCAAGAAAATTTCACTATAGCAAGAAACAAAAGAAGAGAACTTTGTGAAAAGATACAAAATGATAAAGATGAAAAGGAAACTCTCAATGATCTGGTGAACAAACTAAGACAAGAAAACAATACAATGAAGAATGAGATGCAAGATATAGCTATGAGATTTTGTAAAGAAATTGAAGATAGAAAGAAGAATGAAGATGACTTGGTTAGAAGACTAAATGATGTTGGAAATGAAAACATACGACTTATTCATGAAAATGATATGCTAAAGACAGATCTAATTCACTTAGAACATGACAAAACTGAACTCATGAGATAGAAAGATTTCTTGGAAAATGAGTTGGCTACTACAAATCAACACAAGGAGAAATTCAAGAAAAGTTCAGAAGAAATCGATGACATGCTAAAGAATCAGAAACCTAATGGTGATACACATGGTCTTGGCTTTGAAGTTGGTGAAAACTTTGGTACTGCAAACAATCATGATCATAGAAAACCGGTAAGACAACCTAATGCTTACAAATTTAATGGGAAATTCTTTAACTATAACAAGTATGGTCATAGAGAAAATCAATGTAGATCTAGAAATTATCAAAACACTAATGCACCCACCAGTCAATGTTCTAAATGCAACAAAGTTGGTCACAATTCAGAAAATTGCAGAATGAATGTAAGATGTTATGTTTGTGGAAGATTTGGACACTTATCTAATCAATGAAGAACACATACTGACATAGGATATGGGAAAGCTATTCAGAAAAACAATGTGACTTGTTATGCTTGTAACAAGATTGGACATATTGCAAAATTTTGTAGAAGCAAGACATCACCGGTAAATAACAAAGGACCCAGCCTGAAAGGTAAAGAAAAAGTTGAAGAGGTAAATCAAGAATTCTCAAAGAAATGGATCAGAAAGTCAGATCAAAATGTTGATGGGAATACTCCTCCACGGGCAGAACAAAGTATCACTCCATCAACAAGAGACTCTTCATCTAACTGAAGGAAAATCCTTTGGGGGTTTAGCAGCAAATTGAAAAACATCCTAATATACCCTCGATTGATGGTGAGAAGTTGAATTACTTCTTAACCAACAGATGAGTTAAGTTGTGACTTAACCAACAAGCATTAAATGTGGTAGTTGGAGAAAATAACATTATAAAGTAAGTGTTTTGGCTCCTTTTTTATTCACCGAGCATTCAAAATCTTCAAAGAGCACGAAATTCCCAAGCGAAGGCATCCTTAGCGTAAAGTGAAGCAGTTCATCCAAGCACACATACCTAAAGGAAGATTGAGGTATTTATAACCATGGCATCCTCCTTTGTTCCTGAATTCATTGCAAACCCTATTATTGTAGAAGAAGTTAAATGCCCTAGACCCGTGTTTAAGATCATTCCCGACATTGCAAAGAAAGATGATACCCTAGGGGCATTCTCTCAAATTCCTAAAGGAGTAGTAAATGTTGAAGACCCTAGAATGTACATACATTGTCACATAGAAGAAATAGGAGATGAAGAAATCAAGAATATGTATCAGACTGTTTTATGTGATGAATCTGGAAACATCAAACCGGAACATAAGGTAGTGGAAACCCTAGGTTTTGTGGATATTCTTAGCATCCCTGATTTTCCCAAGGATGTTATAAGGATTGTGCTAAGCAGAGTGCATGTCGATTTATTTTGGTTGGATTCAATTCATAAGATCACCAAAGAGGTAGTTAAGGCAGTGACAAGCTTACCCTCCACCGGTAGCAAGCCTGACAAAACTAAGAAGGTCTCTAATGAAACTATAAAGACCCTAACCGGTGCAAATTTTGACAAGAGATCACTTAGAGTCAATGATGTTAAAGATGTAAATGTCAAATTCATTACCATGGTACTTGGCTACAAAGCTACTCATACAAACAGACTAAACTCAATCTCTAGCTTGTGTATTAAAAGTGCTTATGACTTAGTGAACAACAATGTTAAGATTGACATCTGTGAATGGCTGAAAGATAAACTAATAGAAAACCTAAAGAAAATCAAAGGTGACAAGAAGGGTACCTTCAGATTTGGCAACCTACTTGTAAGCTTAATGTTTTATATCACTAAGGAAGTACCCGGTACTGGCAGAAAAGACTTTGGATTTGATATACCAATAGGAAAACAACTATTGAACCTACTGAGCAACATGGGAGAAAATAGAGATAAGAACATCAATGAATATTTCCAAGCATTTAAGGCAAAGATGAAATCTAGAACAAGACTGTCCCAAGCTATTATTAACGAATACAAAGATGACATATGCTTTGTGGTAAATAAAGATGAAATTTGGATGGAAGCAGTTGTCCCAAGAACTATTTGGGTAACCGAAATGGGATATGAAGCTGATGAGAACATAATTGAGACATATGCAAAAGCTCTACTTGAGGCACAAAGAAAACTAGATGAGGAATTATTTGGCAATGCTGAAACAATTGAGAGTGGCATTCAATCACAAAAAGGAATTCAGAAAACTGAACAGATAGTGAGGATAGGTACAAGACAAGCAAAAGCTATCAAAGAAGATGTACTGAACAAAACTGGTATCAAGGAAAGTGAGTTGGAAGGACTTCAACTGGAAGCTCACCTTTCATCGATTGTAACTTCTTCTGAAAGTGATATACCGGCCGAATTCAAAAGGGCAGTAAGGAAAAGAAAACCCTCACCAGCACCCTCACCTACACCCAGAAGAACAAGACAAAAGCAACAGGTAGTTAGGCCTCCAGTTAAGAAGTTAACTCCAAAGAAGAAGAAGGTAAAATGGGATATTGCTCCATTGGACAAACATCTAAGTGAAATAACTGAGGATGGAAAGCTGAGAAATATTAGCAAGCTGTATAACACACTTTCCACTTATGATAAAGAAAGCATAGAGAGTAGTGTAATCTTACACTTGGACATATACAATAAATTTTTGATGGAGATTGTTGATGAAATACCCACTGATTTATACAGAAGACTAGAAGCTAGAAGGGTAGCTATTGTTGAGTTAGACAAAAAGATAAAAATAGAAAAATTTCTTGCAGTTCACCCAATGAACTCCACTAAAGAGATAGATCAATTGATCAGTGAGGCCAACCAGATAGTATTTTCAACCGGTCATCGACATGTAGCACTAATGGCATGTAGAGTGGATGAAATCACTGAAGAAACTATAGATCAATGGGGTATATTCTTTGTTGAAAAAGAGGAACAAGAAGAACTTAAAAGACCTAAGACCATCAGAGTCTATCAAAAGGACATGGATAAGGGGAAAGGTAAGGTAGGTGGATCTCCAAGCCTAAAAAATAATTGATAACTTACCCCCACCTCTTTCTGATACTCCACCGGTAGAAACTATTGACACACAACCGATAACAGAGAGTATGGAGACTACTCATGAGGATACAAATCCAAAATCTAAAATTTTGTACACTATGAACATAGACACCCAAGACGTAAATATTGTGGTAGATAAGGAATCAATTGAAAAGATAGATGTGGCAACAAAGTCACCAGCTGAAAATGTTGAAATTGATAACATTGGAATTGGGGAACAACAACAAACTGAAGAATCAACTGATCCCTCGGAAACTGGGAAGACAAAGACCACAGATGTGCATACTATTGCATCTACTGAGCCACTGGCAAGTACAGAAACTGAAAAACCAACTAAGTCACCGGCAGTAGATAGTGCAGAGGTGAATACAAAGAAACTGACAATGCATACTAAGACTACATTCGAAAAAAATGACAGTTGAGAGCACAGAGAAACCCACTGAGGCATAGGTTGAGAAACCAGAACAAAAATAGTTAGAGTCACAGGTTCAAACAGAGATAGTACCACCTTCATCTAAAAATCCCAAACCTTTGGTAGTAGAAATGCAAACTCAAACAGATCCTACTGAGAAAGAGGAAAGCAAAGTTATTACTACAACTGATAGCATGGAGATTGTGAAAACAGTTGGGCAGACATCTGGTACTTCAATGAATGAATTCTAGTCAACAAATGTGACAGAGGTACTCTTGGACTCAATAAAGAAAATAACAGATGTAGCGTCCTAAAATTATGACACTTGCAATTTCGACTGCATTTCGGTCTTCACGATGGCGACGCAACACGCAACCTGAATGGAGACCCTGAAACTTGATTATGACACTGAAAACTGCATTTTCTTGCACCCTGACCTAAACCTCCTTTGCACCCTGTTGTCCCGGGAGGTGGGACCAGAGCGCCCAGCGCCCTGGTCCTCCAAGACCATGGCGCCCAGCGCCCTGCTCCCTGGGTCCTATTTTGGGCCTGGTCTCTTTTGGACTTCGGGTCTTTATGTTTGCAAATTGGAAAATTATCTTTCCTGGTCGGCCTAAGGTCGGGAAAATCAGTCTATCAGCCCTAAATGACAAGTATATAAACTACATTTTCCTCTCTCATTTGGGAGAGAGATACATACATGACGGAAAAAGCGTGGAAACTATACTCAAGCATTCAAGCATTCCTTCAAGCAATTGATCATTTCAAGTCTCCATTCAAGGCTAAGTGTTGCATTCAAGACAAGGATTCAACCATTGAAGAGGAGATCACTTACAACATACTACTACAACATACAACATACAACATCTATACCTTCGCACATAAGGATACAAACATCCTTACAACAAGGTATTAGTACTTGTTTTACATTACAGACATTTACATTCACAGCATTGCTCATTTCTTGGTTAATTCCAAAACCGGGGTTTGACCTAAAGGCAAACCCCTAATCCCTAACCCCCCAATCGTCTTCGCTTTTCTATGTGTAGGTTGCAGGTACGCGGCTGAAATTGAAGATCTGGAATCCTTGTGCAGAGATGAACAGATCCCCCTTCGTTTCACAGATTTTTCGGAGGACCGTGGCGCCGGGCACCATCGTCGTGACAACTTTCGCTCAAATTTGCAGGACAGGGCCGTATCGATATTTTACTGCTAATTCCAGGTCCGCAGCTTCATCCTATATCCCTATCTCAGTTTATAAGCGAATCTTTCTCACTTTCTATGCATTCCTAGCTTAATTCTTCTATGCACATTCTTTACAAAAGAGGGTAGCCTTGCTGTCATAACCCTTGAAACTCATTTAGCATCCAATCTTGCATTGTGTGGGATTGGATCTTGTGGGTTTTCAACCCCTCTTTTGAATGTAAAGTCTCTCCCCTAAGTGAAAACCATCAACCCTAGAGTGAATCTCCCTTCTCTCTCCTTGGAGTTGGAAGAGGGGAGAGCAACTAGGGTTCGATCGCGATTTTCCGCTTTACATTTTGGTGAACCCGACGTGAACATCCTTTCTGATTATTCATGGTTAGATCTGAAAATTGGATCCCTTGATTACATTTCCATGTTTGATCTTTTGCAAATTTTAGAGTTTGATTGCATAAAAACCCTAAATTTTCTTTTTAGTAATTGAACTTGTGAAATGTCTAAATGTTAATGCTTGTTTCAGATCTGCCCTTCTATTACAAATTATCAATTCATATCTATGTTTTAATTTTGAAAATTAAGTGGTTAAGTGTCAAAACCCTAATTTTTAAAACCCTCTTGGTTCAACCTTTGTCCGACAATTTCACTGATCAAAACATCTCCAAATCAGCTGTAACTTTGGATTCCGCAATAAAATCACAATATCTTTCATCCCTAAAAATTTGGAAAAAAGTTGCGAGGACCGTGTGCACTCCGAGCGCCATCGTCCTTGACATTTTTTCTGAAATTTCGGGAGCTAGATCTTACTGTATTTTTCTGCTAAAATCCAGAATTTTGGCTGATTTTATCAATTATAACACTTTCAAAATTAAAGTCAAAGTTGGTCTAGGGATTGCTTGGATTAATGCTTCTAATCATTCAAAAATCATTGAAATTGAAATTTTGTGTCAAAATTGTGTTCTTACTGTCCTAAATCTGAAAAGTGTGTTTGCATTCTTTAAAAATTTCAATGCTTTATTCAAATTCTTACAATTTGTGACTTTTGAAATTAAGTGCTTAATTACAACAACTTTAATTTCCGCTTTCAAAATTGAATTTTGCGTGAAATTGAGTCAATTTTTAAATTTCAAAATTTGCATTGCTCTTGACATTCCCTCTAAAATCATAAAATTCAAAATTTCAGTTTCCCTCTCTTTTTCAAAATTCAAATTTTTGCATTTTTCGACAATCTTGGTAGGGTTCAATTTTGAG
The DNA here is from genome assembly GCF_030272615.1 of Cryptomeria japonica. Taxonomy (NCBI): domain Eukaryota; kingdom Viridiplantae; phylum Streptophyta; class Pinopsida; order Cupressales; family Cupressaceae; genus Cryptomeria; species Cryptomeria japonica. The sequence continues at coordinate 138,761,903 of NC_081412.1, read as the reverse complement.
ATTGCAACTTTAATTTGGCCTCTCTACAGATCGTAAAATCACTCAATTTTTTCAGATTAGCTCTAAAATCATCATAACTTTCATCCCTGTAAATTTCAAAAAAAGTTGCCAGTACCGTGTGCACTCCGAAGCGCCACGGTCCCTGACATTTTTTTTGAAATTTCGGGAGATTGTCCTGATTGTATTTAACAGCTTAAATCCAGAAGATTGGCTAATTTTACTGAAAATTGCTACCTCTAAATTAAAAACTTTCTCTCTCTCTCTAGTGCATGAGTTTTACAACAATAAGCCCTACTTACACTATTCCCGTTAGACGAAGCCGTAGAATTAAGTCTTTCCGAGGTTTAATTACCGAGGAGATGGAACCTAATTTGAATAGCCTTTTTAACGAGGACATGGGTAATTCCTCTAATCCTCCTAATGATGAAGAAGCTCTCCATGAAGTTTCTGAAGAACAACTTTCGAAATTGGATAACCAATTTGATGATTTTCGACAATGGATGTCCCAAGAATACCCCGATAGTCAAGCTCTTCCTTTAATTGAGGGTCTAAAACGTATGCTTCAAAGTGATAAGAATGGAATTGATATTTTGCATGGTATTGCACACATTGTGGATTCGAATGTGATGCCTATGAAGAGTTGTGCTGAAAATTTGGGTTATACACAACCTCCTACTCAAGTCAATCATTCTATTCCTTTGACGACCTCTACTGCTAGCATACCTACCTTTACATCAAACATAATGCTACTTCTACACAAGACATTCCTCTTGTGATCACCAGTCATGGGGGCAATCCTTCCTCTTCAATTAACCCTCTTCCTTCATTTAATCCGACTTCTTCATTCATTCCTTCAATGAGTGTTCCTATTACATCTCCACAAATGAACATGATGCAAGGGGGCAATTCATTCAATCATTCCATTCCTATTTGTAGTGTTCCTCCTGTCCAATCATCTCCTATGACTAATTATCATAGGGTCCCACCACCTTACTCTTTACCTTCTTTCAATAACATAACACCTCCATCTCAATCTAACACATCTAATATGAACTCTTCGACTAAAGCGACCATTAACAATCTTGCACAAACTGTCTCTTCTTTACAGCAACAAATTGCTTCTATGAATCAATCTAAGTTTAGTGTGCCCACATTTGATGTTGCGAGCCCACTTTCTCTTGACATTGTTCGAGCTATTCCCCCTAAACATGTTGAAATTCCACATTTGGAGCTTTATAATGGTAAAGGTGATCCTCTAACACATGTTAAGACTTTTCAAACAATATGTACTGATTTTGCTTATGACCAAAGGTTGCTTGCAAAACTGTTCACTAGAACATTAAGAGACAAAGCCCTACAATGGTATTCCTCGTTGCCTTCTTATTCTATTACTTCTTTCGAACAACTTGCAAATGCTTTCATTCAACAATTTCAAAACAATATAAGTCCTAAGGTTACTTTGATTGATTTAATGCATTGTAAACAAGGTGTTAAAGAAAAAGTGACTGATTTCATTGGTAGATATAAGCATTTGTATGCTCAAATTTCTTTTCCAGTGCCTGACAATGATATTCAAAGAATCTTTATTTCTAATTTACAAAAAGATATTCGAGACAAGCTTCTGTTTTCTAAGTTTACTTCTTTCCAACAGTTGTGTGCAACTCTTCACAATTATCAACTGACTGTGAGTCAAATGGAACAATCACATCCTATGGCTCCGAGTGATAAGGGTGATAGCAGTCAACAACCATTTGGGAAGTTTAAACCGAATAGAGATTCCATCAAATTCAATGAAAACATCATCAACAACAATGTGAATGCAGCATCAGGTGTGCCTCCTATTTCTAAATTTTTCAAGAAAGAAAGAAAGTATACTCCTTTGAATGAATCATTGCATAGTATTATGAATAAGTTATTGGAACAAAATGTGCTTACTCTTCCTCCTATAAGGCAAATTGATCCCGCAAAGATTACTTCACCCTATTTTGATAACAAAGCTTTTTGTCAATTTCATCGTCAACCTGGGCATGATACTGAAAAATGTTTTTCTTTAAAGGGTAAAATTCAAGATTTGATTGATAATAATACTATTTCTATTTCTGGAGTGAATGATAAAGGCAATACATCTGTAGCTCCTCCTAATCAAAATCTTCAGATTTTCATTGATCCATTACCTTCTCATACCTCTAATGCGATTGAGACTAATGATTCCTCTTTTTCATCTGATGGTCTGGTGTCTATGACTGCAATTGTGATTAACTTTGTAGAGCAGCAAGAAAACCCTAAAGAACTTTCCATCACATTTGATTCCAGTGAAACCATTAGGGCACCTGATGGTCCTTTATACATAGTTGCAAAAGTCAAGAATACACCTTGCCGTGGAGTGCTTATTGATCCTTCGTGCATGGTCAATGTTATTACTGAAGAATTTCTTTTTACTTTGCAATTGAATCAAGTGATATATGACAAAACAGATGTGATTGTGAAACTATTTGATGCATTTTCTTCTCCTGCAATTGGTTCTATTACATTTCCTATTGAGGTCCATAACAAATCCCTTGATGTGAACTTTGCTATTATTCCATCTTCCGAACAATTTCGTGTGAAGCTTGGCTATCCTTGGCTATCTTCCATGAAAACTATTGCTTCTCCTATTCATAAGTGTTTGAAATTTCCCCATAATGGTGAAGTTGTTACTGTCAATCATAGTCTCTTTAAACCAACTGAAAGAACTTCTAGCGTTCCTATTGATTACTTTTGGCCTAAACAATTCCAATCTCTTCCTCCGCGAAGTGATCATCTTTTCAAATCTTATCAAAAGTGGAAAACAGATATGATCCTATCTCTAAGTGAACCTAGAACACCCAAACTTGACATTCCTATCATTCTTGAGAAGGAAGTCCTTCCTTTGAAAGATAAAACTAATGTCTTTCCTCAAGAAGATTTCCAACCCATCCCAATGGATGTGACTATGCCTATGATTAATAAACTTCCTAAAAGTAGACCTATACCTCCTCGTCATGATGGACTTGGTCTCCTTCCTAAACCAAATATTCCTCCCTTATATGGAGCAGTTCCTCCTCCTTCTTTTTATAGAGAGAAGAGACCTTCTTCTTCTCCTATTATTCAACCTAAGAGACCACAACCTAAACACCCAAGTGATAAGGATGAGAACATTCCTCCTCCTCAATCTTCTTCACTTCCTACTAAGACTAGACAAAATTGTTCTGCACGTGAACGCCAACGAAAGCGTCATCTTAGAGCTCAAGCAGCTGCTTCTCAAACTTTGCAATCTCCAAAAACACCTTCAACAAGCATTATTCCATTTTCTCCTCAGCCGACGATTGAGCCGAAATCTCCTAAACATAAGATGCATGATGGTCTTGATCCTGTGCGAATTAAAGACCCTATTTTTATAAATCTTGATGATGATATAGATGAAAATGCTATTCATGATGAAAATGTTACTTCTCTTACTTCTGATAGTGAATATGAACTTGTTGATATTGATAACCATTTATCTAATGAATTTTCTAAAGCACTTATCCTAGCTCCTAGACAAGAACAACGTGGCTTGGAACATGAACATAGCCCTTGTTTGGATCTTGTGATAGCTCCATCTGCTGTGTTGAATGTTCCTCCTCTAGCGTGTTCCCTGCCTTCCCGAAACATTGATCAGCAAGATCGGGGGGTAGATGACGTGCTAGACTAGTTACATTAGCATAGCAGATTCTCTCCTCCTCTCTTGTGTTACTTCCTCTATACGTTATTCTCATTCTTCTATTTGTTGTCCTTAGTGTTGTCTACTTGAGGACGATTCAAAGCATTGAGATCTCTCGATCTCTCTCATGTTGACTCAAAAGACACATGTGTTCCCTTCTTCTAGGTGACCTTCCTTGATTGGGGAATGAAGAACAATTATGCATACATACATATGATATATATACATGAATTATCATACAGCATACTGACCCCGAGGAAAGTGAAGTCACCTCGTGCTTTGTGTTTTGTGTCTATTATCCTTGGGCTTATCTCACACTTGGGGGCTAAATCCTTGTGATAACGTGCTCCTTTCTCATTTCTTATATGTATCACTACCTTAAAGCAATCACCCCCAGTGAGGCATGTGCGATTGTTTTAATGTAGGGAGGCATACATCCCGTTCATATCTTTTCAAGATACTTGAAAATTTCTTGACAAATTTAGCTTTGCCTTGAAAATTTTTGATATCTTTCTTGCATGACTCATAGTGAGGGAACCTTGCTACTGACAGTCATGGTTCTCCCTCGTGATCTTCCCTTTTACTTTGTCAATCGAAGTCGTAAGATCCTTAGTCCACTGGGGGCTTGGTGTATCTTGCCTCCTTGATGTGGTGAAAGTCTTTCAATGTTGTTTCCTTGTACTTTACCGGAAGTATGAGCATACATACTACCGCTAAAGTGGGGGCTAAATGTAGCGTCCTAAAATTGTGACACTTGCAATTTCGACTGCATTTCGGTCTTCACGATGGCGATGCAACACGCAACCTGAATGGAGACCCCGAAACCTGATTATGACACTGAAAACTGCATTTTCTTGCACCCTGGCCTGAACCTCCTTTGCACCCTGCTATCCCGGGAGGTGGGACCAGAGCGCCCAACACCCTGGTCCTTCAGGACCAGGGCGCCCAGCGCCCTGGTCCCTAGGTCCTATTTTGGGCCCGGTCTCTTTTGGACTTCGGGTCTTTATGTTTGCAAATTGGAAAATTATCTTTCTTGGTTGGCCTAAGGTCGGGAAAATCAGTCTATCAGCCCTAAATGACAAGTATATAAACTACATTTTCCTCTCTCATTTGGGAGAGAGATACATACATGATGGAAAAAGCGTGGAAACCATACTCAAGCATTCAAGCATTCAAGCATTCCTTCAAGCAATTGATCATTTCAAGTCTCCATTCAAGGCTAAGTGTTGCATTCAAGACAAGGATTCAACCATTGAAGAGGAGATCACTTACAACATACTACTACAACATACAACATACAACATCTATACCTTCGCACATAAGGATACAAACATCCTTACAACAAGGTATTAGTACTTGTTTTACATTACAGACATTTACATTCACAGCATTGCTCATTTCTTAGTTAATTCCAAAACCGGGGTTTGACCTAAAGGCAAACCCCTAATCCCTAACCCCCCAATCATCTTCGCTTTTCTGTGTGTAGGTTGCAGGTACGCGGCTGAAATTGAAGATCTGGAATCCTTGTGCAGAGACGAACAGATCCCCCTTCATTTCGCGGATTTTTCGGAGGACCGTGGTGCCGGGCGCCATCGTCCTGACAACTTTCGCTCAAATTTGTAGGACAGCGCCGTATCGACATTTTACTGCTAATTCCAGGTCCACAGCTTCATCCTATATCCCTATCTCAGTTTATAAGCGAATCTTTCTCACTTTCTATGCATTCCTAACTTAATTCTTCTATGCACATTCTTTACAAAAGAGGGTAGCCTTGCTGTCATAACCCTTGAAACTCATTTAGCATCCAATATTGCATTGCGTGGGATTGGATCTTGTGGGTTTTCAACCCCTCTTTTGAATGTAAAGTCTCTCCCCTAAGTGAAAACCATCAACCCTAGAGTGAATCTCCCTTCTCTCTCCTTGGAGTTGGAAGAGGGGAGAGCAACTAGGGTTCAATCGCGATTTTCCGCTTTACAACAGAGTGTAATGCACAAGCTTACAAAGCTATAGATGACACATTACCAATTTTAAAAATGATAGCTCCAAAGTGTAACATAGATAATAAAGATCCTTTGAGCCAATTAGACACATTGTCTAAATATATAACCGACAATCTAATTACACAGGACCAGATAAATGAAGACACATTCAAAGAGAAAATGAATACAGAGAAAGAAAAATTCTTTGAGGAAATAGTGAAGAAGAATAAGGAACAAATGGAAACCTCATTACCGGCACTAGGAGAAACAATTTTGGATTTCAAGAAACTGTACAGAGATACCTACAAAACTGATATTTTGGCAGAAGACATAGATTTGGAGATTAGCAAAGCATAAGCTGAAATTAACAATATTCCTGACAATTTAATAAGAACATCAGATCCATTTTTGGAAATTGAAAAGAACATTGCAGATCTTGATGAGAAAATTGAGAAGTTAGAAAAAGATAAAGGTTAAGGCAAAGGATTTAAAATGCAAACTAGGTCCTAAACTAGATTACCTCATTTCTTTGAGAAAAGAAATTTCTGAGGCTTTAGTTCCTAGACTTATGACACCGGAAGAGAAAATGCACATACTCACCGGTACAGTTCAGAGAACAGAAGTGGCATTAAAGGACAACAAAAGGTTCAGTGACAGTCAAAATTTTGCATTGGCAGACATCTATCAAATTGTAACCCACCGGTTACAAGGATCTAGGCGGGAACCACAATCAACTGACAATGAATGACAACCTTTGTCATCGATGTTAAAGGGGGAGTAGTGGAGATGAGAAAAATGATTGAAGAAAGACATCATCAGCTCAGGGGGAGCACACATTTTGATAACACATTTTTGGTAAGACAATTTTGGCAAATTCTTTTTGGACACTTTTTGGATTTTTCTCATGAGTGTTGCCATCAATGCCAAAAGGGGGAGATTGTTGGCAAATGCACACTCCAATGAGAAATTGTAGGTGATTGAAGGTATTGTCATTGATGGAAACCTTACAATCATATGATACTAGTAGGCACCAGCACTGGAAGACTCAACACCAATATACAGTTTACTGACACAGAAAAGAAAGATTACTGGCACCATGGCCGACAAGAATTTTGTTTAAATGTATTTTGTATTTAATTGTTAAAATATTTTGTAAGTTGACTTGGTGGATTGTAATATGACTCATATAAGTATGAGATCATTGTAGATCATTTAGGATGTGAAAGATGGAAGGATTAATGCAGACCTAATATGCAAACTGTAAGGCAAATTTTGGATAAGGGTTTATGATTATTGCAGAACTTAAACCGGTACTGAACCTGGCATAGTAGATGTTGATTTGAAGTAGTACATGATATTGGATTTGTATAATCCAATTTTGTAAGTCAGTGGGACTTCTTTTGTAACTAAGCAGTGAGCTCTAAGCACTTGGCCTTCCTGCATGTGCAGGCCCCTATTGTAAATAGTAATATTCCCTTATTGGCCAGTAAGCAAATATTGTGGGTCACAAATCCCACCAAGGTTTTTCCCACATCAGGTTTCCTCATTAAAAATATTGTGTTATGGTGTGTCTTTTATGTTGTGGTTATTGCTCTTATTTACTGTATTATTTTTGGTTTACCGATACACAGTTTTGAAATGCTTTTCATGTTATAAGTTAAGAAATTTCATATACCGGTCAGATACTGATTCACCCCCCCCCCTCTCAGTGTCTTTAGGAATACTAACATGTAGTGTGTTGTGGATGTTTGAGACATAATTCTTGGAGGTGCTGATTTGGGTCCATACTATGTCTTAGCTTACATTGTTTTGGTCCACATGTAATATTGTAGTGTCTCTGGTTATATCTTTGTAATTTGTGATGAGTGTTGAGCTGACCTTGAAAGATAGGTTGATGATATGTATAAATAAATGTAATACTCATGTGGAGAGGTGTCTGTGTGTGCAAATAATGTTTTGATCTTTTAAAAGCAGTAAAGTAGTGCAAAGAAGTGTGAAGAAGTGCGAAAGAGCAGATTAAGTATTTTGTTCTTAATCAAAACTGTAACCAAGCATGAGAAGATGCTATTCTATCAATTCATGATCTTCTAGATGTAATCCAAATCCTTTTCTAAGATAGTGAGTCTTCCTTAGGGTGGTAGCCTTTGTTGTTATTGTTTTTGAGCAGTGAGCTCTAGGAAGTGTACTTGAATGCATGTACATTCCCCATTGTAATATTTCATATACTTCTAATAGGGTATCATCATATTGTGGGTAGGTTCCCACCGTGGTTTTTACCTTGACCGGGTTTTCCATGTCAAATATCTTGGTGTTATGTGTGTTACTGATGTGGTGTTGATTTATGCTTTCACTGTTAATTATCAGATCTGAAATTGTGTTTGAGTTAACAAGAGATTTTGTGAAAACTGATTCACCCCCCCCCCCCTCTCAATTTTCTACCTTGTTGCCAACAATTGGTATTAGAGTCAGTTCCTCTGAAGAAGCTTGATCTCTTGAGGTGATTCGGGATGGCAACTTATAAAAAGGATAGTCTGAGATTTGATGGAATGAACTACACTCTTTGGAAAAGTCGAATGGAGTGTCACTTGAGATGGCTTGGTGAAGATTACTAGAAGATTATTAAAAATGTGTATAACATTCCTCCAAATGGTCCTACAACTTTGGATGAGATTAAGGAAGATGAATACAATATCAGGGTGAAGGAAGCATTGTTGAGTGCCTTGACTAATTTTGAAATGACAAATGTGATGGATTTGCAGACTGCTCATGAGATCTCAAAGAAGTTGGAAACTTTATATGAAGGTGACAGTCATGTGAAGTTTTTTAAGTTGTAAAGATTGAAGGGAAAATACGAGTTGTTGAAGATGGGCAAAGATGAGAACATTACTTCTTTTATGTAGAAAGTGAATGAGCTTGTGTGCAATAATCAGATGTGTTAGTGAATTATTTGAAGAATCAAAGATTGTTGCTAAATTGTTGAGATCCTTTCCTCCTTCTTACAAGCACAAGGCTACTGCTATTGAGGAGATCCAGACCGTGACTAATGTGACTAGAGACATGTTGATTGGAAAGCTTATTGCCTTTGAGTTTAGTGAGTTTGGCAACTCACTTCCTAAAACTGAATTTGCATTCAGAGCTATTGTTTCTGGGAAGCAGAGATATGATTCGGGAGAAAGTTCTTCAAGAAGGGTATCCAAATATGAGAAGGAGATGAAGGAGATGGAAGAAGAAGAGAAAGAGCTGGAAGAGCTTGAAGTGTTTATTGCTTGGAGATTGCCTAAAGGAGTCGATAAGTATGAAGGAATGTTACCTCTTAAATGGTTTTCATGTATTAAGATAGGACATTTTGCTTCAAGGTGTCTAGAAAGAGTCCCTAAGAAGACCTACAAGCTTAAATATTAGAAAAAGTATTGCTATGTTGCTGATGAAGGTGTGACAGACAATGAATTTGAGAAAGGAAATTCAGGTGATGAATGGGTATTTATTGCTATCAAGGAAGATGATCCTGTGCCTATTGATTCTACTAGTTGCATTAATGAGGAGAAAGCTTTGGCTACTAAAGTTGAAGAGAAAGATGAATGGGTTATTGATAGTGGTTTCTCTCATCATATGACAGGTGATAATAGTAATTTTGTGAGTATGGAAAAGTATGATGGTGGTGTAGTAAGATTTGATGATGACAAAAATGGTATAATCCATGGCAGAGGTTCCATTTCTCTTGATGGTAAGCACAATACTGATGATGTCTTGTACGTAGAAGGTATAAAGCATAATCTTTTAAGTGTTGGACAGATGGTTAACAAGGGATATGATTCACAATTAAAGAATGGCAAATGTAGAATCTTAAGTGGTTTCAAAATTAAGATTGCATTAGAGACAAAGACTAAAGGTATTATCTTTCACTTGAATGTTGGTGGTAACAGTTGTTTGATTACTCAAATTGATGAAAGTTGGTTATGGCATAGAAGGATGTGTCATGTGAATTTTGATTGCATGGTTAAGATTAGTTCTACTCAAGAAGTGAGAGATATTCCTAAGTTGGTAAAGCTTGTTAGGTCCCGGAGGCAACTGAGAGGGGGGGGTGAATTAGTTGTCAAATAATTTCAAACCAAAAACAACTTAACCAACTTAATGCTTAATACTGGTAAACTAGTTTAATATGCTGGTAGACAGTTTTAACAGTTAATTGCTATACCGGTAAGGATTAGTGCATGAAACATAAACACAAAGTCATCCACAACACATAACACCAATATTTGTACGTGGAAACCCTGTAAGGGGAAAACCCGTGGTGGGAAACCTTACCTACAATCAGATGATACTACTACAGATAGTAAGTGTACATAAATGGGGTCGGCACATGCAGAAAGGCCAAGCGCTTAGAGCTCATTGCTCAATCACAAGATGGGAGTCACACTGACTATAGTTGGATGGTTAAATCCAATAAGAATGTACTACACAAAATAGCATCTTCATATGTTGGATTCAGTACCAGTGTAGTTCTAATTGTCTTCACAAAAACCCTTCTTCAATCTTCAAATGATGGCTGCATGTATAGCTCTGCTTATTCTCGCATATACCTTCACACAATCCTTTTTCGCATTCCACATTTGATCTTACAAATAAGATCTTACATTTATACCATAACCTAAGACCAATTTTAGTAGGTCAGCTCTACAAGATATTACAATAAAAACATTTTACAAACAATACAATATCTGATGCAATAACTGATTCAACATGTTGGCTTAATGCATTTAGAATAATAATTAATCATCTTCATAGCGTGTCATGCTGATTTGGAGAGATAAACCTATCGATGTAACCCTGGACCTATTTGTCGGTACAACAAATATGCAAATATGAATATATCAATAAACAAAACTCCAAGACAAAGTGTCCACATGATGTCTTTGACATAACCATGTGTTCTCCATATCATTCCAAGTGTCGGTGATCATTATATCATGCCGGTGTACTAGATACCGGTGACTGTGCATGAGTCACTTGCTTGCCGGTGAATGTTGTTGATTCTCTGAAGTGCAAGAGTTGATAAGTGTTTAGTAGGTGTTGACATCAATGACAAAACCATACCAAAATACCAACAATCTCCCCCTTTGGCATTGATGGCAACACAAGATGGAAAAACCATCAAAGTGCCAAAACAAAAATATCAAATACCAAAAACCAACAATCTTTAAAAAGATCATAACCAGAAATCAAAATACAGATATAGAGAGTAATGATTTGTCCCAAAAAACAATTTCTCCCCCTGGGAGCAACATGTGTTTTCCTTGTGTTTTTCAAAGTTTTTCCATACTAATCTCTCCCCCTTTGACATCAAATGTCAAAGTTACAATAAAAACCAAGTTCATATACAAAATACCAATCAATTTAGTATACCAACTACTCCCCTTGAGAAGTAGCTTCCCATCAAAGACCGGAATGAAATATTTCTCTGTTAATTCTGTCGATTGATGACAATCATCAACTATCTAAGTCTCTACCAGTGGTGGTATGACTCCAAGTTGATCTCTGAGATATTTAAAAGTCTCCTTAGGCAAAGGTTTAGTGAAAATATCTGCAATCTATTCTTTAGTATTCACATAAACTAGTTTTATTTCCTTTGCTTCAACATTTTCCCTTAGAAAATTTAGTTTGATAGAAACATGTTTGGTTTTAGAATGTAATACCGGGATTTTAGATATATCAATTGCTGCAGTGTTGTCACAATAGATAGTAATAGGTTCCTTGCATTTTACCTTTATGTCTTTCAACATTTGCTTAAGCCATAGTACTTGTGTACAGTTAGTTGCTGCTACAACATATTCTGATTCTGTTGTTGATAAAGATGTACAACTTTGTTTCTTACTCAACCAAGAGACTAATTTGTTTAAAAAAAAGAATGCTCCGCCGGTGCTGCTTTTTCTATCATCCAAATCTCCTGCCTAATTTGCATCTGTGTATGCACATAATTCAAAGTTTTCATCTCTAGGATACCATAATCTAAGATTTATAGTGCCTTGTAAGTACCGGAGAATCCTTTTTACTACTGATTCATGATTTTCTCTAGGATTACTTTGAAATCTTGAAACAATACATACTGCATTCATAATATTAGGTCTGGTTTGTGTTAAATACAGTAAACCTCCTATCATAGATTTGTATCTAATCGGATTAACAAGTGTAGATTCATCCCTTTGTGATAATTTGTCATTTGTTGTCATAGGTGTGCTTACCGATTTAGAGTTCTCCATCCCAAATTTCTTTAGTAACTCTTTTAAGTATTTGAATTGACTCAAGACTATACCTTTATCAGTCTGTGAGATCTGCAATCCTAAAAAGAATTTTATTTCTCCAATCATAGACATTTCAAATTCTTGCTGCATTTTAATAGAAAATTCTTTACATAATCCATCTTCTCCTCCAAAGATTATATCATAAACAAATACTTCTATAATCAAGATGTCATCATTAGTTACTTTATAATATAAATTGTTGTCTGCATTTCCTTTAGTAGAACCAATCTTCAAAAGATACTTATCCAATCTTGCATACCAAGCTCTTGGAGCTTGTTTTAATCCATACAGAGCTTTTCTTAACCTGCAAACCATATCATTGTCATCTGTCAAAGAAAATCCATTAGGTTGTTCAATGTAGACTTCCTCTTCAAGGTCTCCATTAAAAAATGCACATTTAATATCCATTTGATAAACTTTGTAGTTCATGTGTGCTGCAAAAGCCAAAAATAATCTGACTACCTCAATTCTAGCTACCGATGTAAAGGTTTCATTGTAATCAACTCCTTCCTTTTGAGAATATCCTTTACACACTAGTCTTTCTTTATTTCTGATAACCTTACCATCTTCATTAAGTTTGTTTATGAATACCCATTTGGTTCCAATTACATTTTTATCTTTAGGCTGGGGAACTAATGTCCAGGTGTTGTTTTTCTCAATTTGTTCTAATTCTTCTTCCATAGCTTTAATCCAAAATTTATCTTCACATGCCTCATTAACAGATGATGGTTCAATTTGAGAAATAAGACATACCTCTTCATTTGCCAATATTCCTCTTGTCATAACTCCTTTAAACTTGTTTCCAATTATCTGATCTTCAGAATGATTCAGTCTTACATACCGGGGTGTCTTTGTTTGTTGTTGTTCCTCAATTACTATGGAATCCTTAGATGATACCAGGGTAACTGGATCTTCATTCTGTATCGGTGGATTTAGAGTAGGTTCATTTGCCAAAATTTATGTTGTCAGTTGAGAGTCTATATACCTTGAAGTTCCTCTGAATTGTTCATCAATCTTTACATTTGTACTTTCAACAATTTTCTGCAATCTTTTGTTAAAGCATCTATATGCCTTGCTCTTAGATGAATAACCAAGAAATATTCCTTCATCACTTCTAGGATCTAATTCGCCAATGTACTCATCTCTTCTGATATAACATTTACTTCCAAAACTTTTGAAGTACTTAAGAGTAGGAGTATTACCAAACCATAGTTCATGAGGGGTCTTACTGATTTCACCTTTGATGTGAACTTTGTTGAATGTAAAGACGGTTGTACTGACTTCTTCTCTCCAATATGCATGTGGTAGCATCCAAGATAGTTTTGTTTTTCCTTTCAACAACTCCATTCTTCTGTGGTGTCTGAGGTGCTGATAGTTGTCTTTTGATTCCATTCACTTCATAGAATGTATTATATTCTTTAGATGTAAATTCTCCTCCTTGATTTGATCTTAGACATTTGATTTTCTTACCAATTTCATTTTCAACCATTTCTTTGAATAGTTTAAACTTTCCAAGTGCTTCTGATTTTTCTCTAAGAAAAGTAACCCAACACATTCTAGAGTAATCATCAATGATTAGCATGAAATATCTATCACCTTGTAAGCTTTTAGTTCTAGCTGGACCACATAAATCAGTGTGAATCAAATCAAGAGCATTATTTGATTTTTTTGGAATGCTTTTGAAACTAGCTCTAGCTTGTTTCCCAAATTGGCATTCCTTACATACTATATTATGAGGTTTGACAATTTTAGGTAAATCTCTAACTGCCTTAGTAGTACTGATTTTCACCATGCAATCAAAGTTTACATGACAGAGTCTCTTATGCCATAACCAACTTTCATCTATATGTGCAATCAAGCATGTCTTTTCACTGTTATTCAAATGAAAGATATTACCTCTAGTCTGATTACCGGTTGCAATTTCCAAACCAGTTATGTTCATGATTTTGCATTTTCCATTTTTAAATTGTAACTGAAATCCTTTCTCAACTAATTGACCAACACTCAAAAGATTATGCTTTAATCCTTCAACATAGTAGACATTGTCAGTGTTATGCTTACCATCAAGAGATATTGTACCCTTACCTTTGACTGAGCAAGCTTTGTCATCTCCAAATCTCACTAAGCCTCCATTGTATTCTTGAAAGTTCAAGAATTTACCTTTGTCTCTTGTCATATGATGTGAGCATCCTGAATCAATGATCCATTCATCCTTTACTTCAACTTTAGCTGCCAAGGCCTGTACTACCGGTTGAGCAGTAGGTGCCAGTTGATCTTCTGTTATAGCAACAAAAACCCATCCATTGTCTGCTGGATCCTCATCAGAATCATCAATCACACCTTCATCAGCAATGTAACAAGATTTGTCTTTATTCTTCTTAAATCTATATCTCTGATATTCAGGGTTAGGCTTGTATATTCTTCTAGCTTCTTCTCTTAGTCTGGCATGTCTATCAGGGCATCTCAAAGCCATATGACCAATCTTATTGCAGTTAAAACATTTAAAGGGTGCTTTACCTTCATACTTACTTCCAACTGGACCTTTAGGCATTTTCCTTGCAAATAGTGCTTCAAGTTCTTCAAGTTCTTCATTTTCTTTCCTTCTTTCTTCAAGTTCTCTTGCATAAAAGGCTTTCCAATCAGATTTTTCAAATGATGGAGTAGATGATGTTGATGCTTTAAAGGCCAAATCTGTCTTTATAGTAGCAACAGGACCAAATTCTTCAATTCAAAAGCTAAAAGTTTCCCTATCAATGTATCCCTAGTAACTGATGTATTAAGCATTGTACTTAACTCATTTATAGCGGTGACTTTCATTTTATATGCCGGTGGAAATCCTCTTAAAAATTTTGAAACAATTTCATCTTGACTTAAAGTTCCTCCACAATATTTAATACCCAAAACAATCTCATTTACTCTTTTTTCCTTTCATCTTCTTCCATTTTCAGATGTTCATACCTGACCTGGAAGCTTTCAAGTTTTGCAATTTTGACGATGGAATCTCCTTCATTCAGTGTTTCCAAATGATCCCAAATAGCTTTAGCAGTAGACCTATCTGATAGTCCCATGATTTGTTGATCTGATAATGCGCTCAAAAGTGTTTCTCTTGCTTTGCAATCATTTTCCTCATCTTTAGTCAAGTTAGCTGGACTAGGCTAACCTTGTACATCAGCAGTATAACCATTCTTTGTAACATCCCAGATGTCCTTCCCAGTGTAATTTAGATGTGTCTCCATTCTTATCTTCCATATGCCATAGTTGGTTCCATCAAGTTTAGGACTGTCCTTCTTGAAATAGTTAGTAGACATTGGATCCCCTCAACCAACTGAGAGGGGGGGGGGGGGGGGGGGGTGAATTAGTTGTCAAATAAATTCAAACTAAAAACAACTTAACCAACTTAATGCTTAATACTGGTAAACCAGTTTAATATGCCAGTAGATAGTTTTAACAATTAATCTCTATACCGGTAAGGATTAGTGCATGAAACATAAACACAAAGTCATCCACAACACATAACACAAATATTTGTACGTGGAAACCCTGTAAGGGGAAAAACCACAGTGGGAAACCTTACCCACAATCAGATGATACTACTACAGATAGTAAGTGTACATAAATGGGGTCTGCACATGCAGAAAGGCCAAGCGCCTTGAGCTCACTGCTCAATCACAAAATGGGAGTCACACTGACTATAGTTGGATGGTTAAATCCAATAAGAATGTACTGCACAAAATAGCATCTTCATATGCTGGATTCAGTACTGGTGTAGTTCTGATTGTCTTCACAAAAACCCTTCTTCAATCTTCAAATGATGTCTGTGTGTATAGCTCTGCTTATTCTCGCATATACCTTCACACAATCCTTTTTCGCATTCCACATTTGATCTTACAAATAAGATCTTACATTTATACCATAACCTAAGACCAATTTTAGTAGGTCGGCTCTACAAGATCTTACAATAAAAACATTTTACAAACAATACAATATCTGATGCAATAACTGATTCAACATGTTAGCTTAATGCATCTACAATAATAATTAATCATCTCCATAGTCTGCCATGCTGATCTGGAAAGATAAACCTTCCTATGTAACCCTGGACCTATTTGCCAGTAACAACAAATATGCAAATATGAATATCTCAATAAACAAAACTCCAAGACAAAGTGTCCACACGATGTCTTTGACATAACCATGTGTTCTCCATATCATTCCAAGTGCCAGTGATCATTATATCATGTTGGTGTACCAGATACCGGTGATTGTGCATGAGTCACTTGCTTTCCGGTGAATGTTGTTGATTCTCCAAAGTGCTGAAGTTGATAAGTGTTTAGTAGGTGTTGACATCAATGACAAAACCATACCAAAATACCAACAAAGCCTACTAATCCGGTATGCAAGGAATGTTAGTTAGGGAAGAAAACAAGAGTTACTTTTAAAAGAAAACAATATTGTTCTAATGGATTATTGGATCTTGTGCATACTGATCTGTGTAGTCCTTCTAGAGTGAGAATCTTACAGGGAGACAGGTATTTCATGTTGCTGATTGATGACTATTCAAAGATGATATGGGTTACTTTCTTAAGGGAGAATTCTGAAGCCTTGGAGAAGTTCAAGATTTTCAAATCTATGGTTGAGGCTGAGATAGGATTAAAGATAAAGTGTCAGAGATCTGATTGTGAAGAGCATGGAGTGAAGAGATAGTTATCTGCACCTAGAACCCCTCAGCAAAATGGTGTTGTGGAGAGGAAGAATAGAACAATTCACGAAGCTACTAGAACCATGATGATTGTGTTGGGACTCATTAAATTTGAGTCAATTTTTTAGGCCCATTTCTAAAATTTTGCTCTGCATGTCAGAAAAGTACCTAAATGAGTCAGTTTGAATGGCCTAGTTTGTGAGAGGGCAAAATGGAGCCTATTGATTTTCAGAGGGTAAGGCTCGGGATTCATGTCCTACACCTTTAATTTGGCCTATATGGTGATGTGAAACTTTCATAATTTAGTTTGGAGAAGTCTACCAGGTACACATTTCGAGGGGTGAGCTGAAAGTGCGTTTTAGGCACAAATGCAGATTTTATGGAGTAGCCTACTTTGAGCAATTATATCTTTTGCCTTGTTGATCCTCATGGTGAAATTAAAAGTGGATTCAATTCTATGCATAAATCTGAGTCATTTTGCAAAATTTCAAGTCATAACGAATCCATTTGCCTAGTTTACTAAGTCAAATCCATTTGCAGTTTCTATGTTTTGGCAAGTCCCTGTTTCGACAGCTAGTCGGAGACCTGTTTCGCATAAGTGTAAAAGTTGCCTCAGTAAGAGTCACATCATAATGTTTGTTCTGGTTTAATACTGATATAAATGATGAGATATGTTTCCAGTTTCAGGCTCCTACCAATCCGTTTAGTCGGTTTTCAAAAGGGTTCATTTAGCCATCATTTTCAGTCTTCTGCACCTTCAGTGTTGTATCAGTTAATGTAGCCATTTTTGTGAGCGCGCCATTTGCATCCTGTCAATCTTGTGATCGAACTGATATTTCCAAGTTTTAATATGTACTTCAATGTACCTATGTTTCAAATTTGAGGGCCTATGGAGGTCGTTTGATCTTTTTAAGAAAGGCATCATGTGTTGCCAAAACATTGACTTCATCAGGTCCACAGTGTCGACAAAGCCAGTTGGGCATTTTTGCCAATTAATATCTCTTCGCTCGGGACACATCTTGAGAAATAGTTTGGTAGAGTTCATCCTTGTATATCAGAGTACACGCTTGTCAGATGGCGAGATCCAGAAAGGTGTTTTGATAGGTTTGAAAATTATATCTTCGTGATTAAATGTGAAAAAGTGGCGTAATTGCCTAAAAGTCGCAAAACCCAGTTTAATGATCCAAAAATAATGTCGATTGTTTCCAGAGGTGTGTTTGATATCCGTGAGATATTTCAGAGGCCAGTTGTATGAAAATGAAATTTTTTTTAGTCGGACCCACTTTGGGGCCCGACTTGGCTCATGCTCATGGATTGATTTCGTTAGCAAATTGGTTTATTATGAGATGATTTCGTTTCATTATATGGGCATATAGCTGAAGTACTAATGTGTAAGCTATTTTCAGTTGGAGGCATAAATGTTTGGTTTTATTAAGCTAGGTACTTCTTATAATGTGCATTGGCAAGCTAGTGCTTAGATTTTCAATGTCAAACCAAGCAAATTGCAGTAGCTAGAAGACTTTCAGCAGCTTAAGCAAATGGAAAATTCAAATTGACAAATGTAATGTCAAATGCTCCCTCAGTAATAGAGATTGACATGAAACATTAAGCAGCTGCATGAAGCCAAATCCTCCCTGCGTGGAGTGAAATGGTGGAAAGGTTTTTAAACAAATTTTAAACAAATTCTTTTGGCAAGTGTGAAGCCCAGCCAACACCCATTCCTTCCTCGGTGTGGGGGTTTTCAGACTGCACCAAATGCAATGTGCGTGGAGTTTAGGAAGTGTTTAAGCTTCCAAGCAAATCTTTTGGCATGGTCACATACGAGGTTTTCATGTTCAAGCAAGTGCAAATTAGCAGCTGCAGGTCCAATTTCTCCCCCATACCGTGAGCTAGAAGGTGAATTTCAATGTAGCAAATGGCAGTTTGAAGCAATAAAGTCTTCCTTCCACCCACGTAGCAATTGGAAGTGACAACAATGGATTAAATCTTTCAAGTTAATGCAATGTTGGGTGTAAAGCCAATACCCTGTGAATAGAATGTTGAAAACTCTCAGCTAATGCCAACATCTGCTAGTATTCTTTCCCTCTGCGTGGCTGTTTGGAGGCTAGTGATGATTTATTAACAACAAATGTAATTGCCATGGTAGCAAAGAGCCCAGTCTCCACCCCTATGCGTGAAATCTGATTGTGTAAAGCATTTTGAAAAGGGGATTGAATGTTGCAAAGGAAGGATTAACTTTAAACCTTATGTGACAAAGCATGTGGAGGGTAGTTGCTGGTGAATGGTGGGAAAAAGGTAAAAGGCTTCCAATTGAAATGCATATGGTTTTCATTCCAAACCTCCTTCCTCCTTCCCTGTTGCAACGTGATATGCAAAGGGGTTGCAGAAAGGGAAACAAATGAAGCACACAATACTGCAGTAGCTCCCTCCTCCCCACGTGTAGCCTTTGGTAGCAGTAAGAGGACTCAGCATATGTACTGTGATTGCAATAGTAGCATTAGTTTTTAAATCCAAGCAGATGGTGCATACTGCTCCCCCCATGTGAAGAACCAAACGTGAACAACAATCTCTTCCTTCTCCTGCGTGGTGCTTGGAAAGGGATTAGAAGTTTTCAAATGCAACCCATGCGATGTCTGGGGAATGTAGAAACATAAGATGCATAGCGTGGAGATTGGAGAAGAAGGCCATCAAACTTCATGCAAATGTCCAAAATTGCCATTAAACTCTCAAAAAAAGCTCTAGCATACACAGTGCCAGGCAAAATGACATTATCCCACATTGACTGGGAAATGGTCTATTTGGTGTTTATAACAAAGAACACACACATCTAATATGTCAAAGCCATCTGGGCTTTTGACAGACGATGCCTATGGGCACCCAAGGTGGGCCCACGTGCAGGTGCGGATCTCGAGGCGATAAAGGAGGTGACTGAGCGACGACTAGGTGGACCCCACGTAGGCACACTTCTAGAGGCAAATAGATGAATTTTGTAGAGAAGGGTCGGCTTAACCAGTGAGCAGGTTGCAGAGGATCTGACAAAGCGCATGATTTCACGGGTCGAAGATGCATGCGAGTTACACCCTGTGAAATGGCAAAAAGAGGTAAAGATCATGCATTATTCGGGAGATCGGACAGTCCCCGTTGTTTCACGAAGGACAGTTGCTCACGAGTTAAGCCATGTGAAATGGCGAAAAGCCCAAGGTAAAAATGCAAGGTTAAAGAGTGAGCAAGTTCAGAGCAGATTGACGGCCTGTGCGGTTTCGGAGCTTGAAGATGCACAAATGTTAGAGGCTGCGAAATGGCAAAAGCCAGGTGGCGCACAGGTGGTAGGTCCAGTCAGCTGTCCAGCAAGTGGGCCCCGGTGACGTGGTGCCCAGTGGTGATGACGTGGCGTAGAGGTGGCGTTTAAGTGGACGACGAGCAAGCAGACATGTGGCGGAGTGACAAGGTGTCATCCCAGGTGGCACCTAGTAGACCCCATCGACCAATCAGATCCTGCCACGTGGCAAGGCATCAGAGCACAATCAGAGCAAAAATTAAAATTGAAATCATGTTTATTATATAGTTTAAACTATATTAAAATTCAAAAAATTTAAATGATGTGCACATGTTGAGGATTAATTCGCTCAGGGTCTCATTTTTGCTCAAAATATAAAGTGTTATATATCGTCGGAAAGCTCTCAGAATGAGGAATTTGGTCAGGTAGTTAATTTTGAAAAATGTCAGATATTTCGAGAGAAATTTACATGGGAGTGAAATTCAGTTAGAGAGGAGATACTTGCCAATTTCAGTTGCAAATTTGATTTGCTTCCCTCTCCTTCTTATTCCCAATTCTTGTCATTTGTAAGGGTTCCAGAAATTTGGAGAATGGTTCCAATTTTCATGGCTTCCAATTTTGAGTATTCTTGAAGATTGTACAGAGCAAGGCTTTCCTTTCAGTAATGGAGTTCAATTCTTTGCTATAGGTGTTGTTAGTTGCAGGTTCTTGTGTATGTAAGGCATGCACAAATTCACATAGAATTTGTCTCTGGATTTGTATTTCCGTTATATTCAAATCAGATCCTCAAGGAGGCTGAGATTTGTTATCTCAAGGAGGTAGTTGTGATTGTTTGCAGGGATTCTTCGAGGAAGAATTTAAATTCTATAATAAATCATGAATAATGGAATATAGTTTCTGGATTTGATATTTTCTATGGCTGAGCTGAGTAATGCATTTTATGCAAGGCATTAAATGCAGGAATACTTAAGAATGAAGAAGGATCTGTAGTAAGTTCTCATCTATAGTTTGATTTGTGACTCTGTTGCCCTTGGATAAGGCACTGATCTTGCAATTAAGGGGGTTCTCAAACCAATTAAAAAAATCAAAATATCCTTAGTTTATGTTAAGTTTTGAAATGTTTCATCTATCTCATGCTCAAGTATGGTTGAGTTTTTTGTGTAGATCTAGCCCATCTGCAATAAACTACTTGTTTTAGAGCCCTGGTGAGATCTATCTGTTTATGTTGATGCTATCATAGGTGTGTAATAGGTTTAATTCTAAGCATCAAAGGTATACCTGCCTAGGTTTTGCAGAGCCTTAAGAGTAGAAGGATTCATATCCTTGTCATGTTGTCCAAGCCCTGAGATTCTTCATAGATTGAATTGGCTACTTCATAGATCAATTGCAGGTGTACTTGGGTTATCACTTTTGGTGAACAACAGATTGAAGGAAATGTTTTGCATATCTATTGGAGAGAAGTTGTGCGTACTGTTGTATACACCCTTAACTGGGTACATATCAAAGGTGATACTGGTAAGACTCCTTATGAGTTATGGTTTGGTTATGTTCCTATAGTTAGATATTTCGGAATTTCTGGAAGTAAATGCTATATCAAAAGGGATGAAGATCTAAGGAAGTTTGATGCTAGATGTGATGAAGGAATTTTTCCTGGTTATTCTACTAAGAGCAAGGCCTACTAATGTTATAATACAATATTGAGAAAGATAGTTGAAAGTGCTAATGTGCAAGTTGATGAAGGCAATGTGATATAGATTAAGATCCTACGGATATGATTCTAATGACTAGAATGACAACTCTGATAAAGCAAAGCAAGTGCAGACCCATAATTCAGTTCAGATTGTTCCAGAAAAGCTAGAGAATCAAGAAGAAACTAGTGCTAGTGCAAAAGAAAGAACTCAAAAGTTTTAAAAATCAAGAAAATCCTAAGACTCCTAGGTATGTAAGGTTGAATCATTCAAAAAATTATATCATAGGAAATAAGAATAAAGGTGTGATGACTAGAAGAATATTGCTTGATTTCTAAGATTGAACCTAAAGATGTTAAAGAAGCATGCAAAGATGAAAATTGCGTTAAAGAAATAGAAGAAGAATTGAACCAGATTGAAAAGAATAATGCATGGATTCTTGTTCCCAGACCTAAGGATAAAATTGTAATTGGAACTAAATGGGTCTCCTAAAACAAATTGGATGAAAAACGTGAAGTTGTTAGGAAAAAACCAAGACTTGTTTGTAAGGGATATTTTGAGATGGAAGGAATTGATTTTGAGGAGACTTTTGCTCGGGTAGCTAGAATTGAAGTTGTTAGATTATTTATTGCCTATGCTACTTACAAAGATTTCAAAGTTTATTAGATGGATGTCAAGTCACCCTTTCTTAATGGCGAGTTGGAAGAGGAAGTTTATATTGAGCAACCATATGGATTTCAGTTGACAGACCAGTAAAATATGGTTTGCATATTGAAGAAAGCACTGTATGGATTGAAGCAAGCCCCCAGAGTTTGGTATGCCAGATTGGATAAGTATTTGATGAAGCTTGAATTCAATAAAGGTACTGTTGATGGCAATTTGTATTTCAATATTGATGATGATAACATTTTAATTGTTGAAGTTTTTGTTGATGACATTATTTTTTGAGGTAATGATAGTTTGTGCAAGAAGTTTGTTGATGAAATGCAAAATGAATTTGAGATGTCTATGATTGGTGAGATAAAATTATTTTTAGGATTGCAAATTACATAGTCAGATAAAGGTATTTTTATATCTGAATCCAAGTATGTGAAGGAATTTTTGAAGAAGTTTAGCTTAGATGATTCAAATCTAGTTGGTAATCCTATGGTGATCAGATGTAAGTTGACAAAGGATGATGAATCCTGTAAAGCAAATCAGACTAGATACAGATCTATGATTGGTGGATTTCTATATTTAACTCAGAATAAACCAAATACTATGAATGTTGTATGCATTTTTGCTAGATTTCAAGCTGATCCTAAGGAATTTCATGTTGTTGTTGTGAAGAGAATTTTCAGATATTTGAAAGGAATTGTTGATTTTCGTTTGTGGTATCCTAAAGATGATGACTTTAATTTGAGTGCTTTTACAAATGTTGATTGGGTAGGTGATATTGATGACCGAAAGAGTACTCGTGGTGGTGCATTTTTCTTGGGAAAGAGATTGGTTTCTTGGATGAGTAAGAAGAAGAATGCTATTTCTTTATCTACTGCAGAGGCATAATATACTGTTGCTACTAGAAATTGTACTCAGATGGTATGGATGATGAAGATGTTGAAGGATATTAGAGTTGTTTATGATGAGCCTACTGCTCTATACTATGATAATTCAAGTGTTATCAACATTTCTAAGAATCTGGTGTTGCATTTGAAGACTAATCATATATCAATCAAGTTTTATTTCTTGAGAGAAAAGGTGAACGAGAAGCAAGTCAAATTGGAGTATGTATCCACAAAGGAAAAAATTGCAGATATCTTTATGAATCCTTTGCCTAAGGATAATTTTGAGTATCTCAGAGTGAAGCTCGGGGTGATTTCCCCTCCTGATAAGAACTAAGATACATGGATTTGCATCAGTCCGGTGGATTTCACAGTCATATCTTGTGATCTGGATTGATGAGTGGTGGCTGCTACTCAGGGGGAGTAGTCAGTGTTGTGGTTTAGATGTTCAGATTTGAGGGAGATGTTCAGTTTAGGGAGTTTTGTGGTTTGCAAATAGGTGTTTCTACATTGATTTCAAAGGGAGAGAGAATCTTGTGAAAAACCAAGTAATAATCTAAGGGGGAGATTGTTGAGAGTTGTTCTTTCTTTGTCATTGATTATTTTTTACGCCATATGTTTCCATCAATGCCAATGGGGGAGATTATTGGGATAATGTGCAAATATGTGTTTGCATTACTTGAGTGATGTGTTGTCATTATTGTTAACATATTCCTCTATGTTTCAGTGTTGCAGTCAGATTAAGTAAGTTGGTATGGTCAGTGTGTAGTAGTTGAGTTGTTCCTAATTAAAGGGTTTTGAGATAAGTATCTTGAGTTGACGCAGCTAATGTTTTAGTGGTCTGCATGGTGATTTGATCTAGTTATGTGATCCAATATTGCGGTTGGTTTTTCAGTTGTTCGATGTTGATTAGTGTTCTGGATTTTGCTTTGCATTGCAATATCTTGGTTTGCGGATTTTGCAGTGTTTGAGATGTTCTAGTGTGTCCTCAATTTAGATGGTTTGTGATTTGGAGGTCCACAAGTGAATTTTTCAATTTCACAGTAAGTTTGGTCAGTGTTCTTGAAGTTTGGTATAATGATGATGAAGATTCTAGTAAGTGGTGTTGTTGCAATTGTTGTTGTCATAATGCATGATGCTTGTGGATGTTTCTAGATCATGTCCTATTTGTGTTGGTGGTCCGTATTGTTCATTGTGCTCCTTGTTGAATATTTTCCTTGATCTCATGGTGTTCTTCATGTTCTTGGAGGACATGATGATTGTAGCATGTTGCGGATGTTCAAAACATAATTCTTGGAGGTGTTTCATGTTTGAGTTGTTGATTTGGGTCCATGCTATGTCTTAGCCGACATTTTTTTGGTCCTCATGTAATATTGTAGCATCTATTGTTATATCTTTATAATTTGTGATGAGTGTTGAGCCGACCTTCAAAGATAGGTTGATGATATGTATAAATAAATGTAATACTCATGTGAAGAGGTGTCTATCTGTGCAGATAATGTTTTGATCTTTTGGAAGCAATAAAGTAGTGTGAAGAAGTGTGAAGAAGTTTGAAAGAGTAGATTAAGTGTTTTGTGCTTATTTGGAACAGTAACCAGACATGAGGAGATGCTATTCTATCAGTTCATGATATTTCAGATGTAATCCAAATCCTTTTGTAAGATAGTGAGTCTTCCTCAGGGTTGTAGTCCTTATTGTTATTGTTTTTGAGCAGTGAGCTCTAGGCAGTGTTCCTGAATGCATGTGCATTTCCCATTGTAATATTCCATATACTTTTAACAGGGTATCATCATATTTTGGGTAGGTTCCCGCTATGATTTTTCCCTTGAGCGGGTTTCCACGTCAAAAAGCTTGGTGTTATGTGTGTTATTGATGTGGTGTTGATTTATGCTTTCACTGTTAATTATTAGATCTGAAATTGTGTTTGAGTTAAGAAGAGATTTTGTGAAAATTGATTCACCCCCCCTCCTCTCAATTTTCTTCCTTGTTGCCAACAAAAACAAGTTCAAAAAGTAGGGTAAACTTAAAGTTTGATGGCTCAGTCCCTATAAGATTAATGATATTTTGAAATCTAGAGAAATTTGGTTGGAAATTATAGATGGATTTTTTTTTAACTTTACATAAATAAATGGGGTAAGGTTAAAACACTTTCATCAAGGTACCAAAAAAATTTGACTTGAGGACAAATCAAGGTTTTGTCGAGGGAATGATGTTGATAGAAAAATGGTATATAGACACTGGTCCAGATATTTAAGAGTGTAACCTGGCCATAGGGTTCCAAAGTATGTTGTTTGGCAGATAGAATAATATTTAGGGATACCATCTAAGGGTTGCATCCCTAATAGGATATATAAGTATAGATAAAATATATATTCACCAGAATAGAGGAGTAATAGAGAAGAATAGGTAGAATATATAAAGTATAAGGAGATATAAGAATTTTCCTATAGAAACCCAAGATCTAGAGGCCAATGAATAACACAAACATAAGAGAGACAAGGATAAACAAGAACAAATTGTATTCTCATCAAGATGCAAAAATCAATCAACTATACAATGAACATGAGCCTACTTATAAAGGCAAGGTCATAGGGAAAAGTGAGCACACAATCATGACATGTGGCCCAATGAGATATAAGGGTAGGTAGGAGAAACAATAGATAATTCCACTAAAGGTGGATCACCCACCAAAGGTGGAATTTCTCCTACAACTATATTCCTTAGATGTACAATTCCCTAAGTGTCTCATATGCAAACTATAATGAATGCATTATCCTAAGTCAACTTAAGTAAATTGTAATTATGAGACATAATTTACACCAACAGTACTAGATATATTGATAAAAAATATATGAGATCTAATTATAAAGCCTAATATTGTTTATGATGTTTTCTTTTTATTTGAGTACTTGGAATAGATCCAAAAAAAAAATTATCACCTCAATAGAACTCAGTCTAGGGCTATTAGACTATAATAGTAGAAATCCTCTGGGAACATAACTCTAGTTTGTCTCCCTCAAATTTATTGCTAATAATAACAAACAAAAATCAATCGATTTTGTTGATAAAACCAATAGTGAGATGCATATCAACACAAATCTATTCCCATTTTCCTATCACCTTCATTGCTGACTTGATCAATAGAAGGAGAAACTTTCCCTTTAGATTTGAAAAAATGTGGACCATTCACCCCGACATCAAAAGAAATATTCAAAAATGGTGGAGTATCCAAGTTGAGGGAACGACTATGTTCAAAGTTGTTAAGAAGCTCAAAAGTGTGAAGGACAACATTCGACTCTGGAATAAAACCAGTTTTGGGAATATATTTGAGGCTAAGAGTAAAATTCAGGAAAACCTTAAAGAAATACAGGACCAGATCCAGAAGGATGGTTTCAATATTGTGTCTATTGCCGATGAAAATGAGATCCTTAAAAAATACCATGATATTATTTCCAAAGAGGAAATGTTCTGGAAGCAGAGATCGAGATGCATTTGGCTCAAGGAAGGGGACAGGAATACAAGATTCTTCCATATGTCGACTATCAAGCATAAAGCAGTCAATAGAATGAACAAGCTAGTTGTGGAAAGTGGGGAGCTGGTCAAGGAGGATGAAATAAGGAATGAAGCTAAGAGGTATTTCTCGGACCTCCTAAAGAGGGATCACAATCTGGATGCTGAAGCCCAATCCTCTTTTCTTCAGAACATTCCTTGTCTCATTGATGCTCATAATAATGCCTCCCTCTCTTCCGTTCCCACTTTCTTAGAAATTAAAAATGTTGTTTTCTCCTTTGATGGTAACAAAGCACCTGGACCTGAAAGATTCCCAATGTTCTTTTTTCAAGATTTTTGGGATATTATTGGTACTGATGTTGCCAATGGGGTTAAGGAATTCTTTGGGGCTAGAAAACTCTTGAAAGAAATCAATGGTACTTTTATTGCTCTTATCCCCAAGACTCAAGGAGCTGACTCTTTGGACAAATTCAGACCTATTAGCCTCTGCAACTCCTTTTACAAGATTATTTCTAAGGTCCTTACTACTAGAGTTTTGTCTATCCTTCCTACCTTAATTAAACACCAACAAAATGGGTTTGTTCCTGGAAGACAAATTCTTGATTCCATTATTACAGTTCATGAGAACATTCACTCTCTTGTTAGAGCTAAGAAGAACGGTCTCATCCTTAAGCTTGACCTCTCCAAAGCCTATGACAGGGTTGACTGGTCTCTTCTTCAGAAAGTTCTCACTTCTTTTGGGTTTTCCTCTAGAGTTGTGGATCTTTTCTCCCAACTTACTACCTCTGTGTCTTTTGCTGTTCTTGTCAATGGTTCTCCTTCTACTTTTTTCCAAGCCTCGAGAGGTCTTAGGCAAGGAGATCCTATCTCCCCCATCCTTTTCATAATTTTGGCAGAATGCTTTGGTCAGACCATGGAAAAATTGGTGCAGCAAGGATCCTTTAAGGTCCTCTAACCTTCTTCTGCTGACCTTATCTGTTCCCACTAGCAGTTTGTTGATGACACTATTATTATGGGGGAATCAAGTATATCAGAAGCTAAAGTATTGAAGAGTACCCTATGTAAATTTGCCTCTGCTATGGGGCAGCTTATCAACTAGGCTAAAAGTGAAGTCTTTTTCATTAATACTCCAGAGAGAAGACAATAGAGGATCAGCAGAATTCTGGAGTGTAATATTGCTGACCTTCCTGCTACCTACCTTGGACTCCCCATGGGGATTGCCCCTCCTAACTCCTTCTGGAGTTCTCTAGTTGACAAATTTCATAAAAAACTTGTCGGTTGGAAAGGGGCCCTCTTAAGTCAAGATGGTAAGCTCCAACTCCTTAAGGCTACTCTTCAAAGTATTCTTATTTATGCTCTTAGTCTCTTCAGAATTCCAGTCAAGTATGCTAAAGCAATTGAGAAAATTCAAAGAAGAATCCTATGGTCTGGGGTTGAGGAAAAGCAAAGAATGTCCTTGGTGGCCTGGGATCAGGTCTGTAGGCTGAAAAGAAAAGGTGGTCTGGGTCTTAGGAGGATTCATACTTTAAATGAAGCTCTCTTGTCCAAACAAGCTTGGAGATGGTTTCATTCTAATTCTGAATGGTGCAAAATTTGGAGAAGTAAGTACTCTCTTCTATCTTCTTCTCTCTCTTATTTTCTTAATTCGGATCTCAGCATCAATGGATCCCATATTTGGAACCATGTTTCTAAATGTAAAGATGTGATTGCTAAAGGAGTGATATGGAAACTTGGAAATGGCAGAAAAGTTAGATTCCGGGAGGATCCTTGGCTTTTTGATAGACCCCTAATGGACTTTCATGAATGGCCCTCCCATGCCCCTTCTTGTATTAGCTCTTTTGGCTCCTTAGTGGCAGAATACTGGGTTGGGAACAATTGGTAGAACATTGATAGTATCCACCCTAGCCTTTCTAAGCTTAAAACCCATCTGTCTGCTATATGGCTGAATAATGAAGAGGACTCCCTGATTTGCAAACATGATCCCAAAGGTACTTTAACTATGTCTTCATTGTATTGTGTCCTTCCCCCCGCCCTCCTATAAATCCTTTCTGGTCTAAAGCATAGATAAAAGGTCTCACCCCCAAAATCAATTTTTTCTTCTGGACTATCCTCCAAAATAAGATCCTTACCGTTGACAACCTAAAAGGCAGAGGTTTTGCCCTTCCTAATAGGTGTGTGTTGTGCTTTCAAGAGGAAGAGTTTGTGGACCACCTTGCCCTCCATTGTTCCTTCTCAGCCTCAGTTTGGGAAAGTTTCCTCAACAGCTTTAGTTTAGCTTGGGTGTTTCCTAGTAACATCAGAGATTTGTTCTCCTCCTGGCATATTCAATGGACTAACTCTTTTTTGAGATGTATGTGGCAGCTCTCTCTTCCTCACATCTTGTGGGGTCTTTGGAAAGAAAGAAACAACTGAATCTTCAGGGATGTCTCCCTAAATCAAGATATTGTATTCCAGAAAATTCAAAGGGCTATCTAGGAAAATATGGGAATCATGGAGGGTCCTTGTTACTCAAATAACTCCCTGGAGTCAAATATCTTAAGGGCTTGGAATATGAAGATCACTGATGGTCCTAATCTCAGCTACAATAAAAGGCTTGAAGCTAAATGGCAAACCCCTCCCCAAGGTTGGCTCAAAATCAATTTTGATGGTGCAGCCAAAGGTAACCCAAGTCCTTCAGGTTGTGGAGCTATTCTTAGAGATCATAGAGGAATCTACAAAGAGATGATTGCTGCCCCTATTGGAACCCAAACTAACCATAAAGCTGAAGCAATGGCAGCTCTTCAAGGCATTATCCTAGCCAAAAAATGGAATTGCCCCTATCTATGGATAGAAGGGGACTCAAATAATATAATAAAGTGCCTCAATGGGACTTCAAAACCCTCATGGTCAATTCACAACATAATCACTTCTGCTATTGACATTATTATAACCTTTAAAAAATGCCATATCTCCCATATCTATCGGGAGGCCAACTGTTCTGCTAATTGGGCTGCCAATTTGGCAGTTAAAAATGAGACAATTACCACATGGATGGGTGAGAGCAGACTCCCTAAAGATTTTAGACAAATCATAAGTGATGAGCGATATAAAAGTACCCCAAAGACTCTTGATTGACAGGGTAATAATGAAAAGTACTGATGTGAGCACTTCGAGTTATTTCTATAATGAGAAAATCACTCATTATAACATCAATGCCATCAACTCCCATGCTTGTTGGGTAATTGTTTTAGCTCTGAAAAGCTCTTTGTTTAACCAGCTCTGCAAGTTTCAAAATTTGGCTGTGAGAAGCGACATCATGGGCGGAAATAGGAGACGATATGAGCCAAGTAGTTGCAATGAATGGAAACAGAAGGAAGAGGTGTGGGGTATTTTGCAGAAGGGTGGTCTCTCAAACTTCATAGAGAGACTCCACGGCCATGATGGAATGGTAACTAGCCTTTTTTGCAAAAACTGGAAGAAGGGCATGTTAAAAATGGGTGACCAAATGGTGGAAATTGAGTAAGATTTAATTGCTAAAGCTACGAGTCTCAACAGGGAAGGCTGCAACTTCTACAGAGACAGGAAGGTCAGTAGGGAAGCTATTGAAAGGCACCCGGTTACTAAGAAAGAGAAAAAACAAATGGTAAAGTTGAGCAAAACCTACTACCCGCCTAGGGCTTTTGCCAAAACCTGGCGGGAAATTCTCTTTGTTTTAATATGGTATATTACTCTAGATGGTAGGTTTACGAAAGTCTATGGGTATCATTTTGTTCTGTTAAACCACTTTAGGCATAATGATAAGGTGAATTTTCCTTATTTCTTGCTTTGCTCAATGAATGCTTCCCTTAAAGCCTACAAAGAGAATCCTCTGGGCGATATTGCAATGCACCAAGGCCTAATGGTCCTTATTTATGACCATTTAAAGGCCAGTCAAATTAATTAGATGCAACCCTCTATGGACTCTGAGGAAGATGTGTTTGATTCTGCTTTTTCGGAGGAGGAGGAATTCGACAATGATTCCTCGTCTGATACTGAGGATAGCTTTGATGATTCAGAGTATGAGAGTAGTAAGAAGAGGAAAACAAGACCCTCATCTTCCAAGGGCAAAAAAATTCAAATCAAACCCTTGATCAGCATCTCTTTGGAAGAAGAGGATTCAAATTATTCTGAGGAGAAGAAGAACCCTAAAGGGTTGTTGAAGAAGAAAATTAAAAATCAAGCCCAGACCCAGAAAAAGCATAAGTAAAAAGAGGATACTGGCAAGGAACCGGAAGCTGACAAGCAAGCTAGGACCCTGGAAGCCAAGCACAGCCTGGAAAAGGAGACAATGGAAGAGACTCTCAGGGCTACCGACACTATCTCCACCCTCCATATCCCTAAAGATGAATAGGTAACCCCTGGTAAAGCGACTCCCCCCTATGGCCGTCCTCCCGAGGGCTTGCATGGTTTTATGAAAACTATAGAATGGCTCATTGATGGTTACAAGAAAGTTGTGGATGAGTATAAAAAACTATGCAGCAGAGTCCTGATTCTGGAGACCATTAATATAGGGGAGGGGAATACAATGGCTGACTATATTGAGGATTTGAAAAACACTATTGCTAAAGCGGAAGACATCAGAGATGCTTTCAACCCCAGGTTTGAGAAGATTGAAAAGGAGATGCTGAACAGAAAAAGCCTTGCGGAAACTAGTGAAAAAACACTCTCGGATACTGTCACTAAAGTGGAAAAAATTGAGGAGTGCCTTACGAATAACGCGGAGTAGAGCGTTAGTATTCTAAAAATCTTGGCCAATAATACTCATACCCTCATCAGTAAGCTTGATGATGACAAGGAAATCCAGGGAATTGACCTAGACACTGAAGGTACAGGGGAAGCTCAAGGTCCCAGAACCCGCACCAGAGGCAAGAGGAAGGAAAAGAAAATGAACAAGGATCTGGAAGAGTTGAAAGCTGTCGAGGCTACCTATGATGAGTTGGTGATAAAGGCAGAGGACCTGCTAAAGAAAATTGTTGTGTAGCATCTCCTTGGTTTCTTTGCTATGTTTTGTTGTTTTGTTGCTCTATTGTTCTTTCTGTTCATTGGTCTTCTAGCCAGTCGTTATGTATGCGGACTTTTAATCCTTTTGCTGCTCTTTCTATTTCTATGATGTAAAGGTTTTGGGTCCTTAAAACCTATTTTTTAATCAATCAGAACACAAATCTATTCCCTCCACATTCAACTAATTTTATTTTTGCATGATCTTCTCCTCCACCAAGTGAGTCTTCTAATGTGAACATTGTCACCATCACTCTGATTTCTCCCCCAAGTTACAAGAGTAAGAGTATTGATATATCATTCACACCTCTTGACTTGTCATAATATGGAAAGCCTGCTCCTCTTTACATCCCTATCAAGATTAATGGTAGCACTATCACAAGTGTTATGGTTGATCCTTCATGTAGAGTTGATGTGATCACAAAGGAGGCCCTATTTATCAATGGGTGAACTCACAATAATGGTTCCCACTTTTTTGCCACTTTTGTCACTGAGATGAACATTTTTAAAAATAATCTTCATCTTCCGACAACTATAACTTTTAAACTATTAAGAATTTGAAGATGATGTAAATTAGTGATTTGTAGCATTTTGTCTGTAGATTCTATATATTTTTTTTTCAAATTTGTTTGAAGATTTTTTTTAATTTTTCCATCTCCCTCGAAAAGTAGTTTTTTACAACAAACTACATTTTTTAAGAGTGAAGTGCCTCCTGAAATGCATAATTTTTTTTCTATAAATGATAAAAACTCAATTATTTTGAATTTCGGTTTGTGACATCAATATCTAGGGCTTGCAGTTGGTTTGATAGTGATATGTTGAATATTTTTCATTTTATTAGGTTTTGAAGTCCGAACAATTATATTTTAGACATAGGTGTTCATTTGAACACATAACTTGTTCTATATATATCGAAATTAAAAAAAATAATTGTTAGAAAGAAGACATCAATAGTTAGGGCATAGATGTTTTTCAAAAAAAATTTGAATTGGTTTACTATTTTTCCCGATGCATTGAACAAAGAAATTCATGTTCGGTGAAAAACCTATGTTTGGTAAAATTAAAAAAAAAAGTTCATAATAAACTCAATATGTAATAAAATTATAGTAATTGGAAAGCTTTCTTCAAGGACTACCATACTACATTTTGGTTTATCAAGATCATTCCATTTGAGCCTTCAACCAGAGGTTTGAAGGCCAAAAATCTGCAAAAAATTGTAGAAAGCTTCAGAGAAGTGTAAAAAAATGGCTTCAAATGAAGGGGGGTTTGAGCGAACCCCCCCAATATAATTAAAAATATACATAAAAAAACGTTAAAGGCGGTTTTCTCAAAAGCGGGGATTCGAGCGAAGTGGGGGGTTCACTCGAACCCCAAGGAGTAGTTCGTTCGAACACCCCCACTTCACTCGAACCCCCTCTGAATTTTTTTTCTTGCCATCACATTTTTCCTTCGTGGATGAAAGTGGGAACCATTATTGTGAGCTCACCCCAATGGATTGCATTGGGTAAAATATGACAAGTGTAAGGCCACCATTTGTATACATGATGGTCTTTTTGTCCCCCCTATGGGATGAATTACCTTAATGGTCGTTGTGAGACCCAAGGAAGTTTATAACACATTTGTTGTAATTACTACAACTAACTTATTCTAGGTGAAGCTAGGCATTCTATGGCTGGTTTATAAGGATGTAGTCCCCTTAGTAGTGCACAAGTGTGTAAATTTTCCCCATAAGGGCACCACGCATACTACCCAAGATACTAGATATCAACCACTAGTATCACATGGGGGATTTTGTCTTGATCATTTCTACCCTACTCCGGTTGAGCCTATGCTTCCTCATGTGTATCCATTGTGCAAATCATATTATAAGTATAATATTGGGGAGTTAGCACCTAACTTGGCTCAACCTAGTATTTCTTTGGATCCTCCTACACCTACCTCTGCATCTATGTCTACACTTATACAACAAAGTGCTTCATCTTTTTCCCCCTCCTCGTCAATAGGAAAGAATAAGCTTATTCTTTAGGGTAGGCCTCTTCGTCCACCAAGAACCATGCAAACTCTACTGGTGTCTTATGATCCTTTGATTGTACCTAGCCCATAAAAAGGAAAGACACCTACATTGTTGAAGTTTAAGGCACGTCCTCCTTTTGAGATTCCTATCCTTGGTGAAATAACTCACCCTACTTTGTATGGAAAGGGTAAGCATTATTTGTTTACTCACCCCTCTCCTTTAGCACCTATTAAGAGGAAATATGTCTATAATTGAGTATAAAAATTCTTTCTTCCATGAAACCTCTTATTCCATTGGTTGAGCCTTCTCTTCTATTAGCAATGACACAGACATCTCCACCTGTGATGCAGGATTCTATGGGTCTTATCAGGCTTCTACTCTTGGATCCCATCTACGTCAAAAACAACTTGCACATGAGTGTAAGTGTCATTAATAGGCAATGGATCAAGAGAATGAGGCTTCCTTGAAGACTAAGGGTGAATCTCTATTTTTTGCTTCTTCTCCTTCTACTTTCATGCCTGCACTAGTTTTTATTTCTCCTACCATCTCTAGATACATTTTCTCTCCATATTTCATGTTGATTTGAGGTCTATTGACGAGCCTCATCCTAAGTGGGTGCAAGTTTTCATTTCTCCCTCCTTAGGGATATCACTAGTCTCTCTCTTCATAATGTCCCTCCATTTTCACAACCCATAGACATGATCCATATGTAGATGGTGTCTAGTGTGGCCTTTTCTTCTCCTTGTGTTTTCTCTCTACATCTACATCGCACCTTGTTTGGGGTCCTCAAACCTTCTAGGACCCTTCTCTTGATTTTTGTCATAGAAAATCAGCTCCAATAACTACTTTGTCTACATTTGTACTTGTTGTTTAGTAGGCTCTTCCTTCTCTAAATTTTTTCACCTCTCCTCTTCCAAAGACCAATGATGCAACTCCTTTGCAGGCCTTTAGCTAGGTCACCTGCCTCTTCTTCAAACATGTGTATGTTCAACTCTTTGTAGGAGATCCTAATGTTTTCAACTATCTTCACACAATCATTGACTATTCCCTCACAAAAGGTGTTGAATGACAATATATAGGTAGCCCCATCCTTGGCTCTTGCTACTGGTGAGATTCCTAGTACTATCGTTGGTAAGATAATGAGCTAAAAGAGATTGTGGATATATATTTAGACAAAGATACAATAGAGAACATAGTTCAAAATATAATTCATACAAGGTGTGTATTGGAGAGAGAAAGAATCAAGTGAAAAGATTATTTCCTTAAGAAAATATCAAAGAGGAAAGAAAATTTCTTATGAAATGCAATCATATGTTGGCTGATGTCATTAAATAATTCACAAATATTGGATGTTAGCTCAAAAAGAAAGACAATGATGGAGATGCCACTGTGAATGAGCTGAAAGAAGAATTTATGAAGGTAATTTATGTATTCTTACATGAAAAGGCCTTTAATAAGGATACTTTAAAGAAGTTGGAAAGGATTGATTGTTCTCTACACTAGTATGATGGTCATCACCACCAAGATAGATAACATTTATGTAAACAAAGCCTTATGCAAACTCATAACTAAAAATGTACTCATTCCTCAACATGTAGAGATCCCAATAGTGATAGAAGCTCTAATGAATTCCAAGGCACGAGTAGTGGTAGCACAACAAGTCCCAATGTATTGAACCAAAACCCTACTCATGAAACATGGATCAATGAGTTTGACTCAAAAAACCATAATTGAATCCTAATAGAAACATCATAATTTGACTTGTTCTACCCTCCTACTTATCAACTAATGAGTTAAAGGGACTCTATAATGAATGGTTCATAAGGAATAATACTTGTTGAAGGTTTTGCAAATGGGGTTGCAAGCTATGTGGATTTAACCTTGGAGGAAACTTTGTGGTTAAGCATGCTTGAGTTGGAGTAGCATTGGATGGGTAACCTCCCTAGAAGGCCCAATGCTTCACTTCTATGAGCATCACCTAGATGCAATGAGTGCTAAGTAGACCATTCATTCCCATTAGAGATAGGTTCTTGTGAACCGCTACTCATGAAACATGGGTCAATGAGTCTGAATAAAAAACTACATAGTTGAATTCTAATAGCAATATCATAATTTGACTTATTGTGGCCTCCTACTTA
The DNA here is from genome assembly GCF_030272615.1 of Cryptomeria japonica. NCBI lineage: Eukaryota > Viridiplantae > Streptophyta > Pinopsida > Cupressales > Cupressaceae > Cryptomeria > Cryptomeria japonica. The sequence continues at coordinate 138,726,021 of NC_081412.1, read as the reverse complement.
AATCAAGTGATGGTTCATAAGGAACAACAATTGCTGAAGATTTTGCAAATGGGGTTGCAAGCTAAATGGTTTTAACCTTGGAAGAAACTTTGTGGTTAAGTAGGCTTGAGTTGGAGTAGTATTAGGATCGATGACCTCCCGGGAAGTCCTAATGCTTCACCTCTATGAGCATCACCTAGATGAAATGAGTGACAAGTGGACCATTCATTCTCATGATAGATGGGTGCTTGTGAGCTACTACTCATGAAACATGGTCAATGAGTTTGACTCAAAACTTGCATAGTTGAATCCTAATATCAATATCATAATTTAACTTGTTGTGGCCTCCTACTTATCAATTGATGAGATTAAGGGGATCTATAATGAATGGTTCATAAGGCACAAGACTTGCTAAAGATTTTTGCAAATTGGGTTGCAAGCTAAGTGGGTTTAACCTTGGATGAAACTTTATGGTTAAGTGCGGCTAAGTTGGAGTAAGTACTGGGATGGGTGACCTCCTGAGAAGTCCCAATGCTTCATGTCTATGAGCATCACCTAGATGAAATGAGTGCTAAGTAGACCATTCATTCTCACTAGAGACAGGTTCTTGTGAACCACTCCTCATGAAACATAGGTCAATGAGTTTGACTCAAAAGCTACACAATTGAATCCTAATAGCAATATCATAATTTGACTTCTTATGGCCTCCTACTTATCCATTAATGAGCTAAAGGGGGTATATAATTAATGGTTCATAAGGTATAACACTTACTAAAGGTTTTGCAAATGGGATTTCAAGCTAAGTGGGTTTACCCTTGGAGGAAACTTCGTGGTTAACTGCGCTTGAATTGGAGTAGTACTAGGATTGGTGATGTCCTGGGAAGGTCCAATGCTTTACCTTTGTGAGCATCTTCTAGATGTAATGAGTGCTAAGTGGACCATTCATTCTCAGGAGAGATGGGTTCTTGTGAACCAATACTCATGAAACATGGGTCAATGAGTTTAACTTGATAACTACATAGTTGAATATTGATACCAATATCACAACAAGTCCCAGTCGATGGAACCAACACATGCCCATAAAATAAGCCACCTTAACCTTAGTCTAGATCTATTTTAATAAATTTTTAATATTTAATAAAGTTCAAAAATATTTTAAAACTTTATTTTAAATGATTCTTATAAAAGAATCTATTTCGAAGACTATTGGGCAGTTACATTTTGGATAGTTATAAATATGTAATTGAAGGACTATGGAATGGTCCTAATTTTTTGTTCCAATTTTATTTTAGTGTAAGAGTGAGACACAGTCAAAGTTTAATCAATTAAAAAATTCTTGTTCCTGAATCCTTTTGTTTGTGTGCCTTTGGAATTGAATGTTTTACTTTAATATTTATTTTAAGTTTGTGAGCTTGATTAAATGTTTGAATATTGCCTTTCTATTTGAATGTCATATTCATTAAAGTTGCATTCATTTTCTTCTAGGATTCAGTAAAATTTGAATTCGAAGTGTCCATTTTATCATTGCTATTTCCATCTTTATATTGGGATGCTAGTGATATTCATTCTTTAAAATCATTTAGTCTCAATAGCACTTGTGTTCAAGTTAGTTTTCTAAAATTTACCTTCTCGTTTCAAATCCTTTCATCACATTTGTATCATGGCCATGGGAAAATATTAGTCCACCTTTACTGCTTGTTGGTTAACAATATACCCCACTTTTAAATAGTGAAAAAAAATCAAAATTTTATCATATGAGGGAGTTTTATTATTGTCAAGTAATAATATTTAAATATTTGAGGAGACAAATCTATTAGCCAATATACACGTCATTGACTTAGTCTTTTGTGACTCTTTAGATTTGGTTGCTAATATATTCATCAAACCCTTCACCAAGACCAAGTTCATCCACTTATGAGCTCTTCCTGGGGTGAGGTCCACTTCAATAGTAGAATCCTTCTTATGGGAGGCCTTCTAGTTCCTTTCTTCTTCTTTTTTCTCATTTTTGGGGGAAGTTTATTCCATTGTGTTTCCTCCTCTTCTTTTTCAAATGCATTGTACTTAGGTAACTTATTAAGATTCAATGTCAGGACCCACTCTTTCTCCTCACCTAAGATATGTTTAAGGGAGTGTAAATAGTATTTATACTATATTTTACTACAATTTAAGCTTAGCTTAGTTGGTGGTTGAGAGATTTACCTACCTTATCTACCCTACCTACTTTCTCTCCAAATATAGAAAATTCGAGTTCCCCATTTCCTATATATTGATGTACTTTGATCAATCTAATATCAATCATTCTACCTACAATAGATTTTGATTGTTATATCAATCTTGCTTCCATTTTCTTGGCTTATTTCACACTGATGACCTCCAATTTTTCCTTTTAGATCTACGTCCCTCTCTTCTATGATTCTCTCCCTTTCAATCTTGGAGGAGGAAGACAGTTTCATGCATCCACCTTAACAAACCAAAAAGACTATGTAGTCTAATAAAATTTAGAAGCATAAGAATAAACCATCAAACACATTACAAAACATCTATTTTCAATTCTATAAAAATCAATTCCATATTGACATTACTTCGAACTATTTCTACATGATATAAATCGATTCATTAACATATTCTTAATTGTTCCTTATTCAAATTGTTAGAATCAAAATAAAAATAAAAAAGCAAAATATAACATATAACATAATGCAGAGGATGTCAAATATAGAATGTTACACTAATTACCAATGTATTGCCTTAAATTCTATATCCAAAAAGTTATTATAAACCAAATTAAATTTATAAAAATATTACACTTAATAAACTTTTGATAATATTAAGATATTAATATAAAACATTTATTTAAATATTGAAAATAATAGTTTTAATTTATTTTATTTTTTTAGAAGAGTGTTAGATGTATAGAAGATTAAAGAATCATATTTCCTTCATTTTCGCATTTAACCACGAAGAAGATAACCCTTCTAAAACAACATATACAAAACATGAGACTAATTCAATTTGAAAGGATAGTACTAATTATAATCCATAAATTAAAACATAGAATCACAATCAAGTAAACCGTCACAAAGTCATCGTTATTATACTAGTAAATAAACAAGAAAATCAGTACAAGAACAAGTAGAGCAATAAATTATCAGAATCTATTAACAATTTATTTAAATATAAAAGTGGCTAACAGTAGAAATTAACGGATCAACGCAGAGGTATAATCTCTACAATGTGAAAGCCCCACTGATGTTTTTAATTTCATAGTATGCTCATGAGGGGACCAAAAGCCTCTTAATATGAGCAGTAGAATAGCCACGGACCACAAGATATTCTCTGTCCATCTGAGGGTTATTCATTAACTAAACATATTTCAAAAGTCGGTGATTTTGTTCTAAATATATTTCAGTTGAAGTTGGTAGAATCAAAATTACAGGTTTTTTTAGTGGAGAAATAATTATCTTTCGGATCTTTGATTGTGTTATTTTTTCAATCGATATTTTTAATTACTTTTTATTTTTTGATGATGAATCACTAAGTATGATATGATTGAAAAATTAGATCACACAAATCTAAAATCAATAGCCCATAAATTATATCCAATTGCTTATTTTTTATTACTACGACAAAATATAGTATTCCATAAAGTATAAGCTGCGATTTGTTGATCACTAAGAATGTTTTGATGTTAGAAAATGTATAGTCCATAAACTATATCCAATTTCTTCTAATTTTTATTACTACCATTGTTGTCCATAAAGTATAGACTTTGATTTGATTGATGACTAAGTATGTTTTGATTTAAAAAAAGCGATAGACCATAAACTATATCCAATTACTTATGATTTTTGTTACTATCTTACTCTTAGATTATCAAGATAACTCATTCATTTTTTTATGTGAAGTCAATTTAATCTATTTTTAGAATTTTCATAACCAAGTTTAGGGATATTATTTGACCTATCATGATCTCACATTTTCCATCATGAATTTTTTTATAAGATACTTAATACATAGAACTCTATGAATACGTGAAACCTTATTTCATTTCAATATTAAATTCACTAATGTCAAATGCTCTTAAAGGTTTGAAAATTATTAAATTCGTTAATGTCAAATGCTCTTAAAGGTTTGAAAATTATTAGGAAATGATATCAATGCATCTCTAGATTATAGTACTATTTTTATAAAAATCTATTTGTATTAGTTCCATTAATTTGTAGAATAAGCTAGGACTAAAAATAGTTATTTAGGGCTCAGGCTTCTCACAACTATGGTTTTTCATAAACACATTTATCATCATAAAGATTGTCTTAAAATTAATAAGTTTTTTTCAAGTGATTTAGACAAAATATATGTTATTTTTATATTATTATTATGAGAATATATTATGGATAGGTTTAAAATCATAGATATCTTCATTTAATTGCTTAAAAAATATAAATTTTTTATTTAACTATAAAGTCATAGGTTTTGGCTAATTAGACAAGATTTTTTCAACTATCATAATTATGTTGAGAGATGGGGCTACTTGCCAATTCCATTTAAACTCTTTTATTAGAAGACTTATTTGTATTAAACCCAAATATAAAGAATATCAAATCTAAGATAATATTGAACCCTTTCTCGTAGGTTTTGAACCTTCAAGAGTTAATTTGGTATTGGAATTCACCACAATTTAGTTGGATGTTAAATTTGGAACTCCAACTCCTTAGATTTAGTGAATGGATCCCGCTTAATTCCTTTATAGTATATTTAATTATGGTATATGATCATGTCTATGGTTGAAAACCATATCAAAATTGAGATACACATGTTTCTCACTTTCAAGTTTCAAGAAAAATTAGGTGCACCATAATAAAGTCCTTAGCTATAAACTACTTTGTGGTTTGATAACCTCTTTGATGCATTTAGATGTCAACTTTCACCCACTTCTATGCTCTATTCTTCTTCTTATTCATGGTGTTATTTGCTTAGTGTTAGATCAAAGTTATTTGTTAAATAAGATACGGTAGTTTATGGTGTCTAACATTCATAATGGATCCCTTTGAATTCAAAACAGATTAAGTGGTTCTCATCCTAGGTTTGATTCAATATAGATCTCAATCCAAATTAGTTACTATTATCTCTAATGTCCTATTAGAATCATGGTATTTCCATAGTCTTGAGAATACATTTGGTGTTTTGGTATCATTTTTTCTTTTTAAATCTATATTGTTTTATTAGAAGAGCCTTAATATAGTAGCCTATATTCCACCTTAGAATTTTTCATTTTCCTTTGTCAAACATTTAGTTTAATTTTAGTGTCTATTAGTGGTGATATCTTGCCACATGTTCCTAGGAATGATTGAGATTATAAATGTGGCATTGCCAAAGCCACCTAGACATGCAACAATTAAAAGTATTCCATTTAAATTAAAAGTTAATTACATTCAATGTCGAGATTGAGTTTGGGTCAATATCCAAGGAGGTTTGATCTCTGACAGAATATTTTAGGTTCAATATTCTTCTTGGAACTAATTTGAAATTATCATGGAGTTATTCATTTAGACTTAGGAGTTAGTACCATGGTTAAATTTCTAAAGTCATGTGTCTAGATTAAGGTAGGAACAACATATTTAATCAATCAAATAGTTAAGTCCAAATATTATTAATTGTAATTTAATTTTTATGAATTTTGGATTTGCCTCATAGATAGATATGACATGAAAGGAAATTTTTGAATTTGATCTCTAGTTTTAACTTATCTTTAAAATAAATTTGAGAAAGTTTGAAGTTTTTAATTTCTTAATTCTTAAGTCCAATAGTAAGGTGTGTAAGATGATTCCAAGTGTTCTATTTATGTAACTTGAGAACCATCTAAACACTCAAAACTATTTTTTCCCATTGTGGATTTGAAAACCCACTAAATGCAACTAGTAGGCATGTGTCACCATTTTACAAGTTGACAATGAAGCCATGGGTAAAGCCTAGTAAAGTGTAGACCTTATTTTTAACCTTGTGTCACATTTTTTTTGTGATCTTGATAAGTGTATATGATATTAGAATCCAATGTGTTGCAAATAGGGGTGAAGTCCAAAGGACCATTAGTTTACACTCTTAGTGCTAGACATATCAATTGATGCAATATGTATAATTATTATTATGTTACCTTGGATTCTAAATCCAGAAAAATATTGTAAAAAACAAAATTGAATTCTATAAAGATACAGCATCTAGTGAGCCATTGAAGATCAAAAGAAGCATTTTAACTCCTATAGATGATATGAAAATATGAAAATACTAAACTAATATAATTTAAGTGTAATTTAAACTAATTTTAGACCTTAACAATATATTAAGAAACTAATATGATTTGTTTTTTAATTTGTAATTTTTTTAATATATTAGATGTAGAAGATTAAAGAGCCATATCTCTTTCATGTTCTATCATTAACCACTAAGAATGTAACCATTCTAAAATAAAGTATAGAAAACAAAAGATTATTTCAGTTTTACCAAGTAATATTAATAAGAATTCATAAATTAAATTATAAAATAAAATTCTAAGTAAATCATCACAAAATAACCTTGTCTATGCAGCCATTGTATTGTACATTTGATAGTATTTATTAATTAACTAAAAAAATAAACTACTATTTTTTAATCAATTAATATGATCAAATGTAGAATTTGATAACTTCATCAACCTTACCTCATAAAACCATCATTATTATATTACTAAGAAAGAAAAATATAATACAAATCAAACAATAAATTATTAAAATTATAATAATAATCTATAAATGAAATCATACTCACATTCAAGTAAACCATCACAAAGTCATTGTTAACAATACAATAAAGTCAAACAATAAATTATCAAAATATATTACAAATTATTTCATATAGAAGTGGCAACTAAGTATAAAATTAGGGGATTAGTACAAGTGGTAGAATCTCTAGAATATGAAAGCTCCATTGGTGTTTTTAATTTCACAGCATGCTCATGAGGGGACCAAAAGCCTCCTAATCTAAGTATTAGAGTAGCCACTAACCACAAGATATTATCTGTCCATCTACAGTTATTCATTGAATAAACAAATCTTAGAAGTCGGTGATTTGGTTCTAAATATACTACAGTTAAAGTTCCTAGAATCAAAATTTGTTGGGTATATGAAGCCCAACAGTCACATGGTTGTTTGTCTTCCCCAGAACACTCTTCATTTCATATCTAAGATGTCTATATAAATGACTGAGTGCAGTCATGTATGTACTGTGTAACTAGATATTGGTTAATGAGAATTCTCCCCACGTTTCTGGTGGACATAGCCACTTAGTGGTGAACCACATTAATCTTGTGTCTTGAATTCTTTGTTGTGTCTATTATTCTTTCTGCTATTTTCTGTTCACTATTATGTGTTTTCTCTGCTCATTTTTAAACTAACAATTGGTATTAGAGCCACGGTTGGCTTGAGCAAAGATGGGATCCTATTGGATAGTTGATCCTAGATATGGGTGCCCTTACTTTTTGTTTGATCCCAGAGCTGGGTGCTTTTATGTTATTGACAAACATGCTGAAGTTTTAGATGATGAGGCCAAATTAGATGATGAAGCTGAATCAATCATCAAAAAATTTCTTGGCAGTCTAGACTCGGTAGAGAGTGATGTTCAAGTGGAGGTTGAAACCGAATGTCATTGGTGGGATGGCTGGAAAAAGGAAGAGACTTCGGCTGAAGAAGAAGAGGGTTTGAAGTATTCGTTGTTTGAAGATTTTCTTGATTCGACTGAAGAAGAGGATGCTGAAGAGGAGGACGCTGAAGCAAGTGGGGATGAAGTTGATGAGGTTGAGACCAAGATTCGGGAGGATTATGAAAAAGAAAAATTTATGAGGTTGAAGGAAGAGAATCTCCTACTCATCGACAAACTAATTTGTATGGACCAGAAGTTGATGGTTTTGTGTTGCATCATGAATATTGGAAAAGATAACTTTGAGAAAGAATGGGATTTTTCTAAAGAGACCGTATTTCAGCAAGAGGAAAGTGATGGGAAACTCCTAATAGAGGACTCTTTCCTCACAAAAAAGTATGCCTTATTGATAGAAAAGCCTTTCTTTAGTGGAAAGAATCCACAAGACGATTCGAGGTGCCTGGAGATTGAATATCCCAGGAGCGTAGGGATTATAGAGCTCACAGAGGCAGGAGAGAGCCTTTGGCTCAAGGCTATGCAAGATCCAGAAGACTTCGAAAAGGCTAAGGATAAGGTTTTTGAGGAAAATGAATTTCAAAAAGAACAAAAGAGTGATGATTTATTGCTCGAGATTGCAAAAATAGAGGTGGAGTGGAATGCATTGATTGCAGGTACTACACAAGTTTCTACACAAAATACAACAAATTCATTTGATATGGAGCCCGTTGGTGCAAGGTCTACAGCTGGAAGGTCAAAATCAGATCTCGTGGCAGCCCAATTTCATAAGAATATTGCATCTGGTGTTGGTCAAATAAAGAGAGAACATGGATTCCAATCTGGCCAGTTTGATGGCAGTAGTAATGATTCATTTGATTTTTTTATGTTGGATGTCGTGGGACCAAATGAGAGTTGGTGTGTTCCAGATGTGGGCAATGAGGCAACCGTGAGAATTGGGAGTGATGTTTGTATGCTATTCACACTTGTACGAGAGTTTTATATTTGGGTATTAAAATCTGATAATGGTGATCTTCTAGATATTCTATTATGGGGGAGCACAAGAGCAAGAGACTTTGATGGAGGAGTGTATTATGCATCTGCAGATAGTAGTGTTCCTGATTATGGATTACCAGATGAAGTAGTTAGAAAATATGTTTTTAGCTCTAATCTGACTTGGAGAAGATTAATTCATACTGTTCATGAACAGAGTTTGGCAATATTAAAATCTTCTCAAAAGCTGGTTGTAGTATGAGCCTTGAAATGAAGATGTAGGGAATGTTACAGGTTGTGCCAATTGGACTTCACGGGGGAGATTGTTGGGTATATGAAGCCCAACAGTCACATGGTTGTTTGTCTTCCCCAGAAGACTCTTCATTTCATATCTGAGATGTCTATATAAATGACTAAGTGAAGTCATGTATGTACTGTGTAATTGGATATTGGCTAATGAGAATTCTCCCTGCGTTTCTGGTGGATGTAGCCACTTAGTGGTGAACCGCGTTAATCTTGTGTCTTGAGTTCTTTGTTGTGTCTATTATTCTTTCTGTTGTTTTCTGTTCATTATTATGTGTTTATCTGATCGTTTTTAAACTAACAAAATTGCAGGCTTTTTCAGTGGGGAATTCATTTGATCCTTTTACTGATAATGGCAAACTGGGTTTGATTTTAACAGAGTGAGAATTCCTTAAAATATGCTGGGCATGCCCAGCTAATGAAATTAGCCGCATCAGTCCAACACATTATTGCTAAAAATGTGAAAATGTTTAGCATCAATGGCGATTTGGCGCACTGAGGAGATGGCACCCATTATCCCAACACCCGTGAAAATCACCATAATAGCATTGTTTATCTGGTAAATTGAGGAATTGGGAGCGAGCTTGAAGCTCTTGTAGTAGAGAAGCATGGGAAGAATGAAGTCCAGTGTAATAAAGCCAATGGCACCCACCAGCGCATTTATATCTCCAAAAAATGGCAGCATGGCTGCAATCACTGCACAAATCACTATATAAACTGTTCTCAGAAACAACCTCAGAATTAAGTTTCGGGCTGCAAAAATTCCCTTCTTAACATCTGCTGATTTCTTCTCCATGATCTCGTAAGCTACTTGAGAATAGAACTTATTTACATACACACACAGATCAGTTTCTGCTCTAAAGAAAAAAATCCAAAAAATTTATGGAGAAATTGATTATATGTTACTAGTGCTATTGCAAAAAGCTGAAGGAGTACGAAAATAACAGCAACCATGTGGGTGCAAGGGCGGGACCTTCTTTGGGCAGCAGACTCTGCAATATGTTAGACTGTGCAGTGTTGCCAAATGTCCAGTAGCCTGATACTGCCACACTGTAGCATGCCACAAGCATTACTGCGTAGCACATGCATAAGCCTTTGAACATCTTTCCCGTGGCCGGAGGAGCCACAGTGGCCTGCAAGAATTGCCATTTTTCATTAAAAAAGATATCATTTTGTTGAATACTTGTCAGCTCCTTTACAATAATGGGCATCGTGCTAAAGGTGATTCCATTATAACAATCCAGTACAGAGCTAACTACCCCATTAAAAGCTTTGGTCCGCCGACAATTAAAATCCATATTCCTGTTAAATTGCCTTGGTGAATTTGAATGGTCTAAAAAAGCTTATAAAAATCAAGTGCTGTTTTAAATAGGTAAATGTAGAATAATTATCTTTTGGACCATACAATCAATTAGATAAGATTGTTTTTAGATTTGATTGTTTTATTTTTGAATTGGTGTTTCTAGTCGGTTTCATTTTTTATTTTTTAATGATGGATCACTAGGTATGATTTGATTAAAAAATCAATCAAACAAATCTAAAATCAATTTACATTTCTAATCACTCTCCTTTTTTTTAATGAATCACTAAGCATGATTAGATTAAAAAATTAACTATGCAAATCTAAAATCAATCTTACATAGACTGTAGAAAACTCATGCCAACTACACAACTAACATTGCATTTACAAAAACTAAATGATAAAATGTTTCTAAATTCCAAACATTTCATTTCTCCAATCATAGACATTTCAAATTCTTTCTCCATATTTTTAAAAAATTTCATGTACAACTTATCCTCACCTCAATGATTAGTATATTATCATCATGGATTTTATAATATAAATTACTGTCAGCATTACCTTTACTGAAACGAAGCTTGAAAAGATATTTATCTAACCTTGCATATCAAGATCTCCATTCAAAAAGGCACACTTAACATCCATCTGGTAAACCTTGTAGTTTTTATGTGCAGCATAGGCAAGAAATAATCTTACAGCTTCAATCATAGCTACAGGTGCAAAAGTTTCACCATAATCAATTCCTTCCTTTTGAGAATATCCTTTACAAACCAATATAACTTTATTTCTTACAACTTGTCCATCTTCATTCAATTTATTCCTAAAAACCTATTTAGTTCCAATAACATTCTTATTTTTAGGCCGAGGAACTGAAGTCCATGTGTTATTCTTCTCTATCTGATCTAATTCTTCTTCCATAGCTTTCATCCAACATTCATCTTTATATGCTTCAATTACTGATACCAGTTCAACTTGAGAAATTAAACATACCTCATTAGTTGCCAATCTTCTTCTTGTCATCACTCCATTGTTCTTATCCCCAATGATCTGACCTTCTGAATGATTCAACCTTACATACCTAGGAGCCCTATGATTCTCTGTTCTTCTTCCCGGTTCTTCAGGTACTATTGAATTTTTTGATACTGCTAGAGTAACTGGTTCAACATTTTGTTCTGATAAAGGTGTTACTGGTTCAATTATGATCATTTCCACTGTCGGTTCTTGCTCATTAACTCTTATTTGATTTCTATTCAACTCATCCACCTTGACATTAACACTCTCCACAATTCTCTGCAATCTCTTGTTATAACATCTCTATGCTTTGCTTTCATTAAAATAAACAAGAGATATTCCTTCATCACATCTAGGATCAAGTTTGCCAATGTTGTCATCTCTCCTAATATAACATTTACTACCAAAGATTCTGAAATACTTAATTATAGGTGTATTGCCAAACCATAATTCATAAGGTGTCTTATCGGTTTCTCCTTTGATATGTACATTGTTGAATGTATAAACTGTTGTGCTCACTACTTCTCTCCAATAGATATGAGGTAGATTAGCTTCCATCATCATTGTTCTAGCAACATCCAAGATAATTTTGTTTTTCCTTTCCACAACTCCATTCCGTTGAGGTGTCTGGGGATTAGAAAATTGTCTCCTTATGCAATGCTTCTCACAAAAGCTATTAAACTCACTGGATGTGAATTATCCACCATGATCTGACCTAAAACATTTAATATTCAATCCTATCTCAGTTTCAACTTTAGCTTTAAAGATTTTAAACTTCTCAAAAGCCTCAAATTTCTCCCTTAGAAAAGTAACCCACATCATTCTAGAATAATCATCAACGATTAGCATAAAATATCTATCACCTTGAAAATTTTTAATTCTAGCAGGGCCACACAAATCAGTATGAATAAGATCAAGAACATCATGTTGAAATGTGGTGACTGATCAGCAAAGTACTGTACACTCAGCATGTATCCTCGCCGGGGTCCGGGGGCGGCAGCCCCCGAGAAAATTTTTTTTGTCATTTTTCGTTGATGAAAACCAACATTGTAATAAAACCCTAAAAAGGCCGACTTTGTTTGTTGCCCTAAAAATGCATGTTATAAGCGGTTGGGATGCTTAAGGCATTGTAAGGTTGATGTACTTTTTTTGCTGGATAATAAGAAAGATTGGACGACTGTGTATGGTGGACGTAACCCATTCTGGGTGAACCACATTAAATCTTTGTGTTATCTGTGTCCTATTTTATTTCTTTATCTTTTGTATTTAAATCTGCATATAATTGTTAGTTCATATTTGCTTCGGATCTACTTGAAACCCTAACAATTGGTATCAGAGCGATGTTTTCTGTAAATTGGCAGGACTTTCAGATTTGAGTGGGAGCAATGGAGGATTCCAAATTCAAGGTTGAAAAGTTTAACGGCTAGAATTATCAGTTATGGAAAATGCAGATGAAGGATTACCTGTATCAAAAGGATTTGTGGCAGCCATTGGAAGGAAAGGCAAAGCAACCGACCACAATATCAGATGAAGAGTGGGACATTTTAGATAGAAAGGCATTGGGATCCATTCGATTGTGCCTTGCGTCATCTGTAGCATTCAATATAACAGAAGCAAAAATGACTATAGATTTGATGGCAACATTGGCTAAGTTGTATGAGAAACCCTCGGCTTCGAATAAGGTATTTCTTATGAAGCGTTTGTTTAATTTGAAAATGAGTGAGGGAGGATCTGTAGCAGAACACTTAAATGAATTTAATACAATTACCAGTCAATTGTCTTTAGTAAAAATTACCTTTGCAGAAGAGGTTAGGGCTCTCTTGATTTTATGTTCTTTGCCAGAAAGCTGGAATAACTTGGTTATGGCTGTAAGTAACTCTGTCTTTAGTAAAAATACTTTGGTATTTGATGATATTGTTGGTGTTATCCTAAGCGAGGAAATGCGAAGGAAAAGCACAGGTGAGACTCCAACATCATCGGGTAGTGTTTTGAATGTGGAGAACAGAGGAAGATCAAAGGAAAGAGGAAAAGGCCCTGGGAATGAGAAGTCACGAGGGAAGTCAAAGAAAGGATGCTCTCAATCTAGAGGAAAGAAAGATTGCTGGTACTGTGAAAAGCCTGGTCATCTAAAGAAAGATTGTTGGTCTCGGAAAAACAAAGAAGGAGACAAATATGAAAATGACAGTAAGGAAGCTAATATTGCAAGTAATACTTTACAAGATGCTTTAATCTTATGTTTGGATAATGTTAATGATTCCTGGGTAATAGATTTTGGGGCTTCATTTCATGCTACACCCCATAGAAAATATTTTCTAGATTATGTTCAAGGTGATTTTGGACAGGTATATTTGGGTGATGATGAGCCCTGTCAAATTGTTGGAAAATGAAAGATAAAGATCAAGTTGCAAAATGGTAATGACTGGTTTCTACAGGAGGTAAGACATGTTCCTAATTTAAGAAGAAATTTAATTTCTGCAGGACAACTAGGTAGTGAAGGTTGCATAGTTACCTTCTCAGACAGTATGTGGAAGGTCACTAAAGGATCATTAGTAATAGCTAAAGGTGGGAAGGTAGGCACATTATATCTGTGTACTGGTAACACTTACTCTACCTTAGCTGCTACAGATAAAGTTACTGCAGGGACAACAACAATAAATGTTGCAAGAACAGATTCGATAATGTGGCACTATAGGCTTGGGCACATGAGTGAGAAAGGGATGAAAATCCTTCACTCCAAAAATCTATTGCCAAGACTAAAGAAGATTGATTTAGAGTTTTGTGAAAACTGTGTTTATGGCAAACAAAAAAGAGTCAGATTTCTTAAGGTTGGGAAAGAGAAGAAGAGTGAGAAGTTAGAGCTTGTACATTCAGATGTATGGGGACCAGCTCAGGTATCATCTCTTGGTGGCTCTTGTTATTATGTTATTTTTATTGATGACTCAACCAGAAAAACATGGGTATATTTCCTAAAACAAAAAATAGATGTTTTTGAAACTTTTAAGAAATGGAAAGCTTTGGTTGAGAATGAGATAGGAAAAAGTTGAAGTGTCTCAGATCGGATAATGGAGGTGAGTATTGCAGCAAAGCATTTGAAGATTACTGTTCCTTAAATGAGATTCGAAAGCAGAAGACAGTTCCAGGAACTCCACAGGAAAATGGTGTGTCAGAGAGAATGAATAGGACCATCATGGAACGTGCGAGGAGCATGAGATTGTATGCTGGATTGCCCTTACATTTTTGGGCAGATGTTGTACATACTGTTGTCTATTTGATAAATAGAGGACCTTCAACCCCTTTGGATGGTGGTATTCCAAAGAAGGCATGGACTGGTAAAAAGGTAAATTATTCTTTTCTAAAAACTTTTGGTTGTGAAGCTTTTGTCCATGTTGATAAAGAAAATAGAACCAAGCTTGATGCTAAATCTCAGAAATGTACCTTCATTGGATATGGGATAGATGAATATGGCTATTGACTATGGGATTTTGAAAATAAGAAAATAATTAGAAGTAGAGATGTTATATTCAATGAGAAGGTTATGTATAAAGAACAAATGCAGGAAAAGAAGCATGAACATGACAAACAAGAATATGTGGTGTTGGATGAGATTTCTGAAAATGAAATGCCACAGGTACCTGATGCTCAGCAACAACAGATTGTCCCACAAACTCCTGCAAGTGTTAGACGTTCTACGAGGACAAGTAGACCCCCTGAAAGATTTTCTCCTTCTTTGTATTCTATTTTATTAGCAGATTCTGGTGAACCAGAAGAATATGAAAAAGCAATGCAGGTGGATGCGAAACAATAGTGGTAGTTAGGCATGAAAGAGGAGATGGACTCCTTGATGAAAAATAAGACTTGGGACTTAGTCCCTTTACCTACAGAAAAAAGAGCCTTGCCTAACAAATGGGTTTATCGGCTGAAGGAGGAGGAAGAAGGTCAGAAAAGATATAAGGCCAGACTTATGGTAAAAGGTTTTGCATAGAAAAAAGGTATAGATTATGATGAAATATTTTTTCCAGTTGTAAAAATGACTTCAATTAGAACTGTACTTAGTCTTGTGGCTGCAGATGATTTACATCTTGAACAATTAGATGTCAAAACAACTTTTCTTCATGGAGATTTGGAGGAGGAAATTTACATGTTGCAACCACAGGGATATGAGGTCAAAGGAAATGAGAACTTGGTGTGCAAGTTGAAGAAAAGTCTGTATGGCCTAAAGCAAGCACCCCGACAATGGTATTTAAAATTTGATAGTTTCATGGCTGAACACGGTTATCATAGATGTCATTCTGATCATTGTGTATATTTTAAGAGATTTGATAATGGTAGTTATATTATCCTGTTGCTTTATGTTGATGACATGCTTGTTGCTGGGTCTAACATGCAACATATAAATGATCTTAAACGAAAATTAGCCAGGTCATTTGCTATGAAGGATTTGGGTGCAGCTAAGCAAATTATCGGTATGAGGATTACACGGGACAAGAAAAATAGAACCTTGAATTTGTCCCAAAGTGAGTATATAAAGAAGGTGTTGAAAAGATTTAACATGCAGGATGCAAAAGCAGTTAGTACACCTTTGGCTAATCATTTCAAATTGACTAAGGAGATGTGCCAAAAAGCACAGGAAGAGGTTAATAAAACGTCTAACATCCTGTATTCATCAGTTGTTGGCAGTCTGATGTATGCAATGGTATGCACAAGGCCAGATATTGCACATGCAGTGGGAGTTGTGAGCAGGTTTATGAGTAATCCGGGTATGGAACATTGAAATGTTGTGAAATGGATTCTTCGGTATTTGAAAGGAACTACTACGAAGGCATTATGTTTCAAAGGATCTAATGCTGCTCTAAGTGGATTTGTTGACTCTGATCTGGCGGGTGATATTGATTCACAGAGGAGTACTACAGGGTATGTTTTTACTATAGGGGGAACTACAGTTAGTTGGATTTCTAGGTTGCAAAAGGTTGTTGCACTTTCAACCACTGAAGCTGAGTATGTTGCTGCTACAGAAGCCAGCAAAGAGATGATTTGGTTGCAATGTTTTTTGAAAGAATTGGGCTAGACATAAGAGGATATCCCATTGTATACTGATAGCTAGAGTGTCATTCATCTTGCGAAGAACTCTGCTTTTCATTCAAGGACAAAGCACATTCAGCTCAGGTACCACTTCATTCGGACTATTTTGGAGGAGGGTCAGTTACGGCTTGAGAAGATTCACACAAGTGAGAATCCTGCCAATATGTTCACAAAGGCAGTTCCACAAGAGAAGTTGATTTCTTCATCAGTTTCTGTTGGTCTTCTTGATTGATAATTGTGGAATTTATACCAATCAAGTCCTAGTGTTTTATCCAGCGGATGTTGCATGTACAGTGGTGTTGTGTAGTATCAGTCTCCAAGTGGGAGATTGTTGAAATGTGGTGACTAATCACTAAAGTACTGTACACTCTGCACGTATCCTCGCCAGGGTTTGGGGGCGATAGCCCCCGAGAAATTTTTTTTTGCTATTTTTCATTGATGAAAACCGACATTGTAATAAAACCCTAAAAAGACCGACTTTGTTTGTTGCCCTAAAAGGGCTGACTTTGTTTTTTGCCCTAAAAATGCATGTTATAAGCGGCTGAGATGCTTAAGGCATTGTAAGGTTGATGTACTTTTTTTACTAGATAATAAGAAAGATTGGACGGTTGTGTATGGTGGACGTAACCCATTCTGGGTGAACCACGTTAAATCTCTATCTTATCTGTGTCTTGTTTTATTTATTTATCTTTTGTATTTAAATCTGCATATAATTGTTAGTTCATATTTGCTTCGGATCTGCTTGAAACCCTAACACATCATTAGATTTGTCTTGTATACTCTTAAAAGAGGTTCTGACCTATTTTCCCATTTGACGTTCCTTACATACTGGATTATAGGGATTCACAATGTTAGGTATATCTCTAACCGCCTTAGTTGAACTGATCTTTACCATGCAATCAAAATTCACATAGCATAGCCTTTTATGCCATAGCCAAGTCTCGTCAATTTGTACAATTAAACATGTCTTCTCACTAGAATTCAAATGAAATATATTACCTTTTGTCTGAGTACCGGTTGCAATCTGCAAACCAGATCTATTAATGATTTTGCATTTTCCATCCTTGAATTGTAATTGAAATCCCTTATCCACCAATTGTTCTACACTCAAAATATTATGCCTTAAACCTTCAAAAAAATAAACATTATCAGTATTATGCTTACAATCCAATGATATAGTTCATTTTCCTTTGATCATATAGGCTTTGTCATCTCCAAATCTAACCAGACCACCATCAAATTCTTGCAAAGATAGAAACTTCCTTTTATATCCAGTCATATGATGTGAACATCCACTATCAATTACCCATTCATCCTTATCTTCAATTTTAGCAGCAAGTGCCTTCTCTTCAGGTACATTCTCTTTTAGTGTCAGAACATCTTCCTTGACAGCTAGGAACACCCATTCCTTTCCATTATCAGAACCACTAGCAGAGTCTTGTGCCGATTCATCATCAGAATCAATCACACCTTCCTCATCCACAATGTAGCATGTTTTATCTCTTTTTTTCCTGTACTTATACTTGTTCTAATATCTAGGGTTAGGCTTAAAAGATCTTCTAGCTCTCTCTTCAAATCTTGAATTCCTTTCAGGACATCTAGATGCAAAATGTCCTATCTTATTACATACAAAACATTTAAAAGTTTCTTTTCCTTCATACTTACTTCCTACCGGTCCTTTAGGTACTCTTCTAGCAAATAGGGCTTCAAGTTACTCAAATTCTTCATCTTCTCTCTTCATATCATCCAATTCCTTTGCATACAAAGCTTTCCAATCTTATTTGCCGGTTGATGATGTAGATGCATGAAAAACAAGTTCAGACTTCACAACTCCAGAAGGTCCAAATTCTTCAAGCTCAAAAGAAGATAATTTTCCAACCAAGGTATCTCTACTGACACAAGTATTAGGTATTGTTCTCAATTCATTAATTGTAGTAGCCTTCATCTTGTAAATCGGTGGCAAAGCTCTCAGAACTTTAGAAACTATTTCATCTTTACTCAGAGTTCCACCACAACATTGAATTCTCATAACAATCTCATTTACCCTTTCCATGAATGTAGTAACCCTTTCATCTTCTTCCATCTTCAGGTTTTTATATCTCACCTAATAACCATCAAGTTTAGCAATCTTAATAGTAGGGTCATCTTCATTAAGTATCTCCAACTTGTCCCATATAGCCTTTGCAGATGATTTGTCAGTTAATTCCATTATTTGCTTATCAGAAAGGACACACAAGAGAGCTTCTCTTTCTCTACAATCATTCTCAAGCTCCTTATCCAGGTTTGTCAGAGGAGGATTGCCAGATGTTGGATTATAAGGTGTAACACCATTCTCTATGGTTTCCCAAATTTCCTTGCCAAGACATCTCAGATGAGTCTCCATCTGAATCTTCCATACTCTATAATTTGTTCTATCAAGCCTAGGAATATCTCTCTGAAAGATAGCATCAAATGAACTAGATGAACTTGAATTGTTAGTCACCACAAGATCTTCCTCAAGCAGTTAAGCTTTTGCAGAGAGGACCAGAGCTCTAATAGCAATTGTTAGACAGTTTAAATAATTGGAAGACAACTGGGGGGGGTGAATCAGTTGCTACCAGATTACCGGAACCTTAAGAAATTAAAACTTTAATACCAAAACCCAAAAGATCAATACCGGAATGCATAAACCAATTACCAAAATAGTAGATAAATCAATTAAGTACAAGCAACAATTAGAGAATAAATACCATCCACATGACACCAATATTTGTATGTGGAAAACCTGATAAAGGGAAAAACCATGGTGGGAAGCCTACCCATAGTCAGATAATACTTCTGCAGTAAGTATGTGATTACAAATAGAGGGGCCTACACTTATAGGAAGGCCAACAACCTAAACCACACTTTTCATTACAAAATCCTAGTCTCACCGACAACATAAATATCCAGACTATAATTCGAAAGGAAGAATGAACTGCAATGATAGCATCTCCTATTCCTGAGTATAGTTCTAGTTAAGCTCAATACCAGAGGACTAAATCCTCTTACATAAACCCAACTGGATCACCAATGATTGACAAAATCCTCTGCCTAAATGATTATTACATTATTCGCTCCTTACATATCCATATCCCTTACATATATATCCCGCATACATGATCTATGATAAGATCTTACATCATATATATACCAACCCTCGAACACAAACAATATGGTCGGCCACCAGACAATAAAATAATTACAAAACATGTTGGCCTGAGACCAAACAAATAATATCCAACCCATAAGACATCCCAGAAACACATCGAGAGGTCCAATCCACACGTTACATTAAGTCGGTCCATAACCTAGATAAATCGAGATCCAATTTAGTCCACACACGCTAAAGCAATGATCCCAATCAACCAAGTCTCAAACATGACCACCATCAGCATCCTGAACCTCTACTAGAAGCTGCACCAACACCACTTATGCATATAATCAAAGATCTTCAATAAAGCTCTGTCGGTGAAACCCTCACTGGAACAACAAATCAAGTTTGCCAGCATACAGGATAGCATCCAATCACCAAATCAAAACCAACTGACTGAACATGAATCTGAGTAGCATAACTAAGCCAATTCCATAAGCCAAAATATACTAGAGCATACTAGATCATCATGATCTAATCCAACCATAAACCAAACAACCTATCAGGACCAGAAGGATACTGGTAAAGAAATCAAAATAACTAGTGCTGACATCAATGACAAAACATCAATGCAACACATAATCAATTCCTCCAAATGACCAACATACTCACACTGCTTGAAGCTTGCATTTCCTCGCACCCCGCACCCCTTGTTGTTGCTTCCTGTCCTGAATTAGGGTAGGAAAGGGGCGTGGCACCCTGTCCCCCCTAGGTCCTCCTAGGACAAGGGTGTTGGCATTTAATCATATGGTCAGCTAGTAATGTAATGTGTATTTGCTTGATGCAATCAGTATATGTTTGTGTAAAGCGGAAAATCGCGATCGAACCCTAGTTGCTCTCCCCTCTTCCAACTCTGAGGAGAGAGAAGGGAGATTCACTAGGGTTGATGGTTTTCACTTAGGGGAGAGACTTTACATTCAAAAGAGGGGTTGAAACCCACAAGATCCAATCCCATGCAATGCAAGATTGGATGCTAAATGAGTTTCAAGGGTTATGACAGCAAGGCTACCCTCTTTTGTAAAGAATGTGCATAGAAGAATTAAGCTAGGAATGCATAGAAAGTGAGAAAGATTCGCTTATAAACTGAGATAGGAATATAGTATGAAGCTGCGGACCTGGAATTAGCAGTGAAATGTCGATATGGCGTTGTCCTGCAAATTTGAGCGAAAGTTGTCAGGACAATGGCGCCCGGCGCCACGGTCCTCCGAAAAATCCGCGAAACGAAGGGGGATCTGTTTGTCTCTGCACAAGGATTCCAGATCTTCAATTTCAGCCGCGTACCTGCAACCTACACACAGAAAAGCGAAGACGATTGGGGGGTTAGGGATTAGGGGTTTGCCTTTAGGTCAAACCCCGGTTTTGGAATTAACCAAGAAATGAGCAAGAGCTGTAAATGTAAATGATTGTAAAACAAGTACTAATACCTTGTTCTAAGGATGTTTGTATCCTTATGTGCGAAGGTTTAGATGTTGTTGTTTGTTGTATGTTTGTATGTTGTATGTAGCATGTAGTATGTGATCTCCTCTTCAATGGTTGAATCCTTGTCTTGAATGCAACACTTAGCCTTGAATGGAGACTTGAAATAATCAATTGCTTGAAAGAATGCTTGAATGCTTGAATGCTTGAGTATAGTTTCCACGCTTTTGCACATATGACCTTCTTAGTCAAATGGGAGAGGACAATGTAGTTTATATACTTGTCATTTAGGGCTGATAGACTGATTTTCCTGACCTTAGGCCGACCAGGAAAGATAATTTTCCAATTTGCAAACAAAAAGACCCGAGACCCCTTAGGAGACCGGGCCCAAAATAGGACCCAGGGACCAGGGCGCTGGGCACCATGGTCCTGGGGACCAAGGCGCTCTGGTCCCACCTCCCGAGACAGCAGGGTGCAAAGAAGGTTCAGACCAGGGTGCTGAAAAATGCAATTTTTGGTGTCATGAGCAAGTTTCCGGGTCTCCATTCAGGTTGCGTGTTGCGTCGCCATCGTGAAGACCGAAATGCAGTCGAAATTGCAAGTGTCGCAATTTTAGGACGCTACATTTAGCCCACACTTTAGCGGGAGTATGTATGCTCATACTTCCGGTAAAGTACAAGGAACAATCATTGAAAGACTTTCACCATGTCAAGGAGGCAAGATACACCAAGCCCCCAGTGGACTAAGGATCTTGCGACTTCGATTGACAAAGTAAAAGGGAAGATCACGAGGGAGAACCATGACTGTCAGTAGTAATGTTCCCTCACTATGAGTCATGCAAGAAAGATATCAAAAATTTTCAAGGCAAAGCTAAATTTGTCAAGAAATTTTCAAGTATCTTGAAAAGATATGAACGGGATGTATGCCCCCTTACGTTAAAGCGATCGCACACGCCTCACCGGGGGTGATTGCTTTAAGGTAGTGATACATATAAGAATGAGAAAGGAAAGGAGCACGTTATCGCAAGGATTTAGCCCCCAAGTGTGAGATAAGCCCAAGGATAATAGACACAAAACACAAAGCACGAGGTGACTTCACTTTCCTTGGGGTCAGTATGCTGTATGATAATTCATGTATATCATATGTATGTATGCATAATTGTTCTTCATTCCCCAATCAAGGAAGGTCACCTAGAAGAAGGGAACACGTGTCTTTTGAGTCAACATGAGAGAGATCGAGAGATCTCAATGCTTTGCATCGTCTTCAAGTAGACAACACTAAGGACAACAAATAGAAGAATGAGAATAACATATAGAAGAAGTAACACAAGAGAGGAGGAGAGAATCTGCTATGCTAATGTATCTAGTCTAGCACGTCATCTACCCCCCGATCTTGTTGATCAATGTTTCGGGAAGGCAGGGAACACGCTAGAGGAGGAACATCCAACACAGCAGATGGAGCTATCACAAGATCCAAACAAGGGCTATGTTCATGTTCCGGGCCACATTGTTCTTGTCCAGGAGCTAGGATAAGTGCTTTAGAAAATTCATTAGATAAATGGTTATCAATATCAACAAGTTCATATTCACTATCAGAAGCAAGAGAAGTAACATTTTCATCTATATCATCATCAAGATTTATAAAAATAGGATCTTTAACTCGCACAAGATCAAGACCATCATGCATCTTATGTTTTGGAGATTTTGGAGAAAATGGAATAATGCTTATTGAAGGTGTTTTTGGAGATTGCAAAGTTTGAGAAGCAGCTGCTTGAGCTCTAAGACGACGCTTTCGTCGGCGTTCATGTGCAGAACGATTTCGTCTAGTCTTAGTAGGAAGTGAAAAATATTGAGGAGGAGGAATGTTCTCATCCTTATCACTTGGGTGTTTAGGTTGTGGTCTCTTAGGCTAGATAATAGGAGAAGAAGAAGGTCTCTTCTCTCTATAAAAGGAAGGAGGAGGAACTGCTCCATATAAGGGAGGAATATTTGGTTTAGGAAGGAGACCAAGTCCATCATGATGAGGAGGGATGGGTCTACTTTTAGGAAGTTTATTAGATATAGACATAGTCACATCCATAGGGATGGGTTGGGAATCTTCTTGAGGAAAGACATTAGTTTTATCTTTCAAAGGAAGAACTTCCTTCTCAAGAATGATAGGAATGTCAAGTTTGGGTGTTCTAGGTTCACTTAGAGATAGGATCATATTTGTTTTCCACTTTTGATAAGATTTGAAAAGATGATCACTTCGCGGAGGAAGAGATTGGAATTGTTTAGGCCAAAAGTAATCAATAGGAACACTAGAAGTTCTTTCAGCTGGTTTAAAGAGACTATGATTGACAGTAACAACTTCACCATTATGGGGAAATTTCAAACACTTATGTATAGGAGAAGCAATAGCTTTCATGAAAGATAGCCAAGGATAGCCCAGCTTCACACGAAATTGTTCGGAAGATGGAATAATAGCAAAGTTCACATCAAGGGATTTGTTATGGACCTCAATAGGCAATGTAATAGAACCAATTGCAGGAGAAGAAAATGCATCAAATAGTTTCACAATCACATCTGTTTTGTCATAAATCACTTGATTCAATTGCAAAGTTAAAAGAAATTCTTCAGTAATGATATTAACCATGTACGAAGGATCAATAAGCGCTCCACGGCAAGGTGTATTCTTGACTTTTGCAACTATGTATAAAGGACCATCAGGTGCCCTGATGGTTTCACTGGAATCAAATGTGATGGAAGGTTCTTTAGGGTTTTCTTGCTGCTCTACAAAGTTAATCACATTCGGAGCCATAGACACAAGACCATCAGATGAGAGAGAGGAATCATTAGCCTCAATCGCATTAGAGGTATGAGAAGGTAATGGATCAATGAAAATCTGCAGATTTTGGTTAGGAGGAGCTACAGATGTGTTGCCTTTATCATTCACTCCAAAAACAGAAATAGTATTATTATCAATCAAATCTTGAATTTTACCCTTTAAAGAAAAACATTTTTCAGTATCATGCCCAGGCTGACGATGAAATTGACAAAAGGCTTTGTTATCAAAATAAGGTGAAGTAATCTTTGCAGGATCAATTTGCCTTATAGGAGGAAGAGTAAGCACATTTTGTTCCAATAACTTATTCATAATACTATGCAATGATTCATCCAAAGGAGTATACTTTCTTTCTTTCTTAAAAAATTTAGAAATAGGAGGCACACCTGATGCTGCATTCACATTGTTGTTGATGATGTTTTCATTGAATTTGATGGAATCTCTGTTCGGTTTAAACTTTCCAAATGGTTGTTGACTGCTATCACCCTTATCACTCGGAGCCATAGGATGTGATTGTTCCATTTGACTCACAGTCAGTTGATAATTGTGAAAAGTTGCACACAACTCTTGGAAAGAAGTAAACTCAAAAAATAGAAGTTTGTCTCAAATATCTTTTTGTAAATTAGAAATAAAGATTCTTTGAATATCATTGTCAGGCACTAGAAAAGAAATTTGAGCATACAAATGCTTATATCTACCAATGAAAAAGTCACTTTTTCTTTAACACCTTGTTTACAATGCATTAAATCAATCAAAGTAACTTTAGGACTTATATTGTTTTGAAATTGTTGAATGAAAGCATTTGCAAGTTGTTCGAAAGAAGTAATAGAATAAGAAGGCAACGAGCAATACCATTGTAGGGCTTTGTCTCTTAATGTTCTCGTGAATAGTTTTGCAAGCAACCTTGGGTCATAAGCAAAATCAGTACAAATTGTTTGAAAAGTTTTAACATGTGTTAGAGGATCACCTTTACCATTATAAAGCTCCAAATGCGGAATTTCAACATGTTTAGGGGGAATAGCTCGAACAATGTCAAGAGAAAGTGGGCTCGCAACATCAAATGTGGGCACACTAAACTTAGATTGATTCATAGAGGCAATTTGTTGCTGTAAAGAAGAGACAGTTTGTGCAAGATTGTTAATGGTCACTTCAGTCGAAGAATTCATATTAGATGTGTTAGATTGAGATGGAGGTGTTATGTTATTGAAAGAAGGCAAAGAGTAAGGTGGTGGGACTCTATGATAGTTAGTCATAGGAGATGATTGGACAAGAGGAACACTACAAGGAGGAATGGAATGGTTAAATGAATTGCCCCCTTGCGTCATGTTCATTTGTGAAGATGTAATAGGAACACTCATTGAAGGAATGAATGAAGAAGTCGGATTGAATGAAGGGATAGGGTTAATTGAAGAAGAGGGAGGATTGCCCCCATGACTAGTGATCATAGGAGGAATGTCTTGTGTAGAAGTAGCCATTATGTTTGATGTAAAGGTAGGTATGCTAGCAATAGAAGTCATCAAAGGAATAGAATGATTGACTTGAGTACGAGGTTGTGTATAACCCAAATTTTCAGCACAACTCTTCATAGGCATCACATTCGAATCCACAATGTGTGCAATACCATGCAAAATATCAATTCCATTCTTATCACTTTGAAGCATACGTTTTAAACCCTCAATTAAAGGAAGAGCTTGACTATCGGGGTATTCTTGAGACATCCATTGTCAAAAATCGTCAAATTGGTTATCCAATTTCAAAATTTATTCTTCAGAAACCTCATGGAGAGCTTCTTCATCATTAGGAGGATTAGAGGAATTACCCATGTCCTCGTTAAAAAGGCTATTCAAATTAGGTTCCATCTCCTCGGTAATTAAACCTCGGAAAGACTTAATTCTACGGCTTCGTCTAACGGGAATAGTGTAAGTAGGGCTTATTGTTGTAAAACTCATGCACTAGAGAGAGAGAGAAAGTTTTGAATTTAGAGGTAGCAATTTTCAGTAAAATCAGCCAATCTTCCAGATTTAAGCTGTTAAATACAATCAGGACAATCTCCCGAAATTTCGGAAAAAATGTCGGGGACCGTGGCGCTCGGAGTGCAACACGGTCCTTGCAACTTTTTTTGAAATTTGCAGGGATGAAAGGTATGATGATTTTAAAGCTAATCTGGAAAAATTGAGTGATTTTACGATCTGTAGATAGGCCAAATTAAAGTTGCAATCTCAAAATTGAACCCTACCAAGATTGTCGAAAAATGCAAAATTTGAATTTTGAAAAAGAGAGGGAAACTGAAATTTTGAATTTTATGATTTTAGAGGGAATGTCAAGAGCAATGCAAATTTTGAAATTTAAAAAATTGACTAAATTTCACGCAAAATTCAATTTTGAAAGCGGAAATTAAAGTTGTTGTAATTAAGCACTTAATTTCAAAAGTCACAAATTGTAAGAATTTGAATAAAGCACTGAAATTTCGAATGAATGCAAACACACTTTTCAAATTTAGGACAGTAAGAACACAATTTTGACATAAAATTTCAATTTCGATGATTTTTGAATGATTAGAAGCGTTAATCCAAGCAATCCCTAGACCAACTTTGACTGTAATTTTGAAGGTGTTATAATTGATAAAATCAGCCAAAATTCTGGATTTTAGCAGGAAAATACAGTAAGATCTCGCTCCCGAAATTTCAAAAAAAATGTCGGGGACGATGGCGCTCGGAGTGCACACGGTCCTCGCAACTTTTTTTCAAATTTTCAGGGATGAAAGATATTGTGATTTTATTGCGGAATCCAAAGTTACAGCTGATTTGGAGATGTTTTGATCAGTGAAATTGTCAGACAAAGGTTGAATCAAGAGGGTTTTAAAAATTAGGGTTTTGACACTTAACCACTTAATTTTCAAAATTAAAGCACAAATATGAATTGATAATTTGTAATAGTAGGGCAGATCTGAAACAAGCATTAATAATTAAACATTTCACAAGTTTAATTACTAAAAAGAAAATTTAGGGTTTTTATGCAATCACCTCTAAAATTTTTGCAAAAGATCAAACATGGAAATGTAATCAAAGAATCAAATTTCAGATCTAATCATGAATAATCAGAAAGGATGTTCATGTCAGGTTCACCAAAATGTAAAGCGGAAAATCGCGATCGAACCCTAGTTGCTCTCCCCTCTTCCAACTCTGAGGAGAGAGAAGGGAGATTCACTAGGGTTGATGGTTTTCACTTAGGGGAGAGACTTTACATTCAAAAGAGGGGTTGAAACCCACAAGATCCAATCCCACGCAATGCAAGATTGGATGCTAAATGAGTTTCAAGGGTTATGACAGCAAGGCTACCCTCTTTTGTAAAGAATGTGCATAGAAGAATTAAGCTAGGAATGCATAGAAAGTGAGAAAGATTCACTTATAAACTGAGATAGGAATACAGTATGAAGCTGCGGACCTGGAATTAGTAGTGAAATGTTGATACAGCACTGTCCTGCAAATTTGAGCGAAAGTTGTCGGGACGATGGTGCCCGACGCCACGGTCCTCCGAAAAATCCGCGAAACGAAGGGGGATCTGTTCGTCTCTGCACAAGGATTCCAGATCTTCAATTTCAGCCACGTACCTGCAACCTACACACAGAAAAGCGAAGACGATTGGGGGGTTAGGGATTAGGGGTTTGCCTTTAGGTCAAACCCCGGTTTTGGAATTAACCAAGAAATGAGCAAGAGCTGTAAATGTAAATGACTGTAAAACAAGTACTAATACCTTGTTCTAAGGATGTTTGTATCCTTATGTGTGAAGGTTTAGATGTTGTTGTTTGTTGTATGTTTGTATGTTGTATGTAGCATGTAGTATGTGATCTCCTCTTCAATGGTTGAATCCTTGTCTTGAATGCAACACTTAGCCTTGAATGGAGACTTGAAATGATCAATTGCTTGAAGGACTGCTTGAATGCTTGAATGCTTGAGTATAGTTTCCACGCTTTTGCACATATGACCTTCTTACGCAAATGGGAGAGGACAATGTAGTTTATATACTTGTCATTTAGGGTTGATAGACTGATTTTCCTGACCTTAGGCTGACCAGGAAAGATAATTTTCCAATTTGCAAACAAAAAGACCCGAGACCCCTTAGGAGACCGGGCCCAAAATAGGACCCAGGGACCAGGGCGCTGGGCGCCATGGTCCTGGGGACCAGGGCGCTGGGCGCTCTGGTCCCACCTCCCGGGACAGCAGGGTGCAAAGGAGGTTCAGGCCAGGGTGCTGAAAAATGCAATTTTTGGTGTCATGAGCAAGTTTCGGGGTCTCCATTCAGGTTGCGTGTTGCGTCGCCATCGTGAAGACCGAAATGCAGTCGAAATTGCAAGTGTCACAATTTTAGGACGCTACAGTTTGTTGTGCATAGAACTTAGATTTATGTATGATGACTATTTTGTATGTTGTCATTGATGGCAACACTTACGAAAATTTTGTCAACTACGTGTGCACAACAAAATCCAAACTTCATGACATACACTCCCCCTTAGCAATTGCATGCCATTACAAAAATGAATCATTACTCCCCCTTGACAGTTCATACAAAATTTTGACTCTTCAACTAATTCTATTCCCCTTTGACAACAATGCCAAATAGAAAAGTAAATTACATACATTACATCAAAATTTGTCAACAAAAACTGCATATATAGATAGATATAAGAGTTTTGAAGTCTTTACAATGCAATTCTCAAGAAAATGTCACTGAAATAAAACTTCAACTGTTTAAGTTCATTGTCTCATGTTTCTAACAGTGTCTCAGTGATTTCAACATGTGTCAAAATCTGTGTAGCAAATTCTTCCTTAGCATCAATAGTTCTCATCTCCATGGTAGCCAAAATTGCTTCAGACTCCTTGTATGCTCACTGTAAAATTTCAACCTTTGGAATTAACTAATTCTTTAGTTCCTTCAAGGATCTTATCCGCTTCACCTGTTCAAAACCATAAATTTCTAAGATGTGATGTAAGGCATCAACTAATTTACCAAAAGTTATTGCGGAGTTCTCTACTGGTATGTATGCTTCACCTCTCTAGTTCCTTTTTTGTATCTTCTCTCTTTTTCTTTAAGTCAAAATAGAATAATGATACTTTAGATATAGTGGCCAAAATTTTACCTCCGGTCTCTATTCCGATTTTCAAAAGATCTTTGTTCACCGTAAGAGCCACTTTGCCTTTATCTATCTCAACCATTAACTATTCTCCTCATTTCTTCTTGTAATCTCTTTCTGCTAAATCATGAGCTATCTCTTCAAGTTATTTTAGTTGTTCACTAGCATCAACAACTAACTGTCCAAGCTTTGCAATAGGGGTGGATAGATTATCTGTATCAGCCTCTATTAGGATACTTGATAAAATTTCAACAATAGTTTGAACGGTCTCTGCTTCTTGTTTCTACTCTTTCAACCTCTTCTTTTGTGCTCAGGATTGCATAGCAGTAGCAATCTCCATTAATTCAACAGAACTTAGAATGTCCATATCTATAGGACCTTTAATACTCACGGAGTCCTCATCATCATCATCATCATCATCGATCAATGTTTTCTTCTTCTTCTCTTGATCCTTATTATCTGTCTTCTCCTTGTTCTCTTTCATTTCTTACTATGTTTTCTTCTCTTCCTCCTTTTTCTCTTCTGACTTCTTCTCTGGTTTCTCTTTTCATGTCTCTATTTGTTCCTTCTGTGTTGTTGTAGTGACTAGTGGCAGTTGACTTTCAACATGATGTTCCTTTACCGATGGTGGTTGCATTTCCACACTTTGTTCAATAGTCAGTGCCTCCTTTGCCTTATCAACTAAATCCTTCGGATTATCCTCATTGACAATATTAACATTTTCATCTGCACTTACATTGATTGGTGCAGTCTGAGTTTCTGTTGACTGTGCATTTACTGATTGCTTAGTTGAGCTCTTATCAGTTTCCTTCTCAGCTTCATTATTTACATCTTGTTGTTGCTCTTAGAGATCATCCATTTGTACATCAATATCTACTATATTTACATTATCTCTTGTATTGTCAACATTATCTGTGTCATTATTAACTGCATTACCAGTATTATCATCTGGTATATCAATAAGATTAGTATCAACAGGGTCATCATGCAGGTACTTATTATCTAGCTCCAAATCCGTAGGCTTAACACCCTTAGGAAAATCTTCTCCCTTTAACTTAACAGGTGTATGAGCCTCCTCTTCTCCATATTTTTCTTCTTCTTCAGGGATGAGACCTAATGATTTCTTTATCAGAATTTCAGTCTCCTTTTGGACTGATTCAGTATCACCTATCAACATTCTAGTTAATATCTTCTTTGATCTATACAAGGCTTTTGAATTTACCTATATCTATTCAATTTACTCTTTAGTTGCTTCTGGTTGCAAGTGTTTAAGTGCATAATCAATAAATTCTTTATCAAGGCTAATTGCCCCTTGCCACCTAGCATCAATCAAATTATACAAAGTGTTTGGAATTCACCCTTGTAATTCGATGAGCATCTCAAGTATCCTTTCAAGGCTAAGTGTTACCTTGGTATCCTTTCAAGCATCGAGCATCTCAAGTCTCCTTTCAAGGCTAAGTGTTGCATTCAAGTCAAGGATTCAACCATTGAAGAGGAGATCACTTTGACATCCTATTCTATATATCCCTTAAATAATTCTATCAACATTTGAATTACATCCTCTCTTGAGGTGAACTCTACTTTAGTTATTTACTTTCATTTACTTGCAAGTACTTTTTTCATCATTTGGTTAATTCCAAAATCGAGGTTTGACTTGAAGGAAAACCCCCAATCCCAACAACATTTCCTCTCTTTTATGTGTGTAGGTTGCAAGTGTGCAACTATATTTGCAAATTCGGACTCCATTCTCAAAGGTCGAAAAACCATTTTTGATGCGCGGATTTTTCGGAGGACTGTGTGCACTTTCAACATGGTCCCGACAAATTTTGCCGAAATTTGTAGGGGAGCTTCATCTCGGTCTTTTATTGCTAATTCCAGGTGCACAGCTTCATCCTGCATTTCTATCTCAGTTTATAATCATTTCTTTGTCTCTTTTACACTTATTCCTAAATCATATAATTCAACCTATTGCATTATAAAAGAGGGGTTACTTTTACTTTCTAACTTTGTTGTCAATTCACTTAGCATTCAATCTTTTGAGATTGGATCTAGTGAATTCTCCCCCCTCTTTTAAATGTAATGTGTGTGAGAGGTTGAAGAGAATCTTTTACGAAATTTTCACTCCTTTCCTTGAGGAGAGAAAAGCTTTCCTCTTGACTTCTCAATCACCCTTTTTCACAACATTACACATTTTTTTCTTTTTAAATCTACATTGTTTTATTATAAGAGCCTTAATATAGTAGCCTATATTTCACCTTAGACTTTTTTCATTTTCCTTTGTCAATCATTTAGTTTAATTTTAGTGTCTATTAGTGGTGATATCTTGCCACATGTTCCTAGGAATGATTGAGATTATTAACATGGCATTGCCAAAGCCACCTAGACATGCAACAATTAGAAGTATTTCATTTAAATTAAAAGTTAATTACCTTCAATGTCAAGATTGAGTTTGGGTCAATATCCAAGGAGACTTGATCTCTGAAAGAATATTTTAGGTTCAATATTCTTCTTGGGGCTAATTTGAAATTATCATGGAGTTATATTCATTTAGACTTAGGAGTTAGTACCATGATTAAATTTCTAAAGTCATGCATCTAGATTAAGGTAGGAACCACATATTGAATCAATCAAATAGTTAAGTCCAAATATTATTAATTGTAATTTAATTTTTATGAATTGTGGATTTGTCTCATAGATAGATATGACATAAAAGGAAATTTTTGAATTGATCTCTAGTTTTAATTTATCTTTAAAATAAATTTGAGAAAGTTTGAAGTTTTTAAGTTCTTAATTCTTAAGTCCCAATAGTAAGGTGTGTAAGATAATTCCAAGTGTTGCATTTATGTAACTGAGAACCATCTAAACACTCATAACTATTTTTTCCCATTGTGGGTTTGAAAACCCACTAAATGCAACTAATAGGCATGTGTAACCATGGGTAAAGCCTAGTAAAGTGTAGACATTATTTTTACCCTTTTGTCACATGATTTTTGTGATCTTGATAAGTGTATATGATATTAGAATCCAATGTGTTGCTAATTGGGGTCAAGTCCAAAGGACCATTAGTTTAAAGTCTTAGTGCTCGACAAATCAATTGATGCAATATGTATAATTATTATTATGTTGCCTTAGATTCTAAATCCAAAAAAATATTGTAAAAAACAAAATTGAATTCTATAAAGATATAGCATCTAGTGAGCCATTGAAGATCAAAAGAGACATTTTTACTCCTATAGATGATATGTAAATATGAAACTCCTGAACTAATATAATTTAAATTTAATAAAAACTAATTTTAGACCTTAACAATCTATTAAGAAACTAATATGAATTTATTTTTTTAATTTGTAAAAATATTAATTTAAAATTTTAATGTATTAGATGTAGAAGATTAAAGAGTCATAAATTATTTTAGTTTTACCAAGTAATATAAATAAGAATTCATAAATTAAATTATAAAATAAAATTCTAAATAAATCATCACAAATACCCTTGTCTATGCAGCCATTATATTGTACATTTGATAGTATTTATTAATTTAAATTAAAAAATAAACTACTATTTTTTAATCAGTTAATATGATCAAATGTAGAATTTGATAACTTCATCGACCTTACCTCATAAAATCATCATTATTATATTACTAAGAAAGAAAAATATAATACAAATCAAACAATAAATTATTAAAATTATAATAATAATCTATAAATGAAATCATACTCACATTCAAGTAAACCATCACAAAGTCATTGTTAACAATACAATAAAGTCAATATTACAAATTATTTCATATAGAAGTGGCAACTAAGTATAAAATTAGGGGATTAGTACAAGTGGTAGAACCTCTAGAATATGAAAGCTCCATTAGTGTTTTTAATTTCAGAGCATGCTCCTGAGGGGACCAAAAGCCTCCTAATGCGAATAGTAGAGTAGCCACTAACCACACGATATTCTCTGCCCATCTCCGGTTTTTCATTGACTAAACAAATCTAGAAGTCGGTGATTTGGTTCTAAATATATATTTCAGTTAAAGTTGCTAGAATCAAAATTACAGGCTTTTTCAGTGGGGAATTCATTTGATCCTTTTACTGATAATGGCAAAGTGGGTTTGATTTTAACAGAGTGAGAACTCCTTAAAATATGCTGGGCATGCCCAGCTAATGAAATTAGCCGCATCAGTCCAACACATTATTGCTAAAAATGTGAAAACGTTTAGCATCAATGACTATCTGGCGCACTGAGGAGATGGCACCCATTATCCCAACAACCGTGAAAATCACCATAATAGCATTGTTTATCCGGTAAATTGAGGAATTGGGAGCGAGCTTGAAGCTCTTGTAGTAGAGAAGCATGGGAAGAATGAAATCCAGTGGAATAAAGCCAATGGCACCCACCAGCGCATTTATATCTCCAAAAAATGGCAGCATGGCTGCAATCACCGCACAAATCACTATATAAACTGTTCTCAGAAACAACCTCGGAATTAAGTTTCGGGCTGCAAAAATTCCCTTCTTAACATCTGCTGATTTCTTCTCCATGATCTCGTAAGCTACTTGAGAATACACCTTATTTACATACACACACAGATCAATTTCTGCTCTAAAGAAAAAAATCCAAAAAATGTAAGGAGAGATTGATTATATGTTACCAGTGCTATTGCAAAAAGCTGGAGGAGTACGAAAATAACAGCGAGGCCGAGCAACCATGTGGGTGCAAGGGCGGGACCTTCTTTGGGCAGCAGACTCTGCAATATGTTAGACTGTGCAGTGTTGCCAAATGCCGAGTAGCCTGATACTGCCACACTGTAGCATGCCACAAGCATTACTGCGTAGCACATGCATAAGCCTTTGAACATCTTTCCCGTGGCCGGAGGAGCTACAGTGGCCTGCAAGAATTGCCATTTTTCATTAAAAAAGATATCATTTTGTTGAATACTTGTCATCTCCTTTACAATAATGGGCATCGTGCTAAAGGTGATTCCATTATAACAATCCAGTACAGAGCTAACTACCCCATTAAAAGCTTTGGTCTGCCGACAATTAAAATCCATATTCCTGTTAAATTGCCTTGGTGAATTTGAATGGTGTAAAAAAGCTTATAAAAATCAAGTGTTGTTTTAAATAGGTAAATGTAGAATAATTATCTTTTGGACCATATAATCAATTAGATAAGATTGTTTTTAGATTTGATTGTTTTGTTTTTCAATTGATTTTTCTAATCACTTTCACTTTTTTATGATGGATCATTAAGTATGATTTGATTAAAAAATCAAGCAAACAAATCTAAAATCAATTCACATTTCTAATCACTCTTCCTTTTTTTAATGAATCACTAAGCATGATTAGATTAAAAAATTAACCCATGCAAATCTAAAATCAATCTTACATAAACGGTAGAAAACTCATGTCAACTACACAACTAACACTACATTTACATAAACTAAATGATAAAATGTTTCTAAATTCCAGTAGGATATCCAGCTTACCATTCACCAAGGCCCCACCATAAAAAAATTCAATTAAATTAAAGTTATGGTGAAAATCTGATACAGGAAATTAAATGTAGAATAATTATCTTTTGGATTGTACAAAAGAAATTAGTTAAAGTTGCTTCTGGATTTAATTGTTTTAGTTTTTCAATAGATGTTTCTAATAATTCTTGACTTTTTTTAATGATAGATCAGTATGAATGATTTGATTAAAAAATTAAATCAGGTATTTAAAATCAATCCATATTTCTAGTCACTCTCCACTTTTAATTATAGATCAATAAATATGATCCACTCCAATCTAAAATCAATCTTATCTAATCTAAACAAACTGTAGAAAACTCATGCCATCCATACAACTAATACCACATATTTCTAATCTCCAATAAGATATCTAGCTTACCATTCACCAAAGCCCCACCGAACCAAAATTCAATCAAATTAAAGTACTGATGAGAATTCGGTGCAAGAAATTAACCTGAATCTCCGGCAGAATACCGTTGCCGAATACACTTCCGAGGATAGACATCGCGTTGAATGCATTGAATAGTCGTACCACTTTTGATCCTTTGAGCGAGTAATCCCTTTGCGGGTAGGGTGGATGGTGAGAATACCCTGCCCAGGACGAATCACCAACAAATTAGTAGCCTTGTTTTGACAATAGAATGAATTGGGCGAGAAATGATGTTACCTGCATGTATACATGCAATTACGACGCACAAAGTGTACCCCAAGCTAAGCACCAGCGACCCTAAATTGATATAACGGAGGGAATGAAACGACGGTAGCTGAGAGAACACTATCACGATCCCAGCCGCTATGATTATAAAATGATTCAATTTGAGGTCTCCGTGTGGCTGAATGTTCGAGTAAATGATCTGTACAAGGCACAATTACACAATTAGAAGGCCCAATTCATGTCAAGAACTAGAAGAGAGGCGATTATAGTGCTGGGTTTAAGGAGGTGGGGTACCTCCATACAATCGGCACTGAGAAGAATACATCCGACGCCCACTCCCATGTTAATTGTGGTCTGAATGGAGACCACCAGATAAAACATCCAACCAGAGCCTATGCACACAATTAATCACACATATAAGCAGATAGTGTGCAATTTGAATGTGGGTTATGAAGATAGGATGCAAATTTACCAAGGACGTCTCTTGCGAGCTCTCTGAATCGAATGTGGCGACGCCCCTGCTTCTCGCAGTTATCGAGTACTTTGGACATGAGAAAATAGCTGTAAAAAGTGACAGCTGCAGCAGTGGAGAGGGAAAAGAGACCCAACGCCCATCCCATGCCGCGGAAGGCGTAAGGCAGCGTCAGAATAGTCGGTCCGACTATTGCTGTCGTTAAATGGAACCCAGCGTGCCACCATGTCCCTAATCAATCTCTCTAATCAATACATTTCTTAAAACAAAAATGAAATTGACATTGTCTAATACAATTGAAGATATGTTTTAACAGAACAAGGTTGTGCTTCTATCAAAACAAGATATCTTAGTATAGGTCCTGGGGATTTACTTGTCACTGTTGCCTAAGAATTTTTCTTCCTTACCCAAGTCATTTCAAATCACCAAAAAAAAATTGGTTCTTATTCGAATGACTACGTCCAAACAGAGTGGTGAGTTTATCCAATTTGACATAGCAAACTACCTATGAGGGAGTGAAAAGGAAAGGCAAAATATATTATACCTTTAGACTGCAAAACAAATTCAGCGCCTGCATCAGGGCCAAGCTTGGCCAGAGGCAGAAGATTGCTCTCTGCTTCGCTCTGCCTCTTTTCTACTTCCATACTCAACCCTACCTTTACCTGCACCTTCCTCAAAATACAGGCAGAGCAAAAGGGCAGACAATCAGAAAACTGAGCAAAAGGCGGGTAAAATGTAAATGCTTTTCTCTGGCTTATCTGGGCTTTCGTCTTTCTTTTAGTTCTTGAAGACAGACTAACTGCTACATAAATCCTTCTCCCCTGTTAGACATATCTTTCTGATTTACATTGGAAATGCGAAGACACCCGAAGTGCTTTATAATAACTGGACGACTCCCGCACGACCCGCCCAGATTCTACAAGATATCTGTGACAATTACGTCTTTCTTTTAAAATTATAAACGTATGGCACAGCCTCGCAAGACGGCTGGACATACAACCAGTAATTGAAATGGTTATCCTCAACTCCTTTCACATTTCACTTGATCTGATTTATCTTATCAGTACTACGACTGTCCTCCAAACAATCTTTAAAATAGAAATTTATACAAATAGTATTCAACTTTACAGCAGTATGGAATAATATCTATAATTATTGAGTATTGAAAGTTTTTGGATTTGACTCTGTGTATTTTTTGTGTCTATATTTTGGATTATACTTATTGAACCATCATCACGACAATGAACTCCAAGAGAAATTTGATCAAGTAATTTTTTTGAAGCTAACTTTGCACACCCACATATCTTAATATTACATTGGATTTCGACAATTGTTTTTTGTTGTCTCTGGATGTCTTCGCATGCAACTAATTGCTTATAGCTATTGTTCTACCTTCTCGCTGATAATGATGTACGTTGTGGGATCCATTATTTGCACAAGTGTCAAAGAGTACACATTTCAAAAATATCGCTTGCTACCTACTTAAAGATGCCCCAATAACTGTGCACTTAAAATTGCCAATAATCGTGCACATATGCCTCAGTAGTTGCACAAATGCCCCAATAGTTGTGTACAAATGGGCCACAATTATGGTCCAAAAATGCTAAAAAGTAGGTGGCTATTAGGGGAAGAGCACCAATAGATAACATAGTTCCAATAACCATCACCTTATTGTCATGTTGACCCCCCAATAGCCGTCATAGTGAAAACACCATTAATAAATTTATTTTGTACCAATAGCCAATCATTTTTTGTAATTAATTGGCCCATTTGTGCACAGCTATTGGAACATTTGTCCCATTTGTGTACCACTATTGGAACATTTGTGCACCACTATTGGGACATTTGTCAACAAGTACTAGCGATTTTGAGTTGACGATTACTGGAACATCTTTAGTTAGGTATCAGGCGACACTTTGAAATGTGTACTTTTTGACCTTTGTGCGCATAACTGTTTCCACAACGTGCATCGTTACTACCCAGAAGCCAGATCAATAGCTATAAGCAGTTAAGTCGCATACGAAGACAACTAAAAAAAAAAAAATCAAAATCCGATGTACTGTTTAGGATTTGTGGCTGCACGAAGTTAGCTATGACGGCTACTGGTGCTCTTCCCCTAGTACATGTGAAATTTATTAATGGACTTTTAGTCTTTTACTTATCATTTTTTGGGTTTCTTTGAAGTTAGTAATAAGGGTGTTGGGTGTAGAGAGAGTGAATGGTTATTGGAACTATAACAACTCTTGGCGCTCTTCCCCTATTTGTTTTATCCATCTACATATTTTTCCTATTATTAAAGATGGTAATGAAGTCATTGATTCAACTAAACCTAAAGTATTCATTGCTTACATTCTAGTGGGTGATCAATTAAGTGACCAATACAACAAACAAAACACTTCTCCTCACTTCAATATGACCAATAATACCTTTTGTGCATAATAATAAAATACAAGTTATAATTTTTTTAATTCACCATATTTTAATGAGAAGAAAGCTCCTTGAAAATGGAAAAGGTGGCAAAAATACTTGAAGTAGTATTAGTCACACAAATACTCAAAACTGCCATTTATATAATTAATAATCTAATAGTTTATTAGATTCTTTAATTCTTTAAATGTTTTATGATTTATAGAGCATATGATATGTACAAATTTTTATAATTTAATATTAGAGCATTATGTAGATATTATAAAGGTAGGACCACTAATAATATGAAACAATAAGACATCTCATAAAGTATAATCGTTTTAATGTACAAAAGATGTGAAAATGCTTACTAGACAATAACCATTCACTCCTTGCACATTCAACCCCCCAATTACTAGCTTTAAAAAATTCAAAAAACAAATAACTAAAAGTTCATATATAAATTACACATGTACAAATGGTTCCTCATTTTTTAGCTTTTTTGGACCATAATTGGCCCATTTGTGAACTTTTATTGGCATCCATAGCACACAACTACTAGGACATTTGTGCATAAGTATTGGTGATTTTAAGTCCACAGTTATTGAGGCATCTTTAAACAAGTATTGATCGACACATTGAAAAGTGTACTTTTTGACCCTTGCGTACACAACAGATCGCACAACGTGCATCTTTACTACCTAGAAGCCAAAAGAATAGCTATAAGCAGTTAAGTGGTGTGCAGAGACAACAACAAAAAAAATCATCAAAATCTAATATACTGTTTAGAATCTATGGGTGCACGAAGTTAGCTATAACGGTTATTGGTACGCTTCCCCTATTTTATCATTAAAATAAATAAACGTTAGATGTAAGAAATTAAAGAGCTCCATCTCTTTCATGTTCCTTTGTAAACTACTAAGAGTATTACCTTCCTAAAATAAAATACACAAAACATAAGATTAACAAATATAAATAAAAATTCATAAATTAAATTATAAAATAAGATTCTAAGTAAACCATCACCAAATCATCATTATTATTATATTAATAAGAAAAACACATATAATACAAATCAAACAATAAACTATCAAAATTTTAATAATAATCTATGAATGAAATCATAGACAACAAACCATAAGACATTGTTATTAGTTCCTGCCTACAAGAATTATAACTATTATATTAGTAATGAAGAACAATACAATAAAATCCAACAATAAATCATTAAAATTGTAATAATAAGATATAATTGAAATCATAGACTCACATTCAATAGATCCTCACAAAATCATTATTATTATATTAGTAAGCAGGAACAACACAATAAAGTTAAGCTTTATCACACTACTTTTGCTCGCATTTTCGTGGAGCTAATGTGTTTAAGGGACTACTTGTTGAGATTGTCATTAACTCCTCTTTTGGCAGCTGGGTTGAAACTTTGGATTATGAAAGTATTCCGTTCAGGTGTTAAAAATGTTTTAAAACCGGCCATGCGGCTAAGAATTGTGGGCTTGAGAAGAAAAATCTTGCAGCTTCATGGTGGTCAAGAGCCTCTTACCTACATTATACAGTTAAGAAGGACTCTTCTAATGATTCGTTGGATGTTGGGATTTCGATGGCTAGTACAGTCTCCTTATTGGCGAAGAATGTTTCTTCGGATGCCACTGAGGATGGCTCGGTGATTAAAAATGTTGGATCATAGGATGTTGTTGTCTCTTCTGCTGAAATGGGTTTGTTGTCTCTTACCTCGCCAACAGCTTCATAGGGTGTTGTTTCTTCTCTTGCCCCATCTGCTAATGGTGGCCATGTACCTACGACGGTTGTTGCTCCCTCTCCTCTCTCTCTCCTTCCTCCAATCTAGATAGATCGGTGTTGGGCTCCTTGGATTGGTCTGCGGCGACTGCTAGAGTTGAAGAGGGTTGGATTACTATAAAGGGGAAACATTCAAAGACGTCCAAGTCTTCCTTCAATATGACTCTTCATTCCCACAAGGCTAGTTGTAAATCTTGAGGGCCCTCATTGTGGGTTGCTTGGGCTAGTTTTTCTAGCCTTGTCTTTGATTGGGTTACTTGTTGTCTTTCGGGGCAGACTATCTTGTAGTTGTGGCTCTCTCCTCTTTGTTGAGAAGTCAAGTTCTATCCCTTGTTTGATTTTTATGGGTAACCTTTGTCTTTTGGAGTACTCCCCCTTTTTTTTTTATTGTACTATCATCTTGAGCTTTCAATGCTATATCTATTTTATATTTTGATGTAAAGAGTTTCATGATCCTTCAAAACCCGTTTTCCCTTAATCAAAAACACAATAAAGTTAAACAATATAACAAATTATTTAATATAAAAGTGGCAACAAGTATAAAACTAGGAGATTAGTACAAGAGGTAGAACTCCGGAATATGAAAGCTCCATTGGTGTTTTAAATTTCGCAGTACTCATGAGGGGACCAAAAGCCTCCTAATCTGAGCAGTAGAGCAGCCACTGACCACAAGATATTCTCTGTCCATCTGAGGTTATTCATTGACTAAACAAATCTTAAAAGTCGCTGATTCGGTTTCTAAATATATTTCACTTAAAGTTGCTAGAATCAAAATTACAGACTTTTTCAGTAGAGAATTCATTTGATCCTTTTACTGATAATGACAAAATGGATTTGATTTCAACAGAGTGAGAATTCCTCAAAATTTGCTGGGCATGCTCAGCTAATGAAATTAGCCGCATCAATCCAACATATTATTGCTAAAAATGCGAAATCGTTTAGCATCAATGGCTATTTGGCGCACTGAGGAGATGGCACCCATTATCCCAACACCTGTGAAAATCACCATAATAGCGCTGTTTATCCAGTAAATTGAGGAATTGGTAGCGAGCTTGAAGCTCTTGTAGTAGAGAAGCATGGGAAGAATGAAGTCCAGTGGAATAAAGCCCATGGCACCCACCAGCGCATTTATATCTCCAAAAAATGGCAGCATGGCTGCAATCACCGCACAAATCACTATATACACTGTTCTCAGCAACAACCTAGGAATTAAGTTTCGGGCTGCAAAAATCCCCTTCTTAACATCTGCTGATTTCTTCTCCATGATCTCGTAAGCTACTTGAGAATACACCTTATTTACATACACACACGGATCAGTTTCCGTTCTAAAGAAAAAATCCAAAAAATGTAAGGAGATATTGATTATATGTTACCAGTGCTATTGCAAAAAGCTGGAGGAGTACGAAAAGAACAGAGAGGCCGAGCAACCATGTGGGTGCAAGGGCGGGGCCTTCTTTGGGCAGCAGACTTTGCAATATGTTAGACTGCGCAGTGTTGCCAAATGCCCAGTAGCCCGATACTGCCACACTGTAGCATGCCACAAGCATTACTGCGTAGCACATACATAAGCCTTTGAGCATCTTTCCTGTGGCCGGAGGAGCTACAGTGGCCTGCAAGATTTACCATTTTTCATTGATAAGATTTCCTTTTGTTGAATATCTGTCAGCTCCTTTACAATAATGGGTATCGTGCTAAAGATAATTCCATTATAACAATCCAGCACAGAGCTACCTACCCCATTAAAAGCTTTGGTATGCGGACAATTATAATCCATATTCCAGTGAAATTGCCCTAGTGAAATTGAATGATGTAATTTTTTTATAAAGTCTTGTTTTATGTAGGTAAATGTAGAATAATTATTTATTTCATCATATAATCTAGATTAAATAAGATTGATTGTAGATTTAATTGTTTCATTTTTTATTTTAAGTTTCTAATCTTTCATATTTTTTGATGATAAATCATTAGTGTGATTTGATTAAGAACTAAATTACACAAATCTAAAATCAATCTACATTTTTAATCATCACTTACTAAATATGATTGGATTAAACAACTAACGCATTCAAATCCAAAATCAATATAATGTGTAGAAAACTCGTGCCAACTACATAACTGACACTGCATTTACAAAAGTCACATGATATCCAGCTTACCATTCACCAAGGCCCCACCAAATCAAAATTCAATTAAATTAAAGTTATGATGAGAATTGGTTACAGGAAATTAAATGTAGAATAGGGGAAGAGCACCAATAGATAACATAGTTCCAATAACCGTCACCTTATTGTCATGTTGATCCCATAATAGCCGTCATAGTGAAAACACCATTAATAAATTTATTTTGTACCAATAGCCAATCATTTTTTGTAATTAATTGGCCCATTTGTGCACAGCTATTGGAACATTTGTCCCATTTGTGTACCACTATTGGAACATTTGTGCACCACTATTGGGACATTTGTCAACAAGTACTAGCGATTTTGAGTTGACGGTTACTAGAACATCTTTAGTTAGGTATCAGGCGACAATTTGAAATGTGTACATTTTGACCTTTGTGCGCATAACTGATTCCACAACGTGCATCGTTACTACCCAAAAGCCAGATCAATAGCTATAAACAGTTAAGTCGCATACGAAGACAACTAAAAAAAAAAATCAAAATCCGATGTACCGTTTAGGATCTGTGGCTGCGCAAAGTTAGCTATGACGGCTAGTGGTGCTCTTCCCCTACTTATCTTTTGGATCATATAATGGAAATTTGGTGAGATTGTTTCTGGATTTATTTTAGCTTTTCAATAGATGTTTCTAATCACTCTTCACTTTTTGATGATAGATTACTAAGTATGATTTAACTAATAAACTGAAATACACAAATCCAAAATCAATCCATATTTCTAATTGCTCTCCACTTTTTGATAATGAATTAGTAAATATGAATCGATTTGAAAACTAACCCATACAAATCCAAAATCAATCTTCCTTAACCTAAACAAACCATAGAAAATTAATGCCAATCTTACAAACAAAAACAGGATACAATGTTTGTAACCTCCTTCAGAATATCCAGGTTACCATTCACCAATGCACCACCAAACCAAAATTCAATTAAATCATAAGTTCTGGTGAGAATTCGAGGCAGAAAATTAACCTGAATCTCTGGAAGAATACCGTTGCCGAATACACTTCCGAGGATAGACATGGCGGTGAATGCATTGAATAGTCGCCCCACTTTTGTACCTTTGAGCGAGTAATCCCTTTGCGGGTGGGGTGGATGGTGAGAATACCCTGCCCGGTACGAACCACCAACAAATTAGTAGCCTTATTTTGATGGAACAGGCTATGCAGTCATATGGTTAAGAATATAAGGTACATATTTTCTGATTATTATTTTATGTTTATAGAACTGATGATTTATATGACTGTATAACAGCTTCCTTAATGACAATGCAGTCATATAAACCTCAAGCATATAAGGAGCACATTATTGATACATTACTTTACTCTTATATGAGTAAAACTTTATATTACTGCATAGCCGCTTCCTCTTCCTCTTTCGACATTTGAATGAATTGGGCGAGAAATGATATTACCTGCATGTATACATGCAATGACGACCAACAACGTGTACCCCAAGCTCAGCACCAGCGACCCCAAATTGATGTAACGGAGGGAATGAAACGACGGTAGCTGAGAGAACACTATCACGATTCCAGCCGCTATGATTATAAAATGATTCAATTTGAGGTCTCCATGTAGCTGTATGTTTGAGTAAATGATCTGTACAAGGCAAAATTACACAATTAGAAGCCCAATTCATGTCAAAAGCTAGAAGAGAGGCGATTGGGTTAGTGTACCTCCATACAATCGGCACTGAGAAGGATACATCCGACGCCCACTCCCATGTTAATTGTGGTTTGAATGGAGACCACCAGATAAAACATCCAACCAGAGCCTATTTCACACAATTAATCACACATATAAGCAGATAGCGTGCAATTTGAATGTGGGTTATGAAGATAGGATACAAATTTACCAAGGACGTCTCTTGTGAGCTCTCTGAATCGAATGTGCCGACGCCCCTGCTTCTCGCAGTTATC
The DNA here is from genome assembly GCF_030272615.1 of Cryptomeria japonica. Taxonomy (NCBI): domain Eukaryota; kingdom Viridiplantae; phylum Streptophyta; class Pinopsida; order Cupressales; family Cupressaceae; genus Cryptomeria; species Cryptomeria japonica. Next base: position 138,682,192 of record NC_081412.1, on the reverse strand, counting down.
GAGTACTTTGGACATGAGAAAATAGCTGTAAAAAGTGACAGCTGCAGCAGCGGAGAGGGAAAAGAGACCCAACGCCCATCCCATGCCGCGGAAGGCGTAAGGCAGCGTCAGAATAGTCGGTCCGACTATTGCTGTCGTCAAATGAAACCCAGCGTGCCACCATGTCCCTGATCAATCTTTTTAATCAATACATTTCTTAAAACAAAAACGAAATTGACATTGTCAAATAGAATTGAAGATAAGTTTAAAAGAGCAGAGTTGTGTTTCTAGATCAAATCAATATATCTTAGTATAGGTCCCTGGGGATTTACTTGTCACTGTTGCCTAAGAATTTTTCTTCCTTACCCTTCATTTCAAACCACCAACCAAAAAATGGTTCTTATTCGAATGACTACGTCCAAACAGAGTGGTGAGTTTATCCAATTTGACATAGCAAACTACCTATGAGGGAGTGAAAAGGAAAGGCAAAATATATTATACCTTTGGACTGCAAAACAAATTCAGCGCCTGCATCAGGGTTTCCCTTGGCCAGAGACAGAAGATTGCTCTCTGCTTCGCTCTGCCCCTTTTCTACTTCCATACTCAACCCTGCCTTTACCTGCACCTTCCTCAAAATACAGCCAAAGCAAAAAGACAGACAATCAGAGAACTGTGCAAAAGGCGTGTAAAATGGAAATGCTTTTTCTGGCTTATATGGGCTTTCGCCTTTCTTTTAGTTCTTGTACACAGGCTAAGTGCTACAGAAATCCTTCGTCCCTGTTAGACATATCTCTTTCTAATTTAGATTGGAAATGAGAAGACACCCGAAGTGCTTTATACTAACTGGACGATTCACGCAGGACCCGCCCAGATTCTCACAAGACATTTATGACAATTACGTGTCTTTTAAAATTCTAAACGGATGGCTGGACCCGTGGGAGTGGGCATATAAGCAGTAACTGAAACACATTTCACTTGATCTGGTTTATCTTATCAGTACTACTACTGTCCTCCAAACAAATTTGTACATATAGTATTCAGTTTTATCATTAATTGAGAGTAATATCAATATTTATTGAGTATTTAAAGTTTTTGGATTTGATTAGATGTATTTTTTTGGTTCATATATTAGATCATATTTTTTGATCCATCATCATGACAATGAGCTGGAAAAGAAATTCGATCAAGTTTTTTTTTAAAGCAATATTTTGGTGGAAAGATAGGGAAAGTGTACCAATAATTGTTATAGCTAACTTGAGCCTAAATGGCATATTGGATTTTAACGATTTTTCTTTTGTGTAATATTTGCATGCAACTTAACTACTTATAGCTATTGTTCTAGGTTCTGGTTAATAATGATGCATGTTGTGAGATCCATTATGCGCCCAAGTGTCAAAAAGTACACATTTCAAAGTGTCACCTACTAAAAGATGCCCCAATAACCGTGCACTTAAAATTGTCAATACTTTGTGCACGATTGCTAGGGCATTCATGCACAAATGGGCTAATTATGCTCCAAAAATGCTAAAAGGTAGGCGACTATTGGTACATGTGAAGTCTATTTATGGACTTTTAGTTATCATAAAATTTGGTTTCTTTAAAGTTGGTAATTGGGGTTGGGTGTGCAAGGAGTGAACGGTTATTAGAACTATAACAGCTACTTGTGCTCTTCCCCTATTTGTTTTAGCCATCTACATACTTTTCATATGATTAAAAATGGTAATGAAGTCATTGATTTAACTAAACCCAAATTATTCATTGCTTGAATTCTAATGGGTGATAAATAAGGTGACTAGTTCAACAAAGAGAATACTTCTCCTCACTTCCATGTGACAAATAATACCTTTTGCACATAGTAATAAAATTGCCTATAAATAACAACTATTTTGTACTCTAGATTAAAAAATCAACGATGTGCAAAGGGAGCCCTAGTGGTCGTCATGGTGGCATAACGAATGTGGAGCATGTGGCTACAAGTGGGAAGGAACAAAATCACAACGCTCAAGAGTAGGGCATTTGTAAGAAGCATATTGGGGGCATTCAAGGCACATGTAAGGGTAAGAAAATGTGTAGAGCAAAAAAGGGCATTGATTATGTGGAAGATGGAGGCAGAAGGAAGCAATATTCACTGTGATCTATCGGTGTATCGGATCCTCATGGTTCCTCGATCCTTGTGACTTCCTCACTCACTTTTGATCTGTTGGGGTTCACTTAGGGTTAGGTGCATGCAAAGGAGACGAAGCCTCCTTGTTTGAACTCAAAAATCGTAGTTGCATGGAAAAATAAGGCAAATCCATTTCACGAATGCAACATGTTGGTTTCCAAATCAACAAATCCACTAAATCCTAAAGAATAGCCATTTCTTATTCTCAGACTTAGGGGTAGATTGGGTCAACGAATGACGTTCAACCACTTAAGGCTAAAATCTCTTGCACTTCTAGCTCTGCTAGACCAAGGTGGGTGTACCTAATAACGCCTAAAGATTCAACACGCACTTTGCATAGACATTGTATTTTGTACCAGATAACCAAGGGTAGTCTAAATTGTTAGATAGTTCAAATAACCAAAAGACAACTGAGAGGGGAGGGGGGGGGTGAATTAGTTGTCACCAAATTACCGAAACCTTAAGCAATTAAAACTTTAATACCGAAACCCAAAAGATCAATACCGGAATGCATAAACCAAATACCAAAACAATAGATAAACTAATTAAGCATAAACAATAATCAGAGAATAAATGCCATCCACATGACACCAAGATTTATATGTGGAAAACCCGATAAGGGGAGAAACCATGGTGGGAAGCCTACCCACAGCTAGATAATACTTCTATAGTAAGTATGTGAATTACAATTGAGGGGCTTGCACTTGCAGGAAGGCCAACCGCCTAGAGCGCACTACTCATCACAAAAGGAGTCTCACTGACTACATAGAACTCTAGACTACAATTTGGAAGAAGGAATGAACTCCAAAGATAGCATCTCCTATGCTTGAATACAATTCCGGTTAAGTTCAATACTGGAGGACTAAATCCTCTTACATAAACCCAACTCGATCACCAATGATCGACCAAATCCTCTACCAAAATTATTATTACATTATTCGCTCCTTACATCCCATATCCCATTCCATGATGATCTACAATGATATCTTACATCATATATATACAAACCCTCGACCATAAACAATAAGGTTGGCCACAAGACAATAAAACAATTACATAATTACAAAACATGTCAGCCAAAGACCAAACAAATAATATCCAACCCATAAGACATCCCGGAAGCACAATGAGAGGTCCAATCCACATGTTACATTAAGTCGGTCCATAACCTAGATACACCAGGACCCAATATAGGTCCATACGCTAAAGCAATGATCTCAATCCGCCAAGTCTCAAACACGATCACCATCAGCGATGTCTTGAAACTCCACCATAAGCCACACCAACACCACTTATGTAATTCATCAAAGATCATCATCAAAACTTTGCCGGTGAAACCCTCGTCGGAACGACAAACCAAGCTTTCTAGCAAACAGGATAGCATTTGATCACCAAATCAAAACTAACTAACTGAACATGAATCTGAGTAGCATGAATAAGCCAATTCCATAACCCAAACATACCAGAGCATACCGGATCATACCAGATCAAATCCAACCAGAAACCAAACAACCTACAGGGACCAAAAGGGTGTCGGTAAAGCATCGAAAACAACTAGTGTTGACATCAATGACAAAACATCAATGCAATACATAATCAATTCCTCCAAATGGCCAACATAAATAACTTTAAATCTTTCTTTGATCTTGGTTATTGATTCTTTACTCAACAATTGGAAACAATTCCTACACTACACTAAATCCTACAACAGAAATTTAAAAGAGATTTTAAGAACATTAATGTTGCTAAACTAGATTTGAGAAATGCCATAAATCAATGCCTAATCCTTGGGTGTGGAGTCAATTTTTAGATCCTAAATGCATATTCAAACAACAAATTACTCCCAATTAGTGGCCCCTTTGACACTAATGCCTAACATTATTGTAGCCCCTCGTGCTATTACAAAAATTATACTTATAGATCCAAATTATATTCTCAAACCCACAACTATTTGCATAATGTATTTAATTCATTCCTTGAAGAAAACACACAAAAAACACACAATTACAAGGAAATTGTAATGAGAAAGCTAAATACCCTTGGTATTATCAATTCATATGAAGTTCCAGAATACAATGTGGAGACAATTTGCTGCAATACTTTTGTTATCTACTCAAAACTAACTAGCATTGCTCAGAGAATTACACATTCATTCCACTGAAGAAATTTCAACCCTAAGGTAAACATTGCTCTATTATACTTCTTAGAAATAAGAGATCCAAAACCCTTACAATTGAGAAGAGAGAACAATAAAAAGAAGTAGAAGTTTTTGGATTGCCCCTGTAGCTGACAACTTTCCACTTTCAAATATGATTTGTAAGAAAACAAATTCCATATTTCTTCTTGACCTAAATTTTATATACATTTTCTCTCCTTTGCATTATGTTTGTCTTTAATCTATAGCTAAAAATATTTTATTTTCTGCACATTGCCTTTTCCCATGGAAAAATATTTTTATGTAGGCAAAAATAATAATTTGTAATAATCTTTTTCCTTTTAATGCCTTGCAACTTGAATATCATTTTCACAAATAATAATTTGTCCACATGAATAAATATTTTTGCAACTATACATAATCCCCATAAGGATAACGTAAAATCACCTCTGCTTGCCTTTGTCATTTCTCTCACAACTTTCACCTTTGGTGAAAATTAATTCTTTGAGTAAAATAATTCTCATACGAATTTCTCTCTTTTGTATATTACAACTAATTTTATTTTATTTTCCTTGCTTGGCCTCTTCAATAAAGTATATGCTCACATTTGGTGGGAAATATTTTAGCCCCAGTCGTAAAATTAGCACTCCCCTTTTATCTAAATCACTTTCACCTTTGTTTACAACGTGAAGAACTTTTAGCCTATAGTTACAATTCACCCCTTTAGTAAACAAAAACAAAATTTCCACTTTCCATGTATTTTCACTCATAACTGAGTTTTACCCTTTTCTAAGTGTCAAATCATTTTTTCATCTTACATCCCAAAGAGCATCTCTTAGCTATTCACACAATCACATGTGACCCTCAGATCTTGCTATCTTTTGCATAGATTTTGTTTCCTTTGAAAACAAAGTTGACGGGATTTTTGTTTATGTTACCAAAGATGGCGTCGATCTCTTCATTTCCTCTATTAGACGTGGCACTAAAATTTATTTCCTTTGTAACATTTTTAATTCCCTTTGCAAATTTAGTGGGCTCTTCAATATTTTATTTTTCTTTTGCAAATTCAGAACAGATAAACTATCACATGTTGGACTTACATAAGAAGTAATGCTTCTACCTTTTAAATTTGAATTTTTTTGGTTCTTCTCAAACCATCCTAATCGATTAATTTTCTTCCCAACTGTGTATTCCTAGCCACAACTCAAATCCATGCAATGCACATGGTGAAAAGGTGTCAAGAAAACATGTCCACGCAATCCCAGTGAGTCAAGTTGGCCTTTTAGTCATACGTTAGGGCATCCTCATATATATGCAACTTCACTAATCGCTTTATTAAATTATTATTTTTAAATTCAAAGTTGCACTCTCCTCTAATTATTATGACATAACTAATAATAATATTGTAAACCAAAGCAACAACCAAATATGTCCAATACCTCTGAACCATGGATCAACAATAACAGTAGAGAATTTTTTTAGCTTTTACTATGCGTTGGCAAAGAGTAATAGAAAATCATGATGCAAGGACCTAATCCATACGGTCAACAAATAATGTGCCCATGACAATAGAATATGCTAAGGGATCTTTCAAATGGTACAACATCAGAACATTCTCCTTTCGTTGTGAGCTTTTGTGTGATATTTGAAACCTAAGCATTTCATTCTCCCCAATCAAACTTAACCTATTTTATGCACATTATACAAAGCTTCCACAAAACTATGCCCTATTTCCTTTCTATAAAACACAAAGACCATATAGTACTCGCTAAGAAAAGCACAAAAAATGTTAGTTGAAAATTTGATTTGGTACCAAACCGAAGACAAACTTTCCAAATGTTGCACAATGTGAGATATCCACAAGATCCCCTAGTTGAATGAAAACAAAACTGATTTAGAATCTTCTTAGTCATTGCTCACAGATGCACATTTGAATATGCCATATTGTCTTAAAATATGGTGAACCTAGGGTTTTCTTTGAATCTTCCAAAAAAATCAAGAAAAATGTGCCAAACTTCATTTTATTAGAATAGATAAAACCAACAAGAAAACCCTAACATTGCACATGCCCCTTGCATCCCCGTGCCACGTTTCTTGAAACCCTAATCTTCACACAGGGTAGTGAAAAGCATTAGGGCTTCACTACCTAGGCAATATTATATCATGTGCATTCATATTGGGGGGTTTAATATCCCAAAAATGAGGGTGCAATATATTGCCTATCGGTGAAAATAGGGGGTTTTTAATTTCTACTATGAAAATTATAATATTTGTTGAAAATAGGGGGGCTTTTAATTCAGGTTGTGTATTGGGAGGGGGTCATAAAAAAGGAGTTTAGGGCAATATTTTTTTAAAATAGGGGGATTATTTAGTATGTAATGAAAGCACATGCTATAACCCAAGTTCAATAAGTGAAGTTCCCAAGGCAAAAAGACCTCGTTGACCTATGTGAGTTTTCAAAATATCTTAAATTCCTCACGAGCACGTGGGATGCAACCAATTCTTATATTTTTCACTTCATTTGTGGGATCATGGGGAGAAGCATACCAATGCCTTGAAATATTTTATTTAAATTCTTTCGAAAATCATTCATGGGCCCTACCATTACCTACTCCCTACATCATCTATTTCTTTGACCTCTTCTTTATTTGTGGGGTAGATGTTTAAAAAAAAACACTTTAGAACATCAATGCATTTAAATGATTTTTTCTTTTACTTTTAAAGTTCTACCATTCAACTTTCATTAATGTATTTAATGATTTAAATACCCTCAACACTCACTTACTAGTGATATCCTCTTTTAATCTTTAGAAATAAATAAGAACCCGTCAATCATTAAGCACAATATTATTTAATAAAAAAAATTTAAATAATTATCTCTTTACATGACACTTGATTGACATCGAGATGTCCTATATTAGTTGGGTCCCCTTGCGAGCCTAACAAAAATAAATGTTTAAAAGAAAATGGACCTTTGAACTGCTTTGAGACCACAATTGCGCACATTCTGGACCTGAGAGGAAAAGCGGGTTCTCATTTAATTTTATTTTTGACATGTTTTCTTAATGCTCAAAATAACCTAGTGACTATTGAAAAGTCTTTCAAAAACTGACCAAACACTCTCCCTAAACCCCAGAAATCGACATGCACATTGAATGTTGTATTGAGAATCAAAATACTGAGTGGAATCACATAACAATACCCGAGGTGAAAAATATTAGTGGGTAAGTGCACAAAGATGGTGGTCAAAAAGGGGGGTATAAGTGGACACTTTTTTTCTAAAATCGGGTGAACCTGAACTTGGAGGCAAAATTTGAAAGTCATCCACTCAAGATATGAAGATAATCAAAGAATAAATATTGTAGTACTCTGAATCTAGTTTCCAAACTACTAAACTTTTTCAAAATTGGATAAGATTAAGGGGGTCAAATCCTTCGCGCACGAAAAACTGACCCTAATTTTTTCTGAAAAACATAACATAGTGTCTGACATGCGCATCAAAACAGTCATAGTTAAATTTAGTATTTTGACAAATCCTTTGGTTGAAAGATAGTTAAGAGTGAGTAATAGAAGATGTGTATTTTTTTGTAATTTTTTGTTGGGTATTTTGTTTTTTTTATGATTTTTCCAATCGAGCACATCTTGAAAATTAGGTACCTATTTGTGCGCGAAGCATAAGTTGCACTAAACAAATAGAAAATACATTTTTTTTTAAAATAGTAAAGAATAAAGTGCACTACAATTATATATAAAGTTTTTAAAATTTGGATAAGTATATCAAAATTTATTCAAAAAATGGTGCACCTATGTCTGTGAGAACTATGGAGACACCGGTAAAAGAATTCAATAATAATATGTTATTGTTGTTCAAATTGAAAAAAAATTATATGGTTAGAAAGCTCAGAAGATGGGTGAAAATATGGTGGAAATTTTAGAAATACCCACTTGATGAAGTGTAAACCTGATGATGACAAAGTCGATAAACCAAGTTGATAAAATAAAACACGTCAAAAATGAGAGAAATGGAGGGAAATCAAACTTCCAAACCGTAGCTTTGTCATCAAGGCCTATTTCCAAGCCTAAACAGTCAAAAGCGCGTACCTGGTACTTATGGTTTAAAAAGCGCGTATGGGGTACTTATGGTGTAAGTAGCATGTACGCACTATTGTATAATATGATATTGTATATATAATATGTGTATATACATATAATATATATGTATATATATGTATATATACATGTATATATACATATATATACATATATACATTATATACATATATACATTATATACATATATATATATAATATATTAAATATATATACACATGTAAGTGTATTGTCTCCCCCTCTCAAACGCATACAAGGTGCCTCTCTCTCTCTCTCTCTCTCTCTCTCTCTCTCTCTCTCTCTCCCATTCTCCCTTCCTCCATACCCCATCCCTCTCTCCCCTTCTCCCTTCCTCCATACCCCATCCCTCTCTCCCATTCTCCCTTCCTCCATACCCCATTCCTCTTTCTCTTCTTCTCTCCCTCCCTCCCTCCATACCCCACTGTAACTGTGTCTGCACTTCTATAGAAGTAAGTAAATTTATTTCTTGTCTACAACTTCCTCTTTGATTTTTATCATGTATGCTCTCCTAAGAAAATTGACTGATGGATTTGTGTGTGTATATTGAATAGGAGGAATAGGGTTTGAAATTGAACCACGGGTGTATTACCATGACAAACAAGGAAACTTGTAGCAATATTATTCTCGAATGCATTTTTAATGAGCAAAGCAGATGTGGAAAATAGTGTCAACAAAGCAACATGATGAGTCAGAGTACCTGCAACATGTTTCTCACAAGGAAACAACCGATAGGAAGAGAAAGAGGGAGGGTAACACAAATGATGTCTTGGAGAATGATAGTGGTGGGTATTCGAGAGTTCCCATGTTGTTCCACAAAGCCTATCACCTAAAGAAATTAAAGTTTGTTGTATGCATGGTAGTGTTAGTATATGATGATTATCACTTGTCAAACGACTTGGAATGGTACATACCCATAAAATAAATCAAGTGTGTAATTCCTATAGTCACAATCGAGATCAGTTTTATAACCTTGTAAATTTAATAGCATCATATGTTTTAGAACTTAGGCAGTACTCTTAGGGTTAGGTCAAGCTCTTACACTTGCTTTTTAGCGAAGCCTCGTTGTTTGTTCACTTGGAGTCTCATTGTATGATGTTCTATTCATAACTTTAAATTTAATATATCATTTTATTGGCCCACCATATGACCCCTTAGGTGTCATTAGAGGTCGTATTGTTTCCTAAGAGGTCATATAGTGTCCTGTGACCCCTTAAGACACCATATGACCCCTTAAGAGACCATACGACCCATAACAACACCATATGGTGTCCTAAGGGGTCATAGGATGCCATATGACCCCTTGGGACACCAATGACCCATAACAACACCATATGGTGTTCTAAAGGGTCATATGGTGTTCTATGACCCCTTAGGACACTATTTGGTTTCGTTATAGGTCGTATGGTCTGCTAAGGGATAAGATAGTGTCATATGACCCCTTAGGACACCCTATGACCCCTCAGACGTTGTTAGGGGTCATATTATGTTCTAAGGGTCATATTGTGTGTTGGGCTTGCCAACATTTAATGGACTAACAACGTATATGCAGTTATTAATGTAGCACGTATGCAGTACATAGACATAGTTTTAGTTGCCCAAGAGCCTCAATGGACTCAAGAGAAGTTTTCAAGGTCCTTGAAGGCCCCACTGAAACTGTGTTTGCACTTCTATCACTATTTTATACATAGAAGTAAATGATTTTTTTGTTTTTGCATGATTTCAAATGATTGAATTGTTGTTCTTATTAGTTTTGTCAATAGTATTGTGATTGCTTAATAGTTTGATTCCAAAAAAATAGTGATAAGATACATATTTATGGTTATTTGTTTGTTTATGAACTTTTGTTTACATATATATGTAATATGATTCTATTTAGAACAACCGATATCAACCATGGGAAAGAACAAGCAAGGAACGATGGAACAACGAGAGGATCAAAAGGAAAGACAAAGGAATCGTATGAAGAAATTGCGTGACATAAGAACAATGGGAGAAGAAGGTATGTCATCCTCAACATCTCAATTCCATTTACCAAATGAACATAATGCACCTAATGTAATTGAAGAAGAGACATTTGATTTACCGTATGAACCTAATGCAATTGAAGAAGATGCCACATTGAATAATCAATTAAATGATGAACATACACCTTCTCTATTTGATGAATTGAATGTACATAATGCACCGATGTTAACACCTCCTAGAATCATTCGTAGGAAACCAAAGTATCTAATTGACATTGATGAGAACATATTGAAGAAAATGCCGAATAAAATGAATGAACAAACTTGTAGGAGAATGGTTAAAATAATATAGCATAACTATTTTGAAAACTTAAATCAAACCGCAAGATGTCAATTAATTGTTCAAATGATTAAAAATTTGAATTTTAGAGAGACAATGAAAATTCTAGGCCTAAGATCATCTGAAAAGTAACAGTGAAAGGACTATTGTGAGAAATCTATTTGATGCATATCAAGCTATTGGTTCAAAGTCACGTACTAAATATTCTAAGGCTACTCGACGTGTCATTACATCAACCATAATGAGCAAGAAAATAAAAAAAGATCATCTGATAAGCAAAACAAGTCATTAAACGTTAGTAGAACAACATTAAGTAAAGCATTAAAGAGGCAGGAAAAAATAGAGGAACCTAACAATAATTCTCTTTGGGAATTCTCGGGTAGACTACCACGCAAAGACAAGGTTGTTGTTGATGCACTAATAACATTAAATGAAAATTTTTGGCATGACAACACAAGAGTTTTGCCCAACCAAAGAGATGTTGTTAGAAGGCGAATTGGGTCTACAAATCGTGAGCCACATGCCAAACACTATTTGGATATGACTCAAACTAATTTTTATGAAAGATTCCTTCAAAAGTTTCCTTAAATAAGAATTTCTCAAAGATTTTTTGAAATGGCAAAACCTTTTTATATTAAGATTAATCATGTATGCACCACGTGTTGTTGTAGGATACATATTGAATTTTCCATGCACTATGATATTTTTCATCATATTTGTTCTACTTTGCACACTAAGGATGTTTTGCAGGAATGTAATATACAAGCACCTCCTAAGTCAGTAAGAGAATTTATTTCAAGTGTGCTATGTAATATAAGATGTCTTGTTTGGAAGGTTCTTGTACTATATGTGGTGGTTTGAAATGCTTACCAATATGCGTACATTTGGAGAGAAGACATGAAATTGGTACGAAACTAGTTTCTTTCGGAAAATACAAGACAGTCACATATGGAGTTAAAGATGGAAAAGATTTGAAGAGATGTGAGCTAGTGAAAAATGATATGTGTAGCTGAATTTATGAAAATGTTTCAAGAGAAACTAGTTTATGAGTACATAATGCATACACATAGAGCTCGATGGTTAGATGAGCAATTCAAGCTATGTAAGGACATTTTTCCTCTTGGTGCCATTGTCTCTATCATTGATTTTGTTGAAAATTATACACTACAACCTTAAAATGAAGTGCAATCTGTGTATTATCACTCTACACAAGTTTCTAATTTTGTACGCATAGCATTCATGCATGTAGATGATAGCACAAAGGAGGATAGAAAGGTTGTAAGAGAGAATGACTACTACATAAGTGATGATCATGTTCATTCATTGGAGTTTGTACAAGGATTCTTTAAAGTTTTCTATGATAGTTTAAGGGAAAGGAATATACGATACAACTGACACTTAATATGGTCAGATAATTGCACCGCACAATTCAAGAATGTAAGGATGTTTTATTGGTTGAAAAGGATGCATATGACAAGTGGTGTACAACATTTTTGGAATTTCACTGAGGTTGGACATGGTAAGGGAGAGCACGATGGTGCAGGAGCATGTGTGAAAAGAGCCCTAACTAGAGAAGAATTGAAATACGAAGGTGGTGCTGAGTTGATAGATGCATAAACAATTGTGCGATGGTGTAAGTCTACGATGGGTCCAGGTAATCCAGGTACGCCAATGGTTCATAGATATTTTTGGTTGATCATTGAATCTAACATTGAAAACTATCTAGATTGTTGTACAATTGGAGGATCGAGTGACATGCACTCATTTATGAGTTCAAATTCAAGTTCACTGGTAATTTATATGAGACAGATGGTATGTTTTTGCTCTTCATGCATGTATTGTTTGTGGGAAGAATGTGAATCACACGAGTGAGTTGACAAATGGTCTTGTAGACCGTTGTTTCCCATTGATTCATATCAAATTCCCAAAGCACTACAATTGAGCCAGATGGAGACATCAGTGGATTTTGACCATGTATCCGACCTAGTGGATTCAGGTGATTTTTTGAGTTAATTTTTTTGCAAGTATTCTTTTTTGGTTTATTTTTTTGTACATCATACTTTATTTTTGGTATTAATTAACACTTTATAAAATGCAAGTCATGTGTATGCAGTTGTTGCAAAAGAGAACAATGAAGAAGGAACATATTACTATTTGTGTCATTGTGTTGAGCCAAAAAGAAATTTGACAACCACAATCATTGACAGAGAGGGTATTGAGTACCCAATAGGGTCTGTTGTCGTGACAAGAACATGGCTTCAGAGATACCCTATCAAGAATTATGATGTTTGGTTGTTCGAGGACTTTGAAACACATAGACATATTCTTCATTTCTCTAACCTTGTTGTTGCAACAAATATTCATTTGATGAAGTATCATGGAAGACCTCATAACAAGATTTTATGGAAAGTTTGTGAATCTGACCACAAGGCAATACTTGACACAATACAGGTTAGAGCCGATCCTGAAGGCTCACTTGATTGATTCTATGGTTCAGAGTAGAATGATTTTGAGAATTTTGTATAAATCGTCGATGAATTGTTCTATATTCATTTTTTGTATATATAAATGCCCATGAGCTGATTTTTACATGTTTAGGGGCATAATTTTGTATATTTAAATGGCAATGAGCTGATTTGTACATATGTACATGCCAAATTTTGTATATTAAAATGGCAATGAGTTGAATCGCACATATTGTAATGCCAAATTTTGTATAAAGCCCATGAGATGATTTGTATATTAAAATGACGATGAGATGAATCGCACATATTGTAATGCCAAATTTTGTATAAAAGCCCATGAGATTATTTGTAAGACAATTTTTTGTATAATCAAATAGCCAAGAGCTGATTTGACCATATTTAGAGGCAATTTTAAAAAAAATATGTGACAATATTTTGTGACTATTTTGTGTGTCAATGTTTTGTGACTATGTTTTGAGTATATGTGATGTGTCCCTGGTCAATCATGAACATTCTTAATTCTTGTATAATCATGGAGAATTATTTGAGTCATTATCGGGTCATAGGGGTCATACATTGAGACTAGATACAATTTGAGCAAAATTTGTCAAAAAAGTTGTCAAGCAACTTCTACATTGCGTCGATAGGGTATAACTCTCGACGTTCCAGTGCTTTGGGATGCACAACAGGGGCATGCCTAGCATAAAAATTCCCACCTAGATGCGCTCGTGATGTCGGTTTGTGCACACAATGAACTGAATCAATTCTAGCCAATCTTGCAACTTTGCATTGGATGCAACTGATGGATTTTGCAGCAGGCGAAAAAATTCTACCAATTGAAAATGGCTCCGAGTCATCAAAAACGAAGATAGAACATTGTAGAGGAGCCTCATGCGACCCCACGGGTTCAAATGGATCGACCATATGTGTCCTGGATTTCAAGAAACAGTTCGTCAAATTTTGATTTTTTTTTGGACTTAGGGTACTTGAGAGATCGCCCCGGTACGGTATGACTCTCGACGTTCCGACACTTTGGGATGCACGACAGGGGCATTCCTAGCATAAAATTTCCCCCTTGGACATGCTTGTGACGTTGGTTTGTGTACACAATGAACCGAATCAATTATATCCAATCTTACAACTTTGCATTGCATGCAACTGATGGTTTTTGCAGCAGGCAAAAAAATGCTACCAATTGAAAATGGCTCCCAGTAATCAAAAACTGAGATAGGCCATTGTAGATGAGCCTCACATGACCCCACAGGTTCAAACAAATTGACCATACATGTCCTGGATTTGAAGAAACAGTCTATCAAATTTTGATAATTTTTGGACTCATGGCACTTGAGAGATTGCCTTGGTACGGTATGACTCTCGACATTCTGGCACTTTGGGATGCATGAGAGGGGAATGCCTAGCGTAAACCTGCCCACCTAGATGCACTCGTGACATCAGTTTATGCACACGATGAACCAAATCAATTCTAGCCAATCTTACAACTTTGCATTGCATGCAACTGACGGTTTTTGCAGCAGGCGAAAAAATGCTACCAATTGAAAATGGCTTCAAGTCGTCAAAAAATGAGATAGGACATTGTAGAGGAGCCTCACATGACCCCATGAGTTCAAACGGATTGACCATATATGTCCTTGATTTCAAGAAATAGTTCATCAAATTTTGACAATTTTTTGGACTTAGGGCACTTGAGAGATCGCCTCGGTACGGTATGACTCTCGATGTCCGATGCTTTGGGATGCATGAAAGGGACATGCCTAGCATAAAAATACCCACCCAGACGTGCTCATGATGTCAATTTGTGCACACGACAAACCGAATCAATTCTAGCCAATCTTGCAACTTTGCATTTCATGCAACTGACAGTTTTTGCAATAGGCAAAAAATGCTACCAATTGAAAATGGCTCCGATTCGTCAAAAACCAAGATAGGCCATTGTAGAGGAGCCTCATGTGACCACACAGGTTCAAATAGATCAACCACATGTATCCTAGATTTCAAGAAACAGTCCATCAAATTTTGACAATTTTTTGGACTCAGCGCACTTGAGAGATCGCCCAGGTACGGTATGACTCTTGACATTCTGATGCTTTGGGATGCATGACAAGGGAATGCCTAGCATGAACCTATCCACCCTAATGCACTCATGATGTCAATTTGTGCACACGACGAACTGAATCAATTATAGCCAATCTTGCAACTTTGCATTGCATGCAACTGACGGTTTTTGTAGCAGGCGAAAAAATGCTACCAATTGAAAATATCTCTGAGTCTTCAAAAACGGAGATAGGCCATTATAGAGGAGCCTCACATGACCCCACGGGTTCAAATGGATTGACCATATGTGTCCTGGATTTCAAGAAACAGTTCGTCAATTTTTGACAATTTTTTGGACTCAGGGCACTTGAGAGATTGCACCGGTACGGTATTACTCTTGATGTTCTAGTGCTTTGGGACGCATGATAGGGGCATGCCTAGTGTAAAAATACCCACTCGGACATGCTCATGATGTTGGTTTGTGCACACGACAAACCTAATCAATTCTAGCCAATCTTGCAACTTTGCATTGCATGCAACTGATGGTTTTTGTAGCAGGTGAAAAAATGCTACCAATTGAAAATGGCTCTGAATCATCAAAAAATAAGATAGGTCATTGTAGAGGAACTTCACGCGACCCCATGAGTTCAAATGGATCGACCATATGTGTCTTGGATTTCAGGAACCAGTCCATCAAATTTTGACATTTTTTTGGACTCATGGCACTTGAGAGATTGCATCAATATGGTATGACTCTCGATGTTTCGGTACTTTGGGATGCACGACAGGGGCATGCCTAGTGTAAACCTACCCACCCAAATGCGCTAGCGATGTCGATTTGTGCACATGACAAATAAAATTTGACCATTGCGAGCGTGAGGGTGCTCTTGTACCAAACACATATTGTTGTTTATATTCACATTGTTGATTTTTGTTGTTTATATTTATATTGTTGATTACATATGCAAATATTCATTTAAATTTATAAAAGGGAAGCCACCAAATACAATGAATACACAATAATGAACTGAATACAAGGAGTTTTGTAGGGTTAATTAAACATTTTAGAAATTTTATCAAATCATATTCCACGATTGCAATGTTTTATATCATATATTTTTGTTGTTTATATTCATATTGTTGATTACATAGGAAAATGATCAATTAAATTTATAAAAGGACAACCACAAAATACAATGAATACAAAATAATGAACTCGGTACATATTTATTGGATCGAATATCGACATTTATATATATATATATATATATATATATAAAGGCATGTCTGCCAAGTCAATACAAGTATTAAAAAAATGTGGCATATGCCATGTCCAAATCGATATACAATAAAAATATAGAATATATCTATATGTATTGGTCATTCGATGACCAAAACTAACAATATATGATCCTAAACTTGTGGTGGATTATCAAAATCAAGCCTCTTCAATGCAGTACGTGGCTCTGTAGATGGCTGCAAAAACACAATTCAAAAGCCAAGTTAGAATTCTTTTGTAGAAAATAGTTCACAATTAACAATATAACTATGCATTTAGCTGATCTAGGAGCTAATGTCTTCGCTCTCCTCTCCTTGTCACTCTTAGGAGTTTTCTTGAAGACATACTTAAATGGATCCACGTTATGGTCATACTGCGAAGGGGTCTATTGTAGATCAAATGTACAATTAATAGAATGTACTAACATAAATATATCAAAAACACTTAAAAGCTATAATATAGAGAACAATGACGTACCTGTGCCTGAGATGCTTCTCCAATGGACTGAGGATGGCTCACCATCGATGTAGAAATTGTCACTATTACCTATACAAAAAATGTTCAAAGATTAAATACAATTAATATAATGATAAGTATTGAAGGTTAAAAACAATTAATTTTAAATATCAAACAAATGTGTACTGGATCTTGAAATGCTTCTCCAGTGCACGGAGGAGGGTTCGCCATTGATAAAATAGGTATGGATATTTCCTGTATTAAAAAATTATAAGATTATAATATATCACAATTTCACATGTACGCGTGCATATAATCATGAAATCAAGAAAATAAAGTAGTGATACATACCTCTGCCCTCTCTTGATCCACAGGTGAATCAGGTGCATTCAATAAATCCACATAGCTCAATGGTCATTGTACATGTGAAATAGACAAAAAACACTAATCAATCTACAAACCCCAACTAATACTTGATTTCAACATTTTCAAACAATTATACAACTAAAAATGTGTTCAATTACCTTCTTCCCACGTTTTGGTGTCTTCGAGGAATTCTTTTTCTTAGGACGAGACCTAGACGTGGAGGGGGTACCGTAAAAAAACAAAATTAACATGAGATATTAGTACAGATAATAAATTAAACAAAATTTTAAAAATCTAAAATGAAATGACTTGCATATTCCATCAAAACAATACATAAAAAGGGTTGTACAAAATATGATAATGTATAGCCTTGTAGGCCAAAATTGATTGCTGAGAGCATGATGTCATCAATCTGGGACATTTCATCCCCTGTCAAAACCAGAAATTGGAGTATGGGATACCACTGTTGCATCCTGAAATGCATATTATTTGTCTCAATTTAAATCGATGTATAAATAAAAATTCATTTATGTAATTACAAATTTAAAGTGACTGATAAATAAAATGCTATGAATTCAAATCAACACACCTGTGTCTATCACTCATGGGCAAACACCATGTCCATCAACTCATCTGTCAGCGCAAAATCCTCAGTCGTGCAGGCCTGACATCTACTTCCGCAAATCGTTCACAAATGAGATGAGGATTCATCTACACTGACTGCATCATCTATCCCTGAGCATATCCCCGAGCAACTAACACACATATGCTGGATGGGCTCTTTGTTGCCACCTAATGGCTCATCATCCAATACAATAGGGTGTGCTAATGACGTCCCATGCTGGATGATGGCACCAGTCAACGTTGTGGCCACCTGAAGAGTTTGTAGCTCCATCGACTCTTTTAGCTCTACTGGGACAACCTGATGCACCTTGGGTTTGGGTGCTAGGGGGCGACGACTCTCCACAGGTAATCGCCTATGGGCTCTAGGTCTATCTTGGGTAGAGCCACCACCTCTACCATGGAACTCTCTCATGTCAAAATAGTTTGGGCGCACATTGAGCACAAACTCACAATATACTTTTATCAAAAAATATAATGGCACCTCATAATTAATATAGGTGGATCATTAAAGACCATCCACCACCTCTGCCAAAAAAGATTCTTCATCTGCACATTGGTACACCAATGTATGAGAAACCTCTTTGCATTAAGAGGTAATGATTGACCAATTTTGGGATCAAGGAAAAGGGCACATATTTGTTGTTTAGTAATATTTTTGTTTTTTACTCCATCGTATGATAGCCCATCGACATAGAATTGACAACACCTATCCCTAAGGCTTCCCCATTTGGTAATTTGTGTGGAAATAGCTATGGCACCACTAGCTAATGTTTCTAGGCTAGTGGCGAGGGATTGGTGATGCTCAAGTTCAGATGTTTTCAATTTAACAATCAGTCTATTGATTTTAGACGTATTTTGTCCTAACTGATTAATTAATTGCTCCCGTGTTTCAGGTGTGCAGTCAAAGGGAGGAATTGGGGGTTGTTCTTGTGGGTTTTTAGGAGGTACATTTGGTTGTTCTTGCTATGGATTAGAAGAATTTGGTTTTTGAAACAAAAAATGAAAAAACCTAATCAAAATTAATGAAATTAAATTCAAAATGTAAAACAATTTGAACAAATGGGAAAGAAAGACATAAATAAACAAAAACTAACCTTGATCCATAGCCTGGAGGATAAATCTAGCACCCCGTTCGTGGTTTAGGAGATAAAATGAAGAAAAAATGAAGTAAAAACGTGCTATTCACAGGTAAATGAGACCCAATTTTTTTAACAGGCACCGTGTACGCGGTTATCTTTGGATTATTAGCATGTACGTGCTCATTTTCCTATAAGTAGTGCATATGTGCTCATTTCCTAGGCGTAGCGCGTGTGCGCTCATTTTCCTAAAAGCAACATGTACATGCTACCTTCTCTAGGCTCGGGAATAACAAACCTAAGAACGTATGCGGTGAATTCAAATTTTAGAACCGTGTACGTGCTACTTGTTTTTCCATGTTTTTTTTGGGTGGTGTCCACTTTTTTGACCACCATCTTTGTGCACATACCATAATGTTCAAAGTTTCTTACTTGAGCATTTTCTAAAACTGAACATTCAAAACTTGTCTAAACCTTGCCAAATCATTGCCTTGAAAAAATATCAAACTTTAATCATAAAAGCCACCGTTGGGGGAATCAGTTCATTAAGGTACATTGAATACATGTACTAGGATATTTTTCCTAATTCCATTACATGTGCAAAATATTGATAGCCCAAGTTGACCTCTGATATTATTTTTGAAAATATTGATATCAAACATCTACAAAGTCAGTTTTCTTTTGGCCTTGAAAAAATGTCAAATAGAATCCTAGAGTATTGCAACCAAGCAAGGGAGCATATGAATATACAGCAAGTCATAGGAACTAATCCTTTTGACATGCAATTCATTGGGTGATGAAATATTAATCAAGATGCATGGTCACTTTCACCTTTGTTTACAATGTGAAGACATTTTAGCCTGTAATTACAATTTACCCCTTTAGTAAAACAAAAAAACAAAATTTCCACTTTCCATGTATTTTCACTCATAATTGAGTTTTACCCCATTCTAAGTGACAAATTAATTTTTCATCTTTCATCCCAAACAACATCTCTTAACTTTTCACACAATCACCTGTGACCCTCAAATCTTGATATCTTTTGCATTTCTTTTGTTTCCTTTGAAAATAGAGCTGACGGTATTTTATTGATCTATTGCCAAAGGCAACTTTGCTCTCTTCATTTCCTCTATTAGATGTGGCACTAAAAAATTTCTCCTTTGCAAATTTTTTAATTCGCTTTGTAAATTCAATGGGCTCTTCAATACTTTATTTTGCTTTTGCAAACTCAAAATAGATAAACTGTCACATGTTGAACTTACATAAGAAGTAATGCTTATACCTTTTAAATTTATTTATTTTGGTTCTTCTCAAACCATCCTAATCAAATAATTTGCTTCTTGTCTATTCATTCCTAGCCCCAACTCAGATCCATGCAATGCACATGGTGAACAAGCATCAAGAAAACATGTCCACGCAAACCCAATGGGTCAAATTGGCATTTTAGTCATAGACTTTAGGGCATCCTCATATATATGACACTTACTAATCGCTTTGATAAACAATTTTTTTTATTTAAAAGTTGCACTCTCCTCAGATTATTATGACAACTAATAATATTGTTGTAAACCGAAGCAACAACCCAATATAGCCAATACCTAAGAGCCATGGATCAACAATAACTACAGAGAAAACTTTTAGCTTTTACTACACGTTGGC
Organism: Cryptomeria japonica; assembly: GCF_030272615.1. Classification (NCBI taxonomy): domain Eukaryota; kingdom Viridiplantae; phylum Streptophyta; class Pinopsida; order Cupressales; family Cupressaceae; genus Cryptomeria; species Cryptomeria japonica. The sequence continues at coordinate 138,661,482 of NC_081412.1, read as the reverse complement.
AAAGAGTGATAGAAGATCATGATGCAAGGACCCAATCCATACAATCAACAAATAAGGTGCCCATGACAACAAAATCTACTAAGTGAGCTTTCAAATGGTACAACATCAGAACATTCTCCTCTCGTTGTGATATTTTGTGTGATATTTGAAACCTAAGCATTTCATTCTCCCCAATCAAACTTAACCTATTTTCTACACATTATACAAAGATTCCACAAAAATATGTAATTTAACAAAAAGACCATATAGTACTCACCAAGAAAGCACAGAAGATGTTAGTTGAAAACTCGATTTGGTACCAGACAAAAGATAAACTTTCCAAATGTTGCACAATGTGAGATATCCACAAGATCCCCTAGTTGAATGAAAACAAAACTGATTTAGAATCTTCTTAGTCATTGCTCATAGATGCACATTTGAATATTCCATATTGTCTTAAAAGATGGTGGACCTAGGGTTTTCTTCGCACCTTCTAAAAAATTCAAGAAACATGTGTCAAACTTGATTTTCTTAGAACAGAGAAAACCAACAAGAAAACCCTAACATTGCACGTGCACCCTACATCCCCATGTCATATTTCTTGAAACCCTAATCTTCACACAAGGTAGCGAAACCACCTCGTTCGCCTATGTGACTTTTCAAAATATCTTAAATTCCTCACAAACACGTGGGATGCAACCATTTATTATATTTTTCACTTCATCTGTGGGCTCATGGGGAGAAGCATACCAATGCCTTGAAACATTTTATTTAAATTCTTTCAAAAATCATTCATGGGCCCTACCATTACCTGCTCCCTATATCATGTTTTTCTTTGACCCCTTCTTGCTTTGTGGGGTAGATGTTTAAAAAAAAATACTTTAGAACATCAATGCATTTAAATGGATTTTTCTTTTACTTTTAAAGTGCTACCATTCAACTTTCATTAATTTATTTAAATCATTTTTAATGATTTAAATAACTTCAACACTCACTAGTGATATCCTCTTTTAAAATCTGGAAATAAATAAGAACCCACCAATCATTAAATTAGTTAAATAATAATTTCTTTAAATAACAATTGACATCGGGATGTCCTACATTAGTTGGGTCCCCTTGTGGGCCCAACAAAAAAAAATGTTTCAGAGCAACTAGACCTTTGAACTACTTTGAGACCACAATTGCTCACATTCTGGACATGAGAGATAGAGCGGGTTCTCATTTAACTTTATTTTTGACATGTTTTCTTAATTCTCAAAATAACCTAGTGAACTTTGAAAACTCTTTCAAAAATTGACTAAACACTCTCCCTAAACCCTAGAAACTAACATGCACATTGAATGTTCTATTGAGAATCAAAATACCAAGTGGAATCACATAACAATGCCCGAGGTGAAAAATATTGATGCTCAAAGTTGCTTACTTGAACATTTTCTAAAACTGAACATTCAAAACTTGTACGAACCTTGCCAAATCACTACCTTGAAAAAATATCAAACTTTAATAAAAAAGCCACCACTGGGGGAATCAGTTCATTAAGGTACATTGAATACATGTACTAGGATATTTTGCTTAATTCCATTATATGTGCAAAATATTAATATCCCAAGTTGACCTCTGACATTTTTTGAAAATGTTGATATCAAACATTAGCAAAGTCCATTTGCTTTTGGCATTGAAAAAATATCAAATAGAATCCTAGAGTGTTGCAACCAAGCAAGGGAGCATATGAATATACACAAAGTCATAGGAACTTATCCATTTGTCATGTAGGTCATTGGGTCATGATATATTAATCAAGATGCAAGGTCACTTTCACCTTTGTTTACAATGTGAAGACATTTTAGCATGTAGTTACAATTCACCCCTTTAGTAAAAAAAAAAAATTTCTAGTTTCCATGCATTTTCACTCGTAACTAAGTTTTACCCCTTTCTAAGTGTCAAATAAATTTTTCATCTTGCATCCTATTGAGCATCTCTTAACTATTCACGCAATCACTTATGACCCTCAGATCTTGCTATCTTTTACCTAGCTTTTGTTTCCTTTGAAAACAAAGTTGACGGGATTTTTTGTTTCTATTGTCAAAGGTGACTTCGGTATCTTTATTTCCTCTATCAGACGTGGTATTAAATTGTTTCTCCTTTGTGTTGGGAAAATGGTGTCTCAACCTTGCATTTACAAGAGGTTACTATTTATAGTAAGTATTCATTTGAAGCATGAAATGGTGCAAAATTCTCCCTGAAGCTTCTGGTTGGCTAGATAAGCATTTTGGTAAAGTTACATTGCAAGATCACAACTAGTTTTGAAGATATTAAATTTTTCATTTTGGAGGGGTCCAATGAAAGGTTTAAATTTGATTTTGAGGACTTTAGAGGCCCTGAAATGCCCTGAAAATTGTGCATAAACAATGTAGTAGTTTATGAGGCAATAGAGCACTTCGTGAGCTTTCCGATGCTTCAAATGGTTCATCAATCAGACACACAGTTCATAGGTTATGGCCTCTGGAAGTTTGTACTCCTAAAATAGGAAATATAAAATACATCAAACACATAAATGAGTTGTAAAAAGGGAGGGAAATGTCATAGGAAATCTAGAAGGGAGATAAGGTCGGCTACACCTTATTGGGTGGTTTTAGCCCATGGTTTTGTAATACTGTTTGATGGTTTCTTGTATTGTATCTCCTATATATGAGGTGCATGAGATAGAGGTTGTGTCTAAGAGTCTTATAGCTATTGAGTTACCTTTGAGTCTCTGATTGGTGGTACTCCTATGAAGAGCTTGCTCTGCAAGTATATTGTAATCTATTTTGATTATGGAATAATATATTGGGCGGCTTTTGGAGTGTGGGGTTTTTCTCCCGAAAGGGTTTTCCCCACGCAAATCACTATGTTATGGTTTGAATATTATTATATCTATTTCTATTTTCTATAACTGTTGTGATGATTTGTAAACAAATTTGCATTACCCTCCTCTCAAGGCTAGTGTACGAAGTTGTTTCGCTACTTAACTTCCTTACAAGTGGTATGAGCTTGATCACCTTTGGTTTCAGTTGTGGGTTGTTGGGTTTTTTGAGCTAATCTAGATTTGAGTGGGAGCTTTTACAAAAGACACTTTTTGATCATGTTGCAGGAATTTTCAGATGGCAAGTTTGTTAGGGAAAATAGAGGTGGAGAAATTTAATGGAACAAATTTTGAGATGTGGAAGTTGAAGATGGAAGATTTGCTAATAGATCAAGATCTATGGGATGTTGTTGATACGAATGTACAAAGGCCCCCAAATCCTACTACGACAACTTAGTATGATGTTATGGATTGAAAAGCCAAGGGTCTAATCAGACTGTGCCTGGCAGACTCTGTTCTTATCAATATCCATGAAGAAAACACTGCAAAGAAGCTATGGACTAAGCTTGGTGAAATGTATCAAGCAAAATCTTTATTAAATCAGATTTTCTTGAGGAAGAAATTGTATTCCTTAAAGATGGAAGATGGTGGACAAGTTGCAGACCACCTAGAAGCATTCAATATGTTGGTGGCTCAATTAGTATATGTCAGTGTTAAGATGAATGAAGTAGAGAAATTCCAGATCTTTCTTTGTTCTTTGCCTGATTTGTGGGATTCTCTTGTTATGGCTATCGATAGTACTTCTATTGTTTTGAAGTTTGAAGATGTGGTGGATGCCCTACTTGGTGAAGAGATGCGAAGGAAGGTATCTCACAATTCGAAGGAAGCCCTCACTATTCGTGGAGGTCCTAAGGAGAAAGGCAAGAAGAATGAGAAGCACGATAAGTCCAAATTGATAGGGAGATCAAAATCTCCTAGAAAGTCCAAAGTCATTTGTTGGAATTGCGGTAAACCAGGTCATATCCATAAAGACCACAAAGAAGAAAAGAAGAAGAAAAATAAGAAGATTGATTCTAATTCTGAGTCCGAGAAGGAAGATGGTGATGCATTTATTGTAGCTTTGGCGACTCATGTAGGTAATGATGCCTAGTTAATTGACCTAGGTGCATCTTTTCATATGACTGTCAATAGAGATTAGTTTTCTTAATATGAAGAATTTAATGGAGGTAAGGTGTACTTGGGTGATGATTCACATTTAGACATTGTTGGTTGAGGTAAATTTAGAATCAGGTTTTATAATGGTAGAATAAAAGGATTAATGGTGTGCTGCATATCCCTCGTTTAAAATGAAATTTGTTATCTGTGACCAAATTGATAGATGCGGGTGTGCAGGTAGTCTTTTCTGAAGTAGGATGTAAGATGATCAAGGGTGATATGGTAATTGCTAGAGGTGTCAAGTTTGGCACTTTATATAAGCTAGACACATACACTGTTGAGTGTAATAGGACTTCTGTAAAAAGTAAATCTGTGGAAGATTTGAGGGTTTCACCTTTAGCGGATGGAAATGGCTTTGGGGTACCTAAGGGTGCTCTTTCTTCTGAAGCAAACTTAACTATAGAGAAGACTATGTTATGTTACTAGAGGCTTGGCCACATTGGAGAAAAGGGTCTAAGGACCTTGAAAAATAAAAACCTTGTTGAAGGTTTGAATGATTGTAAGATTGACTTTGATTTCTGTGAGCATTGCATTTATTGAAAACAAAACCACGTTCAGTTTTACTCAAGTTCTCATAAAACTTGTAGTGTTTTAGATCTTATTCATTCTGATGTGTTTGGTCCTGCAGATATTCCTTCAATTGGAAAATCCACATATTATGTCTCATTTATTGATTATTTAAGTAGAAGGACATGGGTATATTTTCTAAAGAGTAAATCTAAAGTTTTTAGTCAATTTAAATAATTTAAAGCAATGGTTGAGTTATAGATTGGAAAGAAAATTAAAATTTTGAGGACTGATAATGGCAGTGAAGTTTTCTCTAATCATTTTGATAGATTTTGTAGAGACTGTGGCATTAACAAACAAAAGACAACTCCGTATTCTCCAAAATAAAATGGAGTTGCAGAAAGAATGAATGAGACACTGATAGAGAAGGCTAGGAGTATGTTGAGTGGTTTGGTCTAGAACAAAATTTTTGGGTTGAAGTTGTTGCCACTGCTTGCTACCTGATTAATAGGTCTCCTACATCAGCCCTTGTTGATAAAACATGTATTGAAGCATGGTCGGGTCACAAGCCTTCAATGAGACATCTTAGAGATTTTGGTTGTGAGGCATATGCATAGGTGCCAAAGGAGAAGTGAACAAAGTTGGAGAACAAGGCTGTGAAATGTATCTCCATCGAGCATAGTTATGGTGTGAAAGGATACAAGATTTGGGATCCTATTGCAAAAAAGGTAATTCATAGTAGAAGTGTTATGTTTTAGAGAAATTAAGTCTCCTTCTATTACATTACAGCCATAATAGACTAAAAGGTTAGATGTGATTCAATTTCCTTCTACACCTGAAAGAGTTGAATCGAGACCCCTAGATAGGCAAGAAGTTGAAGAGAGTTCGTCTACCTCTGAATCTTCAAAAGAGGAGGAAGAACCTCCCACTCAACTTGTTTGAAGGTCTACAAGACATAGACAACCACCTGAAAGGTATTCACCTGATGATTGGGGATATATTTTTTCTTTGAATACTAATGTGGATGAACCAAAATCAGTAGAAGAGGCATTAGGTATGAATGATGCCAAATCCTGGAAGATTTCTATGGAAGAAGAAATGGAAACTTTGAAAAAGAATGATACATGGGATCTTGTACCATTGCTTGAAGGACGAAAGCCTATTGGTTGTAAATGGGTGTTCAAGAGAAAGATTGGTTCAGATGGAAGCATTGAGAAGTATAAAGCAAGGTTGGTTGTAAAAGGCTGCTCTTAGGTTGAGGGTGTTGATTATGATGAGATATTTTCTCCTGTTGCCAAAATGACATCCATTAGATTTTTTCTTTCTATTGTTGCTGCTTATGATTTAGAGGTTGAGAAAATGGATGTGAAAATTGCTTTCCTTCATGGTTATTTGGAGGAGGATATTTATATGACACAGTCAGAGCACTATGTGGTGAAAGGTAAAAGTAATTTGGTTTGTAAATTAAAGAAATCTTTGTATGGGCTCAAACAGAGTCCTAGGATGTGGTAACAAAAAATTGATATATATGTGATGATTTTGGGATTTGAGCATTCTAAATTAGATCACTATGTTTATTATAAATCTGATGGTGATCATTTCCTATACATTGCATTGTATGTTGATGATATGTTATTCATTGGTAAAGGAAAATGTATGATTTCAGAACTAAAGCCTCAACTCGCTGCTAAATTTGAAATGAAAGATCTTGGTGTAACAAAACACATTCTTGGGATGGAAATTAAAAGAGATAGAGTGAACAAAAATCTATGGCTAGACCAGAGTAAGTATGTTAATTTAGTGCTACAGAGGTTCAACATGCATGATTGTGGACCATTGTGTGTTCCTTTTACAGTTGGGACGAAATTATCTACTGTAGATTGTCCTACATCCCTATCAGAAATGGAAGACATGAGAAAATTACCTTACCAAAGTGTAGTTGGAAGTTTGATGTATGTTATGGTCTATACTAGACCACACATTGACCAATCAATGGGAGTTCTATCCAAAAATATGTCTAAACCTGGTAGAGTTCATTGGGATGCAGTCAAAAGAGTCTTTAGATATTTGAAGGGTACCTCAGAGTATTCTTTGTGTTATCATGGTAATTCAGTTGGAGACGTGATTTTCTTTGATATTCATGGTTATGTGGATTCAAACTGGGTAGGTGATATTGATAGAAAAAGATCCACCAATGCTTATGTGTTTACTTTATTTGGTGGTGCAATTAGTTGGATGAGTAAGCAACAGGTTGTGATTGCTTTTTCCACTACTAAAGCAGAGTATATGGAAACTAATCATGTTTGTAAAGATGACATTTGGCTTAAGAGACTGTGTTTAGACATTGGAATAAAACAAGGAGCCGTGACAATTTATTTTGATAGTTAGAGTGCGATCTTCCTAACTAAGAACCCGACATTTCATGCCCGAACCAAGCACATTGATGTTCAGTATTATTTTGTCAAAGATATGGTCAAAGATGGTAGGGTGAAGCTGGTTAGGGTAGAAACTTTGATGAATGTTATAAATTATTTAACTAAGGCTATAATCATAGAGAAGTTCATATGGTGCTTGGAGTCTATGGGCCTCATGGCCCCTAGCAATTGATTTATTGTGTTGATACTCCCTTTGCTCTTGCAAGGTGTTCGAGAAGTGGGATATTTGTTGGGAAAGTGGTGTCTCAACCTTGCATTTACATGAGGTTACTATTTATAGTAAGTTTTCATTTGAAGCACGAAATGGTGCGAAATTCTCCCCAAAGCTTTTAGTTGGCTAGATAAGCATTCTGGTAAAATTACATCGCAAGATCACAACTAGTTTTGAAGATATTAAATTTTCCATTTTGGAGGGGTCTAATGAAAGGTTTAAATTTTATTTTGAGGACTTTAGAGGCCCCAAAATGCCCTAAAAAGTGGACATACATGGCATAGTGGTTTATGAGGTAATAGAGACATTTACGAGCTTTCTGGGGCTTCAAATGGTTTGTTAATCGGACACACGGTGTACACGTTATGGCCTCCAGAAGTTTGTACTCCTGAAATAGGAAATATAAAACACATCGGACACATAAATGAGTTGTAAAAAGGGAGGGACACGTCATAGGGCATCTAGAAGGGAGATAAGGTCAGCTACACCTTATTGGGTGGTTTTAGCCCATGGTTTTGTAATACTGTTTGACAGTTTCTTTTATTGCATCTCCTATATATGAGGTATGTTAGATAGAGGTTGTGTGTAAGAGTCTTATAGCTATTGAGTTACCTCTGAATCTCTAATTAGTGGTACTCTTGGGAAGATCTTTCTCTGCAAGTATATTGTAATCTGTTTTGATTGCGGAATAATATATTGGGCAGCTTTTGGAGTGTGGGGTTTTCCTCTCGAAAGGGTTTTCCCCACGTAAATCACTGTGTTATGGTTTGAATGTTATTATATCTATTTCTATTTTCTATAACTGTTGTGACAATCTGTAAAAGTTTTTGCATTACCATCCTCTCAAGGTTAGTTTAGGAAGTTGTTCCGCTACTTAACTTCCTTACACTCTACAACTTTTTTAATTCCCTTTTTAGATTAGGTGGGCTCTTCAAAACTTTATTTTTCTTTTGCAAATTCAGAACAAATAAACTGTCACATGTTGGACTTACACAAGAAGTAATGCTTCTACCTTTTAAATTTGATTTTATTTTATTTTCTCAAACCATCCTAATCAATTAATTTTCTTCCCAACTATGTATTCCTAGCCCCAACTTAGATCCACACAATGCACATGGTGAATGGGCGTCAAGAAAACATGCCCACACAACCCTAGTAGGTCAAATTGGCATTTTAGTCATAGACTTTAGGGCATCCTCATATATATGCAACTTTCTAATCGCTTTGATAAACTAATTTTTTTTTAATTCAAAGTTGTACTCTCCACCAACTATTATGACATAACTAATAATAACATTGTAAACTGGAGCAACAACCCAATGTGTCCAATACCTCTGAGCCATGGATCGACAATAACAATAGAGAATTTTTTTAGCTTTTACTATGCGTTGGCAAAGAGTGATAGATAATCATGATGCAAGGACTCGATCCATGCAGTCAACAAATAATGTCCCATGACAACATAATCTACTAAGGGAGCTTTCAAATGGTACAACAACAAAATATTCTCTTCTCGTTGTGAGATTTTGTGTGATATTTGAAACCTAAGAATTTCATCCTCCCTAATCAAACTTAACCTATTTTTTGCACATTATACAAAGCTTCCACAAAACTACGCCCTACCATCTTTCTGTAAAATACAAAGACCATACAATACTTGCCAAGAAAAGAACAGAAGATGTTAATTGAAACTTTGATTTGGTACCAGACCAAAGACAAACTTTCCAAATGTTACACAATGTGAGATATCCACAAGATCCCCTAGTTAAATGAAAACAAAACTGATTCAAAATATTCTTAGTCATTGCTCACAGATGCACATTTGAATATTCCATATTGTCTTAAAAAATGGTTGACCTAGGGTTTTCTTTGCACCTTCTAAAAAATTCAAGAAACATGCATCAAACTTTATTTTCTTAGAATATAGAAAACCAACAATAAAACCCTAACACCACACGTGCCCCCTACATCCACGCATCACATTTCTTGAAACCCTAATCTTCACACAAGTTAGCAAAACCACCTCGTTGGCCTATGTGACTTTTCAAAATATCTTAAACTCATAATGGGCACGTGGGATGCAACCATTTCTTATATTTTTCACTTTATTTGCGGGATCACAGGGAGAAGCATACCAATGCCTTGAAACATTTTATTTAAATTCTTTCAAAAATCATTCATGGGCCCTACCATTATGTGCTCCCTACATCTTGTTTTCTTTGACCTCTTCTTGCTTTGTGGGGTAGATGTTTAAAAAACAACAACTTTAAAACATCAATGCATTTAAATGGTTTTTCTTTTACTTTTAATGTGGTACCATTCAACTTTCATTAATGTATTTATATCATTTTTAATGATTTAAATAACCGCAACACTCACTTACTAGTGATATCCTTTTTTAATCTCTGAAAATAAATAAGAACCTGCCAATCAATAAGAACATTATTATTTAACAAAAAAATATTTAAATAATAATTTCTTTAAATGACACTTGATTGACATTGGGATGTCCTATATTAGTTGGGTCCTCTTGCATGCCTGACAAAAAATGTTTTAGAGCAACTAGACCTTTGAACTGCTTTGAGACCACAATTGTGCACATTTGGGACCTGAGACATAGAGCGGATTCTCGTTTAACCTTATTTTTGACACGTTTTCTTAATGCTCAAAATAACCTAGTGACCTTTGAAAACTCTTTCAAAAACTCACATAGGAGTCTCTCTAAACCCCATCATCATCTTTGTTGTTGTTGCAATTCAATTTTTAAATGGGGGCTTTTATAAAGTGAATTAAAATTTTGATATGAAAGTGTTTCTAAGGATTTGTAAATAAAATAATTGAAAATATTTAACTTGCTCCTTGGAATTTAGAGATTTTGGAAAAAATATACAACAAATAGCCTTCACAAACATTGATACATAGAAAACCATCCACATTTTTACACTTTCACCCAGTATCCTAGGTGAATAGATACTATTCCCTTCTTTTTTGTATACTTTAATACTAAGAATATAAAATTAGATTAGATGCAAGATAGATTAGACAAGACAATATATAGTTGTAGAGTCATAAGTTGTATCCTTATACAGTTTCATGCTCATTTGGGTCTCACTTTGGTTCTTTTCCTTCTCTTTTTTATTATTCCTGATTGCACTTAAACAAATACCATATCTAAGGTCTATACTCTTTGTCTTTTCTTCATGACTTTTCCCCAATCTAGAAGAACTCAACATGTGCCCCAATTCTCCTAGGTTAGGGAACTAGGCACCATAGTCTAGGCAAAAGGGGCCCAATTTTGAATCCTCCAATGGTCAAAAGAAGATGAGTAGAAAAGGATATCTGATGTTAGCCTTCTTCATGATTTTCAACACGTTTTGTGAAGTTGACTATATAAATGAAAATTTTTACCCCTTCATTTGAAACATATCTTATCAAGGAATTAAATTCATGTCACGCAATTCAATTGAACAAGAAATCAAGTATTCTTGAGATAGTGAAGGAGAGGTCAAGTATTTAGATTTTCAAGCATTCATGATAAAATTTATGTAGAGGCATAAACATTTCAATTCAATATTTCATTTTGATATAGCCTTTTCCTGCAAGGGTAAGATATCTTTTCTATCAATTCTTCATTCTAGGGTTGATTATGAACCTATAGTTTGACCTAGCAAAATCCATATAAACACAAAACTGTGATTTGTCAAACCAATCAATGTGTCAATCTGGAGATGGTTTGACTCAGTTCTTGATATGATTACTAATTGTATTGATTTGTAAGGAACATTAATCTAGATGATTTGTAAGTTTAAGATAACACATTGTTACATATACTTTATGTTTTGGTTATCAGAGGCAATTAAATTGATTGTTGGGTACATGCTTAAGGAGTAGTAATTCAATATTTGAGTCAGATTCATACTTGTTTGATTAAGGAAATTTGTTTAAGAGTTAGTAATTTGGTTTGTGTCTTATTGCCTTACAAGATCTAGTTACGCAGTTTTAGAGGTAAGATTTGTAGCATGTAAGGTGTCTAATTACTAGTTCTTAGGTCATATATACTTTTATAACAAAAGTTATAAATTTATGGTCCCCAGACTATAGTCTAACAGTGTAATGAGTTCTAGTTGACTCACTAGAATGCTCTGCATTTTTACACAATGATTGATATGCTTGTGCATATATGGAAACTTGTTTAGAAAGGTAGAAGGATTAAGTGGTATGTGTTTTAGGTAAATTGGTTCTCTATAGTGCAATATCTTATGTGTTGAAATGTCACAAATTATTTGAGTTTCCTTGTATTTACTTGTTTTGTAAATTTATTCTTTTACACCAAAATTAAATGATTGATTTCTTTAGGAGATAGTTGTAGAGAGATTTTTGATGGTCTAAAATGCTTTCATTTTTGTTTGCATGATGTTTTTGTCTTCTCCCGAGTGGTGTAAAGGCAATCATCTAACAATTTTTTATAGTGGGGTGAACCCACAATAGTCAGTTACACTTTTTTGGATTAAGAAATTGCACTTGTTTGTCCAAAACATAATTTTTACCACTTTTGATTGAATGCCATGTTTGATCGGACCAAAAAAAATGATTTGATCGAATGTATTATTTTAAATAAGTTTCGATTGAATCCCCCTTTTTAATGGTTTTTTAAAAAGAACATGGTCGTTATGCTTAGAGGGGTTCAATAGAACATGGGTTCGATTGAACACCAGAGGGTTCAATAGAACCCCTTTCAATAGAACATATGTTTTATTGAACCCACCTACTAGAGATCTCCCCCCCAAAATCTCCTCATTTCTACAATTTTTTGGCCTTCGAAGCTCAAATTAGGGGCCCAAATGGATGAATTTTGACAAACCCAAATTCATGATAGTAGTACTCGAATTGAGCTTTCCAATAATTGTTATTTTAATATATATTGAGTTTATTAAGATTTTTTTTTTTGGTTAATTGAACATAGGTTTCACACCAAACATCAACTTCTGAGTTCAACACTTACGGAAAAACAGTAAACAAGTGAAAAAAAATTCTAAAAAATATCTACACACAAGGTATTGAAGTATTCTTTCCAACAAAAATAAATAAATTTCGTTACATACACAAGTTATGAACGAACAAATGGACATATGTCAAAATTACAGCTAAATCAACTTCAAAACTTAATAAATTATGAAATATAGAAGATAATGTTATGAAACCAATTAAAAATATTATATATGGATGTTACAAAACTAAATTCAAAAGAATCATATTCATATCTATTTTAGAAAAAAAGTTATGCTTGACCAAGTGCGTATTGTTAGCAATAGACACTGCATTGTTGTTCAAATATTGTCATTGATGGCAACTAATATCAGATATGCCATCCACAATTCATAATTCATTCATACCAGAAGATTGGTTGAGATCCAGTAAGAAGAACAACACATACGACAAAGTGTACAATGTTATGATTGGTGTATCTTTTGTGTTGCGGATCTTGAAGAAGCATTGTGGATGTGTAAATTACCTTATTCTAGGTTTGTGGCCTCCGGTGATGAGTCTTGTGTAAATTGGAAGATCTGGTAGACAGGTTTTTGAGTAGAACAGTGCTCATTACAAGTACGTGTGGATATTCATTGTGCAGATCTTGTGGATTGATTTTGGTAATTGGTTGTGTGTTCAAGGGTGTTAAGTTGACATGTGGGAAGCATGTGGACAATTTGTTTTGGTCTACTTGATTTTTTTTGGATTGGATTGAGCCAACTTGGGTAACACGTTTAATTTGTGTGTTATGTGTTTTTGGGTTGACACGATGAAGAATTAAATTGATGCAGTGGATATATAAGATCTATTGATTTAATCATTTGTGTGATTGATGATTATGTGTGATGTGTGTGTGGGAAATTGTGTTTAGTTTCAAGTGCATGAGTGAAATATTTGAGCTCTAGAATATAGCAAAATATCATAATATAGCAGTATAGTAGAGCAGAGTAAGATTATGGATTTTGTGCTTAACCGAAACTATACACACGCATTTGTCGATGCTATTCAATAGATCAAACTTTCTTGTATCTTTTGTAATCATTTTGCAAGGCAATGATCCTTTCGGGTTGTATCCCTTTTTGTAATTTGAGTAGTGAGCTCTAGGAAATGTGCCTAAATGCATGTGAATTACCCATTGTAATATTTACATTTACTCCTAACAAGGTATTATCTCATTGTGGGTAGGTTCCCAATGTAGTTTTTCCCTTAACCAGGTTTTCCACATATAAATCTAGTGTTATGGTGTTGTGGATGTTTGCTCTAAGTGTTTGCATCTTTCTTTTGTTGATTTTCATTAGATGGTTGAATAATCTAGTTAATAATGTTAAAGTTTACATAATATTGAATCACCCCCCCTCTTAGTGTTCCTTGATTCCAACAATTGGTATCAGAGCCTAGTTCCTCAAAAGAAGCCTAACAGCTTGAGGAAGATCCAGGAAGGTGTCTTAATGGATTCCAGTAGTCTTAGACAACAACTTCTTATTGCACTTGATGATCTTGATTAGTTCAAAGCCAAAATCCAAGAATTAAAAACAAATCTTAAGGATGCTGAAAATTTAATTTAGTCATTAAAGGAGCAATTGAGTAGGTCCAAGGAAAAAAGAAAGGAGCTTGTTGATCAGCTTAAGCAGAAAGAAAGTCTAAGAATGGATGATGAATCCCTGAAGGAAAGGACAGAAGAATGTGAGAAGCTTGCCAGAGATAATGCAGTTCAGAAGAATGAGATGGAAGCCATTGTGATGAAATTGACAAGGGAGATTGAAGAAAGAAAGAACAATGAGGAAAAACTTGCTTAGTTGTTGAAAGACAAATTTGAAGAATGTTGCAGACTTGAGAATGAGAATGGACAATTGATAAGTGACCTTCAAGATGCTACAGAACATGAGAAAGATCTTGGAAAGCGTATCCTACTTCTTAATTTTGATCTTAAAGATGCAAAATGAGTACAAGGAGAAGTTTTGGATCAGCTCGGCCAAGCTTGATGAGATGCTTGTGAGTCATAAGAATCCTAATGATACTCAAGGTCTTGGATTTGAGAAGGGTGAAATCTCCAAATCAGCACAACAGAAGAACTCAAGAAAGCCTCCGATAAGGAAGCCTAATGCTCATAAAATCAATGGTAATTGTTTTGTTTGCAATAAATTTGGTCATATGTCTAGTCAATGCAGAAATAGGATGAACAATAATGGTGTATCTTTTACCGATCAATGTTCTAAATGAAACAAATATGGTCATAAGGAAAATGTATGTAAAAGTGTGATGAATAACTTTCTGAATAGGAGAAATGTTAGATGTTATGCATGCGGTATGTTTGGACATGTTGCTAATCAGTGCAGATCAAGAAGAAATTAGATGAATTTTAGACCTATGCAAGGAAATTTTGTTTGATATGCTTGCAACAAATTGTAGCATCATAAAATTGTGACCCTACAATTTTTGACAATATTTAGGTCTTCACATTGGTGATATGAATCCCTAAGCCTGATTGGAGACCTGAGACATGCTCGCACCTCTTGAAACATGCATTTCCTTGCATCCTACACTTTCCTCTTGCACTTCATGTTCTAGATTAGGGAAGGATAGGGATGTGGCACCCTTGTCCTTGCCCTATTTTGGCCCCCCTCCACTTAAGTCCTACATTGGGCTTGTCAATGAGAAGTGGGAAAAGGTTTTCTATGTTGGCCTAAGATGGAAAATCAGTGACCAACCCTAATTGGCAAGTATAGAAGACATTTTTCCCCTCTCATTTGTACAAGTCAATAAGTTCAAGAGATCAAGAAGTTTAGTAAGCGAAAGTAAGGCAATCAAGCATTCAAGCATTCCTTTCAAGCATTGAGCATTTCAAGTTTCCTTTCTAGGCTAGGTGTTGCATTCAAGTCAAGGATTCAACCATTGAAGAGGAGATTCCTATTAACATTGAAAGCATTAAATTCTACATATCCGTTCAAACAACTCTATCAACATTTCAATTGCATCCTCTCTTGAGGTGAATTCTATTTCAGTCATTTACTTTCATTTACTTGTATGTACTTTTCATCATTTGGTTAATTCCAGAATAGGGGTTTGACCTAAAGGAAAACCCCCAATCCCAACAACATTTTCTCTCTTTTATGTGTGTAGGTTGCAGGTGTGCAACTATATTTGCAGGTTTAAGCTTCAGAGATGAAAAAACCCTTTTTTAGCGCGCGTATTTTTCGGAGGACCAAGTACACTTTCAACTTGGTCCCAACAACTTTTGCTCAAATTTATAGGGGAGCTTCATCTCGACATTTTACTGCTAATTCCATGTGCATAACTTCATCCCACATTTCTGTCTCAAGTTATAATCATTTCTTTGTTGTCTTTACACTTAGTCTCAATTCACTTAATTCATTTTATTCATTCTAAAAGAGGGGTTACTTTTAATTTCCAAATTCATTGTCCTTTCACTTAGCATTCAATCTCTCCATTGATATTGGATCTAGTGAATTCAACCCCCTCTTTTAAATGTAATACGTGAAAGAGGTTGAAGAGGATCCTTTGTGAAACTTGCACTCCTTTCTTGAGGAGGGTAAAGCTTTCCACTTGATCTCACCTCCTTCCTTTTTCACCATTACATTATGGTGAACCCGACATCTTACATGCTTGACATTTTACATTATTGCATATTTTTCATTTACAAGTTTAATTTTCTTGAAAAGCTTAGTGGTTAATTCATTGAAAACCCTAATTGTTAAAATTGGAATTGAAGTTATGTTTTCAAAAATTTATATCTATTGTTTTAGATCCGAAAATTGCATTAAATTCAATTTCTTATTTGTCTTGTTCAAATTGCAAATCAATTTTACAAAATAAGTGGTTAATGGTCAAAACCCTAATTTTCAAAAATCAACTTGAACTTGTGCAAACATTGGATTTACATTTAATTTTCAGATTTAGAACTATTTTCAAATTTGTCTTCTTCCCTAATATTCAAATTTTCAACTTCCCTCCTTTTTCCAAAATTCAAAATTTAAAAATTTAGTGGTTAGGTCCTAAAACCCTAATTTTCAAATTCACTTGGATTTCGTGTAAAATTCAATCAATTTCAACCAATTTCAGTTTTTAAAAATTTATCTAAGGTGGCCTTATCCATTAGGTTTGACCTTTTTCAAATTTGCAATTCAATTTCTTCTCTTTTTCAAAACCCTAATAGGGTCCTATTTTCACATTCAAACTTAATTTTATATATCCAAACTTCGTAAAATCAACCAATTTTTTGAGGTTAGCTCTAAAATTATTGTAGCTTTCATCCCTAAAAATTTTCGAAAAAGTTGGGCGGACCATGTGCCACTTCAACATGGTCCCTAGCTTTTTTCCCAAAATTATGGGAGATTGTTATGACTGTATTTAATTGCTTAAATATAGAAAATTGGCTGATTTTGTCGAATTTTGATCCCTCTAAAATAAAAAAATACTTCACAAATTCAATATCACAACTTTCAAAAAAAAAATTCAAAATTAAGTGGTTAATTGTAATCTGCCCTGATTTTAAAAATACTAATTTATCAATTTTAAAGTTAAGTGGTATCCCATTATCCCTAATTTTAAATTTTCAATTTCTTTTCATTCTTATTTTCAAAATTGTGTCATTTCTCCTTTCAACAAAGTTCAAATTGTATAATCATCATTTGTGCATTATTCAATTTTGCAAACTTTGTTCCCCAAATTCAAAACTCAAATTCAAATTTAAAATTCAAATTTTCCCTCTAGTGCATGATTTTTACCACTATTAGTCCTACCTCTACTATCTCCGTTAGATGAAGCATTAGAATTAAGGCTTCCCAAGGTTTTATTCATGAAGAGTTGGAGCCTAATTTGGGTGACTTCTTCAATGAGGATAATGCTAATTCTTCCCATCCTAATAACATCCCTGTCTACCCAATTGATGATTCCAATGATGAAGAAGAAGCTTTAACTATAGTTTCCATAGATCAACTTTCAAAATTGGACAATCAATTTGACAACTTTCAATAATGGATGTCCCAAGAATATCGCAGTAGTAAAGCTCTTCCTTTAATTAAAGGTCTAAAACACATGATTCAAAGTGATAAGAATATAATTGATATATTGTGTGGCATTGCCCATATTGTTGATTCTAATGTCATTCCTATAAAGAGTTATGTTGAGAACTTAGGGTATTCACAACGTCCTACACAAGTCAATCATTCTATTATTTTGACCACTTCAATGACTAGCATTCCTACTTTCACTTCAAACATCATGACTACATCAACTCAAAATCTTATACCTACAACCATTAGTCATGGGGGCAATCCCTCTCCTTCATTTAATCCTCCATATTTATCTATGCCTTCAATGAGCATTCCTATTGCCTCTCAACCAATCAATGTGATATAAGGGGGAAATTCATCCAATCATTTTATCCCTTCTTTTAGTGTCCCATTTCCTACTCAGTCATCCCCTATGCCTACTTACCATAGTGTTCCACCACCCTATTCTTAGTCAATGCCTTCTTTCAATAACATCACATCACCTTCTCAATCAAACATGTCTAACATAAATTCTTGAACCAAAGCAACCATTAATAGTCTTTCCCAAACTGTGTTATCATTGCAATAACAAATTGCTTCTATGAGTCAATCCAAGTCTAGTGTGCCCATATTTGATGTTGCGAGCCCACTTTCCCTTGATATTGTTAGAATTGTCCCTCCTAAACACATTTAAGTCCCTCATTTGGAACTCTATAATGGAAAAGGTGATCCTTTAACACATGTCAAGACATTCCAAACTTTGTGTACCGACTTTGCTTATGATCAAAGATTGCTTACCAAAGTGTTTACTAGAACACTAAGAGATAAGGCTTTACAATGATATTACTCTTTTCCTTCCTATTTTATTACTTCTTTTCAACAATTAGCAAATGATTTTATTCAGAAATTTCAAAACAATATAGGTCCTAAAATCAATTTGACTAATTTAGTGCATTGTAAACAAGGTGTTAAAGAAAAAGTGACTGATTTCATTGGTAGATATAAGAATTTTTATTCTCAAATTTCTTTTCCAGTGCCTTAAAATGATATTTAAAGAATTTTTATTTCTAATTTGAGAAAAGACATTAGGTACAAACTTCTCTTTTCTAAGTTTACTTCCTTTCCACAGTTGTGTGCAACACTTCACAATTATCAACTGACTGTGAGTCAACTAGAGTAATCTACTCCTATGGCTCCGAGTGATAAGGGTGAGAGTGCTCAACAACCATTTTCAAAGTTCAAACCAAATAAAGGTTTCATCAAATTTAATGACACCATGATCAGCAACAATGTGAATGCTACAATAGGTGTGCCTTCTATTTCTAAATTTTTCAGAGGAGAAAGACAATTTACTCCTTCGAATGAATCTTTACATAGCATTATATTTCAGTTGTTACAAATAAATGTTATCATACTTCCTCCAATAAAACTAATTGACCCTTCTAAGGAAGCCTCACCTTACTTTAATAATAATTCTTTTTGTCAGTTTCATTGTCGACCTGGTTATGATACTAAGAAATGTTTTGCATTAAAAATTAAGATTCAAGACTTGATTGATAATAATACTATATCTGTGGCAGATGTGGATGATAAAGGAAACAAATCAGTAGCTCCTCCTAATCAAGTTCTTAAGATTTTTACTGATCCTTTACCCTCTCGTACCTCTAACGTGATTGAGACTGAGCATAGCTCTTTTTCTCCCTCTGATCTTACTACCACGGCTCCAAATTTGGTGAATATAGTAGAGAAACAAGAAACACCTAAGGATTCATGCATCACATTCGACCCTAGTGAGACTATTAGAGCACCTGATGGACCCTTATACATAGTTGCAAAGATTCAAGATAAACCTTGTTGTGGTGTGATTATTGAGCCCTCTTGCATGATTAATGTCATCACTAAGGAGTATCTTTTCACTTTGCATTTGCATAAAACAATCTAAGTTGATACTAATGTGGTCATTAAGTTATTTGATGGATTTTATTGTCCTACCATTGGTTCTATCATACTCCCTATTGAGGTTCACACTAAATCTATAGATGTCAACATTATTGTCATTCCTTCATCTGAACAATTCTGTGTGAAGTTAGGTTACCCTTGACTATCTTCCATGAAGGATATTGCTTGTCCAATTCATAAGTGTTTAAAATTTCCCCATAATGGAGAAATCATAACTGTTAACCATAGCTTATTTCAACTAGCTAAAAGAAGCCCATGTGTTCCTATTGATTTATTTTGGCCTAAACAATTTCAATCTCTTCCACCAAGAAGTTATGGTCTCTTTCAATCTTATCAGAAATGGAAGAAATATATGATCGTATCTTTAAGGCAACCTAGAACTCCAACACTTGATATTCCCACTATTCTTGAAGATGAAGTTCTTCCTCTAATGGATAGAACTAATCTTCCTCCTAAGGAAGATTCCCAACCTATTCCTATGGATGAAACTATGCCTTCTCCTAAGAGGAACAATAATATCCCTCCTAAGGTTAGACCTGTACCTCCTCCTCATGATGGACTTGGTCTCCTTCCTACATCGAACATTCCTCCTTTATATGGTGCAGTTCCGCCTCCTTGCTCTTATAGAGAGAAGAGACTTGCCTCTCCTCTTGTTCAACCTAAGAGACCTCAACCTAAACCTCCAACTACCAAAGATGAGAATATTTCTCCTTCAACAAATATTCCTCCTTCTTCTTAGCCTTTTGCTAAGACTCGACGAAAACATCGTGCTAGAGCTCATGAAGTTGTTTCTCAAACTATTCAATCTCCCAAAACACCAATAGTTCACATGATTCCCTTTTATCCTAAGCAAGATATTGAACCTAAATCTCCAAATCATAAGTTGCAGAAAACATGTGATGTTTTTACTTCTATTCACATTAGAGCTCCTCTTTTTATAAATCTTGATGAATAAATAGGTGAAAATCTTATTCATAATGGTAATATGTTGATGTTGACAAATATTTATCTACAAAATTTTCAAAAGCCTTAATCCTGGCTCCTAGCATCAAACAAAGTGACTTAGCACATGAGCCTAGTCCTTGTTTGGATCCTGTGATAGCTCCATTGATTGTGCTCAATGTCGCTCCTCTGGCGTGTTTCTCACCTTCTCGAAATAGTAATCAACAAGATCGAGAGGTGGATGTCATGCTAGACTAGCTACATTAGCATCATAGATCCTCTACCTCTCTCTCTTTTCTTTCTCTTTTGTGACCATTCTTCTATGTGTATCCCTGTTCTTCTATTATCCCTCATAATGTCTACTTCAAGATGATGCAAAGCATTGAGATCTCTTTTGGTCTCTTTTATGTTGACTCAAAAGACACCTATGTTCCCTTTCTTCCAAGGTAGTTTCCTTTCTTTGGGGAATGACGACTATTCTATGGATATACATGAGTTATCATACAACATACTTACCCCAAGGAAAGTGAAACTATATCATTCTTTATGTTTTGTGTTCATTATCCTTAGGTTTATTCCTTGATTGGGGGCAAAATCCTTGCGATAACGTGATCCCTCTCTCTCTCTCTCTCTCTTGGGTGTATCCTACCTTAAAAAACTGCTCTCGATAAGGCGTGCATGATCACTTTAACATGGGGGCATACACTCCACTCATATTTTATTTCTTGATACTTAAAGTTACTTAGTGAACTTGACCTTACTTTATAATTTTTTGGTATCCTTTTTCATGACTCGTAGTGAGGGGAACCTTACTACTTGCAGTCATGGTTCTTCCCTTTTGATCTTCCCTTTTACTTTGTCAATCGGAGTCATGAGATCCTTAGTCCACTAGGGGCTTGGTGTATCTTGCCTCCTTGACATGGTGGTGTTAGATGCAATGACAGTCCCAAAGACACTAAGGGGGGGGGGGGGTGAATCAGTGTCTAACCAATGAATGGAATATTTGAACTTATTTATAACTTGCAACTTAAATTAATGTACTAGTAAACAAGAAATAATGCAGTAAGGAGAAAAAATAGAGATAGCATAAATGCACACCATAACACAAGATGTTTTGGCAAGGAAACCCAGTAAGGGAAAAACCTCGATGGGATTTGTGACCCACAATATTTACTCACTGGCCAATATGAATAAATATTACTTACAATAGGGGCCTACACATGCAGGAAGGCCAACAACCTAGAGCTTACTGCTCAATAGAAGAGTCTCACTGACTACAATATGGATAATTAAATCCAATACAATGTATTGCTCAAAATAGCATCTCTAATGCCTGGTTCAGTATTGGTTTAAGCTCAGTCAGATACCTTAACCAAAACCTTTGGTTGTCTTATATATACCAACAATAATAATCACCTATTCTTTTGTTTCTCATTCATACAAAATGATCTATAAGATCTCATACATATATGAGTCTTTACAATATACCATGTCAATGTACAAATAATTAATTACATTTATGATACAATTCACATAAATAAAACTTTGTCTCATGTCGGCCTGAGTGCCGGTATACTTCATTGTCGGTGTAATCTAGATGTCGGTAAATGTGCCTACCGGTGTATGGTGTTTGTGATGCCAGTGTATGTGTAGAAACATGTTACCGTTTGGTTGCCATAAATGACAACATCAACCATATTCTCATAGAGTGTATAATGCCAACAATCTCCCCCTTTGGTATTGATGGCAATACTCATGAGAAAAATCCAAAACTGATCCCAAAAAAGAGTGTGGTCCCCCTGAGCAAGTGATCTCCTCTATGCATTTATTTTTCTCCATACTACTCCCCCTTTGATATCAATGACAAAGGATGTAAAAAATAATCAAAGAGTACAAAATTTCTACCTCATAGCCTGCAACCGATTAAGTATAATTTGAAAGTTATCAACCAAAAGTAGATTCAGGCTCTACATGAATTTGTTACTGTCAGAAAGAATGATTTTCATTTGCTGGATCATGATGGTCAGATAGTGCATCTGTTGCTCCGATGATCATTCTCCTTGAATTGTTTGCTTTGATAGCTCAACCCATTGAGTGATAAGACTGTCCAATCTTGGACCAAGTTTTCTTTTCAGTTCCTATTCCTTTGACCTTATCCTTGCTTTCTCTTTCTCAAGTTTTTCTAACTTTTCCTCAAAAACTACCATTTCCTGTTCAAAAATTGAGGTAAGTTCCGAAGAACCTATCAAATTATCTGCAATGTCATCTATTTCCTTCTGTGTCTTCTTAATTTCCTCATCAATATCTTCAGTCAGGTGGTGAGGCTTGCAAGCTTTTCTATACAATTCCTTATATTCCAAAATTGTTTAGTTAAGTACCGGTAATAGTGAATCCATGTGCTTAGTACAGTCTTTGATGATTTTCTCAAAGAATTCACTTTTCTCTTTATCTACTCTTTCCTTTACAATTTCCTCATTCACCTTATCAATGGTTAGAACATTTTCAGCAATAAATTTGGACAACGCATCCAATTTACCTAAAGAATCATTAATATGATCTATCTTACAGGTTGGTGCAATCATCTTCAAGATAGCTAATGTGTCATCAATAGCCTTAAATGCCAAGGCATTGCAATCTGCTATCCTCTTAATGGAATCCAATAGAACATCTGTTACATTAGTGGGCCTGAAATTAGTAGTAGATGTGCTTAGTAGTGCAATAGATTTCCTTTCAATAGATACTTTCCCAATAGCCTTAACTATTTATTCCTTATTTCCATCAATTGTTTCCTCTTTATTCACATTTTCTATCGGTATCTTTGTCTATGTTATTGCCTTTACTTCTTTTGGTTTTTCAGTCTGTGTATGTACCTCTGCATATACCTCTTTCTCTGTCTCCAGTTTCTCAGTGTTAGTTACCTTATCCTCTATCGGTTTCGTAGTCTCCAGTTGCTTAGATTGTGTTGGTATCTCAGTGTTCTGAGAGCCAACAGTGTGTGCCAGTGACTTAGAGATCTGACTATTCTTATCATCATCTGCCTTAACCTTAGGAGTCTCTTTATCCACAGCAATGTTAACATCTTGTGTATCTATATTCATGGTGAAAAGAATTTCAGAATTAGGGTTAGTATCATCATGTGTAACTTCTTCAGTTGCCTTATCCGGTTGATTGTCTGTATGTACTGATGTATCTAAAATTATTGGTGAAGTATCATGTGCTGGTGGAGGAATGTTATCTGTGACCTTTATGACATGTATGCTACCAATTTTTCTTTTCCCTTTGTCCTTCTTGTATACCTTCGCAAAAGATATATCCAATTTCTGTCTCTCCCTTTCCTCTTTCTTTTCTTTCTCAACAAAAAATATATCCCATTCATCTACAGTTTCATTAGCAATCTCTTTAACTCTCCTAGCCATTAGGCTAACCTACGAGTATCCACTCACAAAAAAGGACTAGTTTTCTTCATAAATTAGTTCATCAATTTCCTCTTTAGAATTTACAAGGTGCACTGCTATTAGTGCTTCAACTTTTAACTTTTTATCTAATTCCATCATTGACATTCTTTTAGCTTCTAATCTTTGATACAATTCATTTGGCCGATAATCGACAACTTCAATCAAAACCTTCTTATAGATGTCTAAATGCAATATTATACTAGCCTCTATAGTCTCCTTGTCAGATTCTTTGAAAGAATGATACAATTTATTTACATTTCAAAGATTACCATCTTGAGTTATCTCATTTACCAATTCCTCTGGTGTAAGGGTATCTGGTGTCTTTGGTTCTTGTTTCTTCTTTGGTGTTAGATTTTTCTTAGGCCCCCTTACACCCTGCTACTTCTTCCTACCTTTTTAGGAAAAGGAGGAGGTACCGGTGAGGGTTTTGTCTTCTTCCTCTCTAGTCTCTTTAACTCAGCTACTTTTCCACTGTATGTATCCGAAGAAGTGACAACCGATGAAACATGAGCTTCTAGTTTCAGTCCTTCCAGTTCACTTGCAGATATACTGCTCAAGTTCATTACATTTTCTTTGACATCCTTAGCCATCTTGGATGCATCTTTGATAAATTTATCTCTTCTTTTTCTTTGCTTCTACATTGAAACAACACTCTCAATAGTCTCAACACTACTAAAAATTTCTTCAGATGGTTCCTTAGGTGCATCAAGAAGTGTTTTAGCATATGCTTCAAGAATATTTAGATCAACTTCATAACCCATTTTTGTGATCCAAATAGTCCTAGGAATAACAAATTCCATCCATGTTTCATCTCGCTTGATTACAAAGAAGATTTTCTTATCATACTTATCTACTATGCTCTGTGGTATCCTTTCTCTATCTTTCATCTTAGTTTGGAAGTTTTTGAAGTAGTTTGCTATAATGTTGTCACTGTTAGAGCCCATACCGGTGATAGCTTCCATGATTTGTCTACCTACCGGGATGTCATATCTAAAGTCCTTATGACCAATGTTGGGTATCTCTTTGGTGAAGTAAAGCATCAAAAACACAAGTAGGTTGCCAAAACGGAATGTCCCCTTCTTGTCACCCTTAATCTTTTTCAAGTTATCAATTAGTTCATCCTTAAGCCATTCACAGATATCAATCCTAGTATTTTTTTTGACCATCTCATATGCACTATGAATACATAAGCTAGAAAATGAATTTAATCTGTTTGTATGAGTTACTCTATAGCCAAGTACCATTCTTACATATCTCACATTTGCATCAGTAATGTCATTAACCCTAAGAGATCTGTTGTCGGATGTAGCTTTGGTTAAATTCATAACACCCTTGTTAGGTATCTTCTTTGTTTTGTTAGGCCTACTACCGATTGAGGGTAAACCAGTAAATGCCTTGATTGTTTCCTTTGAGATTTTAAAAATAGAGCCAAGCCACATAAACTCTACATGAACTCTGCTTAGTACAAGATGAACTACCTCCTTCAAAAATTTAGGTATGTTCATAATTTCAAAAAATCCTAAGTCTCCTACAATCTTGTGCTCTGGTTTAACCAAACCTTGTTCATCAGTAATAATATCATTGTACATGTTCTTCAAATCACCAGTCCCTAAATTCTCTATATTGCAGTGCATGTAGATTCTAGGGTCTTCGGCAAAAGCGACTCCCTTCAAAATTTTCAAAAAATCTCTGATAGAATCATCTTCCTTGGTAATTTCAAGGATGATCTTTAACACGGGCCTAGGGCACTTAATGTTTTCTACCATAGTAGGGTTTGCAATAAACTCAGGTGCAGAAGATGAAGATGCCATTTTGAAAGATAAATACCTCTTTCTTGAAATCTTGAATGCCTACAAATACCTTGCTGCTTTGCCTTAGGATGCCTTTGCTCAATTTCATGCTCTCTGAATGCTTGAATTCTTGGTGGATGAAAATTAGGGTTTTTCGATGGTTTATAACCAAAAAGCTCTTCAAAAACCGCATTAAATGCTCGTCGGTTAAGTGAAATATTAACACATCTGTCGATAAAGAAGGAATGTGTCTTCTTACCATCAACCGAGGGTAGAATGCATGATTTTCAACTTGATGCCGTACCCCCTAAGGATTATTCCTTAGTTAGATGAAGAATCTCCTACCGGTGGAGGATTACTCTGTTCTATTAGTGGAGAGATAGATTCATCAACTCTCTGATCTCTCTTCTTAATCCATTGTTTTGAAAATTCTTGCTTTATTTCATTTACCTTTTCTTTTCCTTTCTCATTAGATCCTTTATTGTTTGTTGGTATAGTCTTTCTTCTACAAAATTTTGCAATATTCCCAATCTTGTTACATGCATAACAAGTTACATTAGTCCTCTAAATATCTTTTCCATATCCTTGACCGGTTTGTGTTCTGCATTGATTAGATAAATGTCCAAATCTACCACAAACATAGCATTTCACATTCATTCTGCAATTTTATGAATTGTGACCAACTTTATTGCATTTAGAACATTGACCGGTGGGTAAGTTTGTATTTTGATTATTTCTAAATCTGCACTGATTTTCTCTATGACCAAGTTTGTTGCAATTGAAACATTTCCCATTAAATTTGTAAGCATTAGGTTGTCTTACTAGTTTGCTATGATCTTGATTATTTGCAGTCCCGAAACTTTCTCCATGTTCAAATCCAAGTCCAACTGCATCTCCATTAGGTGTTTGTCTTTTCAGCATGTCATCAAGTCTTTCTGAGCTTTTCTTAAATTTATCTTTGTGTTAATTTGTAGTGATCAATTCATTTTCTAGAATCTCAAATTGTCTCATAAGCTCATCTTTATCATGTTGCATGTGAATCAGATCCGTCTTTAGCATATCATTCTCATGACAAAGTCCCAAATTTTTATTTGCTCCATCATTAAGTCTCCTAGTCAAGTCTTCTTCATTCTTCTTCCTATCTTCAATATCCTTACATAGCCTCATGGTTAAATCTTGAATTTTATTCCTCATGTTACTGTTCTCTTGCCTTAACTTCTCTGCAATATCTCTAAGAGTTTCTTTTTCATCATCATGTTTCTGCATTTTCTCATGAAGTTCCTTCCCCTTGTTTTGTGCTATAACTAGGTTCTCCTGAAGTCCTTTAATGAATTCCTGTGCAATACTCAAATCATTTTAAAGTTTAATATTCTTCAATTTTTCTGCATCAAAATCTTCAAGATCTCCTTCCAACTATTTTCTCAAACTCTCCATCGGTACCAGTTTCAAAATCTTCCTCAAGTTGTTAGGCTTTTGCAAATAGAGAACCAGGCTCTGATACCAATTGTTAGATGCAATGACAGTCCCAAAGACACTGAGAGGGGGGGGGGTGAATCAGTGTCTAACCCGTGAATGGAATATTTGAACTTATTTATAACTTGCAACTTAAATTAATGTACTGGTAAACAAGAAATATTGCAGTAAAGAGAAATAATAGAGACAACATAAGTGCACACCATAACACAAGATGTTTTTTTGGCGAGGAAACCCAGTAAGGGAAAAACCTTGATGGGATTTGTGACCCACAATATTTACTCACTGGCCAATATAAATAAATATTACTTACAATAGGGGCCCACACATGCAGGAGGCCAACATCCTAGAGCTTACTGCTCAATAGAAGAGTCTCACTAACTACAATATGGATAATTAAATCCAATACAATGTACTGCTCAAAATAACATCTCTAATGCCTGATTCAGTACTGGTTTAAGCTCAGTCAGATACCTTAACCAAAACCTTTCATTGTCTTACATATACCAACACTAATAATCACCTATCCTTTTATTTCTAGTTCATACAAAATGATCTATAAGATCTCATACATATATGAGTCTTTACAATATACCATGTCAACTCACAAATAATTAATTACATTTATAATACAATTTAGATAAACAAATTTTTGTCTCATGTTAGCCCAAGTGCTGGTATAATTCATTGCTGGTGTAATTTGGATGCCGATAAATGTTCCTACCGGTGCTGGTGCTTGCCGGTGTATGATGTTTGCGATGTTGGTGTATGTGTAGAAACCTGTTACTGATTTGTTGCCATTAATGACAACATCAACCATATTCTCATAGAGTGTAGAATGCCAACAGGTGGAAGTATTTCAATCTTGTTTCCTTGTACTTTACTGGAAGTATGGGTGTATTCTTATACTCTCACTAAATTGGGGGCTAAATGTAGCATCATAAAATTGTCACCTTGCAATTTTTTACCATATTTGAGTCTTCACATTGGTGAAATGAATCCCTAAGCCTAATTGGAGACCCAAGACAGGTTCGCACCTCCTGAAACATGCATTTCCTCACATCCTACACTTCCTGTACTAGATTAGGTCAGGACAGGGGCATGTTACCCCTGTCTTCCCTAGGATAGGGGCGTGGAACCCTTGTCCTTGCCCTATTTTGAGCCCCCTCCACTTAAGTCCTGCATTGGGCTTGTCAATGAGAAGAGGGAAAATGTTTTTTATGTCGACCTAAGATAGAAAATCAGTGACAAACCCTAATTGGAAAGTATATAAGACTTTTTTCCCCTCTCATTTACATAATTCAATAAGTTCAAGAGATCAAGAAGTTCTACAAGCAAAAGTAAGGAAATCAAGAATTCAAGCATTCAAGCATTCCTTTCAAGCATTGAGCATATCAAGTTTCCTTTCAAGGATAAGTGTTGCATTCAAGTCAAGGATTCAACCATTGAAGAGGAGATCCCTATTAACACTCAAATCATTCAATTCTACATATCCTTTCAAACACCTCTATCAACATTTCAATTGCATCCTCTTTTGAGGTGAATTCTATTTCAGTCATTTACTTTCATTTAATTGCAAGTACTTTTATAATTTGGTTAATTCCAAAACTGGGGTTCGACCTAAAGGCAAACCCCCAATCCCAACAACATTTTCTCTCTTTTCTATGTGTAGGTTGCAGGTGTGCAGCTATATTTGCAGGTTTAAGCTTCATTTTCACAGATGGAAAAACCCTTTTTGGCACGCGATTTTTTTGGAGGATTGAGTACACTTTCAACATGATCCTGACAACTTTCACTCGAATTTACAGCGGAGCTTTATCTCGGCATTTTACTGCTAATTCCAGGTGCACAACTTCATTCGACATTTCTATCTCAAGTTATAATCATTTCTTTGTTGTCTTTACACTTAGTCTCAATTCACTTAATTCATCTTATCCATTCTAAAAGAGGGGTTACTTTTACTTTTCAAATTCATTGTCAATTCACTTAGCACTCAATCTCTCCATTGATATTGGATCTAGAGAATTCAACCCCCCTTTTTTAAATGTAATGCATGATAGAGGCTAAAGAGGATCCTTTGTGAAACTTGCACTCCTTTCTTGTGGAGGGTAAAGCTTTCCACTTGATCTCACCTACTTCCTTTTTCACCATTACACAAATATGGTCACATTGCTAAGTATTGTAGAAGCAAAAATGTGAATAGGAGAGGTCCAGAAGACAAGAACAAGAATGTCAAGTGAGATGAGAAGGGAAAAGAAAAAGTTGAAGAAATTAGATATCAGATGAAGAAGACATTGGTTAAGAAGAGTGATGATAATGCAGTGAATGGGTCTGCACCTAATTTCTATGCTGGAACCTCATCTAGTAACTAAACTAAGGCATCCGGCCTTAGGGGATGTAATCATGAAAATCATACAAAACCCCCTATTTGAGATATGTACTTGATTTTGGCAGGTTTCAAAGGTGAATCTAATGATCACACATGTTTATGATGGATTTTTGAAAGAGTTCAAGCACATTTGAAGATCCAAGGAATAAATCCTGAGAGATACAAAGTATCTGGAAGTATTAGGGCAAAGAGATTTTATTATACCTAAAAGTTAGGTATGCGAAAGATGAAAAGAAAATTAACCAATTCATTTCTCACTTTGCATTCGAAGCGAGAGAGAAGAAGAGAACAAGGAAGCGGAAATTCCAAAGATTCAGAGTGAAAAGAAGATTTGATGTGCGATCTTGCATCCAGTTGAAAAGTGTTTATTTAGTGAATGCCCCCCTCCCTTCAGGTCAAAGTTTGAAATTTGAGATTGCTAAAATAGATGCATCTGGCACTGTGACTCCTTTGGCTGTTGAAATCACTAAGTGTGAATGACCAAACTTCAAAAATCATCCATTCATTTCTATGGAAGATGATCCTAAGAGTGTGTTTTCATCAGTTTCCTAAAGAGTATTGCACATTGAATATATTAGGGTTTACACGCTCTATCCCATTGAGGAATTGGGAAGATCTAACATACACAATCTTTATAATAATCAACTATCTAATAAGAGTTCAATATTAAAACCAGAATGTCAAGGACTGGAAGATAAGGGTTTCGTGCAGTTTGTTAGGTTTCCAATATTTAATGAATAGGAACTGATCCATTACATATTGAGTCAAATACATGATGAATTCATGTGGTTGGACAAGCCCCACAAGATGACCAAGATAGTTATTCAAGTTGTGACAAGATTGTGTACATCTAGTGAGCTGCCATCATTAAAAGCGGAGAAGGATGACATTGTTACTAATGCAACTGGGTCAAAATTTGACAAACAAGCAATGACAATTAAAAACATTCTAGACTATCACATTAGTTTTGCACCAATGGTCATTGGTTATAAGATTTATTATTCTAGTAGAGAAAATTTTGTCTCTAGTACTGCTATATATTTTGCCTATGAAATGATGAGACAAAACAAGAAATATGATCTTTGTGAATTTCTTCGGAGTGATCTTATTAAGAATCTGAAGAAGATAAAGGATAATAAGAAGCATCTGTTCAAATACAAAATTCTGATTCTATGCATATTCTTCTACTTCATGAGTTAGATTCTGGGAGTTGGGCAAGTGTAGTGGGCATTTGACAGACTAATAGGAGTTCAGATCCGGGAATACTTATACAACTTTGGTGACTCTAAGGTCCGGAATAAGAATCTATGGGGTTATTTCAAAAATTTCCAATAGGAGATGCATGCGAGGGAAAGAATACCTAAAACCATTGTGGAGAAATATCAAGACACCATCTATTTTATGGTAGACACCAATCAATGTTTGATGGAAGTGATAGAACCCAGGATAGTATGGATTATGCTGGGTTATGAGGTTGGAGAATAGATTTTTGAACTATATGCACAACATTTGTTGAGTAAATTGGTGGACCCTAATGAGGAGAGGCTCAAAACATATAGAGAGAAGAGCTTGAAATTGCATCAATAGTGCAAGAAACCGGTAATTCAAAATAAGGCGAGAAAGGAAGTAGAGGCTCTTGCAAAGAGCATGGGGATAACAAAGGAAGCAATCTAAAAAGCTAGAGAGGAGAACATTCTCTCTAAGGAGTAGACTATAAAGAAGGATACTAAACCAGAAGCATCTAAGCCTAAGCCTAAACAAAGTAGAATCACAACTCCCTCCTCTGGTCCTACAAAACCTCCAAGAAAGCCCAAATCCTCAATCAAGTTAGCTAGTGGTAGTGAGAAGAAGAGGAATACAACCAGATTTGTGACTGTAGATGATGAAGAAATTGAATTAGATTAAGTTGTCAAGGAGGTCAAAGCTAGATTTGTAAAGGCCACCAAAATCTCTAAGAAGAAATCATCTGGGAGAGCTAAATCGAGTAAGAAATCAAAATCTGAAATTGATGAGATAATAAAGCAAGGAAAGTTTACTGTGAACACCCCTATAACACTACATTAAATTATAGATGAGGTTATCAAGAATGGAAACTTGAAGCTTTTGACTGAATGGTTTGACAATTGTGATGAAAATGTCAAGAGAGCCTTAGAAGAAGCAACTGTAGAATATATTAACATATATAGTAAGGCCTTGATAGAATTAATGTTTGAGTTTCTGAAGAGCTTGTATGCAATTTTGGATGCAAGGAGGCTAACCACAAGCAAAGAAGATGAAAGACCGTAAGAATATGTATTATTTAATTTATGCTCTATAATTACTTAAAAGGAGATTGCAAGGTTACCTAAGTTAGCTAAGGATGAATTTCAAAGTAAGACCAGAGTAAATAAAATCATGTTTAGAAAAAACTGATGAGGTTGTGAAGGAAACAGAGAAAATTTTAACAAAAGTTTTACTTGAGAATCAAGACAATGTTAATCTAGTAAGAGATCAAGAAGAATCTCATTCAGAAGAGAAAAATATGTCATCTCAGGATGCTGAGAAGACAAAAGATGATATTCCTTCTATTCTGGAAGATGCTTCTGTAGAAATCAATATTCCAGAAGTGCAGACAATT
The DNA here is from genome assembly GCF_030272615.1 of Cryptomeria japonica. NCBI lineage: Eukaryota > Viridiplantae > Streptophyta > Pinopsida > Cupressales > Cupressaceae > Cryptomeria > Cryptomeria japonica. The sequence continues at coordinate 138,629,628 of NC_081412.1, read as the reverse complement.
GAGCCAAAAGAAGTTAAGGTTGGGGATGTTGCAAAAGATAAGGATAAAATAGGTAGAGATGAAGAAGACAGAGCAGATGTGGATAAGGAAAAGTTTGGTAATCCTCCAATCACTAAAGTAGCTATGAAGGAAGCAAAAGCAGAAAAGGGTATAGAAAAATTGTAGGTAGAGGTCAAGCAGGAAAGAAATCTGAAAGCAGGAGACACTGGAAAGGCAGTAAATGGGAAGTAGATAGTGGATAATCCAGAATTTGTGTAAGGATCGATTAACCTTGACTCTCTATCACCAATTCAAAAGCTTCAATTAGCATTATTTAACCAAGCTAGGGCTAGTGAAGATACCTTGAGGTCTCATACAGAGGACAGTATGTTGCTAACCATGACAACCAATGTTTTTGAAAAATTGATGCCCTCATTTCAAAAGGATACTTCAAACATTGCATCTAGGAAGTTAAAAAGTTTAACCAATTCTATAGATACACATTTTGAGTCTTTTGAGAAGTCTATTTTGGAGAAGGTTCAAAATGAGTTTAATACTAAAAGGATCTTGTATTAAAGAGTATGATTTCAAAAGATAGAACGGCATTAGGTGTCTGTGTAAAGAGTATGCAAGATGCTTTGTCTGAAGGTGGGAACTTGTACAAATCATTCTTATCACTATCCCAGTTCACTGAGAACATTGAGAAGAAGTCTAAGGTGCATGAGGATGATTTAGAATTCATATATCGGTCAGTTGATCCTTTGACAATTTCCTTGAGCACTCATAAAAATCAAGTAATATCATTTCTTGAGAAAATCATAAGCTTGAGCCTCGATCGAGAGAGATTAATTAGCAGAGGTGTTGAATTTAGGAGTCCCATTACTCCTAAGTTGGATGTGATTCTTCATGCTTTGAAGGATTCTCAAGATACTCTAACAAACATTGATCTGACATACTGAAAGATAGCAGAAGCCCAAGCTTATCTTTTTAGTGGTTTGATAATAGTTTTGGAGAGCTTGAAGAAGGGTTGGGATAGTCACTTTGACACATTGAATAATTCCTATGTTGATATTTTCAAATTTTTGTGTGTATGTAAGGATTATGTGTACATATGTGTATAACATTGTTGGTTTGAATTTTTGGTTTCTGGAGCTCTACGTTTTCCATTGATGTCAAAGGGGGAGAGTAGAAAAGTGAAAAATGTTGATCTTAAGGGGAGTCTTGATTTTTGGAGTCGATATTCTTGTTGTAGTGTATATATTTTTATTTTGGCTAGACACTTAGTCATTTTTCACTGTGTTAAGAAGAGTGATGATAATGCAATGAATGGGTCTACACCTAATTCCTATGCTGGAACCTCATCCAGTAACTAAACTAAGGCATCTGGCCTTAGGGGATGTAATCATGAAAATCGTACAAAACCCCCTATTTGAGATATGTACTTGATTTTTGTAGGTTTCAGAGGTGAATCTAATGATCACACATGTTTATGATGGATTTTTGAAAGAGTTCAAGCACATTTGAAGATCTAAGGAATAAATCCTAAGAGATACAAAGTATCTAGAAGTATTAGGGCAAAGAGCTTTTATTATACCTAAAAGTTAGGTATGCGAACGATGAAAAGAAAATTAGCCTATTCATTTCTCACTTTGCATTCGAAGCAAGAGAGAAGAAGAGAACAAGGAAGCATAAATTCCAAAGATTCAGAGCGAAAAGAAGATTTGATGTGCGATCTTGCATTTGGTTGAAAAGTGTTAATTAGTGAACTACCCCCTTCCAGTCAAAGTTTGAAATTTGAGATTGCTAAAATAGATACATCTGGCACTGTGACTCCTTTGGTTATTGAAATCACTGAGTGTGAATGACCAAACTTAAAAAATCATCCATTCATTTCTATGGAAGATGATCCTAAGAGTGCATTTTCATCAGTTTCCTAAAGAGTATTTCACATTGAATACATTAGGGTTTACATGCACTATCCCATTGAGGAATTGGGAAGATCTAACATACTAAATCTTTATAATAATCAACTATCTAATAAGAGTTCAATATTAAAACTGGAATGTCAAGGATTGGAAGATAAGGGTTTCGTGCAGTTTGTTAGGTTTCCAATATTCTATGAATAGGAATGAATCCAGTACATATTGAGTCAAGTACATGATGAATTCATGTGGTTGGACAAGCCCCACAAGATGACCAAGATAGTTATTCAAGTTGTGACAGGATTGTGTACATCCGGTGAGCTGCCATCATTAAAAGCGGTGAAGGATGACATTGTTACTAATGCAAATTGGTCAAAATTTGACAAATGAGCAATGACAATTAAAAACATTATGGAGCATGACATTAGTTTTGCATCAATGGTCATTGGTTATAAGATTTACCATTCAAGTAAAGAAAATTTTGTCTTTGGTACTGCTATATTTTTTGCCTATGAAATGATGAGACAAAACAAGAAATATGATCTTTGTGAATTTCTTCGGAGTGATCTTATTAAGAATATGAAGAAGATAAAGGAAAATAAGAAGTATTTGTTCAAATACAAAATTCTAATTCTATGCATATTCTTCTACTTCATGAGTTAGATTCTAGGAGTTGGGCAAGTGCAGTGGGCATTTGATAGACCAATAAGAGTTCAGATCCGGGGATACTTATACAACTTTGGTGACTCTAAGGTTTGGAATAAGAATATATGGGGTTATTTCAAAAATTTCCAATAGGAAATGCATGAGAGGGAAAGAATACCTAAAACCATTGTGGAGAAATATCAAGACACCATCTATTTTATGGTAGACACCAATCAATGTTTGATGGAAGCGATAGAACCCAGGATAGTATGGATTATTCTTATGGGTTATGAGGTTTGATAATAGATTTTGGAACTATATGCACAACATTTGTTGAGTAAACTAGTGGACCCTAATGAGGAGAGGCTCAAAAAATATAGAGAGAAGAGCTTGAAACTGCATCAATAGTTCAAGAAATCGGTAAATCAAAATAAGGTGAGAAAGGAAGTAGAGGCTCTTACAAAGAGCATGGGGATAACAAAGGAAGCAATCTGAAAAGCTAGAGAGGAGAACATTATCTCTAAGGAGCAGACTATAAAGAAGGATACTAAACCAGAAGCATCTAAGCCTAAGCCTAAACAAACTAGAAGCACAACTCTCTCCTCTAGTCCTACAAAACCTGCAAGAAAGCCCAAATCCCTAATCAAGTCAGCTAGTGGTAGTGAGAAGAGGAGGAATACAACTAGATTTGCAACTATAGATGATGAAGAAATCAAATTAGATTAAGTTGTCAAGGAGGTCAAGGCTAGATCTGCAAAGGTCACCAAAATCTCTAAGAAGAAATCATCTTGGAGAGCTAAATCCAGTAAGAAATCAAAATCTGAAATTGATGAGATAATAAAGCAAGGAAAGTTTACTGTGAATGCCCCTGTAACACTACATTAAATTATAGATGAGGTTATCAAGAATGGAAACTTGAAGCTTTTGACTGAATGGTTTGACAATTGTGATGAAAATGTCAAGAGAGCCTTAAAAGAAGCAACAATAGAATATATTAACATATATAGTAAGGCCTTGATAGAATTAATGTTTGAGTTTCTGAAGAGCTTGTATGAAATTTTGGATGCAAGGAGGGTAACCGCAAGCAAAGAAGTGAAAGACTGAAAGAATATGTATTATTTAATTTATGTTTTATAATTACTGAAGAGGAGATTGCAAGGTTACTTAAGTTAGCTAAGGATGAATTTCAAAGTTAGACCAGAGTAAATAAAATCATGTTTAGAAAAAACCAATGAGGTTGTGAAGGAAATAGAGAAAATTTTAACAAAAGTTTTCCTTGAGAATCAAGACAATGTTAATCTAGTAAGAGATCTAGAAGAATCTCATCCAAAAGAGAAAAATATGCCATCTCAGGATGCTGAGAAAACAAAAGATGATATTCCTTCTATTCTGGAAGATGCTTCTGTAGAAATCAATATTCCAGAAGTGCAGACAATTGAGCCGAAAGAAGTTAAGGTTGGGGATGTTGCAAAAGATAAGGATAAAACAGGTGCAGATGAAGAAGACAAAGCAGATGTGGATAAGGAAAAGGTTGGTAATCCTCCAATCACTAAAGTACCTATGAAGGAAGCAAAAGCAGAAGCAGAAAAGGGTATAGAAAAATTGTAGGTAGAGGTCAAGCAAGAAAGAATTCTGAAAGCAGGAGACATTGCAAAGGCAGTAAAGGGGAAGTATATAGTGGATAATCTAGAATTTGTGCAAGGACTGATCAACCTTGACTCTCTTTCACCAATTCAGAAGCTTCAATTAGCATTATTTAACCAAGCTAGGGCTAGTGAAGATCCCTTGAGGTCTCATACAGAGGACAGTATGTTGCTAACCATGGAAACCAATGTTTTTGAAAAATTGATGCCCTCATTTCAAAAGGATACTTCAGACACTACATCTGGGAAGTTAAAAAGTTTAATTAATTCTATAGGTACACATTTTGAGTGTTTTGAGAAGTCTATTGTGGAGAAGGTTCAAAATGAGTTTAATACTAAAAGGATCTTGTATTAAAGAATATGATTTCAAAAGATAGAACGACATTAGGTGTCTGTGTAAAGAGTATGCAAGATGCTCTGTCTGAAGGTGGGAACTTGTACAAATCATTCTTATCACTATCCAAGTTCACTAAGAACATTGAGAAGAAGTCTAAGGTGCATGAGGATGAGATAGAATTCATATATCGGTCAGTTGATCCTTTGACAATTTCCTTGAGCACTCATGAAAAACAAGTAATATCATTTCTTGAGAAAATCATAAACTTGAGCCTCAATCGAGAGAGGTTAATTAGCAGAGTTGGAGAATTTAGGAGTCTCATTACTCCTAAGATGGATGTGATTCTTCACAGTTTGAAGGATTCTCAAGATACTCTAACAAACATCGATCTGACATACTGAAAGATAGCAGAAGCCCAAGCTTATCTTTTTAGTGGTCTGATAATAGTTTTGGAGAGCTTGAAGAAGGGTTGGGACAGTTACTTTGACACATTGAATAATTCCTATGCTGATATTTTCAAATTTTTGTGAGTATGTAAGGGTTATGTGTACATATGTGTATAACATTGTTGGTTTGAATTTTTGGTTTCTGGAACACTACCTTTTCCATTGATGTCAAAGAGGGAGAGTAGGAAAGTGAAAAATGTTGATCTTAGGGGGAGTCTTGATTTTTGGAGTTGAGATTCTTGTTGTAGTGTATATATTTTTATTTTGGCTAGACACTTAGTCATTTTTCACTATGTTGCCATCAATGCCAAAGGGGGAGATTGTTAGTAAGAGACATTGCATTGTTGTTCAAATGTGGTCATTGATGTCAACTAATTTCAAATATGCCATTTGCAGTTCATATTTCATTCATTCCAGAAGATTGATTGAGGTCCAGTAAGAAGAACAAGACGTCCGGTAGAGTAATAAGTGTTATGATTGGCGGACCTTTTGTGTTGAGTATTTTGTGTTGCAAATCTCGAAGAAGCATTATGGATGTGTAAATTACCTTATTCCATGTTTGTGGCCTCCGATGATGTCGTGTGTAAATTGGAGGACTTGGTAGATAGGTTTTTTAGTAGAATAGTGCTCATTAATAGTATCGTGTGGATATTCATTGTGCAGATCATGCGGATCAATTTTGGTGATTGATTGTGTGTTTGAGGGTGTTAAGATAATATGTGGGAAGTGTGTGGACAATTTTTTTTGGTTTTCTTGATTGTTTTTGGATTGGATTGAGCCAACTTGGGTAACACATTTCATTTGTGTGTTATGCATTTTTGGGCCGACATGATGAAGACTTAAATTGATGTTGTGAATAGATAAGACCAATTGATTTAATCATTTGTGTTATCAATGGTTATCTGTGATGTGTGTGTGGGAAATTATGTGTAATTTCAAGTGCACAAGTGAAAGATTTGAGCTTCGAAATATAGCAGAATATCAGAACAAAGCAGTCTAACAGAGCAGAGTAATATTATGGGTTTTGTGCTTAACCGAAACTATACTTAGGCATTCATTATGCTATTAAATAGTTCAAAATTTCTTGTATCTTTTATAATCATTTTGTAAGGTAGTGAGCCTTTCGAGTTGTATCCCTTTTTGTAATTTGAGTAGTGAGCTCTAGGCAATGGGCCTAAATGCATGTGCATTCCCCATTGTAATATTTACATTTACTCCTAACAGGGTATTATCTCATTGTGCGTAGGTTCCCACCATGGGATTTCTCTTAATCAAGTTTTTCACGTATAAATATGGTGTTATGGTGTTATGGATGTTTTCCTTATGTGTTTGCATCTTTCTTTTGTTGATTTGAATTAGATGGTTGAAGAATTAGGTTAATAATGTTAAAGTTTACAAAACACTGATTCATTGCGCCCCCCCCCCCCCCTCTTAGTTTTCCTTGATTCCAACAAGTATCACTCTTTAAAAATGTTGGTTTTTGTAAAAAACTAGTTTCAAGTGAGATATAAAAATGGAAGAAAATTGATTCCAAAAATTTTCAAAAAAATATTTTTAGAATCTACACACAAAATGACACAAATCACTAGTTAACATCATCTACAAATTCCTTACAGTTTAGTAGTAATAGGTGTCTGAGTGTGAAGTTTTTTCTAAAAATGAATATTTTAGTGTCAAAGTTGTCAAAAAAGTGTAACCCACTATTGTGGGTTCACCTAGTGGTGTTGATAATTGGGCCGATAGCCTGAGTCCCTTCATTTGTGATTGATCTTGACCTAATATAATTTATTTGAAGGATGCAATAAGACATGTTTGAGGTTCAGTTATTCCTTAGTTTGATCTACAAACAAATCTTGGTTTATGATATATGTTTGGAACTGACCTATTTTGGGTCACATGTTTCCTCTACTAGTGCTAACCTAATTAATATTTGGTGTGTTGTGGAGGGTATATAAGGAAGGATAAATAATTTGTGAAGGGGTGTGGAGATATGATATGTGTGGAAATTTTTGGTGATCAATCAATTGTGCATGAAGTCTGCAAAATTAGTATGAGAGTAATTTTTCTACAAAAGAGGACTGCAACTTCATCATATGTCAAATGCTTCTCCTATAGTAGTTAATGTTACAATTTTCATTATAATCTTTATGTATCTTTCTTGGAGATAGTGGATCTCCTTAGCAAGTCCTTGTAACTTTCCTAGGGGAAGTAAACCTCAATCTGAAATTCCATTAGGGAGCAGTGAGCTTCCTTGGTAGTGTTCCTAAAACAAACATTTTGGTTTTATGTTTCATATAGTGTAAGTTTTCTTTCACCATGGTTTTTACCTCCTTGGGTTTTCCACATAAAGTCTTGGTGTTCTTGTGTGGTGAATGATTTTTTTGTTCTTTCCTTCTATAGATCTGACTTAATGTTAAAAGGTTAGAAAATGTATAAGTTTTAGTTAATGTTGATTCACCCCCCACCCCTCTCAACTTCTAGGTGTGTTTAAAAATTGGTGTCAGAGAGAGGTTCCTAAGGTAACATCTTAACAAAAAAGGTACATCTTACATTTGAGCATAGACTAAAGCAATGTTGAATAGTAAAATTCTTCTATAAATGGATTTAGAACCAATGGAGCCCGATGGCAGCTAGGATATTAATCTAGCTAATTCTAGAGTAGTTTTTGAAAGAAAACTTCGGTCTCCTCTTGATGAGCTAGATGCTACAAGGGAAGAATGTAAAGAATGCCAAACCAAATTGAATCAGGCAAAAAGGATAGTTGTCAGATTGAAAGCTTTAATTGCATAAATCAAGGAATGCAAAGACAAACTCAAAATAGAAAAAGATCAAATTGCCAAGTTGAAAAATAAGAATGAAGAACGTAGTGAATGTGATGATAAACTCAAGAGTAGAGAATGACATAAAATTAACCTAAAGATACAATTTAAGGAAGGGAAGAATATTGTTTATTGTTTGGAAACCAAATTACATGACAAATGTATTGAATGCACCAAGATTGAAGAACAAATTGTTGGGTTAAGAAAATAATTGGAGTATTCAAAAGGACAAATAGAAAAAGGTTTGAAATTGAAGGGTGGCAATGACCTCCGTGATGAGGTGCTTAGTTATTAGAAACCACAAAAGGACAAGGGTGACCTTGGTTTTTAGAAAGGAGAAATCTGAGAAATCTTTAAGACTAATTTCAAGAATGAGAAAGGAAAATAAAAATCACAAGATGAATCCAAGAAGATAGAAGGGGATGAGAACAATTTCACACAAGTTCGGAACAAGAAAAAGAACTTCAGAAATTCAACTCCTAATCAAATTGCTCAAACTAGGTATTCTCAATCTTTCAATGGTAATTACTTCTCTTGTAATAAGATTGGACATAATGATGTTGAATGCAAGAGTAAAATGAGCTTATTTACACCTCCAAGGCCTCAACCATTTAATGTTCACTACTATACTTACAATAAACTTGGTCACAAACCTAATGAATGCAAAATTAGAGTGATGAGGAATGGTTTGATGAACAAAAACAATACTATGACTACTCAATCCTTCTATGTTTATTATTAAACATGCAACAAATTTGGTCATATGCCTGTTGATTATAGTTCTAATATGAGAAATGGTGAAAATAGTTTGTAACATGGTCCTACATGCTATAATTGCAATTAAACTGGATACATTTCAAGGTTTTACAAAGGAAAGAATGTTGGATCCTCTACTCCATAGAAGAAGTTTTATCTAGTTCAAATGAAGAAGGATGTGGACAAAAAATAGAAGAAGAAGGAAGAAATTGATGTGAAGGTTGGATCTTTAACTCAAGATGGTGCAGATGGTTCTTCTAGAAACTAAAGAGAAAAGTGATGTAGGAGCATCCCTGGTTCATAGATATCTTACATCAACCAAGAATATTTTCCTTTCTATTTTCCTTTTTGTTTACAGTTTCAACATTTCTTTCTGTGTGTCCTAGTTTTGGCTCACCAGATCCCGTGGAGTTGGATTCTACTTGAAGACTTGATCATCTTTCTTATTTCTAGACCACATCACATTTGGATAATTTATCGTCAAGTTATCACTATCGGTTTCCATGACAGTTTCCTGTTACTGGTTGACATTTTCTTGTTACTGGTTGCCTGGACCTATTTTGGCGATCTACTGGAACCCCTTCCATAGCTTGTAGAGCCCTAAGAATTGATTTTGATGTTTCTTAGCATGTGGTAGACCTTTTCCCATGATGTACACTTTATCCTTTGGATTTTTTGGAGGAATCTCTTGGCGGAGGCTGACCTTGTTGGTTTTACACGTTAGGTCTTGTTCTTCGAGTTTTGATCTCTTTTTGGGTCGACCGGATCCCCTTGGATTGTATAAATTATTGTAATTGAGCATTATAATGTAATAATAGAATAATCAAGTAGTTGGACTGAGTGTAGAAAATAGATCTTAAGATTGAAGCTCCCGATTGTGACCTATTATGTACTTTGAGCATGTTTTAGCAGGCTTGTGAGCCAGTTCCTGTAACCCAGTTGTTACTAGTTGGTTGCAATCAATTTTTATGTTATAATTCAATTTGTTCTACATTGCCTCCATCATATCTTTGTGTTTCCATTGTGTTTACTATTTTTGACTAGTCTGGATTGATCGCTTTGAGTTCCCTCCTATCCGGTGACTACTTCAAAAAGGCATTGGCTCAAGGGGAGTAAAAATTATACTTTTTTTACCCCCGTATAAAGAAATGATGTTGAAATATTTATCATGTTGGTTAATGGTGGCATGGACATGTGTGGCTAGTGATATTGAGTTATTTGGTCAAATTTGTGGAGGCAATACTTTCCTTGTGAACATTTGTTGAGTTTTTATGGTGCCCTGATATGATAGAGTGATTTAAAGCTACTAAAATCAAAAGTGCATTCAATGAATTTTCTCTAAGGAAGATGGATAGGTTATTTAAGTGATATAGTCATTTTGATTTACTTTATGCATTCAAAATTGATGAAGAGTTGAAGAGTGAAGAAGGTTTTGAAGTGTTGTTGCATGTAAACCTTAGAATGATCAAATTTTAAAGTATTTTCAAGTTCTTCTACAACCCTAGCTTCAAGAAGTTAAGAATCACTACACCTAGGGTTATAGATGTTATGGAGAAGCCAAGAACCATCTTCAAGAAGCATCCACATAAGTTTGTTGACAATGACAAAATTGGAGTATTTTCTCATGTCCCTATTAATGTAATTCATACTAAGGATTGATGCATTTACATTCATGCACCCTTAAATGATTTCAATCATGTGAAAATAGAAAATTTCAGGGACAAACATTTGCTGGATGACCAGTTCATGTTGAAACCAAAATATGCCAAGTTAGAGGAGAAGTTAGATGTCTGGAAGAGTTCTCCAATAATGTATGAAGAGGAATGGATTGGGATTGTTCTAATATGAATTCATGAGGAATTCATCGTGTTAGATCAACCCTAAATGATCACAAAATAAGTTATAAGGGAAGTAACAGATTTATGCTCTAATGAAATGGTATCGACATTGATGCCTATAAAGAATGATGAAAACACCATACTTACTAGATCCAAATTCGATAAGACAAAATGAACAGTTGATGACATTGTTCATCTAGTCTTTTGTTATTCCATCATGGGAATTGCTTATAAGATTTAATTTACTAATAGAGAGGGCTATATAATTGCAAGTGCTATACACATGCCATATCAAATGGTCAAGGAAGGAAAATGTTTTGATCTTTGTGAAATCCTATGACAATAACTATTGGAGAATTTTCACAAGACAAAGGAGTCAAATTATAACTTTCTGTATAAATCTCTTATTGTATGCTTGATACTCTATTTTATGAAATAATTTTTTGGTGTAAAAAATGTGGTCTGGAGAAGGGATATTACTGTTGGCAACAACAATGAAGGAAAACTGAGAGAGGGGGGGGTGAATCAATTTTCACCGGATTATCAAACTTAACCTCAAATGAAAATCTGATAAACTATAGTAACAAAAAAGATAAGTAAATTGATAGCACAACACACAACACCAATATTTTGACATGGAAAACCTGGTTAAGGGAAAAACCACTATGGGAACCTACCCACAATAAGATGATACTCTGTAGTAGTATGTGTAAATATTACAAAGGGGAATGCACATGGATTTAGGCACACTGCCTAGAGATCACTACTCAAAATAGGATGACCCAGAAGGCTACAACCCTTAGGGAAGGTTCACTACCTTATAATAATAATCGGACCACAATCCAAATTATATGAACTGCAAATACAATATCTCCTAATTCCTAATGATACTTCCAGTTTTGCACAATTGTCTGCCTTGCAACAATCTCTGCTCTATACACCACACCAAAAGATATATTATCTTAAGAACCACATATACCACTTTCTGGTAATGCAAAAATTACATCGATACTCAAATTACATGACTAAGTCATCTATATATACCGATCATCAACCTTAGCAACAAGGTTGGCTAAACCCTCAACTCACAATATTATGATATTCATGACATAGCATGGACCTAAATCAAATTCTTAAACATGAAACACCACCAAAAATTACTCCAAGATCAATCGTAACATGCTACACCACCAAGAATACCACATAACATGAAGAATATCACTGGATCAGCCAAATCACCAAGAATGCAGACAAGAATCAATGCAAACCACCAAACCAAATAGAACATTATTAGAAAAACACCAACAAGCACATTCGAATCATTCACAATAGATGCACCAACACCACTTATCAAATCTTCATCGACAACTCAGACTAGAAAGATAGCTCACGGAGTACCAAATCATGATCCATTTGAAATGTACATACACATGAACATCCAAAACAATCTCCCAAAAAATCAACTCAAGATTTGATCACACCGGAATATACCAGAGGAAATACTAACCTCTACAAAGCATTGATAAAAAAAACCAAACTACAAACTTGATCATATGATATGATCAGTTAAGCTTCTGGATCACTAAAACCAATACAGAAAGATATAATGATACTAGGAATACTCCATATACCAAACCATGATCCCAATAAACCAATCTGCAACCACGAGAGCGATAAATCATAGGAATATGTTGACATCAATGACAACAACATATCCTAGCAACAACAATGTCCAACAATCTCCCCCTTTGGCATTGATGGCAACATATGCATGTGAAAAAAAATCAATGCAAAGAAAGAAAACATCTCCAACAAACTCTCCCTAAGATCAAGAAAATAAAATAGTTTTTCAAATGCTTCTATCCCCCTTTGATATCAGTGACAAAGGCTCTCAAAATATAAAACCAAGCTCTCCCCCTTAGATAAACAAATCAACTCAAATGAACCACAAACAAACTACTCCATCAGAGGAGCGGCATAAACTCATCAATCTAGACAAGAAGATAAGACTATGAAGTCCACCAAATTGATGCAACTTAATGCATCTAGTTCCCATTTGGAGGGGTAGATACCCCTAACTTGTCTCTCAAATAGATAAATGTATCTATAGGCAAAGGCTTGGTAAAAATATCAGCAATTTGTTCCTTTGTAGACACATACTCTAGCTTCACTTCCTCTTCACTAAATTTTTCTCTCAAGAAATGATACTTGATTGATACATGTTTAGTCTTTGAATGTTGCATCAGATTCTTTGATATATTAATAGAACTAGAATTATCATAATATATGACAGTAGGGTCATCATAGTTAACTCCGATATCCTTCAACAATTGTTTCATCCAAACTACCTGAGTGCAATTATTGGCAGAAGCAATGTACTCAACTTCAACAGTAGATAGGAAAACATAATCTTGTTTCTTACTTGCCCATGAAACCAATTTCTTACCCAAAAAGAATGCACCACCAGAGGTACTCTTCTAGTCATCAACATCACCAGCCCAATCAACATCAGTGTAAGCGCATAGCATGAAATCATCATTCCTTGTATACCAAAAACCATAATCCACAATTCCTTTAAGATATTTTAATATTCTCTTTACAACAGCGACATGACTCTCTTTCAAATCAACTTGATATCTAGGAGCCATGCACACAACATGCATAATGTTAGGTCTAGTATAAGTCAAGTATAGTATTCCACCAACCATAGATTTGTACAAGGTCTAATTAGCTTTCAGAGATTCATCATTCTTAGACAATTTGCAGCCAGTCACCATAGGAGTTCCAACTGGTTTAGAATCTTCTAACCTAAACTTCTTCAACAATTCTTTTACATATTTAGCTTGAGATATAAAGATACCTTTTCCAGTTTTTGAAATATGCAAACCAAAAAAAAACTTCATCTCTCCTATCATAGACATCTGAAATTATTTATGCATATCACCAGCAAACTTCATACTCAAGTTATTATCTCCTCCAAAATAATGTCATCAACAAAAACTTCAACAATTAAAATGTTATCATTCTCAATTTTGAGATATAGATTACTATCAACACTGCCTTTATTAATTCCCAATTTCAGCAAGTACTTATCCAATCTAGGATACCAAGCTTTAGGGGCTTGTTTTAATCCATAAAGAGATTTCTTTAGTTTGGATACCATGTCTCCATCATCTAATAATGAAAATCCATTAGGTTTTTCAATGTAGACTTCTTTCTCAAGATCACCATTCAGAAAGGTTGACTTCACATCCATCTGATATACCTTGAAATCCTTATAGGCAGCATATGCAAGCAATAGTCTAACAACTTCAAGTCTATCTATGGGAGAAAAAGTCTCATAATCAATTCCTTCTTTTTTTGAATATCCTTTGCATACAAGTCTTTCTTTATTTCTGACAACTTCACCAACTTCATTCAATTTGTTCCTGAATACCTAGTACCAATAACATTAGTCTTTAGGTCTAGGCACAAGTTCCCATGTGTTATTATTTTCAATATGATTCAATTCTTCTTCTATAACCTTCATCCAATTTTCATCTTTGCAAGCCTCAACAACATCTTTAGGTTCAATTTTAGAAATCAAACATACCTCTTCAACAATTAGTCTTCTCCTAGTCATTACACCTTTATTTTTATCACCATTGATATGATTTAATCTCACATACCTCAGTCTTCTGAATATTCTAATTTTCACATTCTTGCACCTCTTCACCAACAACAGTAGAATTTGGATGAACTGTCTCTACCAATCATTTTGCTTTAGTCCTTCAATTTGATTTAGCGTTAAAACAACATTCTGATCATCATGATATCTGCATGCTCTAATTTATTTTCCATAGTTTGCATCAACCTTCACATTTACACTTTCCACTATCTTTCTTAGTCTCTTATTGTAGCACTGGTAGGCTTTTCTCTTTGTTGAATATCCCAATAAAATTCCTTCATCACTTCTTGCATCTAACTCTCCTATATCCTCATCTCTCTTGATATAACACTTGCATCCAAAAATTCTGAAAAATCTCACAGTAGGAACATGACCAAACCATAGCTCATAGGGACTCTTACCAAAATCACCAAACCATAGCTCATAGGGACTCTTACCAAAATCACCTTTTATATGAACTCGGTTGAATGTGTAAATAGTTGTGCTAACAACTTCTCTCCAATATATCTTCAGAACATTGCCTTCAATCAACATCATCCTTGCAACAGCCAAGATAGTTTTGTTCTTGCTTTCAACAACTTCATTCTATTGTGGGGTTCTAAGAGCAGATAATTGTCTTCTAATTCCATGCTTCTCACAAAATGAGTCAAACTTACTAGAACAAAATTCTCCTCTATCAAATCTCATATATTTCAGCTTCAATCCTGTCTCAATCTCAACCTTTGCTTTGAATATATTGAATTTGTCCAATGCTTCTGATTTCTCCTTCAAAAAGGCAACCCACATTATTTTGGAATAATCATTAATAAATAACATGAAATATATGTCACCATGCACACTTCTTATTGCAGTAGGTCCACATAGGTCAGTATGCACAAGATCTAGCAATCCATCAGATGAATACTGCTTACTCTTGAAATAAATTCTTGATTGCTTACCCATTTGACATTCCTTACATACTAAATTATCAAGCTTAATAATTTTAGCTAGATCTCTAATAGCTTGAGTACAATTGATCTTAACCATTGATTCAAAATTAACATGACACATTCTCCTAGGCCATTACCAACTTTCATCGATCGAAGCAATCAAGCAACTTTTCTCACCAACATTCAAATGAAAGATATTACCTTCAATCTTAGTTCCTGATGGAATTTCTATACCTGAGGGATTTAGGATCTTGCATTTTCCATTCTTGAATCACAAGTCATAACCTTTGTCCACCATTTGTCCAACACTTAAAATATTATGCTTCTAACCTTCATCATACAAGACAACATCAATGTTATGCTTACCATCAAAGGAAATAGAACCTCTACCATGGATCACAAAATCTTTGTCATCTCCAAATATTACTATTCCATCATACCTCTCCATATTCACAAATTTTTTTTTATCACTAGTCATATGATGTGAACAGCTGGTGTAGGAGCACCTAGGACTTAGGCTTATAGTCTTTTCTCAATTTTGTCTTGTACAAACCTTAGCCAAGTCAGGTACTTAATAAGGACTCTAGGAGGGTCCAAGAGTGAGTGTGATGAGTCAAATGTAGGCCTAGATTGAGTTAGTTTATTCCTAGGTTTGCATTTTGTGCATAAGTAGTGGTTTGAGTAGGAAATTGGCCTTCTTGATGGTCAAAAGTGGCAAAACATTGTATGAGAATTAGAGAGGTTTAGAATAGTCTTAGGAATGCTTAAAAATTCATGAGTAATGACTTAGAATAGGTTTCATGGGTTGGAAAAGGAAAAAGTGAAAAGTTGCAAAAGTTGTCATGACAATTTTTGTCTTAAAATGCTTAGCAATGGAGTTAGGGATAGAAAAACACCCTAGAATGCCTCCACATATGAGGAAGACTATAAAAAACTCCTCTTGCACAGTTAACAAGGTTGGATTTTTGTTTTTGTATGATCAACATTCTGAAACTACTCATTTTCGGATTGTTTGTCACTATTTTGGCTTATTATGCTTACAATGTGAATACAAATGGATTGAATCCATTGATCGAGTAATGGATTGAGTTTCTTTGGTGTGTTTCAGAGTCATTTGTTTCATTTCAAGCTTTTTAGTTAGTGTATGTTGGTGTTTTCTTAGTTTTGTTTGCAAACAACTAGTTTTGGCTTGTATATAGCAATTTCTTGTAAAACGGTTGCCCCATAAAATCCCTTTGTGCTACCATCACGGCCTATTGGGAAATGGAAGGAAACCACTTGTACAATGTATATATGTAGGGAGAAGTTTTGGAGATAATGTTTGACATGGCTACCACCTTGTTCTAGGTGAGTCCAGGAGCAACCCGGCTAGTGAAGACAGGGTGAAATTGGAGTGTAAAGTGTAGGGGTGAATACAAAACCATAACCAAACCTTTTGGAGGGGTCCATGAAGTTAATATAGAGTTTCCAATGCAAGGAGAAGCCTTGACAAGACCATTTGATTCTCTTTTTACAAACTTGACCAGTCACTGCTGGTTAAAGGCCTAGAAACCCTAACAAACCCTCAAATTTTGAGTTAGACCATTATACGGTGAGTTGGGAAACCAAAACCACTGAAATATCTTGGGGATAGGTGTATGATTGAAGAAAATCAAACCTTGTTGTAGGGTCTTTTGGACCATTTTCTAGAGGCCTAATAGGGGCTCATTCCTTGTAGCCCTTTTCTAGGCAAAATGGTGAAATTGGTAAGAAAGCTAATGGATGCAAACCACAAATGGACCCAAAAGGTAATAATTTCATGTTAAAAGACACCTACACACCTCTACAACAACTCACAACAACAGGAGGTGAAATTGAAGACTTGAAGACAAGACAACAAGAATGAGCATATGGGAAACACTTTGAATTGGTAGGGTTCCTAGTTAAACACTTGATGCAGACACCTTGAGATTGACAAGAAGCAAGCCCTAGAAGAGATTGAGAAGGACTTGGAGGTATTAGAGAATAGCTAGACCTAGAGAGGCTGGTGGAATTGAGTAACACCAACTAGGTGAAGTGTGAGCAAGCTAGGTGAACCCCATCAAATTGGTATCAGAGCCTGTAAGATTTGGGCTATATGAGTAGATGTCCTCAGTGGAATCTATAGGAGAAAACAACATGGTAAACAATGTAGAGTTGGCAAAGAAAGTGGATGATCAGGAGGAATAAAATAGACTCCTGAAGGATAAGTTGATTGAATTGGAGAGTAAGCTTGGCAAGGTTGAAACTAAGGTAGATGAATTGTTGGTAAAGGTTGAAGGAGTGAAAGGGAAGGGTAAAGAGGTGTCAAAGATCGACAAAGTACTTGAACCTAATCCTATATTAGAACAAGAACCTTTCCTAAGGGCATTGAAAGCCTTAAGTGGTAAATCACTAGAAGGATTGCCATTGTTTACCAGTAAGATGGAAGCATAAGTGGTCCTAGAATGGATAGAAGGCATGGAGAACCATTTTGAATGTGAAGGCATAACTGAAGCCCAAAGAGTTAAAGTGGCCAAGTGAAGGATGAGAGGAGCTGCTATCACATGATGGAAATTTGTGCAAGATGAGAGGAAGAAAATGGGCAAAGCATCCATCTCTTCTTGGAAAGGGATATTAGTCAAAATCAAAGAACTCTATCTCCCTGATGACTATGAAGTGAAGATTCATAGGAAAAGGCAAAACTTAAGACAAAAAGTGTTGGCATATGTGCAGAGTTTGATGACATGATGATATTGTATGTTGTCATTGATGTCAATATATTGAAGTAAGCAAAGTGGCAAGAGAACCCGTATGATGATGTGAACCGATATATGTGAAAAAGTGAAGCGGTATGTTGATGATGAGAACCGGTATATGCAAAGTTTGTTATCAAGATTTCATTTGGTATGACTACCGATTGGTAGTCTCAGCTTCAGGGTTTCTAGTTGATCCATTTCAAGTCTGTGTGATTCAACTGACGACATTCTATGATAGGTTAGCATTGTAATGAAGATCAGATCATGTTGCCACGTCAGCCTTGTGTGTGTGAAGAATTTCCTTGAGGATCTTGCATGGAGAAGATTGATCCTATCTACCTCGGGAATGTGTGAAGTCTTAGTGAATGGTGGAGAGTGCGTGATGGGTTATCAGCTTCTAGAAGTAGCAAAGAATGAACGATGGAGAATGTCTTGAGATTTGTTCAAGATCATTTTACACTATGAAATGTGATTGAACGGTCAGGATTGGACTGACTATATTGATAACCTAAATGTTTAGAGTTTAGGGTTTATGCTACCGACCTATCTGTTTTAATAAGGTCAATGATGATTTGCATAGTGAAGTTGTTGGCAAATGTTATGTATGTATCCAAGTGAAGAGATACTTGATTCTTGCTAGACTGGAGAAGTGTGTTGATACCTGCAAGAGTGTGATTGTAGATGCAAAGGAACTAAAGTGGATCTACATTAGCATTTAGTGCTATTATCATATCAATGTTTTACCTATTGACTTCTAACCATTTTAGCAGATGGAAAATCCGTTAACCAGGTAGCTTTAATAGGCTTTGTGTAAATCCTTTAATAGGGTGACTCAAAATCATCAATTTCTTCAAATCCTCTTGCGAGGTAACCTTTAACAAGGTTCTAGCCTTTAACCAGGTATTTAGCCATCCCTTAACCAGGTGATCCCTAGCATGATCAATTCCTAGTAGAACCTATTGTAAAGTCCTTAACCGAACTAGGATCCTAACAAAGCAGACTGCAAAAGAGTTCAGAGAACAACTTGTGGGTATTCATCCCTACCGTGGTTTTTCCTAGTTGGGTTTCCATGTGAGAAATCAGTGTGTTATGTATGATGCCTTTTTCATGTGATGTCTTAGTGTTTTTCAGTCAAGTGGTAAAGCATGCTGATCTAGTGGACTTTATATTTTTGATGATGTATTACTTGCTTATGCATATGGGTGAAGTGGAAACAAATTATTAGGTTTTGTGAAGATCTAAGTGTTACCAGTTTATGTGTTTCATAGTCTCACCATGTTTTACCAGTAGTGCCCTGTTTTAGATCAGTGACTCTATTTAGTAGTTAGTGCAGTCTTTGTAGTCAAAGTGGTTTAAGAAAGCTTTTTATCTATACTAATTCACCCCCCCTCTCAGTATCTATTGAGTACTTTCTATTCATCATTATTCATCAATTGGAATCAGAGTGTCCTCTAGGTCCTCTGTGTTGTAAGCTTAACCACTTGAGGAAAAGATCCTATTCTAATGATGAAGAGGGAAGGTCCTAAGTTCAATAGAGATAACTTTAAGATATGGAAGGACATAATGAAGATATACATTAAAAGAATAGGTGCTCAACACTAGAGTTATGTTGAGAATACTTATGTTGTCCCTACCGGTACTCTCACCGATGACCAAAGAAGAAAAATTTAGGAGAATGGGCAATGCATGAATGCTCTTATCAGTAGTCTATCTAATGTTGAGTTTAGTGATGTTCAGAAAAAAGACAATCTCAAATATGTATGGGATGCTTTGGAGTCTATCTATGGTGGTGATGAGGATGTGAAGCAAGCTAAGGAAGAAAGCCTTAAAGGAAAGTTTGAAGACATGTAGATGATTGAAGGAGATACCATTCAACAATATGGGATAAGGATTAAAACTGTTGTTGGAGACATCAAGAGTGCAAGAGGTGCAATGGATGATTCCACCATTTTTAGCAAAGTTTTGAGAACCTTATTACCGGTCTATGTAATAAGGGTTGCCGCTATTTAGGAATTGAGATCTATTGACAAGACAAAGGTGTCCCTAGATTCCATCATTGCTAAGTTGACTGCATATGAGCTAAATAGTTATGATGGCAGTGTTCAGAAGATTGATTCAGCCTTTAAAGCATCTATTGCACTATCTAGAAAGGGTAAAGAATCCAATACTAGTTGTGAACTAAGACAAAGAAGAGATATGGATAATGAGGAGATTCTGATGGAATTTGAAGCTCTTCTGGCAAAGAGACTTCCTAAGGGAACTAGAAAATATAGAGGTAAGCTACCTTTGAAATTCTTTTCTTGCAATAGGATAGGACACATTGCTATAAACTATCCTAATGGTGATAATAAGGACAAACTAAAGAGGTTCAAAAAATTCAAAGGAGGAAATAGGAGAAACTGTCTTGTTGTAGTTGATGAAGGTGTCACTGATGATGAATCAGAAGATGAAGAAAGTGAAGACATAGTATTTGTGGTTGTTAAGGAAGATGTGTCAGACAAGAAGGCTCTTCTCTCCCACTTTGATAATTCCAATGAGTGGATTATTGATAGTGGTTGTTCTCACCACATAACCGATGACCGGAGAAAGTTTTTGTCTTTGGAAGAGTATGATGGAGGTGTAGTCCGATTTGGTAATGATGCACCTTGTATGGTAAAAGGAAAAGGGTCCATCTCTTTAAATGGAAAAAGATGTGTTGATAATGTGTATTGGGTAGAAGGTCTCAGGCATAACCTTTTGAGTGTTGCTCAGCTGAATGATAATGGACTCACTCTGGAATTCAAAGATGGAGTATGCAAAATAAAAGGAAAGAGTGGTGAACTGATGGCCACTGATATGCAGACCAAAGGTAACTTATTTCAGTTAAATGCAAACATCAGTCAATGTCTAATGGCTAAGTATGATGATAGTTGGATATGGCATAGGAGACCCTACCATGTAAATTTTGATAACATTGTGAAGGCCAGTAAGATCAAGGCAGTTAGGAAATTGCCTGTGCTGAACAAACCAGAGAATCCTTTGTGCAGAGAATGTCAACTGGGGAAAATGTCTTCCTCAACCTTCAAAGGTAAATCTTTCACAACAGATAATTTACTTGATCTTGTGCATACTGATTTATGTGGTCCTATGAAAACTAGGAGCGTTTAGGGAGATATGTACTTTATGATTCTTACTAATGATTGCTCAAGAATGATGTGGGTCACATTCTTGAAAGACAAGTCTGAAGCTTTTGGAAAGTTTAAAGCCTTCAGAGCACTTGTTGAAAAAGAAAGTGGTAAGAGAATCAAATGCCTTAGAACTAACCAAGGAGGTGAGTTCACTTCTAGTGAGTTCAATAAGTACTGTGAAGAAAATGGCATCAACAGGAAATTGTCTGCCCTCCGGACTCCATAGTAGAATGGCCTAGCAGAAAGAAACAACCAGACTGTAGTTGAAGTAGCCAGAACAATGTTGATTCAAGGGAAGGTTGCTCACACCTTTTGGAGAGAAGCGGTAAGCACTACAGTCTACACTATGAACCGGGTACTCATCAAGAAAGGTAAGGATAAAACACCTTATGAGTATTGGACCAGTAAGACTCCTGTAGTAAGCTACTTTAGAGTGTTTGGTAGAAAGTGTTATATCAAGAGGAATGAACACCAGAGAAAGTTTGATGCAAAATGTGATGAAGGAATATTCCTAGGATATTCCACCAAGAGAAAAGCTCTCAAGTGTTTTAACAATAGGACTCAGAGAATATTTGAAAGTATCAATGTTAGAGTTGATGAAACCTCTGAGAAACCTGAAGAAACTGACAGTGTGCAAGTGGTAGATGAACTGGTTGTAACCTTATGGGAATCGGTTGCAAAATAGCCTAGTACCAGTAATAGTGCTCCTACACTGGTAGATGCTGATGCTGATGAAGATGAGGATAAAGAGGAAAAGAAAGAGGAAATAGTTAAGATCATTTCTAGGTATGTAAAGCTGAATCGTGATCCAAAGCAGATCATAGGAGATAAAAATGCAGGAATTATTACAAGAAGAAAGGTCAGAGAAAAATCTTGCATGATCTTTGAATTTGAGCCTAAAACATTTAAAGAGGCACATAAATATGAATAATGGATCAAGTCTATGGAAGAGGAACTTGACTAGATAGAAAATAATGGTACATGGTATTTGGTACCTAGACCTGAGCATAAAAATGTTATTGGCACCAAATGGGTTTTTAGAAACAAGCTGAATGAAGATGGAACAGTGGTAAGAAACAAAGCCAAACTGGTATGTAAGGGATATGCTCAAGAAGAAGGAGAAGACTATGGATAAACCTAGATTGGAAGGAGTTCAAATTCTTCTTGCATATGCAGCCTTCAAGGGATTCAAAGTGTATCAGATGGATGTAAAATCTACATTCCTGAATGGAATACTTGAAGAGGAAGTGTATATAGAGCAACCAGATGGGTTTTCCCTATCAGAAGATAATAATATGGTGTGTAGGCTACATAAAGCCTTGTATGGATTGAAGTAGGCACCTAGAGCTTGGTATGAACACTCACACTCACATCTTGTGAAAATTGGATTTGAAAGAATAAATGAAGATAGAAATATCTATCTGAAGTTAGAAGGAGATCAGATTCTGATCTATGAAGTGTTTGTTGATGACATAATTTTTGGTGGAGATGACAAGATGAGTCATGCATTTGCAGATGAGATGAAGAAGGAATTTGAGATGTCACTAATCAGAGAGATAAAGTTCTTCATTGGACTACAGATTCAACAAATAAAAGATGGTATCTTTATCACTCAATCCAAGTATGTCAAAGAGGTGTTAAAGACCTTTGGCATGGAAGATAGAAAACCGTTTGGTACACCGATGGTGACCGGTTGTAAATTGTCAAAAGAAGATGATTCAGTGTTGGTAAATGAGAAAGATTACTGATCAATGATTGGTAAGTTGCACTATGTAGTACACAATAGACCAGACATTGCACATGCAGTGGGCATTGCTACACATTTCTAGAAAAGTCCAAGATAATCCCACTTGGTAGCAGTCAAGCAGATTCTTAGATATCTGAAGGAAACTATAGACTATCGATTGTGGTATCCATACAGTAATGATTTCAACCTCAAAGTGTTTACAGATGTCGATTAGTCTGGTAATGTGGATGACTGGAAGAGCACAACCGGTGGTGCATTCTTTCTTGGTGGTAGACTAGTCTCATGAATGAGTAAGATGCAGAGTTGTATTTCTCAGTCTACAATAGAAGCAGAATATGTAGCAATATTTATGAACTATACTCAGACAATTTGGATGAAGCATGTATTAAGTGGTTTCAAAGTCCCTGTATCTGAACCAGTGAGTATATTTTTGTGACAACACAAGTGCAATTAATATTTCCAAAAAACCGATATTGCATGCTAGAACCAAGCACTTCAAGCTCAAATATCATTTCTTGAGGGAGAAGGTTCAAAATAGAGAGGTTGTATTGGAACATGTTTTCAGTAAGGAGCAGTTAGCAGATATATTCACCAAACCTCTACCAATGGCTACATTTACCTATTTAAGAGGTGAATTAGGGGTGCTACCCCTTCAAGAGGTGAACTAAAGGTATATGATCCACATTAGTCAAGTATTGCATTGTCAAATCTTTTTCAGGATTGGTGTGTTGAAGGATGCTACTCCTCAAGGGGAGAAGCATAGTGGAACATAGATGTCTATGCCTCCACTTTGGCATTGTTGTCAAAGGGGGAGAAGATGTGAAGCAGAGAAGATACATGCAGTTTTGAAGATATAACATGGGGAGAAGATGTGAAGATATCTTTGTATATTTCCATTAATGCCAAAGGGGGAGATTGTTGGCATATGTGTAGAGTTTGATGACATGATGATATTATATGTTGTCATTGATGTCAATATATTGAAGTAAGCAAACTGGCAAGAGAACCGGTATGATGATGTGAACCAGTATATGTGAAAAATTGAAGTGGTATGTTGATGATGAGAACCGGTATATGCAAAGTTTTGTATCAGGATTTCATTTGGTATGACTACTAGTTGGTAGTCTCAGCTTTAGGGTTTCCAGTTGATGCATTTCAAGTTTGTGTGATTTGACCGATGACATTCTATGATGGGTTAGCATTGTAATGAAGATCAGATCATGTTGCCACATCAAAGTTGTGTGCATGAAGAATTTCCTTGAGGATCTTGCATGGAGAAGATTGATCCTATCTACCTCGGGAATGTGCAAAGTCTCAGTAAATGGTGGAGAGCACGTGATGGGTTATCAGCTTCCAAAAGTGGCAAAGAATGAATGATGGATAACATCTTGAGATGTGTTCAAGATCATTTTACACTATGCAATGTGATTGAATGGTCAAGATTGGACCGACTGTATTGATAACCTAAATGTTTAGAGTTTAGGGTTTATGCTATCGACCTATCTATTTCCTATAAGGTCGATGATGATTTCCATTGTGAAGTTGTTGGCAAATGCTATGTATGTATCCAAGTGAAGAGATACTTGATTCTTGCTAGATCAGAGAAGTGTGTTGATACCTGCAAGAGTGTGATTGCAGAAGCAAAGGAACCTAAAGTGGATCTGCATTGGCATTTAATGCTATTATCAAATCAGTGTTTTACCTATTGACTTCTAACCATTTCAGCAGTTGGAAAATCCATTAACCAGGTACCTTTAACAGGCTTTGTGTAAATCCTTTAATAGGGTGATTCAAAATAATTGAGCTCTTCAAATCCTCTTGTGAGGTAACCTTTAATAGGGTTCTAACCTTTAACCGGGTATTTAGCCATCCCTTAACTGGGTGATCCCTAGCAGGATCAGTTCCCAACAAAACCTATTGTAAAGTCCTTAACCAGACTAGGCTCCTAACAGAGCAGACTATAGAAGAGTTCAGAGAAAAACTTGTGGGTATTCATCCCCACTGTGGTTTTTCCCAGTTGGGTTTCCATGTGAAAAATCAGTGTGTTATGTGTGATGCCTTTTTCATGTGATGTCTTAGTATTTTTAGTCAAGTGGTAAAGCATGTTGATCCAATGGACTTTATATTTTTGATGATGTATTGCTTTCTTATGCATATGGGTGAAGTGGAAACAAGTTATTAGGTTTTGTGAAGATCTAAGTGTTGCCGGTTTATGTGTTTCACAGTCTCACTATGTTTTACCAGTAGTTCCCTATTTTAGATCGGTGACTCTGTTTACCAGTTAGTGCAATCTTTGTAGTCAAAGTGGGTTAAGAATTTTTTTTGTCTATACTGATTCACCCCCCCTCTCAGTATCTGTTGAGTACTTACTATTCATCATTATTCATCAAAAAGACCTTGATGTAAGTAGTTATATAGAGCAGTTCCGTAAACTTAGCCTTAGATCTCATGCGGTGGAAGAAGAGAGTCTCAAAGTTGCTAGGTACCTAAATGGTCTATGGTGGAACATCCAAGAAGAAATCAGTCTAATGAGCCCAAAGACAATTCATCAAACCTATGAAATTGCCCATAAAGTGGAAGAGAAACTAAAAAGAAAACATGATTCAAGCAACATTAGGGGTAGAGGTAGAGGAAAAGACAATAGAGGCCATAGGGGAGGCTTTGGAGGAAGAACTTCTAAACAAAGAACACAAGGTGAATCTAAACTCATTGAGCAGCAAGAGGGTGGCACTAGTAAAGGAGGATTTAGTAGAG
Organism: Cryptomeria japonica; assembly: GCF_030272615.1. NCBI lineage: Eukaryota > Viridiplantae > Streptophyta > Pinopsida > Cupressales > Cupressaceae > Cryptomeria > Cryptomeria japonica. The sequence goes on along the minus strand of NC_081412.1, from coordinate 138,604,223 downwards.
GAAGGGGATCAAACAGTGGTTTTAGAGGAAGGTCTAGTGGGCAAGGTAGAGGTTCCTCATATTTTGCAACAATGAAGTGTTACCATTGCAACCAATTTGGTTATCTAGCATATAGGTGTCTAGAGAAGGGATCGTCATCACAAGGTAGTGAAAGATGAGTGAACTATCTTCAAGAAGCAAGACTTTAGAGGTTGCCTTAGAATCAGAGGTAGGTGACAACTTGATGATAAGGAGAACTTTGATAAAAGAACCATCCAGAGAAGAGCCTAGCCAAAGAAGGTCATTATTTAGGATCAAATGCAAGATTATGGACAAAGTTTGCAAAGTGATCATTGATTCAGGATCAATAGACAACATTGTGTTAGAAGAGGCAATGAGTAAGCTTAAAATGCAAAGGACACCTCACAACAATCCATATAGAGTCACTTGGTTGAACAAAGACCAACATGTCCTAGTCTATGAGCAAGCATGGGTGGATTTTACCATTGGGAGGTATAAGGACAAAGTGTTATGTGACGTCCTACCCATGGATGCATGTCATCTTCTATTAGGAAGAACATGGCAATTTGATAGACAAGCTATTCATGATGGAGCTAAGAATGCATACTCATTCAAGAAAGATGGAGTCACATTCAAGATTCAATCTATCCTTGAGGAAGGTGAAAAGAGGGCAGCAGGTCCTAATGTTCTTTTGGTGAGTGAAAGACAATTCTTGAAGACACTTGAGGAAGGTGAAGGTATAGGGTTTGCATTAGTAAGGAAGCCTAAAGAGGAAGACAAGAAAGAGTAGCCATATTTCCCAATAGAAGTTCAAGACCTATTGAAGAAGTTCAAAGGCATAGTGTGTGATGGACAACCAACCACCTCACCTCCTAAAAGAACCATAAGCCATCAAATAGACTTTATTCCTGGAGCATCCTTACCTAACAAGACAGCTTACAAAATGACTCCCCAACAAAATGTTGAGTCTTCTAAGAAAATTCAAGAGCTTTTAGACCAAGGCCTAATTAGGAAAAGCATTAGCCCTTGTGTTGTACCTACCATGTTAGCCCCAAAGAAAGGTGGTGCTTGGAGATTGTGTACTGATTCTAGAGCTATAAATAGGATCACCATCAGATATAGGTTTCCAATTCCTAGAATAGAAGACCTAATGGATTGTTTAGGGGAAGCCAAGTACTTTACCAAGATTGACCTTAAAAGTGGATACCACCAAATTAGGATTAAGGAGGGTGATAAGTGGAAAACTTCATTCAAGACAACAAAGGGTCTTTATGAATGGCTTGTAATGCCATTTGGCTTATCCAATGCTCCAAGAACCTTCATGAGACTCTTGAATGAGGTGATGAAGGACTTCATAGGTAAATTTGTGGTGGTATATCTAGATGATATTCTCATTTTTAGTAAGGATAGGGCAGATCATATTAATCATTTGCAAAATGTGCTACAAAGATTGTATGATGAAAAGCTAACCATGAATTTGGACAAGTGTGAATTTGTTAAGAAGGAGTTGGTTTACCTTGGGTTTGGGTTGTCTCAAGGAAACCTCAAGATGGATCCCAGCAAGGTTGAAGCCATAGTAAATTGGCCTACTCCTAAGTCAACAATAGAGGTGAGAAGCTTCCATGGACTAGCTTAGTATTATAGGAAGTTCATTAGGCAATTCAGTACTATATGTGCACCAATGTTAGACACCATTAGAGGTGGAATCGAAGAAATTTTTTAGTGGAATGAACAAGAAAGTAGAGGTTTTGAAACCTTGAAGCAAAAGATAGATACTCAACCAGTGTTGGTATTACCTAGTTTTGAGAAACTCTTCACAGTGGAATGTGATGCAAGCAATGTTGCAGTAGGTGTTGTCCTAAGCCAAGAAGAAAGACCAGTATCTTTCCATAGTAAGAAGCTAAGTGATGCAAAGAGGAAATAATGCTCTTATGACTTGTAATTATATGCTTTAGTGCAGGCTTTAAGGAAGTGGAGACACTATCTCCTTCCTAAGGAATTTGTAGTCTATACGGACAACCAAGCATTGTTCTTTCTAAAGTCACAAGACAAACTCAGTCATAAACACATGAAATGGGTGGAGTACATGCAAGCCTACACATTCACAATCAAGCACAAAAAAGGACAGTTAAATTAGGTTGTTGATGCATTGAGCAAAAGACTCTTGATAGTCCAAGAAATCTAATTAAGGAGCATAGGTGTTGACAATTTTAGAGACCTATACTCAGAGGATGAAGACTTCTCAAATGCCTACAAGGTGTGCAAAGAATACCAAAATCATTTTCATAGTGAGTATTCTAATTTTAATTTGCAAGATGGACTATTGTTTAGAGGTGGACAATTTTGTGTGCCTAGAGGGTCAATGAGTGAAAATATCATACAAGAGAAGCATAATGGCAGCCTTATTGGACAATTTGGTGTCAATAAGACTCAAGAGTTGGTTCAAAGGTATTATTATTGGCCTAGGATGAATCAAGATGTGAAAAAGTATGTGGAGACTTGTATAGTTATCCAAAAGGCCAAGGGTACTTCTTCAAGTGTCAGTTTATACCAACCTCTTCCCATACCAAATATACCTTGATAGTACATTAGTATGGACTTTGTAGTAGGTTTACCAAGGACAAAGCAGGGATTCGCCAACATTTATGTCATTGTGGACAGATTTAGTAAAATGGCCCACATTGTACCTTGCAAGACTACTCATGATGCATGCCAAATAGCTCATTTGTTCTTGAAAGAAGTGATAAGGATACATGGTTTACCCATGAGCATTGTTTCAGACAGGGACTCCAAGTTCATGAGTCATTTTTGGAAGACACTTTGGCAAAAGATTGGCACCAACCTATCTTTTGGATCAGCCTACCATCCTCAAACAGATGGGCAAACCAAAGTGGTTAATAGGAGCTTGGGGAACTTATTGAGGTGCCTTACCAAAGAGTATGGACAAACCTGGGATCAAGTGCTCACAAGCTATATATACATACAATGACACAATGAATAGAACCACAGGTAAGAGCCCTTTTGAAGTGGTTTATGGTGCTCACCCAAGGGGTATATTGGAGTTAAGAGACTTAGGTAATGCAGCCGCAAGAAGTGGATATGCAGAAGACTTTTCTCAGTTAATGAAGGAGGTTAATGAAGGAGGTACATGAATTAGTGAAGAAAGCATTGATGGAGAACACAAGCAAAATCAAGCAAAAGGTTGATGAGAGAAGGAAGAACCTACAATTCCAAGTAGGAGATCTTGTCATGGTGCACCTAAATAAAGAAAAGCTATAGCAAGGAGTACCTAACAAGTTGCAAATGAGAAGGTTGGGTCCATGTGCCATTCTAGCCAAGTATGGAGAAAATGCATATAAGGTGGACCTACCTAGTGACATAGGATTGTCACCAGTTTTCAACATAGCAGACTTAGTTACCTACAAAGGACCAATTCAAGGTTCAGATTGCAAACACTCAGGGGTATTAGATGATGTAAATAACCTTACATTACTAGCATAACCAAATCCAAAGGCTGAGAAGGTGTTGAGTTCAAGGATTGCTAAGAAGACAAGGCATCAAATCTATTGGAAGCACCTAATCAAGTGGTAGGGCATGGATGATGTTGAGGCTACATGGGTGCTTGAGATAGAGTTTAAGAATTTATGCATTGATCATAATCTGATCCCCAAAGAGGTGACTTAGTTTTCTTTTGTTTGGGAGAATGGTGTAGGAACACCTAGGACTTAGGCTTATAGTATTTTCTCAATTTTGGCTTGTACTGAGCTTAGCCAAGTTAGGTACTTAATAAGGACTCTAGGAGGGTCCAAGAGTGAGTGTGATGAATCAGTTGTAGGCCTAGATTGAGTTAGTTTCTTCCTAGGTTTGCATTTTGTGCATAAGTAGTGGTTTGAGTAGGAAATTGGCCTTCTTGATGGTCAAAAGTGGAAAAAATTGGTATGAGCATTAGAGAGGTTTAGAATAGTCTTAGGAATGCTTAAAAATTCACTATTAATGACTCAGAATAGGTTTCATGGGTTGGAAAAGAAAAAAGTGCAAAGTTGCAAAAGTTGTCATGACAACTTTTGAAAGTTGTCATGACAATTTTTGTCCTAAAATGCTTAGCGATGGAGTTAGGGATAGAAAAATTCCCTATAATGCCTCCAAACATGGGGAAGACTGTAAAAACCTCCTCTTTCATGGTTACCAAGGTTGGATATTTGTTTTTGTATGATCAACATTTTGAAACTACTCATTTTCGGACTGTTTGTCACTATTTTGGCTTATTTTGCTGATAATGTGAATACAAATGGATTGAGTTTCTTTGGTGTGTTTTAGAGTCATTTGTTTCATTTAAAGCTTTGTAGTTAGTGTGTGTTGGTGTTTTCTTAGTTTTGTTAGCAAACAACCAGTTTTGGCTTGTATATAGCAATTTCTTGTAAAATGGTTTCCCCATAAAATCCCTCTGTCCTACCATCACAACCTTTTGGGACATGGAAGGAAACCAATTGTAAAGTGTATATATGCAGGGAAAAGTTCTAGAGATAATGTTTGACATGGCTACAACCTTGTTCTAGGCAAGTCCAAGAGCAACTTGGCTAGTGAAGACAGGGTGAAATTAGAGTGTAAAGTGTAGGGGTGAATAAAAAACCACAACCAAACCTTTTGGATGGATCAATGAAGTTCATACAGAGTTTTTGATGCAAGGAGAAGCCTTGATAAGACCATTTGATTCACTTTTTACAAACTGGACCAGTCACTGCTGATTAAAGGCCTAGAAACCCTAACAAACCCTCAAATTTTGAGTTAGGGCATTGTACGGTGAGTTGGGAAACCAAAACCACTAAACCCACTAGGGGATAGGTGTATTATTGAATAAAATAAAACCTTGTTGCAGGTTCTTTTGGATTGTTTCCACTAAACCCACAAAAACTGGATTTTGGAGGCCTAATAGGGGCACATTCCTTGTAGCCCTTTTCTAGGCAAAATGGTGAAAACAGTAAGAAAGCTAATGGATGCAAACCACAAATGGACCCAAAAGGTAATAATTTCATGTTAAAAGCCACCTCCACACCTCTACAACAACTAACAACAACATGAGGTGAAATTAAAGACTTGAAGACAAGACAACAAGAATGAGCATATGGGAAACACTTTGAATTGGTAGGGTTCCTAGTTAAAAACTTGATGCAAACACCTTGAGATTGACAAGAAGAAAGCCGTAGAAGAGATTGAGAAGGACTTGGAGGTATGAAAACATAGCTAGACCTCAAGAGGTTGGTGGAATTGAGCAACACCAACTAGGTGAACTATGAGAGAGCTAGGTGAACCCCATCAACAGCCACTGTCAATCACCCATTCATCTTTCTCTTCAACTTCAGTAGCTAAGGCTTTCTCGTCAATAGTGCATCTTGTGAAATCATAAGGTATCGGTTCATCTTCTTTGATAGGGATAAACACAATTTCATCTCTTTTTGATTCTTCATCTGTAGCATCTTCATTAGCAACATAATAATAGTTCTTCTGATGCTTATACTTCTAGTTAGACTTGTAGGGCTTATAATACTTCTCATGCTTCTCATATCTATTATTTATATCATACTTATCAAATTTATCATGCCTATCATACTTAGACACTCTCTCTGGGAACCTAGAAGAAAAATGTCCTATCTTATTGCAAGAGAAACATTTCAAAGGAAATTTTCCATCATACTTACCAACCCCTTTAGGCAATCTCTAGGCAATAAATGCTTCAACCTCATACAATTCTCTTTATTTCTCTTCCATGTCTCTTCTCTCTCTCTTATATCTGGATATTTTGCAATCATCAGGGTCATACTTTTTATTTCCAGAGACAAATGCTCTAAATGTTGTCTCGGACTTCCCATGTGATTCACCAAATTCACTCAATTCAAATGCATCAATCTTTCCAACCAACATATCTATTTTCATAGTAGTCACACTCTGGATCCCATTAATAGCGGATACCTTATATTTGTAAGTGGAAGGCAATGATCTCAGCACCTTAGCAACAATTTAATCTTCTTCATTGTTTCCATTGACACATGTGATACCTAGGACAAATTCATTCACCTTAGCCATGAAGGAGATTATGTTCTCATCTTCACCCATCTTCAGCATCTCATACTTCCCTTTCAAGCTCTACAAATTAGCAACTTTGACTTGTTTGTCTCCTTCATACAAGGTCTCAAGCTTCTCCTAGATCTCATGTGCAGTCTGAAGTCCCATCACACTAGTCATTTCAGAATTAGTCAAGGCACTCAACAATTCTTCCTTAGCTCTAATATTATTTTCAACATCCTTGATCTCAACAATAGTAACCAATCCATTCTGAGGAATAGAATAGGCATCCTTTGTAATATTCTAGTAATACTCTCCAAGACATCTCGAGTGCACCTCCATTCGGTTCTTCCATATAGAATAATTACTTCCATTGAATCTTGGGCTTTCCTTCTTAAAAATAACACTTCCAGTTGCCATCCTAGATCTTCTCAAGTGGTCAAGCTTCTTCTGGAGGATCTAGCTTTGATACCAATTGTTGAAAACAACAATGAAGGAAAATTGAGAGGGGGGGTGAATCAGTTTTCACCGGATTATCAAACTTAACCTCAAATGATAATATGATAAACAATAGTAACATCAAAGATAAGAAAATTTACATCACAACACACAACACCAAGATTTTGACGTGGAAAACCCAGTTAGGGAAAAAACCGTGGTGGGATCCTACCCACAATAAGATGATACTCTACAGTAGTATGTGTAAATAATACAAAGGGGAATGCACATGCATTCAGGCACACTGCTTAGAGCTCACTACACAAAATAGGATGACCTAGAAGGCTACAACACTCAGGGAAGGTTCACTACCTTACAATAATGATCAGACCACAATTTGGATTATATGAACTCCAATTATAGCATCTCCTAATGCCTGATGATAGTTCCAGTTAAGCACAATTGTCTCCCCTACAACAATCTCTACTCAATACAGCACACCGAAAGATAAACTCTCTTAAGCACCACATATACCACTTTCTAATAATGTAGACATTACATCGACACTCAAATTACATGACTAAGTCATCTATATATACCGATCATCAACCTTGGCAATAAGGTCGGCTAAACCCTCAACTCACAATTACAAAATTACATCACATGATACAAAGATTGACCACCAGACCAATATTATGATATTCATGAAATAGCATGGACCTAAATCAAATGATCAAACACGCAATGCCACCAGAAATTATGCCAAGATCAACCATTACACGCTACACCACCTGCATAACATGAAGAATATCACCGGATAAATAAAATTACCAAGAACACGCACAAGAATCAATGTGGACCACCAAAAAAAATAGAACATGATCAGGAAAACACCAATAAGCACATTAAAACCATCTGCAATAGCTGCACCAACACAACTTATCAAATCTTCATCGATCAACATCTAAAACTCAAGAACATTCAAACAACAACAACTTGGACTAGAAGATAGCTTGTCGAGCACCAAATCATGAACTATCTGAAATGTAGACACACATGAACATCCAAAACAATATCCCAAAATCTCAACTCAAGGTTTGATCACACCAAAATACCAGAGGAAATAACGAACTCTACAAGGCACTGATTAGAAAAACTAAACTGCAAACCAGATCATATGATATGATCAATTAAGCTTCCGGATCACTAAAACCAATACAGAAAGATATAATGATACTAGGAATACTCCATATACCAAACCATGATCCCAATAAACCAATTTGAAACCACCAAAGCAATAAATCACAAGAATATGTTGAGATCAATGACAACAACATATCCTAGCAACAACAATGTCCAACAATTACTATTGCAAAATATATTAGGAACCATATGCATAATTCTCCTAATAGTAAGCCATGTGATGTTGCATATTCAAGTTTCTATAAGACATTCTTGAGTGAGATGTAGGAGAGATATAGGATGCCTACACAAGTGGTTGATAAATATAAATAAGATTAAATTTATGGTAGATAAGGACAATTTCTATCTAGAGGTTGTTGAGCCTAGAACTCCATGGATCCTGAAGTTTCCCTATGAGGTCTCTAGACCTAAATAGATAGCTTATGTTGACATTTTGGTGAGAAAGCCCAAGGATCTCAATGTAGAGATATTTTTGAATTATGAGGAAATTACTAACATGATAAAAAGGAAGAAATTTTATGAAAGGTTTGAGATGAAAGAGGCAGTATTGAAGTGTAGTGTCCTAAAATTGCACCCTTTGCAATTTTGACCACAATTGGGGCCTTCACCTTAGTGTTCTCATCCTCACACTTGATTTGTACCTATTTATGCCTCTACCATGTAATAAATATCATACTATCTCTGTAGGTCCTGAGGACAACTGAGAGGGGGGGGGGGGGTGAATCAGTTGTCTAATAAATTCAAAAATCTTATTAACCAACTTAATGCTTAGTACCAGTAAGACAGTTAAGTATGTCGGTAAATAGTGTTAATAGAAAATTTCTATACCGGTAAGAATTAATGCATGAAACATAAACATAAAGTCATCCACAACACATGACACAAATATTTGTACGTGGAAACCCTATAAGGGGAAAAACCATGGTGAGAAACCTTACCCACAATCAGATGATACTACTGCAGATAGTAAGTGTACAAAGAGGGGTCTACACATGCAGAATGGCCAACAGCCTAGAGCTCACTGCTCAATCATAGATGGGAGTCACACTGACTATAGTTGGATGGTTAAATCCAATGAGAATGTACTGCACAAAATAGCATCTTCATATGCTGGATTCAGTACCGGTGTAATGCTGATATGCTTTTGCAAAAACCTAACTTCACCTTCAAATGATGTCTTCATGTATATCTCTGCTTGATCTCTCATATACCCTTCCTAAAATCTTTTTCGCATTTCACGCTTGATCTTACAAATAAGATCTTACATTTATACCATACCCTAAGACCAATTTTAGTAGGTCGGCTCTACAAGATATTACAATAAAACATTTTACAAATAATACAATATCCAATGCAATAACCGATTGAACATGTCAGCTTAATGTATTTACAACAATAATAAATCATCTCCATAGCGTGCCATGCTGATTTGGAAAAGATAAACCTGCCAGTGTAACCCTAGATAACCAGGACCTATTTGCCGGTAAAAGCAAATATGCAAATAAGAATATGCCAATGATTATTACTTCAAAGAAAAGTGTCCACATGATGTCTTCAATATTACCAAGTGTCTTCCATGTGAATGTAGGTATTGGTGAGCATTATATCCTGCTGATTAACCATATACTGGTGACTGTTTTGAACAGTTTACTGATTGCTGGTGAATGTTGCTAGATCTCCAAAGTAGGTGTATTTAGTAGGTGTTGACATCAATGACAAAACCATACCAAAATACCAACAATCTCCCCCTTTGGCATTGATGGCAACACAAGATGGAAAAACCATCAAAGTGCCAAAATAGAAATGCCAAGTACGAAAATCAACAATCTCCATTTCTCCCCCTGAGAGTAACATGTGTTTATTCAAAGATTTATTTTCAATACCAATCTCTCCTCAAAAAGATAATGCATTTTTCAATATATCTTTCCTTAATGTTTTTCCATATATCTCTCCCTCTTTGACATCAAATGCCAAAGTCACAAAATACCAACAATCTCATTATCACTTGCATTTCACCTTAACCCTACCCCAAATATGGGGTAGGACTAGGGCATGGTGCATTGGTCCTCACTAGGTGCCATGGTCCTCCTTAGGTGGGCTCTAATTTTAACCCCTTGCCCCATCTCAAATTAGAGCGAGAAACCTTTCTCCATATCGGCCTATGTCAAAATATTAGTATGTTTAGCAATAAGCAAGTATATAAGGAGGTATTCCCCTCTCATTTAGGCAATAAGGCAATAAGGTGAATACAAGTACATACAATCAAGCTTTGAAGTATTGAAGCATTCATCATCAAGAATTTCTAGAGGCCTTCAAGGTTGCATATTCTTAATTTATCAATTGTGGAGCAACATTACATCATTCATTTGCAAGCATGTGCGTGTGATTAGGGTTTTGTCATGTTCATGTCATTTTCATACCACATATGTTATTGCATTCAAGAAGCAAAGCATCATCACGATTCATTGTAGATTTGAGGTATACCCTTCAATCATTTATTTCAAGTATTTGCAATATTTCATTGAAGGTTGATTCCAAACCAGGGTTTGACTTAGGCAAACCCCTATTCCCAACCTTTTCCCCCTTCTTTATGTGTGCAAGAAACAAGTATAGAGTTATTCTCTTCAGAAAAAGCTTCATTCACAGAGACAAATCAACCATTTTCGATGCACAAAAACTTCCGAGGATCGTGGTGTCACGTCTTGGTCCCAAATTTTTAGGTTCTTTTTCAAGGGTCAGATCCAACTCGGCTTATACTGCTCAATTCTAGGTGCTCATCTTGATCCCACATATGTAGCTCTCTGTTTTCTCAGTTTTACCTTTATTTTTTGGCACTTTACCTATTTCAGCCTTTCAAATTAAAAAAGAGAGGAAAACCCCACAAAAACATTAATCAATCCATTTAGTATTCATTCCGTATCTAATTTGTGACTAAATCTAGTGGATTTCCTTCCCTCTTTTGAATGTAAAGGTTTTCCAAGCAAAATTGATTAGGTGATTTCTTCCTCCTATGTTGCAAATTGCCAAATCAAATTTCCCCCTTTACATTTTGGTGAACCCGACTCTTTACACCTTTAATTCTGATTTGTGTTCTCATATCTGATTGTTTAAAATTCAAGTTTTCATTTGCAAGTTTTATTTTCTAGCAAATTTTGAAAATTTAGAGGTTAATTTCACAAAAACCCTAATTTCTAAAATTCAAAATTGAACTTGTGAATTACGTAATTTGGGTTAATTATTTTAGTTCTGAGTACTTTTTCAATTTTAAAATTCAAAATTTCATCTACAAGTTCAAATTTCGAATTCAAATTTTCAAATTAAGTGGTTAATTATCAAAACCCTAATTTTTAATTTTTCAAAATTGAGCTTTTGGGTTGTTTAAATTTTGAATTTCACACCTCAAATTTGGTTTTTTATTTCATTTCCAATTGAAATTTACAATCTTGGATCAATTTTCAATTCCAAATTTAAATTTTAAAATTAAGAGGTTATTTAATAAAGCCTTAACTTTAAATTTAAATTTTTACTAGGTAAATTCAAATCTTCTAGTGGGTGATTTAAATTTAAACTAAGAGGTTGTTTTCAAAGCCTTAATTATAAATTTAAATTTCCTAGGAGGTTGCATAATTTTTCAAAAATTGAATAATCAGTTTTTCTAAAATTTTGCATTGTTCAAATTCCAAATTTCAAATTTCAAATTCTCATTCTCAATTTTTATTGCACCTTTTTAAAAATTTTATTAAAAAAAATCAAATTTTGTGAATCTCATCAATTTACATAAATTAAGTAGTTTTATTAAATCTTAATTTATCTCAATTAATTTGCTTGGATTTAAATTTCAATATTCATCATGGAAATTAATGGATTTGATCTATTTTCTATTTCACATATGATTATATTACTTTTTGTGTACATTTATTATAATCATATGTTGGATAATGGCTTCTTTCACTTCATGATACTTCTTTTCATTCATGGTACTTGGACATATTGCATTGTTCGGATTTCCAAGTTGATTCCTTTTTCATAAATTAGATCTCAAAGCTTTCATTTATCATGTACATTGTGTTATGGTGATGTTTTTGGGAAAATGCATTTTATATGTAGATCACCTAAAAGCTTTTGTAGATCCTAATCCTAGAGATGTTAATGAGAAACCTAATACTTGTATCTCTCCGAGGGTATCTAATGAGAATGAAGAACAAGATAATTCTCCTATTAATGATCTCTCTAATGGAGAGAAAGCATTGAAGGGAAACATGGCCCCATCTTCTTCTCATACACATACCCTTGCACAAAGGGGGCAAGATCAAAATATTGGTGTTTCCATATCTCTCGATCCTCCTTATTCTCCTAGAGCCTATTTTAAACATAAAAACATTTGTATAGAAGATGATGTCATACATTTCATTCATGATCTCTCTCCCCATATAAAATTAAGTAAAGATGAGGCCTTAGATGATAAGGATCTTCCTTCCCAATCTACGAAAGAGGATATGCATGATGAAAGAAGTTGTGTATTTCATTCATGTGAGTACATTGTGCATTTTCTTATGTTCAATCTCTCTTTAGAAGCTATGTTATTATTCTCATTATCCTTACACTTGGGGGAAATTATTTCTCTCTCTCTCTATTAGGATTTACTTTTCCTTTGTTGAGTGAGCTTTGTTTTATGATTTGGTGTCATTTCTTTGTGTGAAATTGTTGTTTTCTCGAGGATTCTCTCTTATGAAAGAGGTGTAAGTCCTTGGCTACAACCTCTTTTTCACTTGGTGATGTACACCTATCATAAACTTATCCTCTCACATTGGTTCAAAAGTGTGTCATCCTTCATCAAGAATCTCTTTCACCTAGCAATAGGGGGAAGGTATGCATTCTTGTTCTCCTTCCCTTATTTTGGTAGAAGATGCTATATTTGTTCAAGAAACTCCTCTTAGAGGTAGATGTCTTATGAGAAAATATCTCTTCTCATCCAAGGATATCCTTTACACTTGTTTCAAGATATCTCATTTTCAACTATCTTACCCTTGGTTTCAAGAGTATTCCCTCTCTAGCTTGAATTTATGACATTGTTGCATAAAGGATATCTCCTTGGTGTTTTAAGGTTGGTATCCTTGTTTCTAGATTCCTTAAGACATCAACATAAGGCTATGTTGACATCTTAAGGGGGTGGCACCCATATCGCTCCATTTGTACCATATTGTACCATTTTCTTGCATATCATTTTTGCATGTCTTAAATAGGGTGTTCATTCTTGAAACCAAAGGAAACAAAGTCTTACACGAAATGCTTCACTCTTGAAACCAAACATAGTTTTTGATATATGTCTTAGATGAGGGTACACATCATTGAAACCAAAGCAAAATTCTTACATGGGATGTCCTCAAAACTAGACGTGTATCTGTTTCAATCGAGGTTATACATTCTCAAAACCAGATAAAAACTCTTAAATGACATGCTCCCAAAGTTGCACATTCTCCCCTTGGAATTAGCACATACATTTGCATAGACAGTGCCCCTTGGCATTTGCATTTACATTACATGTCTTAAATAGGTTGAAGCACACTCAAAACCAGACAAAACACACTCTTATATGGGGTGCTATACACTTGAAGCCAAACATCACTTGCACACACACACAAGGATGAGTGAGTTAAGATCCTAATATTGGGGGCTTTGTTCCTTGAAATTAGTGGCATCTTATACTTCTTGTGATTTTTCTCCACTTTTCTCTCTTCCTCATCTCTCTTTCTTCTACTTCACCTATTGGATATTGCTAAGAGGTTTGTTGGAATGATGTGTTTTCATTGATGTCAACATATTTTTGTGTATTCCAGTGTTGCAGTCAGATTGGATGAGTTGGTTTAGTCAGTGTGTTGCAGATGAGATATTGCAGTTTAATGGGTTTTGAGATAAGTATCTTTAGTTGATTCAACATAAGTTTTAGAGGTTCACATGGTGATTTAATTAAGTTGTGAGATCAGGTATTATGGTTTATATTTAGTTACTTGTGTTATTTGGTATTCTAGATTATGCTTTGCATTGCTCCAGAATTATAATATCCTGGTTTGCAGATTTGGCAGAGTGTTTGGGATATTCATATATAGTATCCTCAATTCAGATGGTTCATGATTTGGAGGTCTACAAGTGAATCTTTTAGTTTGACAGTAAGTTTATTTGGTGTTCTTGAGATTCAATATAACAATGATGAATAATCTAGTAAGTGGTGATGTTGCGGTTGTTGCTATGGTGATTCATATTTCTTGTGGATGTTTCTGGATTGTGTTCTATGCATGTTGATGGTCTGCATTGATTGTTGTGTGTGTTGTTGATCATTTTCTTGATATGGTGGTGTTCTTCATGTTATGCAACATTCATGATGATTGTATCATGGTGTGGATGTTTGAGGCATAATTCTTGGAAGTGTTTCTTGCATATGGCATTGGTTTAGGTCTAGACTATGTCTTAGCCAACATTATTTTGGTCTACAAGTATATTTGTAACGTGTGAGGTTATTGTTTTGTAATTTGTGTTGAGGGTTTAGCCGACCTTGAAATATAGGTTGATGATTTGTATAAATATATGTAATATTCATGCGAGTGATGTATCTGCATGTGCGAACATTGATTTGATCTTTCAGTAGCAGAGGAGAAGTGTGAAGAAGTGTGAAAGAGCAGAGTTTAATTATATGTGATTAATTGAAAGTGTAATCAAGCATGAGAAGATACTATTTTATCAGTTCATGAATATTTTTATAAGGTAGTGAGCCTTCCCCAAGGTTGTACCCCTTCTTGTTTTGTGATTTGAGCAGTGAGCTCTAGGTAGTGTGCCTAAATGCATGTGAATTCCCCATTGTAATATTTTTACTTACTCCTAACAAGGTATCATCTCATTGTTGGTAGGTTCCCAACATGGTTTTTTCCTTAACCAGGTTTTCCATGTCAAAAATATTGGTGTTATATATGTTATTGATGTGGTGTTGATTTGTATTTTCACTATTTATTATCATATTTGAATTTAAGTTTTAGTTGTGTAGAGTTTGTGAAAAAACTGATTCACCCACCCCCTCTTAGTTTGCTGCATTTTTGCCAACAACTGGTATCAGACCTAGATCCTCTAGAAGAATCTTGACAACTTGAGGTGATCCAGGATGGCAACCTTTCCTTTTAAGAAGGATAGTCTAAGATTTGATGGAACTAATTATACTCTCTGGAAGAACTAGATGGAATGTCATTTGAGATGCATCGATAAAGACTATTGGAAGATTACTAAGAATATGTATAATATTCCTCAGAATGGTCCTACCACTCTGGGTGAGATAAAGAAATTTGAATTCAATATTAGAGCTAAGGAGTCATTGTTGAGTGCCTTATTTGATTTTGAGATGACTAATGTGATGGATTTGTAAATTGCTCATGAGATATGGAAGAAGCTAGAGACTTTGTATGAAGGTGAGAACCATGTGAGAGTTGCTAAGTTGTAGAGCTTGAAAGGAAAGTATGAAATGCTGAAGATGGACAAAGATGATAAAATTACCTCCTTTATGTAGAAAGTGAATGAGATGGTGTTGAACATCGGATGTGCTAGTGGAGTGTTGGAAGAATCTAAGATTGTTGCTAAGGTGTTTAGATCCTTTCCTCTTGCTTACAAGCATAAGTCTATTGCTACTAAAGAGATTCAGATTGTGATAGATGTAACTAGAGACATGTTGATTGGTAAGCTTGCTTCTTTTGAGTTGAGAAAATTTGGTGAAGACCCTCCTAAATATGAATCTTAATTCAAAGCTACTATATCTGAGAAGTAGAAATATGATCTGGGAGAAAGTTCTAGAAGGTATCCAAATATGAGAAGAAGATGAGAGATCTCGAAGAAGAACAAAGAGAGCATGAAGATCTTGAAGCCTTGATTGCCAAAATATTTCCTAAAGGTGCCGATAAGTATGAAGGAGAGTTGCCTCTTAAATTTTTTTCATGCAATAAGATAGGATATTTTGCCTCAAGGTTTCTGGAAAGAGTTTCTAAGAAGCCATTAAAGTCATACAAGTCTAAATATAAGAAGACGTGTTATTTTGTTGTTGATGAAGGTGTAATAGATGAAGAGTTTGAGAAAGGAAATTCAGGAGATGAGTGGGTGTTCATTTCTATCAAGGAAGATGATCTAGTGATTACTAATTCTACTAGCTGCATTAATGAAGAGAAAGCTTTAGCTTCTAAAGTTGAAGAGAAAGATGAATGGGTTATTGACAATGATTTCTCTCATCATATGATAGGTTATAAGAGTAAGTTTGTGAGTATGGAAAATTATGATGGTGGTGTAGTAAGATTTGGTGATGACAAAGCTAGTATAATCCATGGTAGAGGTTCTATTTATCTTGATGATAAGCATAACATTGATGATGTCTTGTATGTTGAAGGTCTAAAGAATAATATTTTGAGTGTTGGCTAGATGATTGATAAGGCTTATGATTTGCAATTCAAGAATGAAAAATATAATATCTTGAGTAGCTTCGAAATAGAGATTGTATCGGGTACAAAGATTAAAGGTAATATCTTTCACTTGAATATTGGTGGTAACAGTTGCTTGATTGCTCAGTTTGATGAATTTTGGTTATGGCATAGAAGGATGTCATGTAAATTTTGACTTCATGGTTAAGATAATTTCTACTCAAGCAGTGAGAGATCTACCTAAGATTGTAAAGCCTTCTAATCTGATATGCAAGGAATGTCAGTTAGGGAAGTAGGCAAGAGTTTATTTCAAAAGAAAATAGTATACTTCTAATGGAATATTGGATCTTGTGCATACTGATCTATGTGGTCCTTATAGAGTGATAAGCTTGGAGGGTGACAGGTATTTCATGTTGCTAATTGATGAATATTCAAGGATGACGTGGGTTACTTTCTTAAGGGAGAAGTCTGAAGCCTTAGAGAAGTTCAAGATTTTCAAAGCTATGGTTGAGATAGAGACTGGTCTGAAGCTGAAGTGTCTGAGATCTGACAAAGGTGGTGAATTTACTTCCACTAAGTTCAATACTTTTTGTGAAGAGCATGGGGTAAAGAGACAGTTATATGCTTTGTGGACCCATAGCAGAATGGTTTTGTGGAGAAGAAGAACGAGACAATTTAGAAAGTTGCTAGAAGCATGATGATTGAAGGAAATGTTCTGCATATCTATTGGAGAGAAGTTGTGAGTATTGTAGTGTATACCTTTAACCGGGTGCATATCAAAGGTAATATTGGTAAGAATCCTTATGAGTTATGGTTTAGTCATGCTCCTACAGTTAGATATTTCATAATTTTTGGTAGTAAATGTTATATCTAAAGAGATGAAGATCTAGGGAAGTTTGATGCTAGAAGTGATGAAGGAATCTTTCTTGGTTATTCTACTAAGAGTAAAGCCTATTGGTGTTATAACAAAAAATTGAGGAAGATAGTTGAAAGCGAAAATGTGAAGGTTGATGAAGGAAATGTGAGACAAATCATATCTTGTGAATATGATTTAGATGATCAGGATGTTAGTGGAGATAAAGGAAAGCAAGTGAAGACCCATAATCAGGTACAAATTTCTCTAGAAAAGCCTGAAGAAGAAGCAAATGCTAGTGTAAAAGAAAGAGGTCAAGAGTATGAGAATCAAGAAAATCCTAAGACTCCTAGGTTAGGTTGAATCATTCAAAGAATGGGATCATAGGTGCTAAGAATAAAGGTGTGATGACTAGGAAAAGAATTGCAAAAGAGTATTGCTTGATTTCTAAGATTGAGCCTAAAGATGTTGATGAAGCTTGTAAAGATAAAAATTGGGTTAAAGAAATGGAAGAAGAGTTGAATCAGATTGAAAAGAATAATACATGGATTCTTGCTCCCATACCTAAGGATAAGAATGTAATTGGAACTAAATGGGTGTTTTAGAATAAATTAAATGAGCTAGGCGAAGTTGTTAGGAATAAAGAAAGACTTGTTTGTAAGGGTTATTCTCAAATGGAACCTATGTAGACACTTAAAAATGTCTCTTTAATCATATACTTATTATTCATCTAATTAATTAAGCAATTATTTTATTATTTGATTAAACTAACTATTTCTTCTAACCATCACCCTTTAACACTTCTAATTATTCTATTTCTATTCTCAAATCATTTTAATCAGTTAACCCTATTTTAAATATTAATTATTTAATTAATTGCGATTTATTCCTTAGTTAAATAATCTTTATTATTTAATCAAGCTCATTTCTAATTTTTAAATAATTTCATTTAAATTATTAATTAATTATTCCTCCAATTCCCCAAATTCTAATTCCAATTAATTTCATCTAATTTCATTTCATCAAATTGACATTTCACCTAATGTGAATTTCAGTTAATCTCATGTGCATTTCAGCATTCGAAAACCCAAATTCAAATGCAGATCAAAATGAAATTGAATTTCAAGTCAATCTCCTACAACACATGTTGAAAATCATAACTGGTTGGTCAAATTAGTTAACTAATCAATTAACTCAGTTAACTATCAATCACCTTTTTCTGACTAACCAATTATCTCTCAATAAATTCAACCATCTCTCAATCAACTCAGTCAACTGGCTAATCTATTCAGTTCACTAGCCAATGTATTTAGTTGAATCCCTAATCAAATGAGTTAATAGATCAATCTATTGAGTTCACTGATCAATCAATTTTAGTTGTCTATCAATCACCACTTGAGTTCAAATAGTCACCCCTTCTATGTTGAAAATCTATAAATTCAACCTCTTTTCTCAATTCAATCTAGAATCACGGTCTTCAAACAATTGTCTAATCTATGCAGGAATCCTAGTGCAACACCTGAGAGCCACCTACAAGCACAATTCAATGAAGCACAATGGAAGAAAAGATGTAGGATGAGGGAGTCTTTATTTGAATTCATTTCTTATTTTGTATTGATTTTCATTGATTATGTTGTATGTTTGTTAATTAGTTGAGAATTGGTGATTCGTTCTTATTTGCTAATTAGCTTAATACATATGGTATTCAGGCATGAAAATAATGGTGAACCTAATGTGAACAAATAGATCTAACCTTCATTCTCTGGGTTCTTTGATTTTGTAAGTCCGTACAAACCTAGAAATTGTAGGTTTGCAATTGACACTGCAGAAATTCGCAATTGCAAATATCAGTTCACAGTTGATGTCATATTCATTCACAATTGCTTTCATAATGTCTTGCGGTTGCTAAAACTGCTCCGCAATTGCTAGAAGGGGTCAAAATTGAATTTTTGTTTGTCATTTCTTAGTTAATTGGTTTTGCGCACCTAACCCATAAATATTTTCTAATTCTGGAAAATTAATTTTTTTGCATGAGATGTGTCTAATCTGATGACATGAAGGGTTACATTCAAGATTTCAGGAGCAAGAAGGAGAAGATAGCACATGAGGTAGCTTAAAGCACACCAAATGCTTCTAAAGGCAGAGAGAAAACTTCATGAACTTGAAGAGGAAGAGGCAATCACTCAATATGACAGAAACATTCATCAATTCCTTGCCAAATTTGATTTCTACGATGATATTAAAGTGATGGCTCACGTAATCTGGAGTGATATCATTGCAGAATAACTTATGTCTTCTGTCTTTTCATTCTTTTTTAATTTTCTGAAAATTTTGCAATTTAACTAGTGCGCAATTGATCTGTCATCAATTCGGAATTGTTTTCTTAATGTCTCACAATTGCTTTCATAATATCTCACAATTGCTTTCATAATGTCTCACAATTTATTTCATAATGTCACAATTGCTTTCATAATGTCTCACAATTGATGTCATATTCATTTGCAATTACTTTCATAATTGAGGTCAAAAGTTGTAATTGAAAAAAGAAAAAAAAATTAGGTTGGATAGCCAACCATGTATCAACTAACATTTATTGATTTTCTTGCATGGGTAGCTTAGAAACACTTCAATTTGGTGCAAATAAAATCAACCACAACAATATTCTTTTTTCTTCACGATTGCTATGAATGATAAAATTAACACCATGTTTTTATGGAGCAACATCTCTATTTAGACTAGACAATTTTGCAATTGGGGTTAAAAAAAAATTGTTTTGCATATTTGTGAGGTGATAGGTATATGCTCTCCCCTCTTTTGGGTGATAAAAAATCTAGACCCACCTCTTTATGCTTTATTTCATTTTCTGCATTAGGATAAAACCTTTAGAAGGCCTGCCTCTCAAGTAGCCCATAAGGCCAAGTGAGAGGGAACGACCTAAGTGGTAACAACTAAAGCCAAGTATTCTAAACCACTATAAAATAAATGTGTTTGCAATGAAAATTGTAAGCAACATGTGATACATGCTATGATAACAATGTTATGCCTCCCTTGGTGTCTTTGGCACATAAAAACTTGAAGAGCGCAACCTCTTCAGATTGGGAGACCTCCTTAATGGAGTGTAACACGCTGCTAATTATGACCACCTAAACGGAAGCTTGATTAAAAAATTTAGGATTTAGAGGCCAAACCGAGTCAGTAACTAAAAACTTGAATTATCACAATGCAAGGGTGGGGAAGAATCTGCCCCCAAGACACTCATCATATATCTCCTAGGATAATGAGCCAATTGAGGAGCAATCTTCTTTGGTTCAATTTCTGGAAAAGGGCAAAAAAATGGGCGCACCCTAGGGTGTGACAGGGTTGTTTGAGCTGATGGAGTATCAAGTTGTGGGTTGTGATAATACTTGTGACCTTTTGACCTTGGGAGAGTCTACTTCATGTGCTATCAAAAACAAAATGGGGTCTTGAAAAAGATCTCAACATTCATGAGGATTTGAAAAAGTCCTTTAAACATTGCTCTCTTTGATCATGCCAAGTTGTTTTTCATTTCTTTGTTATTGTGTCTTTGCAACATTTTCAAAAAGATCAAACCCCTCAACAAAGTCAAGTTCCAACATCAACAAGATCAAATCCCTCAACAAAATCAAGTTTCAACATCAACTAAATCAAATCCCTCAACAAAGTCAAGTTTCAACATCAACAAGATCAAAACCCCTCAACAAAGTCAAGTATCAATCACACAAATCAAAACAATGACATAGATCAGTATGACTATTGGATTTTGTCTAGGTTAGTCTTATCTTTATCAATTAATGGCCAGTCATGTTTCAAAAAAATCCAAAAATCAATCAAAAACATCAACATACCAAAAACATTTGAATACCATAAAATACCAAAACATTCGAAAAAAGTCCTGAAAAAATTAAAAATCAGAAAACATCACATCAAATCACAACAAAAACATTCAAATACGATTCAGAAAAAAGAACAAAAACATTGAGAAAATACCCAAAACACTAAACATCAAAAATCTCTTAGAAAACATGCTAAACATTGAAAAACATCAAAAACTTGCAATAACATGTCTCACAAGAATCAAATATCCTAGCAGCTATCCAACAAACACTTCGCATGAAGTTCACAAAGGATATAACTATCTTAAACCAAACATCAACAATCAAACTGAACAAGTCTTATCAATTGTATCAACTATCCATATCAATGTGATTATTATCTTGTCTTAAACATAAGAGGATACACTCGAAACTAGAAAGGTTAGTCTTAAATGGGGTCTGCAACTTTTTGAAACCAGACATTATCAACTATCACATGAAGTAATCACATGAGGAAATATATCAGTATGGCTACTAAATTTTGTCTAAGTTGGTTTTTATCTTTTATCAATTGGCGAAGATCATGTTTCTATGCTACTCAAGGATGTCCATGAGTGACTAGAGGAGCCGTGATGGGCATGATCCTTTTCTTTGTTTGTTTTTTGTGGTGTGAACCAATGAAGTTATGGGGAAATAGCTCTAGTGGGTGTTTGTGATTGGTACATTCATTTGGCAAGTATCCTATGCAAAAATAAAAGTCAGGGATATCTATGCTTGTGACTACCACACATACCTCGACCCCTAGCATTATTCCCAGAATGGAGGCTTCATTCCTTGTCTACTACATGTTTGTTCTTTGCAATGAGATATCTTTACATCTTGGTTCCATATACCCTGGTGTATGCAACTTCATTGTTACATAATAAGGCTCAATGATGAAAATGTATTGCAGTATGAATAAAGACAAGAAGACTATTCATCATCAATCATATCATTTCATTTCTTACCAATTGTTTCATATCTCATCATGATGATTGTATCAATCTAGATCACTCTCTCATCAAGTGTCTTTTCTTTGATCAACTTGATCACTCTTTCTAATCGTTCTTTCATTTAACATGATCTCTCTCATCACTTTATTCCAATCTTCTCATCTATGATTCTATCATTTTCTCATATCAACTATTCTATCTATCAATCAATTATTCTACACTTTCATCATATTTTGATCATCTATCTTTGTCTTATACAAGATTAGACCTCCCTGAAACCAGGCATGATCATCTATCTTCATCTTATATAGGATGTATCCTTCCTGAAACTAGACGCTTTTATCATTTTTGTCTTAAACAAGATGTGTCCTTCTTGAAACCAGACTTTATTTTTATTAGATCAATCAGATCAATCCTATCAAATCAATCAATTTACAAATCACTTCAACCATTTCTTTTCTATAATCAAACTCATTCTTGTCACCAAGTTAACCATTCTTCTATCTCTCATCTAAGATTCTTCTTCTTTCGAGAGATCATTCATTCCTTCAATGCACAAACAATTTCTCGAGGGCCCTAGTGTCACCGGGGCATACAAGAGCAATTTTTTTTCATTTTCTTTGAAACAATGTCATTTCAACATTGTCTTAAAGAGGGGCAAATGTAGACACTGTTATCACTGATTAAAATTGGGTTTTTCTTTTCCCATGATTGGCTATGGTATGTTCAATTTTTTCGAATAGGGTGTATTTCCAAATGCTTCGGCTTTGCTCTAGGGTTTAAGGGTTTTTGATTTTAGATCCTATCGTATTTGTTTTAAACCCTCTGGTTTCTAATCTGTCATTGCTTTATTCACTTAAGTAATCGGTCATGGGGTCGTAGGAAGTGTTCCCCCTTGTTGTTTTCCTAGGCGGTTATGTTAATTAATCGAAAATTTTATGCCTTGTATATTTTTCTTCTAAAGTTGTCGGGCCTAGTAACTAGTGCGCATCTCATAGATGGATCCATGGCTTGCGCTATTTCGCTAGGCAAAGTTGCGCGTAGTTTAAAACCAGCGAAGTTGCGAAAACCACATGGCATGCCACATAGATGGTCCAGCTGGTTGTTGACAGCGAGTAAGATGGTGGCACATGGCACGGGTCACAACAATCAGAGGGTCAGGATTAAAAGCCGAAAGGCGGGCCCCGGAGGTGAGTCAGGTCACAGATGGAGATGACCTGGTAGGTACAGTTGTTAACAATTTATTGAAGCCCTATGTTTTCCTATTGACAAATGACAGAGCGAAAAATTAGTGCCGAAAGTGACAGGGTGCCAGGTGTTCACGACGAGTCAGCGGGCCCACCCTTCCTGAGAGCCTTTTCAGAGGATTAAATGCTGATCAACTTCAGAGATGATCCAACGGCCCACGCTATTTCACAAGGGTAAAGTGCTCACTCTTTATGCCCGCAAAATAGTGAGAATGAATGAGAACCATCCACGTGTCATGATGATGACCTGGAGGATAGAGCTGTTGAGACGAAAGTGGGGCCCCGTGGTTTTCTTTTGGCAAATGACAGAGCGACAAATCAGTGCCGAAAGTGACAAGGCGCCAGGTGTTCATGACGAGTCAGCAAGCCCACCCCTCCTGAGAGCCTTTTCAGAGGATTAAATGCCGATCAACTTCAGAGATGATCCGATGGCCCGCGCTATTTTGCAAGGGTAAAGTGGTCACTCTTTATGCCCGTGAAATAGCGAGAATGAACGAGAACCGTCCACGTGTCATGATGATGACCTGGAGGATAGAGTTGTTGAGATGAAAGTGGGGCCCCATGGTTTTCTTTTGGAAAATGACAGAGTGACAAATCAGCGCCGAAAGTGACAGGGTGCCAGGTGTTCATGATGAGTCAGCGAGCCCACCCCTCCTGAGAGCCTTTTCAGAGGATTAAATGCCGATCAACTTCAGAGATGATCCGACGGCCCACGCTATTTCGCAAGGGTAAAGTGCTCACTCTTTATGCCCGCGAAATAGCAAGAATGAACGAGAACCATCCATGTGTCATGATGACATGTGGTCTAAGAAGAAAGTATGGGCTCGCCAAGGTGGAAACGTCGGTATAAAAGAAAGACACGCGGCCAGTGTCAAGTGGAATGTGAAGGGGATTTCAAGGCCAATGATTAGACGGCATGTGGTATTACATAGCCAATAGAAAAGTGGGACCCAGAGAAAAGCCAAAGCCGTCAGTTAATCTAATACTCAATCAAGTTTCTTTTGATCGAACGGTTGGCGTTATTTCACAAGACTAAGCTGCCCAATAGTTATGCCTCGCGAAGTTGCGAAAGAACAAAATGAAGCACTTGTAGGAATATTGTGACTCGTTGGAGCGAAAAATACGAATTCTTGTAGGAATTCAATTTCGAAGGGACGGCCGAAGCATGTGGAATCAATGTTATAGTTAAGGCCCTGAGTACAAATATTTGATTTCCTAACAACCGAGTAAAGATATCTTTTAAAGGATTTTGCAGAAGAGCAGACACAGAGTTATTTTCCTGATATACAGAGCAAGTCGGTTCAGTTGCAGAACAAATTCCTTCAAGCAAAGAATAGGTTCTCTTGTATTTTTGTGTAGCAATTCTTGTGCAGGCATTTATTTCTTGCATTTACAAAATGGCTCCTAAAAGGGAATTCTTCGGCAAGGTTAACTATTTAGAAAGAAGTCTATGTGATGATTTTTTAGAACAATTGACGTTGTCAACCAATCAGGCATCAAAGGCTAAAGAGTTAGTTCCCAGGGCTCCCCATTTAAAAATAGGAGAAGGATTATATGAGAAGGGCAATTGGTTGAGAGACCCACAGGTTGGACAGTCTGGGTTGGGGTTATTCAAAGTGGGATTCAGAATGAGAAATTATCCTGCCCCGCAAAACAGTATCTGGGAACTGGATGTTGGAAAGCTAGTTGTCCCAGGAGTATTCATGGATACAGACTTGCTAACCCAAATGGCGTTAAATTATGATCTAGTCACAAGATGCATCCGGGATGTAAATGGGAAAACCCTTGTTGAAATTAATGCTGAAGAGTTTAGGACGGCATTTGGGCTTAATGAGTTCACAAACTTCCTAGAACCTATAAATTTCACATCATTAGCCCAAATTTATGGTGCACAAAGGAGTCATCTCAGGAATGGGCCTCTCAAGGAACTTTTTGTGAAAATAGGAGGGTTAACAGTTGTAGGACCTAACACACAAGAGCCCTTCTCATTAAGTATGTTTACCCTGAGGACTAAAGGAATGTACTGGGTACTTTGTCAAGTTCTAGGAGAAGATGCTAAAGCAAATATGCTAAATCATTACTTGCTAATGATTGTCCAGATTTTGAATCCTTCTCTTGCTATCACATTTGATTATGCCTCTTTCATTGCCGATGCTATCCATGGAGGGTTGATAGGAATACAGAATGGAAAGGTGGACAAACCTTTCAGATGGTATTCACTCCTAATGCACCTTTTTCTCTTCAAAGGTGGTGATTATTTTGCCAGTGGACTAGACCTGGTTAAGGAGAAGGAAGGAGAAAAAATACCAGTACAATTATGGAGTACTGTGTTGTCATGGGACAAAGAGGATGCTAGTTTTTTGAAGTTTGATAAATATTTTGCATCCAAAATAAGGACTCTCCTCTGCTCTGATAACCCAAGAGTCCCCAAGGTTCTTCTGGAATTCATAAGGCCAAAAGAATTTGCAGAGAATATAACAATTGTTCATAACTGGGGTGACATTTATTTATATCCAATCGCCACAGTTTTCAGAGTTTTTGGTTTTAGGGGCACTCCTTTTTTGTTACCTTACCAGGTCCCTCTCAAAGTGGGAATAGCAGAGATCCTTAGGCAAATTGGTGGCCTATAAGAAGCAGAGTTGACAGGCAGAGGTAAAGGGACTATTTTCCCTGCAACTACCATAGCCCACCAATTTGTAATAACAAAGGGAGGCTGGAACTACTTTGAGGATTTCCTCAAACCATATCATTTGTCCACTGCAGTGTCTAGGTGTGCTAATCCAGAGGACTTCTTCAACGGTGTGTTTAGAAAGAAGGTAGCATGCAGAGGTAGACCTCATCAATTCCAATTCCCTGAAGACCTCATCAGAAATAAGTTTGATCTAGATGAGTAGGAGCTAAGGAAAGAAAAGTGGGTGGCTTATAAGAAAGCCTTGGATTTTGTGCATCAGTTTGATGCTAGCTATGACCCATTGTCTAGCTTCTTCCCACTCAAAGAGAAAATAAAGTTTTTGATTGTTTGCTTTGAGGATGTGATGCAAACACTGAAGGAGAAGAAGGAAGTTGTGATTAAGAGAAACCCTGAAAAAGCCAGAATGATCCTAAGCAGGTCAGCTTCTAGCAAAGCAATTCCTCCTAGTGATTACATACTGCACAAGAAATCATGTTACAGTGTGCTAGTGCCTACAACAGGGAAGCCCTCTACATCCAAAGGAAAGAGGAAGATACAAGATGTCATTGACATCCAAGATAGCCCAAAGAAGGAAAGGGTGGGGAAGGAAGTGCAATCAGATACACCTTTGTATTCCCCATCCCAATCCCCTATCCATATAGGAGATGAACAAGCAGCAGCTGAATACCTCTTGCAGTTGGGTAGTTTAGGGGAAATTGCATACACCTATGATGAAGTGGAGGAAGGGATGCCAGAAGAACCCATTGATGCTGAAATGGACATCACCTCTACTGGACTTAAAGGCCAGGAGTGGGATCCTGAGATAAAAAAGGCAAGTAGTGCCTTTCTAGCTGATGACAATTTTGTCACATCGGAAGCATTTGTGCAATTCATTTGGAAACAACATATAGATAGATATAATGCTAGATGCGAGACAAGAAAGGCTGAGCAGCCCAATAAAGATCCAGCCTTAGTGGAAGAAGAAATAAAACAAGAGATGATGGAAGAATTCAAAACCATCACCCCTGAGCAGGGAAGAGATATGGTAGCACAAGCTGGAGTGCTTATCTTACCAGAGTGGGACATTGCAGATGCCCTGGTGTTAGATGCAGTAAGAAAAGAGACTAAACCCATGGAAGGGGTAACTTTCAATAAAGATAATGCTGCACTAGTCATGTGGTCTCTCAAAAGTAATGAGAGAAAGAAAGGCAAAGATACCCCAGGGTCAAGTTACCTTGGTGGAATGATGGTAAAGAGAGTGCAAAGTACAGGGGTAGTAGAAGCTGCTAGCACTGTGCTAGAAACTACAAAATTCAGTGTTGCAGTGGTAGAGAAGGAAGCCAAAGAAAAAGAGGCCCTCCAAATTAAGTTGGAAATAGTTTTAAAGGCCTATAACAGTGCCAAGGAGGAGGTAAGAGGTAAAGATAGCATCATTGCTAAATTGCAAAGCCAGTTGATGGGACAATACCAACAAGGTGAGTCTTCAACACTGATGATTTCCTCTTCTCCTGCAAGACCTCCACCTACTAGTCCCATCATTGAACTTCCACCATCTCCAGCACCCTCCATCTCTCAAATGATTGAGATTACTCCCCAGGAACTAGAAAACCTGAAACAGGATCAGGCCTTATATGCAGGGAAATATGAGGAGAAAGTAAGGGCCACAATCTCCAGTTTTGCAGATACAATAAATGCCTCATTGCTTTACAACAATGTGGAAAAAATTATGGAGATATGGAATGAGCTGAGGAGAGATAAGGCCATTTTGACACCCATTTTTGACAGATGGAGGACTAGGGAGAAAGATCTAGAGTTCATGTGTGTATCTTGTGATGAAGCAAGAGCCAATCCCATCATCAAATCCACTTCTGATGTTGCAAAAGTCTTAATGCAATTAGCAGCAGAAGTGGACAATGTGGATAGGAAGGTTAATTTGTGTAAGAAGGAATACACTGATCAAGTTTTTGAGTTGCTCCCAGGAATTTTTGCTAATCAGAATCAGTTAAAAGACAAGTAGATATGGCTTAAGGAGATAGAGGCTAAATTGTCCGCAAGAGTTAAAGGAATCATTGATCTTGATGATACTTCTTTCTTTGTTGTGACAATACAAGAGATAGAAAAAATTAAGTCACATTATGGTTTCCTTAATTCAGAAGTCAACAAACTGAGAAATTCTTGGAAAAGGTTGACTAAAATTAAAGATGATGTGATTAATTTTTCATGGCCGACATAAGAGATATATAGTGAGTGGGCAACTAAATATGCTACCCAGGATCAGGAACAGTTGGAGAGTGCCCCTGAAAAGATAGAAGAGGTTGCAACAGAACAACAGGTTGAAGTAACTGCAGAGGCTGAAAAGAGCTTGTAACTGCTTTTGCGAAAAGATTGTAACCTCTTTATTTTGAAAGAAATGATTGTAACAAACTCTCCTCGAGAGGTCCGAAGCTTTGTGCATCCATGTTGTTATGAATGGATACCAAGACTAGAGGAAAGATGATCACAAAATTTTGTAAGAAAACGCTGCAGAAATTTATCTGAGATTTTCTAAGTCTAATGGAGAATCAAAATTTATTGTAATATTTCTTGAATTGAATATCAATATACAGGGCACCGGTTTTGAGTAAAGCTTTGTGTTGTCTTCAAGTTCATTCACAAATTTATTTACTGTTTTCATTCTGAATAATCCAGGGTTGTTCTGTTTGAATGGAATTGCAAAGCAATTTTAGTATAAGTGTTTGTTAGCTTTTCTCTTTAGGAGGGAAATTAAATACACGGGATCACTTATACCAGTAAATTCTTTGGGAGGAATTTTGAATTTTGAGGACCATAGCTTAGTTTGGAATGCTTGAATTCTTGTATGTGTCAGGCATATATAAGAATTAATAGAAACCAAGCCAATGGGAAGCATAAAGATGTATTGTTTGAGGAGTTTTATTTAAGTTTAGATGACTCTATGACCTTGGATAAGGCACTAGTATTAATTGAAGTTGTTTATTGCATGCTTTGTTGATCGAAATGTTGAATTTAAGTATGATTTCCATCCTTTGTTTTTAGTTGATTTCAAGGTGAATAAATCCACTAGTTTTCTGGACTGGTTTGCTATGGGTTTTTATTTGAAAGTGTGAATTTAATTCACAAAGGTATACCCACCTGGGCTCCGAGGAAGCCCAAAGCGTATAAGGTCTATCCAAACCTTGTCATATGTTGTC
The DNA here is from genome assembly GCF_030272615.1 of Cryptomeria japonica. Lineage (NCBI taxonomy): Eukaryota > Viridiplantae > Streptophyta > Pinopsida > Cupressales > Cupressaceae > Cryptomeria > Cryptomeria japonica. Next base: position 138,575,273 of record NC_081412.1, on the reverse strand, counting down.
TTGAGAATTTCTTTATCTCCGATGTCTCTTCTGCACCAAGCTTGAATCATATTATTCTAAGGATATTTAAAGGGAATCAGATTTTGAAGACAATAGACACCTAAAAATTTCTCCTTAATCGTATACTAATTATTCATCTAACTAATTAAGTAATTCTTTAATGATTTGATTAAACTAACTATTTCTTCTAATCATCACCCTTCAATATTTCTAATTATTCTATTTCTATTCTCAAATGATTTTAATTAGTTAACCCTATTTCAAATATTAATTAAATAATAATTATTTAATTAATTGCAATTTATTCCTTAGTTAAATAATCTTTATTATTTAATTAAGCTCATTTCTAATGTTTAAATAATTTCATTTAAATTATTAATTAATTATTCCTCCAATTCCCCAAATTCTAATTCCAATTAATTTCATCTAATTTCATTTCATCTTTTCCCAAATTTGAATTTCACCTAATTCCAATTAATTTCATTTCATCAAATTGACATTTCACCAAATGTTAATTTCAATTAATCTCGTGTGCATTTCAACATTCAAAAACCCAAATTCAAATGCAAATCAAAATGAAATTGAATTTCAAGTCAATCTCCTACAAAACATGTTGAAAATCATAACTAGTTGATCAAATTAGTTAACTAACCAATTAACTCAGTTAACTCTCAATCACCTTTTTTTGACTAACCAGTTATCTCTTAATCAGTTCAGTCATCTCTCAATCAACTCAGTGAACTGGATAATCCATTTAGTTCACTAGCCAATCTATTTAGTTGACTCCCCAATCAAATGAGTTAACAGATCAATCTATTGAGTTCACTGATCAATCAATTTTAGTTGACTATCAATCAACACTTGAGTTCAAATCCTCACCCCTTTTGTGTTGAAAACCTATAAATTCAACCTCTTTTCTCAATTCAATATAGAATCATAGTCTTCAAACAATTGTCTAATCTATGTAGGAATCCCAGTGCAACACCTGAGAACCACCTACAAGCACAATTCAGAGAAGCACAATGGAAGCAAAGATGCAGGATGAGGGAGTCTTTATTTGAATTCATTTCTCATTTTGTATTTATTTTCATTGATTATGTTTGATGTTTGTTAATTATTTGAGAGTTGGTGATTCGTTCTTATTTGCTAATTAGCTTAATACATATGACATTTAGGAATGAAAACATAAGGTATTGACTTTGAGGAGACTTTTGCTCCAGTAGCTAGAATTGAAGTTGTTAGATTATTTCTTGCCTATGCTACTTACAATTTATTAGATGGATGTCAAGTTAGCCTTTCTTAATGGTGAGCTAGAATAAGAAGTTTACATTAAGGAACGAGATGGTTTTCAGTTGACAAATTAGAAAGATATGGTTTGCAGATTGAAGCAAGCCCAAAGAGCTTGGTATGCTAGATTGGATAAGTATTTGATGAAGCTTCAATTCAATAAAAAAACTGCTGATAGTAATATTTATTTCAAGATTGATAATGATAACATCTTGATTGTTGAAGTTTTTGTTGATGATATTATTTTTGGTGGAAATGATGGTTTGTGCAAGAAGTTTTCTAATGATATGCAAAATGAGTTTGAGATGTCTATAATTGGTGAGATGAAATTCTTTTTGGGATTTAAAATTACTCAGTTGGATAAAGGTATTTTCATATCTCAGTCTAAGTATGTGAAGGAATTGTTGAATAAGTTTGGTTTAGATGATGCAGATCCTATTGGTATACTTATGGTGACCGAATGTAAGTTGACAGAGGATGATGACTCTCTGAAAGAAAATCAAACTAGATATAGATCTATGATTGGTGGATTGTTGTATTTGACTCAAACTAGACCAAATATTATGAATGATGTATGTCTTATTTCTATATTTCAAGGTGTTCCTAAAGAATCTCATATTGTTGTTGTGAAAATAATTTTCATATATTTGAAAGGGACATATGACTTTGGTTTGTGGTATCCTGGAGATGATGACTTTACTTTGAGTGATTTTATAGATGTTGGTTGGGCAAGTGATATGGCTGACATAATGATTACTAGTGGTGATGCATTTTCTTGGGTAAGAGATTGGTTTCATGGATGAGTAAGAAACAAAATATTATATCTTTATCTACTACAGAAGTTGAATACATTTTTGTTGCTAGAAATTGTACTTAGGTGATTTGGATGAAACATATGTTGAAGGATATCAAAGTTATTTTTTTTGATCCTACTGCTATATACTATGATAATTCAAGTGCTATAATTTTTTTGAAGAATCTGGTGTTGCATTCAAAGACTAAGCATATATCAATCAAGTTTCATTTCTTGAGAGAGAAGGTGATTAAGAAGGAAGTCTGATTGGAGTATGTATCTACAAAGGAACAAATTGCAAATATCTTCACGAAGCCTTTGCCTAAAGATACATTTGAGTATCTCAAAGAGAAGCTAGGGGTGATTGACCCTCTTGATGAGAACTAAGATGCATGGACTTGCATCAATCTGATGGAATTCAAAGAGATATCTTGTGATCTAGATTGATGAGTGAGGTTGCTACTCAGGGGGAGTAGTCAATGTGTGGTTCATTTGTTCAGATTTGTGTGTTTATCTAAGGGGAAGAGACTATCTTCTAAGGGTGAGATAATAATGATTTGTATGTGCCTTTTGCATTGATGTCAAAGGGGGAGAGAAGAATGTGAAAAACTATTATATCCTATGCTGATCTCAGGGGGAGACTGCTGAGAGTTATGGGAAATTGTTGAGTGTTGATTTATTTCTTTGCATTGATTGATTTTCACATTCATATGTTGCCATCAATGCCAAAGGGGGAGATTGTTGGATATTATTCTGAAGTTTGTTGGAATGATGTGTTGTCATCGATGTCAACATATTTCTGTGTATTATAATGTTGCAGTTAAATTGGATGAGTTGTTTTGGTCAGTGTGTTATAGATGAGCTATTATAGTTTAATGGATTTTGAGATAAGTATCTCTAGTTGATTCAACAAAAGTTTTAGAGGTTCGCATTGTGATTTGATCAAGTTATGAGATCTATTATTATGGTTGATATTCATTTGTCTGTGTTATTTGGTATTATAAATTATGCTCCGCATTGCTCCGAAATTGCAATATCTTGGTTTGCGGATTTGGCAAAGTGTTTGGGACATTCATATGTGTCCTAAATTCAAATGGTTCATGAGTTGGAGGTCCACAAGTGAATCTTTCAGTTTGATAGTGAGTCTAGTTGGTGTTCTTGAGGTTCGTTATAATGATGATGAAGATTCTAGTAAGTAGTGATGTTTCAGTTGTTGTTGTGGTGATTCACTTTTCTTGTGGATGTTTCTAGATCATGTTCTATCCATGTTGATAGTATGCATTGATTGTTGTGCGCGTTGTTGATCATTTTCTTCATCCGGTGGTGTTATTTGTGTTATGTGACATTCATGATGATTGTAGTATGTTACAGATGTTTGAGGTGTAATTATTGGAAGTGTTTCTTGCGTGTGGTGTTGGTTTAGGTCCAGACTATGTCTTAGCTGACATTGTTTTGGTCTGCATGTATTGTTGTAGTGTGTGAGGTTATTGTTTTGTAATTTGTGTTGAGGGTTTAGCTAACCTTGAAATATAGTTTGATGATTTGTATAAATATATGTAATATTCACGTGAGAGATGTATCTGCATGTGTGAACATTGATTTTATCTTTCAGTTGTAGAGGAGAAGTGTGAAGAAGCGTAAAAGAGAATATTTTTGAGTATATGTGCTTAATGCTTAATTGGAACTGTAACAGGCATGAGAAGATGCTATTTTATAAATTCATGATCCTTCAGATGTAATTTGAATATTTTTATAAGGAAGTTAGCCTTCCCCAAGGTTGTAGCACTTCTTGTTTTGTGATTTGAGCAGTGGGCTCTAGGCAGTGTTCTTGAATGCATGTGCATTCCCTATTGTAACATTTACACATACTACTACAGAGTATCATCTCATTGTGGGTAGGTTACCATCGTGGTTTTTCCCTTGACCAGGTTTTCCATGTCAAAATTCTTTGTGTTATATGTGGTGTTATTATTGTGTTTATCTTTATTATTGTTGCAGTTGATCAGATCTGAGATTGTGCTTAAATTATTTAATTCAGTGAAAACTAATCTACCCCCTCCCCTCTCAGTTTTCCTCCATTGTTGTTTCTAGCAATATAGATCCTATCAAATCACCCACCAAAATATAATTATAGTGAAAGAAGTTCAATCTAGGAGATAGAGAGGACCTAAAAATATTACCCCCCCTCTCAGTTTGCTGCATTGTTGCCAAAATCATTGCGAGTATTTATGTAAGCTGATACTCTCACTAAAGTGGGGACTAAATGTAGCATCCTAAAATTGCACCCTTTTCAATTTTGACCGCATTTGGGGCCCTCACCTTAGTGTTCTCATCCTCACTTTTGATATGGACCTATTTATACCTCTACCATGCAATAAATGTCATATTATCTCATTATAACTTGCATTGAACCTTAACCCTAGCCCAAATATGGGGTAGGACCAGGGTGTGGTGCCTTGGTCCTCACCAGGACCATGATGCCACACCATGGTCCTCCTTAGGTCAGCTCTAATTTGAGTGGGAAACCTTGCTCCATGTCCGCCTATGTCAAAAAATTAATATATTTGACAATGGGCATGTATATAAGGAGGTCTTCCCCTCTCATTTGGGAAATAAGGCAAAAAAGTAGATACAAGAACATAAGGCAAACTACAATAAAGCATTCAAGCATTGAAGCATTCATCATCAAGCATTTCTAGTGGCCTTCAAGGCTGCATATTCTTCATCTATCAATTGTGGAGCAACATTACATCATTCATTTGCAAGAATGTGTGTGTGATTAAGGTTTTGTCATATTCATGTCATTTTCATACAACATATGTGATTACATTTAAGAAGCAAAGCATCATCATCATTCATTACAGATCTGAGGTATACCCTTCCATCATTTGTTTTAAGTGTTTGCAATATTTCATTCAAGGTTGATTCCAAACCAAGGTTTGACTTAGGCAAACCCCTATTCCCAACCCTTTTTCCCTTCTTTATGTGTGTAGGAAACAAGTATAGAGTTGCACTCTTTAGAATAAGCTTCATTCATAGAGATGAATCAATCTTTTTTGATGCACAAAAAGTTCAAAGGATCATGGTGCCACCTCCTAGTCCCAACTTTTTAGCATCTTTTTTAGGGTCGTATCCGACTCAACTTATATTGCTCAATTCTTGGTTCTCAGCTCGATCCCGCATTTGTAGCTCACTGTTTTCTCATTTTTACCTTCATTTTTCAAGACTTTACCTGTTTCAGCCTTTCAAATTACAAAAGAGAGAAAAATCATACAAAAACATTCATCAATCCACTTAGTATTCAGTCCTTATCTGATTTTGACTGAATCTAGTGCATTTCCTTCACTCTTTTGAATGTAAAGGTTTTCCAAGAGAAGTTGATTTGGTTATTTCTTCCTTCTATGTTGCAAATTGCCAAATCAAATTTTTCCTTTTACATGAAGGAGATGTTAGCAGTATCATCTACAAGTACCATTGAGACATCTCAAGTTGTTATTGATTCCCTATAGTCTCCACAAGAACTAAGAAGAATAAGTAGATCTACTATTGCCACTACTACTCTAACTAAGCCTTTTGGACCTACACAAACCCCTCCAAGCAGAAAGAGATCTACTACTGATGTCCTAGAGAAGTCAAAGTTTGCTAAGAAGAAGAAGCCAAGAAAAAAGTAGAAAACTAAAGAGAAAAGGTTGATCCTATAAATGTAGAAAGTGATGAAGAAGAATTTTAAGAAGAAAATAAGCTTTAATATTAAATAGAAGAGAAAATATAATATTGTAAGGAGAAGAGGTAGGAAGATCCAAAGGAAAAGAAAAGGAAAAAGGTAAAGGAAAGGAGAAGGGGAAGGTCAAGAAGATAAAGAAGACTCCTCATGAGTCATCTGAGCAATACCCCTTAAGTTTGGATACAATTCTCAATTCAATAGAGAGTCATGGGGCTTAGAAGAAATTTCTAAAGTTTATCCAAATGTGCTCCTATATAATTAGGAAGTCATTGAGCAATCCCTCATCAGTGTATGATGAAGTGCATTTTGACCTTAAGTGACATTTTGGATCATCTTCTAAAGAGCCTTGCTAAAGTATTCTTGGAGACAAGAGATGAGGTTGTGAAGATAGAAAAGGAGTTGAGAAAAAAAATCTTTGAGATGGGTTGGATCCTCACTATCTAAGGATGAAATGACAATGATTATTCAAAGGCAATATTAGGAGTTGAGAACAAAGCAAAGGGTGAACAACCTAATGATTATGAGATATGATGATAAAGATGAATTTCAAAGGGAAACAAAGGAAATAACTCCAAGGATCTTGAAGGATATAAAAAAAGGTGATGTAGTGATTGAGGGCGACTCTGATTGTGGAGGAGATAGATGATGTTTTTATTGTTTATGTGTCAATCTTTAACATTCACATTTCAAGAAGTGATGATGATAAAAAGAATGTTGATATAGAAAAAGATAAGGAGACTTATCCTCCAAATAATTCTAACAAATTTGCACAAGGTGTAGTGTGATAAAGTGAAGTGAATGTCCCTCTTCTAGAGAATACAAGGAAAAATGAAGAACAAAACATTCCATAGAATATAGAGAGTGTTAGTACAAAGGAGAATGCATAGATTGGAAGTGAAGAAGAGAAGGAAGAGAATAATATTGAGAGGAGTCAAGATGCAATCAAGAAAACATATGAGAAACATGATACTTCCTTCAAAAGATAAGATTTTGTCAAAGACGTATTAGGTTTGCAAATGCAATTGGAACCTATGGTGACACCAGAGCTATTACAAATTCTAACTCATGAATTTCAAATAGACACAAATATTTCTCCCCTTCATAAGTTTCAGTTTGGTGGCATCCTACATGCCTCTAAAAGAAAAGAAGTAGTATAGGAACATCATGTGAAGAAGAAAATCCTAGTTGATGATGCAATGAAAATAATACATGAAGGCTGTTAGAAGTAAACATACATTCTTCCTTAGCTCAAGAAAAAAAAATTGAAGTTACTAATAAATTCTTTTAAGGATCATTCTTCTCATGCTGAGTAGAAGGTAGAGCAAGAAGCTTTGTGAAATATGAGAGATAAAAGAATGGCAAAAGTATTTGACTAGTGTGCCAATGCAAACAAAAAACTACAAGGGAATATAAAGGAGTTCAAAGGTATTGTTGATTAGTCTATTTCTCTTTATTAATTTTGTTTAAGGTGGTCTAATTATACCAAAAACATTAAAGTGGAATTGACTTAATTGACTTTTAGATCTTTCCATTTGCAAGAGCCTATAATTTGACAAAGGATAAGGATGTTTTCACTAGAGTTCAAGTGGAGAAACTTCATTTGTAGCTATCTTTGTTGTAGGACCATAAGGATCAATTAAAGAAACAATATAGTTTGTTGAGAGAAATAGTAAATTTGAGATTGGCTTCATTATCTAGGGTTTTAGGAGAAGTAGACAAGATAGAATAGATGATGAAAGTACTTGATAATGTAGATGAGGCTAAATGTTTGTCAAAACCAAATTCTTTCTTCAATAGAGGAAAACTGGGATGCAACTTTATCCCACCTCAAGGTAATGTATAAGGTTATCTTACCTTATAAGGGAGTTTCTAGTACAAAGATGAGACATTTTTGTGGTGGATTGCAATATTATTTTTGGTGTTATTTGAAATATTTTAAGTATATAGCATCAGTTTTTGAGGGACCTCCATCTAAGTGGGAGAGTTTTGTAATGAGTGCACACAATTCAAGGGAGTCTATGCAATATTTTTTATAGTTAATATACCTTTTTTAATTGATGTCAAAGGGGGAGAGAAATGTATATCTAGTATGTATAAGAAGATAAGATTTGTAAATAAAGGTGTGTTTCCATCAAAGATAAAGGGGGAGATTGTTGGAAATATTTGCAACATGGTGTTGTCATTGATATCAAATGAATATGTATTGGAAACTTGTGATCATTGATGAAGTGGAAGAGGCTGAGAAATGATATTGTATGGTGAGACATTTGACAAAGATGGTTTCACTCAATGCTTGTTATGATCAACATGATTGAGGAATGTCCGAAGGATCACCAATTATATTCATGGCGGAACGCTGGTTTGGATGATTTGTAAGTTTGTGATATAACACTATTACATATACTTTATGTTTTGGTTATGAGAGGAAATTGCACTGATTGGTGGCTACATGATCAAGGACTTAGTAATTTAATATTTGATTCAAATTTATTCAAGAGCTTGTAATTTGGTCTGCATCTTGTAACTTTACAAGATCTAGTTATGCAGTTCTAGAGGTAAGATTGATAGTATGTAAGGTGTCAAATTTATAGTTCTCCAATCATATCTACTTCTACATCAAAAGTTATAAGTGTCTACTCTCTAGACTAAAATCTAATATTGCAGTGAGTCCTACTTGACTCACTAGAATGCTCTGCATTATTTCACGGTGATTGATATGCTTGTGCAGTTTTGGGAACATGTTTAGAAAGGTAGAAGGATTCAATGGTATGCATTTTAGATGAATTGGTTCTATGCAGTGCAATATCTTATGTGTTGAAATATCATAGATTATTTGAGTTGCCCTATTTTTACCTATTTATTAAGTTTATTCTTTTTTGCTAGCATTTAATGATTGGTTTCTTCAGGAGAATATGAGTATGAGTACAAGAATACAAGTATGAGGACAATATTATGAGAATATTCTTTTAGGGTTAAGGTTAATTTTATTTACCGACTTTGTACTTGTTTCCCTAAGCATTGAATTGGTGTTGTACTATCTTACTGGATAATAAGAAAATATTGGATGGTTGTGTTCTATGGATGTAGCCAATATTGGGTAAACTACATTAAATCTCTATGTTATTTGTGTTGTGTTTTTTTTGTCTTTGTGTATTTGAATTTGTATATAATTGTTAATTTGTATTTGCTCCAGATATACCTAAACCCTAACAATAATGAAAATAAATTTTTAGCACCTCCTAATCAAAATTTGCAAATATTTACCAATTCTTTTATTTCTCATCCTACCAATGTTGTTGAGCATAATGATAGAGATTTTATAGCTATTAATATTATATGTCATGAAATAAAAAAAAAATGTTTTGAAATTGATTGAAAAACCTAAGCCTAAGTGTGACCCTAACATCACCTTTGAATCAAGATATATCATTAAAGAACCTAATGGTCCATTATACATTACTACAAAGATTAAAGGAAATCTCTCATGTGGAGTGCTCAATTATCCAGTATTCCTAGTGAATGTTATCACATAAGAACATCTCTATACACAACAAATTCATCAAGATACATATGATAAATCTAATGTTGTGATTAATGTTCATGATGGTTTCACTTGTCCCATTGTAGGTTCCATCACCCTTCCCATTGAAGTTGGTACTAAGTTCTTAGATGTTGTCTTCTCCATTATCCCTACCTTTAACCAATTACATGTGAATTTGGGACACCCTTAGCTTGATTATATTAAAGATATAGATATACCTTCTACCATTCATGTGTTTGAAGTTCTCTCACAATGGGCTTGAGTTCATATATTGTTGGATATTAGGTTGACATCAATGATATTGCCAACATAAAATGCTACTGAAAACTCTTTCAATATCAACATTAGGAAGAGAATAAGAGATTTGTAAATATAAATTTTGATATCTACCAATGAAATCAATCACTTTCTCTTTAGCACCTTGTTTGCAATGCACTAGATAAGTCAATGTAACTAGTGGCCTGGAATATTGTTTTGAAAATATTGCAAAAAGTTATCCACTAGTTGTTGAAAATTTTGAATCAAATTACTAGGCCAATCAAACATTGAAACTTTGAAACCTTAGAATTTAAAAAGATCCAAATATCAAATTTTGATCTTCTAAATTCATGAAAATTACTAAGTACTAATGATCAAAAGTATTCACAAAAGGTCAAGGAATACCTTTCCCCATGGAACAATCTACAGATCGTTCAAAGCCCTAATGGACTTTAAGTCTTGATGAACTTGTTTAAAAGTTGATATTTTCAAATGATTTTGCAATTTACTTGTTTGAAGGGAATGTTAAAAAATCCTCATTTGTGTGGATTCCCCAACTGGTCTAAAAACCTAACTTTTGAAAAAGGATATCAAAGATTTAGGATTTTCATGACTAAATGGAATGTCGAACCTAGAAAAATGACCTACCAAGCATTCAAGAAAAAAGCACAACAAACACATTGAAAGTAAAAAAATGAAGGATTAAAGTCAAAAATACCAAAAATTTGGAGATTACTTCATTTGATGGAATGACCGACATGGTCAATTTAAAGCACTAAGTAATGAAGGGCTAGGAAAAACTGACAATGATGGAGATATCCAAGGGGACATAAAATCCCCGATTGTACCCAATCCATGACAAAATACACTAAAAGGCTAAAAAAATGAAAAAATGGAAAACTAATAGAAACAAGGAAGGTTCCTAAATGAGCTCCAATCCTTGAAATTTCCAAGCTTTGACATTTCTTGAAACATTACAAACATGGTTGACATAAGTCCAATTTTCACATAAGCTTAAATTTACGGTCTTGTGAAAATATGATGGTATAAATAATTTAATTTATTTTTATATTAATAGATTATGTCACTAAGTCCTAAAAGAGTTTTTTATTTCTAACCCATGATTGAAATAACTTGTTGGTATTTTGATGTGTTGCATTCGTTTTTTCATTGATGTCAACACTTGTCAACACTTATCAGCACTTGTAGATCTTTGGTTTTGTTCACCGGCAAGTCAGTGACTTATGCATAGTCATCGATATTTGGTTCACTAGCAGGTTATATTGTTCACTGGCACTTGGAATGACTTGGAGACTACTTGGTTATGTCAAAGACATTGTTTGGACACTTTTTTATGGTGATTTATTCATTGGTCTATTCGGGTTTGCATATTTTCTATTACTGGCAAATAGGTCTAGAATATGCACCAGGAAGAATATCTATTCCAGATCGGCATGACACGTTATGGAGATGATTTGTTATTATTATAAATGCATTGAGCCGACATAATGCATCACATATTGATTTATTTGTAATTGATTTTATTGTAATATTCTTTTTAAGCTGACCTACACATTTGGTCTTAGGCTTTGGTATATATATAATATATCTTTTATGAGATTGATATGGGAATGTAAGTAAGTGCGAATAAGGTATATGTGAAAATAAGTAGAGCTATACACGCATACATCATTTGAAGATTGAAGGAAAGTTTTGAGAAGATAATCAGAGCTTAACTGGTACTGAATCTAGCATATGAAGATGCTATTTTGAGCAGTACATTATCATTGGATTTAACCATCCAATTGTAGTCAGTGTGACTCCCATCTTGTGATTGAGTAGTGAGCTCTAGGGAATTGGTCTTTCTACATGTGCAGACTCCATATTGTACACACATACTATCTGTAGTAGCATCATCTGATTGTGGGTAAGGTTTCCCACCGTGGTTTTTCCCCTTATAGGGTTTCCACATACAAATATTTGTGTTATGTTTTGTGGATGTTATTGTCTTTCTATTTCATGCATTAAAATTTACCGGTACTATAATTAACTGCTAAACTGTCTACCAACATTAAAGTTTGGTTTATCGGCATTGATCATTAAGTCTGGTTAAGTCATATTTGGATTAAAATTTGTAGACAATTGATTCACCCTCCCCCCCACCTCTTAGTTGTCTCCAAACTAAATACCACCAAAGGAAGCTAAGGGTGAGGGATCATCAAAAATAGCTAAGTCCAAGAATTACCAAACATAGACACGATGACGTATGATTTTAAGAGATTTCTTTCTTCATCAAGGATTTTATCATACTATAAAAGCATTGAGGACACTAGTTTGGGATATTGTTTTATAAGAAATCTATAGTTGAGTTGGCATTCATATGCTATAAGATGAAGGTTACACTCACACTACCCAAGGAGGATCTCAATGGTGTTATTTCAAGATTTCTATTATATTTTGTTGGCCATACTCTTTTGAAAAATGATTTATTGTAAAATAAGGTGCTTAGTCAATTTTAAATAAAATTGAAATACCTAATATGCTATTTCATCCTTTTATTCCTAGGAAAGTGTGATCTTTTGTATTTTTGTTGAATTTTTGCTAAGCATTTGAAAATAATTAAATTTAAACTATCTTACAATTTTAAAAAAACCCACATGATTGGAAAACATCCATAGCACTTGTCTACACATCCAAACATCCATACCTCTTAGGTATAAATAAAATTAGTAAACTCATTCCAACATCACATCAACCTATAAACCATAATCAATCTCCTTGTATCAAAACCTATCAATAAAGTACATCTACATGTATATGTATATGTATATGTATCTCCAAATCCTACTGCATGGGTAATACCAAATCTCAAATGAAGCTCAAAGCATATCAAGTCTACCAATAACATATCATATGAAGGTGTGATAAGTAAATTCATACAAAAAGTACCAAGAACAATCACAAGTATGCACACATGCAACTCAAATGTGACATAATCTCCCACAATATGTCACCATCCTCTGAAATCATATGAACATGAATCTCATGGAAGAAACCATATAATTAAGAGAGAAAACTTGTAAATCATAAAATGTCCTTCTACCAACACCTCAAATAAGCACCATTATGTCAAGTATGATCTCTTCCAAAACAACACCCAAAACCTCATTCAATATCTTAGATCAAACAATCATAAGTATCATAATATACTCATAATGATATCATAATAACAACATATGTAGAAGGAGATAACCAATGTCAAACATATCTCAAATGAATCCTTTAGACTAACAATCTTCATAGCTCAAGATCCATATTTATGAAAGATATCCATAAACTTAATGTACCTTGAACGAATGTAATGAGCAATACCTCTCAAGTAGTGAACTACTGAGTAGACCAAGAGTGGGGAATGAGAATTTTCATCAAGATATCAAAGTCATCATGACTCACTCTAAGAACAATCTCCTCTCAAGTCCATACCAAGTGAATACTCCTTAGACTTCCTGTTCAAACAACCATCTCAACACATATCTCTAAACACAATAGAGTACCAACATTACCTATGTCTCCATGTATCCATGAGCACCTATGATTGATCAATTCATGGCAAACTCCAAATGCAACATAGCACTATCATGAACTAATCAAGACAATGATCATACACTCAATACAAAGAGAACCACTAATATCAATGTTAAATCTCCAACCATGTAATCAAGAACATAAATATGACAACATGATGTAACCATCTCCTCTTAAGATATCATATACTTCAAGTGAACAAATCGTGGTCTCAAGAAAAATTTATCATGCCAATAGACACCTATTTCTGGCCACCCAATTAAATGAGTTTTATATTTGTTCATCCAACTATTAATTATTTAATTAATCCTTTATCCTTTTTTAACTATTAATTAAATAAATTATTCAATTTATTTGATTTAATTCACTTAACCAAATTCTAGCTTTTAATTAAATAAATAAATCATAATTGTTTAATCAAATCCCCCTCACATATTTGAATAAATTAATATTTATTTAAATCCCATCTCTCACATTTAAATAAATTATTATTTATTTAAAATCCTATTTATCCTCACCCAATTGCATTTTCCTACAATGCCCACTTACTCACTAATTTTCTTCTAAACCCTTCTAAATTAGCCTAGTTCCCCTCAAAGTATTTGCACATTCCTAAACTAAGGATTAGGAAGGAGTCACTTCTCAAATACATTTAAGGCTCTTACATAGCGTTAAAAGCCTTTTTCTCTTCAACAAGTTAACCCTCAAAGTCTCCTCAAGCCTTAAAGGCTTTAATCCAACTAACCCATCTGTGACTCTTGGTTAGAGAATTTTTCTCTTACTCAACCATCCATATAACCCTCAAGTCTTGTCAAGCATTTAATGATTTTACTAAGGTAATCCTCTAACCCTTTCACATTCATTTACCCCTTGGATAAAGCCATTATCCAATAACTCAACCACCTAGGGTAACCATCATGTCTCTTCAAGCATTTAATGCCTCTTCCCTCTCCTCTCAAGCCTTCTCATGATTCCACTTGTCACCATGGCATTGGTGAAAGTTGCAAACATGGATTGAGGATCAAGCCCTCCTCATGCAATCCTAGCTCTTGCTAAGTGAAATCCATCCTAGCCATCCAATTACCCATTTCCTCTATAGATAAAACTCATCCTCTCATTATCAAGGGTCTCGTGATCAAGGTTCTTGTCTATCAAAGCTATCTCTATCTATATTTTGTCTCTCATAAGCATATCAATCATTTTAGAAGCATTTTATTATCATAATCTCATTATCATAGCATAGTATCATAATCTCATTATTATAGATCAATTTCAATAGCATGGTTATTATCATATAGATCTTAATTGCATAGCATATAGATCATTTTATCATAGAACTCATCCCTTAATTTATCATTCTAAAAGTCAAGTGCTCAATGATTTGAGATCACAACCATGACTTGAGGAATCCTTGGAGATAGAGAACAATGGAACATCTTGGAATGCATTGATTGTTTAACTAGTTTATTAATTAAAATTATTTAATATATAAAGTTTCATTGGTATTTTTAGTTACTTTTTTATTAATTGAATGATACCACAATTCTAGCATATAATAATAAATAGTAATCATGACATAATAACAAATGTACTCTAAACCAAACATCACCCGTAACCATCTCCTATCACATGAAGATAACCATCTTCTACCAGCGTACCTACAAATGTGAAAGAATCTTCTAAAGCAAGAGGATTTAAGGAATCCTCCAAATATCTACACACTAAGAAGATCATCCACTATCCAATGGTGAATCCATGTCACTACCAATGAATCCAACTGAACCATGATACCGAGTCACACATAGAATCATGACAACCATCTCCTAAATGAAGATCAGAAAGGTCTACACATAAAACTAAAAATTCAATAACATCAAGTGTAACCATGATGTCCAAGCCAAGAAGATACATACAACCACCAATAAACCACCAATCAACAAACAATTCTACACTACTAATAATCACTATCAAAAGCTCCCACTGATTGTGTAACCAATGAATAACCAATCTATCGTGACATCATGATAAACCACATGCTACAAGTCGCAACACCAACTATATAAGTACTATAAACATCATCCATCCTCTCTGTAACATGCTGAAATTTTGAAAGAAATTTAAATTCAAATAATCTAACGGTTGCAAAAGAATAGCCATCAACATAAGCATAGAAAGATGGATATATATATTTTTATTTAAAATTAAAAATAGGAAGATGAATAATGATAATTGAAGATTAAGTACATTGAACTAAAAATTAAGCATACATGCAATATCAAGAACTAATTAACTTGCATGAAATGAAAGAGAGCTAGGGTTTAAAGAGTACTTTTCAACTGATGCTAAATTCTAAACTTCAAACTCTGTCATTCTACTAGTGGGGAGGGAAAGTATCATTAGGGCATTTTTCTGCCCAACCATAGACTATCTAGTCCCCCATGTCATATCCTTCTGGACTAGCCCGACCCTTTGCAGGGAGGTAAAGGAATACGAGAACTCAATGCCATCTGAGACTTGCTATTAGGACCTACACACTTAGTCGGTCATACGCTAAGGGTAACTCCCTACTAGTATGATGCTTTGAATAAGGGTGTATCTGGTGCTAAAGATCAGACTAGTGCATGCATTACACAACACTACCTTGGCCAAGGTTTTATACTGTAAGCATGAATTTATGCGTTGTCAATGATCTCTCCCTTCTCGGCAATAAGTCTAAGTTCTAGGAGTTCAAGTGAACTCAAGAGGGAACTAAGGTCCAACTTTTGTGTTAGCGTTCCATAGATACAATTTTATAACTCTTAAGTGTTATCATTTATTTCTTTCTCATTCGATTTGAAATGTTTTATAATGTATCAATTGAATTCCCAGCTGGGGAAGTTAGGGGCATACGTTTGCACCACTATGCTAAATATGCTTACCAACACATGTTAGGTATGCTTACACATACACACGAGTACAAATAACTTCACATATCCATCAAGTAATTCCAACTATAACCATACTGGTATCTACTTGATGGTATATGTCAAAGTACATGTACAAGTGTGCATACGTACCCATACCTTCCAATGTACAATAGGTATTCTAGGATTCCTTAGATTTAGAGTATAATTAAATTTAACAACTTAGCAATTGTCCCAACCATTGAATCACAATAATCCCAAATTTCATGAAGGGCAGAGATTCTATGGTTAAGATTTTATTCTAGTCTATAGTTCTACTAAAGAGTATACACAAACTTAACACATAGGCCTACAATTGTCATTACACAATTATTTCTACATTAGAGGTATATGTACTTGCGTTAAGGTGCATATTACAACTAAGACACACACTAGCTAATTATAACTTATTGGTTTTTCAGTTTAAGTTGACCGAAAGAAGCCTTGCTGCACCTTGATACCTAGTTATATTCTTATAATTTTTAGATTTTAGTTAGCTAAATGGTGTAAGTAGACATAACCTCCAAGCCTGCACACCAATATTTACATATTTATTCGTAATGATAGACCTTAGACATGCTGGTCTAGCGATAGTATAACCTTACTATTCACTCTAGATATGAGGATATTTTTTTGAAAAAAATAGAACAATATTGTGGAGGAATTAGGGTATAAGATGAGTCTACCACTATAATTCTAGATTTACAACATCTGAAGGAATTAAAACACCTAACTAGTTTACTGCATACAGTCTTCCAACCACTAAAATATTTTTCCTGATCTTTCATGATATATGCATACACATTGTTATATAGATACACATTAATATATATATATATATATATACACACACATACCCATGTTTACATATATATACATTAATGAGTATATATACACATATATGTATTCCAAATTAACTAGGTATGATAACCCTGTACGTAATATCATCACCATTTGATTTTACCAAAAATAGAAGGTAAAATTGGTGTTATGTAGAAGTAAACAGATATACTACATATATATATTTTTTTAAGGCAACATAAGGATTTATCTCTTCCCATTAAAGCATATTTTCAGAATTCGCATTACAGAAGGGAAAATAGTTCAAATATTTCATAACATATTGAAGAATAAACTGAATTTAGTTTCTTTCCTCTGTTTTCCAGAAATTGAATGAAAAATGGAAAAGGAAATAGTCGAATCAGTAGGTAACCAGACCACATGACTTGAAAGAAGAAAAATCCGTCAGAGGTTGCACTCTAATGGTCTTCACACTTGAAGCCCTTGAAACTTCGTAATGGTTGACTAGACAAGTCATGGAATTGCAGAGCAAAACCCTCTTTCTTTGTCGTCGCCAAGTAGAACAAAGATAAAAACCACCCTCCCTTTCTCTTCCAAAAATGGTTTAAGTATAGACTTTCACATGACTCTTCCTTTGTTCACCCTAATACCAAGAAAAAATCTTAAACTGCCCAAGGAGTCATGTTAATCCTGTGCTCCATTCATGCCTTTCGCATTTCTCGCTTCCAGCAGAAGCTTCCTGTGAAAATATCTTTTCATCCTTTTTCAAAGAAATGAATGCATAATAATATATATTTGGTGCTTTTTCCCTCCCAATATGCTCGATAAAATTATATCAAGGTTGAGAAATAAATCCTTTTAATCTCCTTTATATTTTTAAATTAATACCTCCTTCATGCTCGATAAAATCACAAGGTAAGGTGGAGCAATGAAAAAGGATTTATTAAAACTTATTTCCCTCTTGGCATAATTAAAATATTCCAAGCCAATTAAAGTTAGCAAAAATAAAATATTAATTTATTTAATTACAATAATCCTTGTCTTGCAAATTATTAGTTAATTTAAAATACTTATTTATATATATTTATATATATGTGACCCATGCATCCTACGTATACCTGATTGCGGTAGTACATATACGACTAGGAATATGTACTACCATACCCAGGTACTCGTATAGGATATATTTGTAACGTATATATACACATACACAAATATATATACCTATACACTAAAAGTAACATCAATCCAATCAACTTAATTAATAATTAATGAAATAATTTTCAATTATCTCGAGGAGCAACGACCCTAGGTTATAAACCCTAAATTCTTTACACTGACCTACTAGGTTACCTAGCGCACTGGCTAACAAGGTCTAACAAGATCAACATAGGTTTACCTAGCTTAGGTTAGAGTTTTTCTCAAATGGTATTGAGTTCTTCCTTCCTTTCACCTCTCGACCTGATGATACTTTCCCTCCTTTCATGGAGGACGATGATCTCCTGCACACACTTGGCCCACAGAAATCGGTTAGATCCAATCTTGTCTAGTTTTGACAATTAATAACTCATAATAAAATTGAAACATGATATCATATTTTTAACTGAAATTCATCAATTTACTATATCAAAATACATCAAATTGCATAGAAAATATAATTATCATTATTCACATATTGCATAATCATCTGAACAAATCCATCATTTAAAACATAAAACCAGGCACATTATACATCATACGAGTATATCAAAATGCACTAGGGTTAACATGTATCAGGATGTAAATAGTGCACAAAATCAACTAGGGCACAAGTGGGATGTAACACTCCCATCTCAAAGTAAACATAGCAATACAATAGTGACCATAGATAAGGCCAACTAATAAAATCTTCATCAATAAGGAATCAAACTTGGAGGATATAGATAATCCACGTCTAGGATCCCATATATCTGGATAACTTGTAGGTCAAAGATTGAACATGCAAACTCATCATCACATAGTAAACTACAAACTAAGATATCAAAGAGAATAATCCTATAGATCACATGACTCAAACACCAAATCAACATCTAATCAGATCTACCAAACATGTCAACAACCAAGTACCATAGTCAAGGAACCAAATAAGCATCAAGGAGATAAGAAACAACCTCCTTACATAAATATAAATCACCACCAAATCATCACAATCATGACTATATTGTTTCAATGCAAAAAGTATACCTACATAACCATGACACCATAATCATCACCAACACTATACCTACATCTAACTTTCACCCACACAAGACTCCTATCTCAAACCATGTCTAACCATGTCCTCAAACTGAAGCAGCCTATCGACCTATCACCATCAAAGTATAACTCTAAAACACACATGTAAACCTATACCAAGTAGTGCCAAATTTGATAATCAGTTGCAGCATTATAAATATCTCATAAAACATGCACTCTCTCAAGGTTTTGCCTCTTGACTCATCTAGATGGTCACACAATCACACCTTGATTCATAGAAACCTACAAGTGATCAAACAAGTACACAACTCTATATACTCATCAAACTAATTAAATAACAACACCACTATGTAAAGGACTAAACATGATGTCCAATGCTTATCTGAAATTAAAAATCTGATTCTGTATGCAAAAGTTATGACCAAAACTATGAAAAGGAGAACATTTGGCTTTCAAGGCCCAAAAATAGATCAAAACAACATAAACATGGAACCAAAATTGTACCATTGCATAGTAATCAAAACCAATTTTTTAAAGAGTATAAGAATTAAAAAATCCAACATCTCGGGTAAAAGTTATGCTCATTTAAAAAAAAATAGTTGATTTGCCTTTACAAGTAACTCCAAGGTGAGCCCCACTATCATTTTCATTTTTATTTTATTTTTCAAAAACATAAAAAATTCCCAAATTATACATAGATTGGACCTGACCACTTATATAATCTGATTTAATTTACATAGCTTCCAAAATTTAATAAAGTGTGGTGGTGGTTTAATAGGTTTAGGCTTTAATTTAAATATCTAATTTTAAGAAATGCAATTTTACTAGAAACTTTTAACTTTTTAAAAAAGTTTCAAAAGACTTTTCAAGTGTTTGTAAAAAGGCATGAAGGTGGGCATACTATCATCCAAGTATGACAAGTATGACAATGCATGTTTGTGCACTAAGTATAGGGTGAGGGGTGACGAATAATGATGAGCAGTTAGTACCAAACTGGTACTGAGAAGGGGGGGTGAATCAGTATAGACAAAACAACCTTTCCTTGAACCGGTTTGACTGCAAAGACTACACTCAACTGGTAAACAATAACATCGGTCAAAATAGAGAACTACCAGTAAAACTCAATGAGAATGTGAAAGACATAAAACTGGTAACTCTTAGCTCTCTATATAGTCTAATATCTCATTTCCACTTCACCCTTAAGCTCAAGCAAGCAATACATCAGAAATACTTAAAATCAATGAATCTACTTGCATTACCACTTTGACATAAAAAACTAAATCATCACATGAAAGGCATCACACATGACACACTGATTTTTCACGTGGAAACCCAACTGGGAAAAACCACGGTGGGGATGAATACCCACAAGATTTTCTTTGAACTCTTCTAAAGTCCGCTCTGTTAGGAGCCTAGTCCGGTTAAAGACTTTTACAATAGGTTCTGCTAGGAACCGATCCTGCTAGGGATCACCCGATTAGGGGATGCCTAAATATCCGGTTAAAGGTTAAAACCCTGTTAGAGGCTACCTCACAAGAGGATTTTAAGAACTCATTGAATTGAGTCACGCTATTAAAGGATTTACACAAAAGCCTATTAAAGCTACCCGATTAAGGGATTTTCCAACTACTGAAATGGTTAGAAGTCAACAGGTAATGCACTGATCTGATAACAACACACAATGCCAAGGCAGATCCACTTTAGGTCCTTTGCTTCTGCAATCACACTCTGCAGGTATCAACACACTTCTCTGGTCTGGCAAGAATCAAGTATCTCTTCACTTGGATACACACATAACATTTGCCAACAACTTCAAAATGAAAAACATCATCGACCTTATAGGAAATAGATAGGTCGGTAGCATAAACCCTAAACCCTAAACCTTTAAGTTTAACAATTCAGTTGGTTCAATCCTAACCGTTAATCATACTGCATTGAATACAATAGTCTTGAATAGATCTCAAGACGATCTCCATCGTTCATTCTTTGCCGCTTTAGGAAGTTGATAACCCATCACATGCTCTCCACCATTTACAGAGACTTCGCACATTCCTGAGGTAGATATGATCTATCTTCTTCATGCAAGATCCTCAAGGAAATCCTTCACACGCACAAGGCTGACGTGGCAACATGATCTGGTCTTCATTACAATGCTAACTCATCACAAGATGTCATCGGTTGAATCACACAGGCAATGCATCAACCGGAAACCCTGAAGCTGAGACTACCAACCAGTAGTCATGCCAAATGAAACCTGATACAAAACTTCCATATACCAGTTCTCATTCCAACATACCTATTCACCTTGAACAAACATGCCGCTTCACTTTTTCACATATATCGGTTTACATCATCATACTGGTTCTCTTGCCAGTTAGCTTACTACATTATACCGGTTCATACTTCAGCATATTGACATCAATGACAACATACAATATCATCATGCTCTACACATATGCCAACAAGGAGAGGTGGGTCTACATGCCCTTTCCCTCCCCCATCCCTGCACCCCACCTCCCCTGCCAAATATAGGTATATATTTTTGCTTTAAAAAAATTTTCACCTCGCTCATCACCAAAATGATTTTTTTTTTTTTTTCTAAATTTTTTTATTATTTTGCAGATTTTTAAAAATACCAATAGATTTATTTATTTTTTTAATATTTTTTTGTAGACACCTTTGTTCGGGTCATACTACTTTGGCTGGGGCTAAATTTTTTTCATAATTTTTCAACTTTTTCAAATATGGTAAAATTTATATTATTTTTTATTTTTTGGCCAACCTAAGTCCAACCATGAGATCCGTTTTTTCTTGGGAGGTCATTTTTGCAAACACACTCCCAAAACCCTCATTTGAATATACAACCAAGAAACCCATTGGGCCCAATTATTTTTGAATCCCAAATCTGCAAACAACCCATCATAACAGAAAACCTAAAATCCTTACATCTACAATAAAACAACATGCAAGTGTGTTCCATACCTTGTAGTGTCACAAATCCTTTCATGAAAAGCCATGAATTCTAGTTTGCACCCTCTTCACTCAAGCCAAGGATATAACTCCAAATCAACCATGAAATCTTTGATACCACTTGTTAGGAAATAATGTTTCATACCCACAAACATTTAATCATTTTCCTATATAACCCATAAGAGAAAAGCATGCATACAAGATTACATAATCACCATAATGAAAAGATCAAATAGACAAGCCATAAGAAAACACATGATATACCCTAGGAAATCCTCATGAGAAAAAACCCAACCTCCAAAAGAATTCATGCCCCATCATATTATTCAACCATAAATAAATACAAAGCACTTATAGAGTTGCAATGAATATCCTCGAACCATAAAGACCTTTAATGCATTCTCATGTGTCCACACATGAATCCACACATCACATACTATACTCCACAATTGTAATCCTCTAAAGGAAACAATACAATGACAGCCAAATCCTGCACCAAGAAGCCTTAACCACTAAACATGTGCTTGCTTTTATACAAAAAGGCTCACACAAATACAACTAGTGGTAAAGTAAAACCATGTGACTAAAACCATATGCTACCTAACCATTGACCCCACATTTAATATTGGGTGCTAAGTTTTCTCTTTTTAAATATCTTTTCCTAATATTAAATAATTACAATATAATATTAAAATGTTATAATATAACATCACAATGGCCTTGAGAATATTCCAAATGAATCTCTACATGTTACATGTCCATGTGAAACTCACATAATAAATAAGATATTACAATTATAAACATTATTATGGAAGGTGTAAAACACCTTATTTCCAAACATCAAAGTTCCAATAACCTAGGACACATTCCAATGTTTTGCAAGGGAAACATTTTGAGACTTTCTATGTTGCATAGATTGATTTGGATCAAGAAAAGAAGAAGATGGAGGAGATGTGGAAAAAGTTAGATGAGGTTCTACCCGATGCAAAAAATTCTTCTAGAAATTGAAAATAAATAATAGAATCGGGGGGAGTTATTCACTGTATATGTTTTATCCCCCTAAGTTTTGAGGCTTCTTGAGAATTAAAATGACCAAGTTGTGTTAAGAGTTGCATTAAGGTGATAATGGAGGCAAGGAATAAATTTAGAGGTGACTATGCACCTGTCTAGGTTAGGTTCCTGATTAATGTAGGTTGTATTGTAGATGTCAGAATATGTAAGAAATAGAGTATAGGCTAAAGGAGGTAAAAAAATTCAAAGGATATTTTTATCTCCTGAATTGATGAGGTCCACTCCTTTAGGGGGTATAGTTTGTGGTTTGGTCATTGCTCTTAGTGGGAGTAGGTAGTTGTTGATTATTGCTAACAATGAGGACATGTGCAAGAGAAAGAAATGGCTAATGAATATAGAATCAAGAGAAGACATGCATCCTTTGTCCTTGATGTCAAAGGGGGAGAAGAAATGTAGACTATAGAGATGATCAAAGTTGTATGAGTGTTGTTACCAATGACAAAGGGGGATATTATTGATAGTTGTTGTCATCCATTACTTGGTGTTATCATTAATGTCAACCATTAGTTTGTGTATTGATGAGCTTGATGTTGTTAGACTATGTCATGTCATACTCAAAGTGTTGGAGATTCTTGTCAGCATGGGCTTGTACAGTTGTTATTGATGTCAAACTTTATTATCCAAATGAATATTGGTCCAGATATACTTTGTCAAAAATTGGTTATCTAGATGGATGTTGGTCTAGATACTCTTTTGGTGTCGATAGTGTCATCCTAAATCCAGGGTGGTCTAAAATGATTTTGGTGCCCTCTAGATATGATGATAATTGCATGACGGTTTAGTGGATCATGCTCTTTTGGTCTAGATATTTGTTGGAAGTTGTGTTGATATGTTTGTTTTGATCTCACCTAGGCGTGTGCATATTCACATGTAGTATTTTGCATTGGAAGAAGTTATGTAGCCAACTGGTTGAATATGTCTACATGTTATGCTTTGTAACATCCTTTGGAGTATGTGTTAGTGTGTGCAAATTTCCAAATCATTCATGGAATGATGTATTATGATATGTTTTGGTTCTCTCTTTCTCCTAGTGTGGATCAATCTATGTATTTAGGTCTGGGTGGCTTATTTTTTGTAATATTGCTTATTCTATTTTGGATGACCCTTAATTAGGATTTCAATGTTGTATCACATATCTAAGATGTGCAAATGGATTAATTAAGTCTGGATGAGAAGTGAATTGTGTGAGAAGTGTGTGTGAATGATTTGTAAATAGATTTGAGCTTGTGGGGATGAGAAAGTTAGGTTGAGAAGAGCTTTGAAGCTGTATATTCTGCAAGACAATGTGTTGTGACAGTGAAGATTATCAGAGATGTTTTTCATGTTATTGGTCACTTGATTATTGTTCAAGGACAATTTCATGATCAAGAGAAACCTTTTCAATTTTAGTTTATCTATTTCATTCGTTATCGATTGACAGTGAGTCCTTCGGTATTATTTTGTATCTTGTCCTAAAGAAGTGTTCTTTAGTTGTATATGTTGACAACAATGCAACAAACTAAGGGGGGGGGGGAATAGTTTGCTCACAAAATCTACACAACTCAAACTTAAATTAACAATAAAAGCACAAATCAACACCACATCAATAACACACATAACACCAAGATTTTTGACATGGAAAACTCGTTTAAGGGAAAAACCACGGTGGGAACCTACCCACAATGAGATAATACCTTGTTAGGAGTAAGTGAAAATATTACAATGGGGAATGCACATGCATTCAGGGACACTGCATAGAGCTCACTACTCAAATTATAAAAAAAGAAGGGCTACAACCCTTGGGAAAGCTCATTGCCTTACAAAAACATATGGATTGCATCTAGAGGATCTTGAACTGATGAAATAACATATCCTCATGTCAGGTTATAGTCCTAGTTAAGCACATAACACAAACTCTTCTCTTTCACACTTCTTCACACTTCTTTGAATTTCTCCTCTTCTACTGAAAGATCAAATCGATGTTCACACATGCAAATACATCTCACATAAATATTACATATATTTATATAAATCATCTTGACCTATGTTTCAAGGTCAGCTCAACCCTCAACATAAATTACAAAACAATAACCTCACATGCTACAACAATACATGTAGACCAAAACAATATTAGCTAAGACATACTCTGGACCTAAACCAACACCGCACATAAGAAACACCTCCAAATATTATGCCTTGAACATCCACAACACACTATAATCATCATGAGTGTTGTATAACATGAAGAACACCATCGAATCAAGAAAATGATCAATAAAACACACAACGATCAATGAAAAACAACAACATAGATAGAACATGATCTAGAAATATCCACAAGCAACGTGAATTAACACATCAACAACCACAAAATCACCACTTACTAGAATCTTCATCATCATTATACTGAACCTCAAGAACACACAATGAACTGACTGTTAAACAGAAAGATTCACTTGCGGAATTCCAAATCATGAACCATCTAAATTGAGGACACATATGAACATCCCAAACACTTCCAAATCTGCAAACCAAGATATTACAATTCTGGAGCAATGCAGAGTAGAATCCAGAATACTAAATAACATGAAAAATTCAATAACCAACCTCAATATTGGATCTCACAAATCGATCAAATAACCATG
The DNA here is from genome assembly GCF_030272615.1 of Cryptomeria japonica. Taxonomy (NCBI): domain Eukaryota; kingdom Viridiplantae; phylum Streptophyta; class Pinopsida; order Cupressales; family Cupressaceae; genus Cryptomeria; species Cryptomeria japonica. Next base: position 138,549,442 of record NC_081412.1, on the reverse strand, counting down.
CAAACCATTGAAACTTCTACTGAATCAACTAGATATACTTATCTTAAAACCCTTTAATCCACAACAACTCATCTGCAACACGCTGACCAAACCAACTCACTTAATCTAACTGCAACATTGGAACACGAGAATATGTTGACATCAATGACAACACATCATTCTAGCAAACTTCTCAGCAATATCCAACAATACAAGTCCTTCTTGTATCTTGCCTAAGGTAGTGTGCCTTAGTTCTACAAGTCCTTGAAGTGTTGGTGCTCCTTGGCTGCAAGCCTAAAATGTTGTAAACAATTCTATTCAAATTTTGAGTTAGATTCTCATCGTGGTTTTTCCTTGTTTGGGTTTTCCATGTAAATGCAATGTTTATGTGTTTATGCTTGATGTGTTGATGGTTAAACTGTTTTTGTTAAATAAATTGATTAATAATTGCCTTTGAAGTTTTAGACTGATTCACTCCCCTTGAGTCTTGCTAAGTGTTGAACACAATGTTGTGATTGTCAGATTATATAAAAATCATTGGGAGAGATAATTGGCAGTTGTTGTCATTAATGAATTAGTGTTTTCATTGATGTCAACCCTTCATTTGTGTGTCAATGAGATTGATGTTGTGAAACTATGTCATGTAATACTCAATTTTATGATTGTAATATTGTAGAGAGATTATTGGCTTAGTTTTGAGGAAGATATTAGAGATTTTTGTTAGTACATTTATGTTGTTGTCCATTGGTGTCAAGCCTTTGTTGATGATAATACATGCCACTGAAGAATGTTGTTGTTGATATATTGTCTTACAATTTTTTCTTATTAATGAAGAGATCCCTTGTTGTGGATGTCCACCCTATTGGTGTTGATGTCTATACATAGTATGTTGTAATGCAAGAATGCAAATGGTTGATTGTTGTTATATCAAATATATGTTTCACTCAGTATGCTATGTTGGTGCTATTAGGATAACTGGTGAACAACTGAGGCGGGGGGGGCGGGGTGAATCAATTGTTAACATATTATAACTTTTAATCCACTTAATAACCTTTAAACATATCAAGTACTGGTAAAGAACATACATATGTCAGTAGGAACAGATACTGATGAACAATACAACTTAACAATTAAATAGATAATCAATGCAGAGCAACCATTTCACATAACACCATGATTTATATGTAGAAAACTTGAAAAAGGGAAAAACCACGGAGGGAAGACTACCCACAGTCAGATGATACTTCTACAGAAAGTATGTGATACAATGAGGGGCCTGCACATGCAAGAAGGCACACTACCTAGAGTATACTGCTCATTACAAAAGACTCTCACTGACTAAAGAGAGGCTATAACCATCTCAAGATAAATGGACAACAATCCAATAGAGTGAACTGCCAGAGATAGCATCTACCATGCCTGATTACAGTCTCGGTTAAGCTCAATACGGAAGGCCTTTGACCTCTTCCTAAATCCTAATTCAATCACCTATGATCGACCAAATCTGCTTTGCATATGATATTGCATTCAAAGACCATGAATATTTATTCCATTCCCATACCATGATCTACAATGAGATCTTACATCATTTTATACAAACCCTAAGGCCTAAACCAATTAGGTTGGCCACCTAAAAGATATTACAATAAGATCATTACATAATTCCATATTACAATGATATGCCATGTTGGCTTAAGACCAAAACAACAATAACCAATCCATAGATCACTTGAAAAATCCCGATAATGTGTAGAGTACACATTATCATGATACCGGTCCATAACCTAAATAGGCACTGGACCTATTATGGGTCCACCACGCCAAATAAATGTCTTCAAGTAGTTGAAGCATGATCAAAGAACATCTTCAACATCCTAAAATCCATGTAGAAGTTGCCCCAACACCAATTATGCACCCTGTCAAGATTCCTTAGTGAGAGCTCTATCAGTAAAGCCTTAAACCAATGTCGGTAAGGGTTTACCAGAGTGTATAATACCATCCAATTACCAATTCAATACCATTTGACCAAGACATGCTCCAGAAGAATGTACCACATGTAACCAATCATATTCCATAGATCCAAACATGCTGGAAGTGTCCAATAGATAGTCTCTTCTGTCGGTAACACTAGATCTTCTACCGATAACCAAAACCTATCTACCGGTAACCAACCATAACAACTAGTGTTGACATCAATGACAAAACATCAATGCAACACATAATCAATTCATCCATAATGCCAACAATCTCCCCCTTTGGCATTGATGGCAACACTAGATGTGAAAAACATCTAAGTACTAAGAAATGCCAAAAAAGTCCCCCCCTAGGGAAGATAACCAATAATCTCTTGAATATCAATAACTCTCTCCCTATGAATGATATCTTTGTAAAGTTCTGAATTTATTTTTTCACATCAATATCTCTTCCCCTTTGACATGCCAAAAATATGACAAAAATATCAAAGCAAGAATATAAGCTTCTGAATCTCAAAGCTGACTACTCCCCCTGAGTAGTAACACCACTCATCAGTGTCGGAATGAATAATATCTCTGATAATGCATGTTGGATTGATGACAAACTACATCAATCAAGTCTTTGTCGGAGGGGCAGAAATCCCTAACCTGTCTCTCAAATACTCAAATGATTCCTTAGACAATAGTTTAGTGAATATATCTGCAATTTGTTCTTTAGTGTTCACATAAACCAATTTGACTTTCTTTACTTCGATCTTGTCCTTCAGAAAGTTATACTTTATTGATATATGCTTAGTCTTAGAGTGAAATATCGGATTCTTAGACATGTCAATAGCTGTAGAGTTATAATAGTAGATAACTACCGGTTCACTACAATTTACCTTGATATCCTTCCTTATTTTCTTCATCCACAAGACTTGAGTGCAATTAGTTGCTACTGCAACATACTCAGCTTCTATAGTAGATAAAGAAATGCATGACTATTTTTTGCTGATCCATGAAACCAGTTTCTTTCCAAGAAAGAAAGCTCCACCAGAAGTGCACTTCTTGTCATCGATATCTCCTGCCCAATCTGAGTCAGTATATGCACATAAAGTGAAATCATCATTTTTAGAATAACATAAACCATATTTTGTTGTTCCTTGCAAATACCAGAATATCCTCTTTACTCCACATTCATGATTTTCTTTAGGATTACTTTGATATCTTGAAACAATACTTATTGCATTCATAATATCTGGTCTAGTCAGAGTTAGATATAACAGACCACCAATCATAGACTTATACCTTGTCAGATTTACCAGTGTAGAAGTATCCTTGATAGATAATTTCTCACTTGTCACCATAGGAGTACTTACCGGTTTGGAATTATCCATACCAAACTTCTTCAATAATTCCCTCAGATACTTAGTTTGACAGATAAAAGTGCCTTTGTTAGTTTGAGTAATATGCAAACCTAAGAAAAATCTCATCTCACCAATCATGGACATTTCAAATCCATTCTTCATATTGCTAGCAAATTCCATGCACAATTTATCTTCTCCTCCAAAAATGATATCATCAACAAATACTTTAGTAATCAGAATATCATTATCACTCATCTTATAATATAAATTACTATCGGTAGTGTCTTTAGTAAAACCAAGCTTCGAAATTTATTTATCCAACCTTGCATACCAAGCTCTAGGAGACTATTTCAATCCATATAAAGCTTTCTTAAAACTGCAAACCATATCTTTATCATTTATCAGTGAAAATCCATTAGGTTGCTCAATGTAAACTTCTTCCTCAAGTTCACCATTCAAAAATGCACATTTAACATCCTTTTGATAAACCTTATAGTTCTTATAAGTTGCATAGGCAAGAAATAGTCTAACAGCTTCAATTCTAGCTACAGGTGCAAATGTCTCACCATAATCAATTCCTTCCATTTGAGAATGTCCTTTACAAACCAATCTAGCCTTGCTTCTTACAACTTGACCATCCTCATTCAGTTTATTCCTAAAAACCTATTTAGTTCTAATAACATTCTTATTTTTAGTCGGGGAACTAAAGACCAAGTCTCATTTTTCTCTATCTGATCTAATTCATCTTCCATAGCTTTTAACCAATGTTCATCCTTACAAGCTTCAATAACAGTTGCCGGTTTAATTTTTGAAATAAGACATACCTCTTCATTTTCCAGTTTTCTTCTTGTCATAACTCCCTTGTTCTTATCTCCAATAATATGATCTTTAGAATGATTTAATCTTACATACCTTGGTGTATTCTGAACTTCAGGCTCACTGCTCTGATCATCAGTCACAATTGAATTTTTTGATTGTGTTGGTGTAACTGTCTCAGTTTCTCGTATCGGTTGAGGCATTATCGGTTTAGTTATGATCATTTCCACTACCGGTTCCCTATCATATGATATAGAATGATTTCTATACTGCTCATCCACTTTCACATTAGCACATTCCACAATTCTCTGCAATCTTTTGTTATAACATCTATATGCTTTGCTTTGAATTGAATAACCAAGAAATATCCCTTCATCACATCTAGTATCAAACTTTCCAATTAAATCATCTCTTTTTATATAGAATTTACTTCCTAAAGTTCTAAAATATTTAATAGTAGGTGTATGTCCAAACCATAATTCATAAGGGGTCTTACCGGTTTCACCTTTGATGTGAACTCTGTTGAATGTGTAGACTATTGTACTCACCACTTCTCTCCAATAGATATGAGGAAATTTGGCTTCCATCATCATAGATCTTGTTGCATCCAAAATGGTTTTGTTCTTTCTTTCCACTACTCCATTCTGCTAAGGAGTCTGAGGTGCCGATAATTATCTTCTGATTCCATTTATCTCACAATAACTGTTAAATTTGTGAGAAGTGAACTCACCGACATGATCTGATCTTAGACATTTGATTTTCAATCCAGTTTCTATTTCAACCTTTGATTTAAAGATTTTGAATTTCTCAAAGGCTTTAGACTTCTCCCTTAAAAAAGTCACTCACATCATTCTAGAATAGTCATCAATAATCAACATGAAATACCTATCACCTTGAAATCTTCTAGTCCTTGCTAGACCACATAAGTCAGTTTGAATCAAATCAAGTACATCATTAGATTTATCATGTATGCTCTTAAAGGAACTTCTAACTTGCTTTCCCAATTGACATTCCTTACATACCCGATTATGAGGCTTCATAATATTAGGTATATCTCTAACTACCTTAGTTGACCTGATCTTAACAATACAATCAAAATTAGCATGACACAACCTCTTCTACCATATTCAACACTCATCAATATGAGAAATCAAACATGTCTTATTACCAGTGTTCAAGTGAAAGATATTACCTCCAGTCTAAATACCGGTTGCAATCTCCAAACCAGTCTTGTTAATGATTTTGCATTTTCTATCTTTAAACTGAAGTTGGAAACCTTTGTCCACCAATTGACCACACTCAAAAGATTATGCTTTAAACCTTCTACATAATAGACATTATCAATGTTATGCTTGTTATCCAAAGAAATAATACCTCTACCTCTGATCATACATGCTTTGTCATCTCCAAATCTGACTTGACCGCCATTGTATCCTTGCAGGGATAGAAATTTGCCTTTATCTCCAATCATATGATGTGAGCATCCACTATCAATTACCCATTCATCTTTATCTTCAACTTTTTCTTCCAAGGCCTTTTCTTCATTTTTGATAGCCAGTTCTAGTTCATCTTTCTTTAAAGCATAGAACACCCGTTCCTTTCCATTGTCGGATCCACTAGCAAAGTCTTCTATTGGTTCATCTCCAAAGTCATCGGTTACTCCTTCCTCATCCACTATGTAGCATTGTTTACTTTTCTTGAATCTATATATTTTTTGGTTAGGCTTAAATGATTTCTTAACTCTTTCCGCAAAGCTTGCATTCCTTTCAGGACATCTAGATGCAAAATGACCAATCTTATTACATGAAAAACATTTAAAAGGTTCTTTTCCTTCATACTTACTTCTTGTCGGACATTTAGGTACTCTTCTAGCAAATAAGGCTTCAAGTTGCTCAAATTATTCATCTTCTTTCCTCATGTCTTCCAATTATTTTGCATATAAAAATTTCCAATCACTTTTGCTGGTAGATGATGATGATGATGATGCATGAAAAGCAAGTTCAAACTTTATAGCTCTAGAAGATCCAAATTCTTCAAGCTCAAAAGCAGATAATTTCCCAATCAGAATGTCTATGTTAACTGAAGAGTTAGCCATTATTCTCAACTCATTAATTACAGTTGCCTTCATCTTGTAAGCCGGTGGAAGGGCTCTCAAGACTTTGGAAACTATTTCATCTTCACTCAGAAATCCTCCACAACATTGAATTCCCATAACAATCTCATTTACTCTTTCCATAAACACAATAATTCTTTCATTATCTTCCATCTTTAAGTTTTCATATCTTACCCGATAGTCATCAAGTTTAGCAATTTGGCAGTAGGATCACCTTCATTCAGAGTTTGCAATTTATCCCACATAACCTTAGCTAATGATTTATCAATTAATCCCATGATCTGCTGATCAGTAAGTTAACACAAGAGGGCTTCTCTAGCTCTGCAATCATTCTCAATATTCTTATCCAAGTTTGCAGGAGAAGGATTGCCAGATGCCAGATCATAAGGTGTATATCCTTTCTCAGTGATCTCCCAAATATCCTTGCCAAGACATCTAAGATGGATCTCCATTTGAATTTTCCATATCCCATAATTTGTTCCATCAAGCTTAGGGATTTCTCTTCTGAAAATAGTTGTTGGTGGATTAGAAGTGTTAGCTGCCATAGGATCTACCTCAAGCGATTAAGCTTCTATAAAAGAGGACCAAAGATCTGATACCAATTGTTAGGATAACCAGTGAACAACTAAGAGGGGGGGTGAATCAGTTGTTAACAGATTATAACTTTTAATCCACTTAATAACCATTAAACAAATCAAGTACTGGTAAAGCACACACAAATGCCAGTAGGAACAGATACTGGTAAAAAATATAACTTAATAATTAAACAGATAATCAATGCAAAGAAACCATACCACATAACACCATAATTTGTATGTGGAAAACGTGGAAAGCTAAAAACCACAGTGGGAAGCCTACCCATAGTCAGATGATACTTCTATAGAAAGTATGTGATACAATGAGGGGCCTGCACATGCGGGAAGGCACACTGCCTAGAGCGTACTACTCATTACAAAAGAGTCTCACTGACTAAAGAGAGGCTACAACCATCTCAAGATAAATGGGCAGCAATCCAATAGAGTGAACTACTAGAGATAACATCTACCATGCTTGATTATAGTCCTGGTTAAGCTCAATAACGGAGGCCTTTGACCTCTTCCTTAATTTAGATTCGATCACCTATGATCGACCAAATCTCCTTCGCTTATGATATTGCATTCCAAGATCATGAAAACTTATTCCATTCCCATACCACGATCTACAATGAGATCTTACATCATTTTATACAAACCCTAAGGCCTAAACCAATTAGGTCAGCCACCTAAAAGATATTACAATAAGATCATTTCATAAATCCATATTACAATGATATGCCATGTCAACTTAAGACCAAAACAACAATAACCAATCCATAGATCATCTCAAAACATCTTGGTAGCATGTAGAGTACACGTTATCATGATACCAGTCCATAACCTAAATAGGCACTGGACCTATTCTGGGTCTACCATGCCAAAGAAATGTCTTCAAGCACTTGAAGCACGATCAAAGAACATCTTTAGCATCTTGAAATCCATGTAGAAGTTGCACCAATCGCAATTATGCATCCTATCAAGATTCCTTAGTGAGAGCTCTGTCAGTAAAGCCTTAAACCAATGTCGATAAGGGTTTACCAGAGTGTATGATAGCATCTGATTACCAAGTCAATACCATCTAACCAAGACGTGCTCTAGAAGCACATACCACATGTAACCAATCACATTCCATAGATCCAAATATGTCAGAAGTGTCCAATAGATATTCTCTTATACCGGTAACACTAGATGTTCTACCGGTAACCAAAACCTGTCTGACGGTAACCAACCATAACAACTAGTGTTGACATCAATGACAAAACATCAATGCAACACATAATCAATTCATCCATAATGCCAACAGGTGCTAGGGGATGTCATTTATGTAAAGTGTAGATAATCAATTGGATGTATGGTATCATTAATGAAAACTGTAGATGAGTATTATGTAGATGATTCACTATTTAGGTCTACCCTCTTAGTATTGATATCCAACATGCTATGGTGTCGTGATTAATGATATTGATGCTAATTTTGATGAGTATTATGTCGGTGATTCATTGTTTAGTTATACCCTCTTAGTATTGATATCCAACATGCTATGGTGTCATGATTGACGATATTGATGCTAATTTTGATGAGTTATGTCTAATGTGTGTTGTAGAGACAATTAGGGTTGATACCATGATAATGATGCTGAAAATTGTTATGTCAAATATGCAGTTGTCTAGAGATGTTGTTGATGATGTCCTGGGTTGGAATTCCACCATCAATTTGGTGTTGATGTCTCACCATGTATGACTATAATAATGAGGTATTTCAAAAAAATGATAATGAAGATATTTATATGAGGCTTGCTCGTGTATTCTGATGGTTTTTTAGTAATGACAATGATGATCATAGCTAGTATCATGATGATATCATATTAAAATGGGGATTAAAATAATTAAGATGAGAACTAGAAGTATTAAGATGAGAATTAGAATAATGATGATGAAGTAATGTTTTCCAAATGATCTTGTGTATACTACAAGCTGTAGTATTTCCTTTATTATTCCTTAGTGAAGCTAATGTTGTTCTAGCTTTCAAAAGTTGATTAAGAGTGAAGTTTCTAAAAAAAGTGTGTTGAAAATAGTTTGAAAGAATGTTTTTCATTCCTCTACATTTGTATATATGGTCTTGTAGTCTTGGATATAATTTCTATGCTCTATGAACATTACACTTCTATCTTTTCAAGTCCATGGTGTTGCAGTTGATAATTTTGGTGATAATAGTATGTTGACTAGTTAGGTTTGGTCTTGATAATGCTTTGCATTGATGTTTCTAAAAGCAATAAAAAATATGATGCTAGGTAAATGTTTAACCACAAAACCAAGAGCTCAAACAAAAACTATACCTTTAACTTAATTTGTGGATTGAACTAGAAGTAGTGCGATCTTAGCCACTTGATTTTTTCTTGATGATTGGATATGTGCATTTGTCTCTAACTTACACAACAAAGTAGGGATCTTGGAGTGCATATGGTAGCATAACATGAAAATTGTGATATGGATATGAGGGGGGAGGCTCAAATTAATAGATTTTTGAGGTACAAATGGATGGTTGAGATCAAAAGTTGATGAAGGGCTAAGATTGAAGGAGAGGAGATGAGTGGGATTGAATGTTTAGCCATGGGTGGGAATATTAGGACAAACACTTTGCACAAGGAAGAGGGAAAGGTGTTCTCACACATGGGAAGAACAAGAGAATGAAAAATGGACACAAAATGGAAAAGTGTGAGAGGTGCAAGAAGAGGGAAGTGAAAAATTGATGAAAAGGGAAAGTGTAGGGTGGTTCTATCGGGAAGAGCATCCTCACAGATGTGTGAGCACCCTTGGTCAAAGAGTGAGGTGGAGGCTTGAAAATAATTTGTGCATGCAAGTTAATTTAAGAGGGGTGTCACATGTGAACTTGGGTTGGTGGGATGCATTTAAAATTGGAGGAAAATAATAATGAGGATTAGGCACTAATTAATTAGCTTTAACAAGTGGGCTTAGTGAGAGGATTTACAGGAATCTAGGATACGAGTTAATTATTTAGAAATTAATTAGCTAATTTGACTTAGAGGAATATTTGTCTAATGGGCTAAAGTGGGGTTCAATTTAATAAAATAAATCAAACTTTGGGAAGAAAGGGGGATATTATTAATTATATTGAATGTGGGAATAGTTAATTAAATAAAATTCAATTAGTTATTTGGGATGGATAAAGGGTTACAAGGATAATTAATTAAATAAAATTTCATTAATTTTTAGGTATCTATATTTTACCCCTCTTTGACTCAGTGTTGTGAAACGACATCGTGTCAAAGAAAAAAAAATGATGCCCTAGTGAGGGAAGGTGGAGAAATATGGAAGGATGATGGTCCCTTGAGAATTTTTACAAAAAAATTTGAATTTTCAAGGTAAATTCTCAAAAAAAAAGAAAAAAGGTGACAAAAAGGGAAAGAAGGAAAAAAAAGAATTGGCAAAGGAACTGATGAAAGAGGATAAGATGGGGGAAAATTATGAAGGCAAAAAAGTGGAAAGGAGGGGTACATATAGGCTACAGGGGTACATATAGGCTATAGGGGGGACATAGGAGGTCATTTGTGCACTCTTAATTATCATACACAGAAGGAGCCCAGAGCGAAGGAGCAACGAAGATGGTGAATGTTCCATGACATGCACAACATAATGAATGAGTGGGGAGGAGTCAATGACCACCCAAGTATGGGGAGATAGTACATACCCTAAATTGTTGATTAAGTTTATTAGATAGGAATTACATGCTAGTATAGGGGAGGAAAACTAATCAAAGCACTGATGCCATGTTGGACATTGTTGCTACTAGGATATGTTGTTGTCATTGATATCAGCATATTCCTACTCTGGTGACTGCAGATTGGTTTATTGGGATTATGGTTTTGTGTATGGAGTATCTTTAGTATCATTATATTCTTTTGTATTGGTTTTGGTGATCCAGTAAGCTTAATTGATCATATGAGATGATCTAGTTTTGCAGTTTGTTTATCTAATCAGTGCTTTGTAGAGTTCAGTATTTCCTCCGGTATATTCCAGTGTGATCAGATCTTGTGCTAAGATCTTGGGATATTGTTTTGGATGTTCTCATGTATCTTAATTTCAGATGGTTCATGATTTGGTGCTTCATAGGTAATCTTTCTTTGTGACAGTTGCTATAAATTGAGTATTCTTGAGTTTTAGATGTTGATCGATGAAGATTTGCTAAGTGGTGTTGGCACAGTTATTGTTGATGATTCTAATGTGCTTTTTGGTGTTTTATAATTGTGTCCTATTTATTTTGATGATCCACATTAAGTGTTGTGCAATTTTTTGGTGATTTTGCTGAACTAGTGATGTTCTTCGTGTTATGCAGTTTTCCTGCTGGTGTAGCATGTTGTGGTTGATATTGGCATGATTTCTGGTAGTGTTGCATTTTTGGATATTTGAATTAGGTCCATGTTATGTCATGTAAATCATTATATTGGTTTGGTGATTGATCTTTGTATCATGTGATGTAATTAATTGTGAGTTGAGGGTTTAGTCAACCTTGTTGTCAAGGTTGATGAATTGTTTATATAGGTGATATAGTCACGTGATTTAGGTATCAAGGTTGTGTATGCATTATCAGAGAGTGGTGTATGTGTGATCAATTGATTCATCCTTCAACATTGTGATTGAGAAAATATTGGCATTGTAGAGCAGACAATTGAGCTTAACCAGAATTGTCATCAGGCATTTGGAGATGCTATTATTGTAGTTCATTCCTTCCAGATTGTAGTCCAAATCTTGTTGTAAGTCAGTGAGACTTCCCTAAGGGTTGTAGCCTTTCAGGTCATTATTTTTTAAGCAGTGAGTGCAGTGTGCCTGAATGCATGTGCATTCCCCACTGTAATATTTTCACATACTACTGTGAAGTATCATCTTATTGTGGGTAGGTTCCCACCATGGTTTTTCCCTTAACCGGGTTTTCTACATCAAAATCTTGGTGTTGTGTGTTGTGCTATCAATTTTCTTATCTCTATTATTGCTATAGTTTATCATATTTTTATTTGTGGTTAAGTTTGTAGATCCGATGAAAACTGATTCATTCCCCCCCTCTCAGTTTTCGTTCATTATTGTTTCCAATAATTGGTATCAGAGCTAGATCCTCCGGAAGAAGCTTAACCCCTTGAGGAGATCCGAGATGGAAAATAGAAGTGGAAGTGTTATCTTTAAGAAGGAGAGTCTGAGATTTGATAGAAGTAACTATGCTATATGGAAGAACCAGATGGAAGTGCACTTAAGATGTCTTGGAGAAGACTACTGGAACATTACAAAGGATGCCTATTTCGCTCCTTTGAATAGACCGATTACTATTGATGAGATCAAGAAATATGAACATAAAATTATAGCGAAGGAAGCAATGTCGAGTGCCTTGATTGATTCTGAGATGACAAATGTAATGGGACTTTATACCACACATGAGATCTGGGAAAAGCTTGAGATCCTATATGAAGGAGATAAACAATTGAAAGTTGCTAAGTTGCGGAGTTTGAAAGGGAAATATGAGATATGGAAGATGGGAGAAGATGAGAACATAAATACCTTTATGGCCAAGGTGAATGATCTTGTCCTAGGTATCAGATGTATCGGTGGAACCCTTCAAGATGAAATTGTTGCTAAGGTGTTGAGATCTTTGCTTCCTACTTACAAACATAAGGTAGTTTATATAGATGAGATCCAAAGTGTAACTATAGTGATAAGAGATAAGTTGGTTGGAAAGATTGTTGCATTTGAGCTGAGCAAATTTGGTGAATCACATGGAAAGTTTGAGACAACATTTAGAGCATATGTATTTGGTAAACAGAAGTATGAACTTGTAGAATACAGAGTATCCAGATATGAAAGAGAAAGGAGAGAGATGGAAGAGAAAGAAAGAGAACTGGATGAGCTTGAAGCATTAATTTCCCAGAGATTGCCTAAAGGAGCTGGTAAGTACGATGGAAAATTTATCTTGAAATATTTCTCTTGCAATAAGGTAGGACATTTTTCTTCTAGGTGCTTGGAGAGAATGGCTAAGTATGATAGGAATGATAAATTTGATAAGCATGATTTAAATGATAGATATGAGAAGCATGAGAAGTATGATAAGCCTTACAAGTCTAACCGGAATTATAGAAATCATAATAACTTCTATTATGTTGATGATGAAGGTGTTACATATGAAGAATCAGAAGGAGATAAAGTTGTGTTTCTTGCCATTAAGGAAGATGGATCGGTGCCTGTTGATTTCACTAGCTGCACTATTGAGGAAAAATCTTTAGCTGCTAAAGTTGAAGGAAAAGGATGAATGGGTGATTGACAATGGTTGTTCACATCATATGACTAGTGCTAAAAGGAATTTTTTTATGGAAAGGTATGATGATGGAATAGTGAGATTTGGAGATGACAAAGCCTGTGTGATCCATGGTAAAGGTTCTATTTCTTTTGATGGTAAGCATAATACTGATGATTTTTTTTATGTTGAAGGTTTGAATCATAATGTGTTGAGTGTTGGACAGATGGTTGACAAAGGTTATGATTTTCAATTCAAGCATGGAAAACGTAAGATCCTAAATGCCTCTGGTATAGAGATTGCATCTGGGACTAAGACTGAAAGTAATATTTTTCATTTGAATGCTGGTGAGAAAAGTTGTTTGATTGCTCAAATTGATGAAAGCTAATTGTGGCATAAGAGAATGTGTCATGTTAATTTAATTTCAATGATTAATATCATATCTATTCAAGTTGTTAGAGATCTTCCTAAGATTAATAAGCCTATTAATCTAGTATGCAAGGAATGTCAACTGGGTAAGTAAACAATAATTTATTTCAAGAGCAAGCAATATACATCTGATGGATTGCTAGATCTTGTTCATATTGACCTGTGTGGACCTATAAATGCTAGATGTGTGCAAAAAGATATATATTTTATGCTGCTAATTGATGATTATTACAAGATGATGTGGGTTGTCTTTTTGAAGGAGAAATTTGAAGCATTAGACAAATTCAAGATATTCAAAGAAAAGGTTGAGACTAAGTCAGGATTGAAGGTGAAATGCCTGAGATCTTATAGAGGTGGAGAATTATGTTTTGATGATTTTAATTCACTTTGTGAGAAGCATGGGATTAGAAGACAATTATCTGCTCCTAGAACCCCTGGGCAGAATGGAGTTGTTGAAAGGAAGAACAAGACTGTCTTGGATGCTGCAAGGACTATGTTGATTGAAGGGAATGTTTCCAAGATCTATTGGAGAGAAGCTATTAGCATCGTTGTTTACACATTCAATCGAGTTCATATTAAAGGTGATACTGGTAAGACTCCTTATGAGTTATGGTTTGGTCATGTTCCTACGGTGAGATATTTCATAATTTTTGGTAGCAAATGTTATATCAAGAGAGATGAGGATATAGGAAAGTTTGATGCAAGAAGTGATGAAGGAATTTTCTTGGGATATTAAAAAAAGAGCAAAGCTTACCAGTGCTACAATAAGAGACTAAGAAAGATAGTGGAAAATGAAAATATGAAGGTTGATGAGGATTACAGAAAAGAGATCAGAGCTTGTGGATATGATGATGGACAACATGTTGTTCTAGATCCTATTCAAACTGAAGAACTGGAGCAGAATGATCCTATAGAGATAGTTAATCCAGATGTTGCTGCTACTGGTGGAGAGGTGCAGGAATCTAAAAATCAGATTAATCATAAGAATCCAAAGTATGTGAGAATGAATCATTTAGAAAATCATATTATTGGAGATAAAAACAAAGGTGTGATGACTAGAAGAAGGCTAGTTGGTGAAGAGGTATGTTTGATTTCTAAAGTTGAACCTAAAGATGTTGTTGAAGCTTGCAAAGATGAAAATTGGATGAGAGCTATGGGAGAATAATTAGATCATATTAACAACAGATGAGAGCTTGTGCCTAGACCTAAAGATAAGAATGTTATTGGTACTAAATGGGTATTGAAGAATAAATTGAATGAAGCAGATGAAGTTGTCATAAATAAATCAAGACTGGTATGCAAAGGATATTCACAGAAAGAAGGAATTTATTATGAGGAGACTTTTTCTCCATTGGCCAGACTAGAAGTTGTTAGATTGTTGCTAACATATGTTGCTTATAAAGATTTCAAGGTATATCAGATGGATGTCAAATATTCCTTTTTGAATGGTGATGTTGAGGAAGAAGTCTACATTGAACAACCTGATGGATTTTAATTATCAGATGATGGAAACATGGTATGTAAATTGAAGAAATCTCTTTATGGATTGAAACAAGCCCCTAGAGCATGGTATGATAGATTGGATAAGTATTTGCTGAATTTGAGATTTAATAAAGGGATTCCTGATAGTAATCTCTACTTTAAGATTGAAAACAATAACATCTTGATTGTTGAAGTCTTTGTTGATGATATTATCTTTGGAGGTGATGATCACTTGAGCAAGAAGTTTTTTAGTGATATGCAAAAAGAATTTGAGATATCTATGATAGGTGAGATGAAATTTTCTTAGGTTTGCAGATTTCATAGACTGGAAAAGGTATTTTTATATCTCAAACTAAATATGTGAGGGAATTGCTGAAGAAGTTTGGATTAGATGACTCCAAACCAGTTGGAACTCCTATGGTGACTAGTTGCAAATTATCTAAGAATTGTGATTCTCCAAAAACTAATCAGAGTTTGTACAGGTCTATGGTTGATGGATTGCTATATCTTACTCAGACTAGGGTGGACATTATGCATGTTGTGTGCATGGTTGCTAGATATCAAGCTGATTTGAAAGAGTCATGTCATTGTTGTTAAGAGAATATTCAGATACTTGAAGGGAACTGTGGATTATGGTTTGTGGTATCCGAGGAATGATGATTTCATGTTATGTGCTTACACTAATGCTAATTGGGCTGGTGATGTTGATGACTGGAAGAGTACTTCCAGTGGTGCTTTCTTTTTAGGTAAGAAACTAGTTTCATAGGCTAATAACAAATAAGATTCAGTGTCCTTATCTACTGCTGAAGCTGAGTACATTGTTGTTGCTGGTAGCTGCACTCAGGTGGTTTGGATGAAGCAAATATTGAAAGATATCAGAGTTATTTATGATGAGCCTACTGTTATATACTATGATAATTCCAGTGCTATTAATATGTCAAAGAATCCAATGCAAAATTCAAAGACTAAACATGTGCCAATAAAATATTATCACTTGAGAGAAAAAGTCAGTGAAGAAGAAGTGAAGTTGGAGTATGTATCTAGAAAGGAATAGATTGCTAATATTTTCACTAAGCCTTTGCCTGTAGATACATTTGTGTATTTGAGAGACAGGTTAGGGGTATCTACCCCTCTCGATGAGAACTAGATTCTTTGTGTTGCATCAATACAGTGGACTTCATAGTCTTATCTCTTTGTCTAGATTGATGAGTTGGTGCTTCTCCTCTGGTGGAGTAGTCTGGTTATGTGTTTTCTGGGGGAGAGACTCATGAAGATGTGTTATGCGAAGAGAAGCATAATCTGTGTTGTCAAGGTTGATGAATTGTATATATAGGTGATATAGTCATGTGATTTAGGTATTTAGGTTGTGTTTTCATTATTAGAGAGTGGTGTATGTTTGATCAAGTGATTCATCCTTCAACATTGTGATTGAGCAGAGATTGTTGTTGCAGAGAAGACAAATGAGCTTAACCGAAACTGTCATCAGGCATTTGGAGATGATATTATTGCAGTCCATTCCTTCCAGATTGTAGTTTGAATCTTGTTGTAAGTTAGTGAGACTACCCTAAGGGTTGTAGCCTTTCAGGTCATTAGCTTTTGAGCAGTGAGCTCTACAGTGTGCCTGAATGCATGTGCATTTCCCATTGTAATATTTTCTCATACTATTGCAGAGTGTCATCTTATTATGGGTAGGTTCCCACCATGGTTTTTCCCTTAACCAAGTTTTACACATCAAAATCTTGGTGTTGTGTTATCAATTTTCTTATTTCTATTATTGCTATAGTTTATCAGATTTTTATTTGTGGTTAAGTTTATAGATCCGGTGAAAACTAATTCACCCCCCCTCTCAGTTTTCCTTCATTATTGTTTCCAACATGCCAATCATTTTTTCGACATCTGCACCTTGTGCCTAACATTTGGGTTTTGGCAGTGACATCTATGCAGGCACCACAACACACACATGAAGAGCACCACATGCACATACATCAATCTAGAGATTGATGTCTATATCTGAGGGGATCTGGAAAGATAGGGTGTAGGACTAGGGAATAACATCTGCATCATTCAATGCATGCACCTAAAAAATAGCATCTCCACCTTAGTTTCAACGTCTGTACTGTTCAATGGAGGTGCTTAACAACATCTTTAGTGAGAGAAGAAAATAAGATAAGGGTAGAAGAAAAGGCCGATTCAATGTGGTTATAGATGCAGTAGTAGCTATGGATGATAGAGTCACATGAGCAATGGCCACCCACTATATGACTACAGAGCAAGCTGAGAAACATTGATCGAGAGATACTATCTATGATTGGGATAGGGTTTGTATATAGATGGTATTGTGTGTGATCACACATCATCATGATGATAACATTATTAGAGTGGTGGCATAGTGATACCTATGGCTTCCACCTACCTATAGGGGAGGTGATGATTACACTAGAGGATGTATGGGAGATTACACTCATCCCAATTTGTAGGGTCATTCTAGAGTACACATTGGATCATGATCAAGAGAACTACATGTGGCTAGTGTTTAAGACTAATGAATTACCTATGGATTTGATATGGATGTGGTTAGATCTAGAAATGGAGAGGTAATGATAAATTTTGAGATTCACATTATATGTGGAAGGATTGATCAGTGCACGACTGATGCCTAACCTTAGTGGTCATGCATTTTTTATCAGATGGGACAAGCATCTTTACATGATGAAAAACAATTTTGCTACCTATGTGTGGGGATATGTCATGCTAGGTCAGTTGTACCATGATATTCACATGTGTGTCTATCATGGGTACAATATTTTGGGTATAGGGGTTACATTGCTACATATATAGGCTTCTAAGCACATAGCTATTTATCAACCACTAGGAATGAGAGAAAAGTCCATGTGGTATCCATATGTATTCATATATAAGGGGATACTATATTATGTGTGGATGGGAGCACTGGGATATTAGAGGTGGTGCCTGGATGAGATGCAAGATTTTACATGGAGGTCATACAGTGGAGTGGAGGAATGGCCTAAGGACGTCTACTACTTATCCATTATGTAGATGAGGTACTGACTAATAGGTAAATCATTGCATATGATTGATCATTATCTTCCTCATAGGGTGAGGCAATAGTTCAACCTATGGCAAGAAGAGGAGCTGATGCACCATCAAGTTACACAAGAGACAAGTGCATAGGGGGATGATATAGACATCATGTGGGATTTATCCAACTTTCTAGGGATGATACTTGTACCTTAGGATCCATGAGAAGATGTTATATACATGGGAATGTGTTGAGCATACATAGCATGGGCTAGTCAAAATGACTATTCCTAGTGTACTAGAGGGGGATGAGGGAGGAGCATGTGTAAATTAGGTAGTGGGAGGGGATAGAGGTGATGGAAGATGTGATGCAAGGGGAGATGGAGGGGGATATGTAATAATGGAAGAGGCATATATAGTAGGGTGGAGCATAGAGAGCACCCCAAATGCCATTATAAAAGAGACAACAAAGAGTGTTGGTAGGAGGGGCAAGATAGGTGCTAAGATAGGTACAAAGACCCCATCAGCAACAAGTACAGATTTGTGCCATAGTACAGGGACAGTGACATGGATAGAGATAGGTAGGAGGACACACACTTGCATAGGTACAAGGCCAGGGGGATGAGCAAGAGGGAGGACATTGAGTGGGGTTGAGTGAGAGGTCGATGGGAGCATTGATGGTTACACAAGAGGCATATTATCACCTAAAGGGAGTGAGAGACTAGTTGTCCAAGTCATGAGACAAGTAGAGGGCACAAGTTATGAACCTATAGGAAGAGGTAGATAGAGAGAGAGCTCAAACAAACACATTTTAGGTAGAGCAAGACAACTTATAGGTAGAGGTGGATAGAGAGGGCCCAGGCAGATGGTTTGTAGATAGAGAGGGATAGCTTGTATACAATGCTAGATGGTTCCATCTAGGAGAGGGATGCATATTAGAAAAAGAGGGATGTTGTACATGAGTCTTTGTAGGAGATGGGAGGAGGATCCATGGTGGTGGAGATGGAGTGTCTGTGAGAGGAGAGGGATGGCCTTCAAACGCAACTATCTCAAGCATAGGTAGATGTTACACAACTACAAAGAGAGAGGGATCTATCCTGAGAAGCAATGATACCATAGGGGATTTGGTAGATTGTGGAAGGTTCTATGGATGCATGGAGGGATATAGATATATCCATTCTAGATAATTAGTATTATAGGATTCTATGAGGATGTGGTACCAATAGGGCAGCAAGCTCCCTATTTGTTGAGAGGACACAATTAAGATAGACTAGGTTAGAGACATCAAAGGGATCAATGATCATGAGAGCACCACAACCACCACTACTAGGACCAAGATCAGGATGGGTAGGCCCAACATCCTCAAACAAGGAGAGCACAAGCTAGGGACAAATATATGGACACATTTAGTTTTTACCCTATGAGGATTGTATTATGTATTATGATTTGACACATTATTTTTAATATATAAATGAGATGATCATGATTTTTGTGGTGACTGTGCATTATGTATATGGACTCTATGATGAACTCTATGATGATGTTGATTATGATGTGGATGATGATTATGAATGATCTATTTTGATGTATCTCATGTCTAACATTTTTGTATGCAGGGTGGACGCTTATGTTGTGACTATGATGTATGACATTGTCTGTGATATGATCTATATGTGACTGACATGTAGTGATGTAGGGTGTATGGATATATGTGATGCATGATGGATCTATTATGATATATGCAGTGATTCTTATATGATGTGTATGATGTTACTAACATGTGTTGTGATGTAAGTGGAAGATGTACCCATGTGTGAATGTATGTATGGTAATGAATATGTTCTAAATTGTTTATATGGATGTGCATATGATTAATTGCATGAAAATAATAGAATGCAAAAAAAGTGTGAACTACATTACAGACAATGCATCTAATACTGAGGGTATGATGGGACTAAAAATCTTAAAAAGATATTCCTATCTAAATGAATAGAAATGAAGCCTAGGGATGCATGACCAAAATGATATAAGGATGGTAGGTATCTAGAGAAATAGACCCATCAAAATCCTCTTGCATAGTAGATGGTATAGACAAATAACCCAAGAGGATAAAGTGTTTGCAATTGACACTCGTCTGGTGGATATTAATGCTTGATTAGTTGTTTAGGATTTTCATTGATGGTAAATCTTCTTGAGATTCCTATCCAGTAATCATGGATCTTGATATCTAGAAGTGGATGTGAACCAGCAATCAGTTAACTGATATTTTAGGTTGAGTAGAGCAGTTTTGGTCTAGAAGCTTTTCGATCACTGCGGTGTCAAGAATAGTGCATGGGATGATTGGGCCAACTTAGAGATCATTTTATCGCTAATTTGGTGATCTGCTTTTGTTTTTGGTGATCCGGTCAAGCCGACTCATGATTACACGTTATATTAATAGGCCGACTTGATAAATGATTGTTTTGTGATTGCAGATATATAAGACCAGTGAAGAAGATCTTTTTGGTGTGTGGTATGATTTATATGTGAGTGAGTGGTGATCAAGAATCCTTTGTAGAACATTTTCACGTGTGTATTCTTGATTTGGTAGCTAACTAAGACATGAAACAAAGCAAAGTCACAGAGAAGATACAATCAAAGATTTGACACTTAATCGGAACTCATCCAGACATTGTTAGATTCTATTTTGGAGTTCTTTCATTGTATTTCATCACTATAATTGATCAGTAAGGTAGTGAACCTTTTGGGGGTTGTAGCCCTTATTGTAATTGAACAGTGAGCTCTAGGCAATGTGCCTGAATTCTTGTGCATTCCCCCTCATGTAATATTGTTTTTCTACTGGCCATAGTGGAATAATATTGTGGGTTCAAATTCTATCATGGTTTTTCCCATTTGGGTTTCCACTTGAAAATCCCGGTCTTATGATTTTGTGGTTGATTGTTTTGTGTTTCTACATTTTAGTTTCATGCTTATGCTTTTGGTAGTTTAAGGTTAAGTTAGATTATTTGTTAATAGGTAGAATAATATTTCACCACCCCTTTCAGTGCTCCTTGATTCCAACAATTAGTATCAGAACTCATCTGGAAAGGGAGTTTTGAAGAAAAAGGATAAGCCCAAACAAACCTATGTTGTTGTATCTCCGGTGGCATCTAAGACTGAATCAGATGAAGCAGTAGAAAAGGTTAAAAAGAAAGGAGAGTTTGTCAGAGTTGTGAGGAAACCACAATCGGATGGTGCAAAATAGAGAAAGAAAGCTAAATCTAAACCTACCCTTACCAAAAGACCCAAGAGGGGAAGGAAGATTAGAACTCCACTTGATAAAGATCTTGAATCTGGTGATCTGCAAGGTAAATATATATTTGTTCCTCCAATGACAACAAATCAATTGATTAATGAGATAATTATTGATGGAAATTTGAAGAATGTTGGAGCATATTATAAAATTTTTGTTGAGGTAGATCAAAGAAAAGTTGAGGAGGTTGTTGTTCTGTATTTGCATAACATTAGCAAAATCTTGATTGAATTGGGGTAGAGCATCCCTAAAGATTTATACCATTATTGATGCGAGGAGATTAGCTACTAGTAAAATTGATAAGGAAATGAAAGAGAGAATTGATTAATGTTTGCACCTGTATCTCCCAAGATGAAGCCAAAAGGCTTATTAAGGAAGTAAATAAGAAAGAATTTAGAAGTAGAAACAGGGTGAATATGTTGATGATTGGCAATGTTGAAGAGGTGAGGAAGGAGACTAAGGATATTTGGAGAAGAATCATGAAGATCAATCCTTTGTATAGTGATGCAGTTCAGACTTCCCATCTGGAAGTAAAAGAAGGTGTCTCTGGTGATGAGGAGGATGAAACTCAGACTGAGGGACATCCAAAAGACCAAGGCAATGTAACCAATGATGTTGAGATCAATGCAAATCCTCTAGTGGTAGATAGTTTTGGAGAAGTTCCTAAGATTCAAAAGGATTACATTGTACCAAGTGGCAATACCGATGCACGTGATAAAGGGAATGATGCTAAGGGTAAGGACCCTGAGAAAGAAGAGGTGCAGGATGCTGAGGTAGATAAAGGGAAGGGAGTTGTTGATCAGGCAATTGACACTCCTCAAGTCAAAGGCACAAGGACCCTACCCCAAATATCAATCAATCTTGATGGCCCTCTAGATCTTGGACAAATGTTTCCTACTGAAAAGATGATCCTTGCAACAACTGTACAAGATCAGGCCACTCAAGATCTGGTCGAATCAAAGTCCAAAGACAAAAGCTTATTTTTATGTCTATTGATGTGTTTCAGAAGGTGGCTCTAGGTTTGCAGCTAGATCCTAATTCTAACCCCTCCGGTAAATTATTACAATTGATTCATAATGTAAATACCAATTTTGATTCTTTGGAGATGTCTACTACTAAGCAAGTATTAGATAGATTCAAGGAGGTAATAATGCAGACATTCTAGAAAATAATGGAATATGACAAAGTTAGATTGAATAAAGGTCTGCAGACTATTTTAGATGCATTATCAGAAGGTGGTAAAATATATGTCTTGTCTAATTTTGCCAAAGTTCACAGTAGATATGACAAGCAAATAAGTGTTTACCAGGGTAAACTTGTTGGTATCTCACAATCCTTTGATTCTAATGTATCCCTAACCAATGATGTAGAAGGGTAGATAATGGCTCTCAATGATTGAATCTTGAGCCTTAATGCAGATAAGAACATAATTTTGAGGAGAGTTGGTGAACTCAAGAATTTGATTGCCCCTTGGCTGGACACCATGTTAAGTAATAAGGTTGATTATCTGAAGACTATGGGACAACCTATTCCATCTGAACTAAAGGATGTGGAAATTAATGCATGTGTTTATAGTGCATTCATCATAGTTTTGAATAACTTGAAGAGTGCGTGGGATACTCACTTAGGATTTCTGAAGAACATTTTTGTTGATATCTTCAAATACTTGTAAAGTCTCCGATAGATATCTTTGTATATAAGTTTTGGACAACACCTCATCTTTGGCATTATTGTCAAAGGGGGAGAGTAAAGGTAAAAAATGTATTGTAGAAGAGTGCATTGTACCAAGCATGTTATAGGTTTCAGAATTCTTTGTCTAAGGGGTAGCCTTATAAATTTTTGATAGCAATTTTGATTTGGTGTGTAGGATTCAACACATAGTCATTCTCCACGAGTGTTGCCATCAATGCCAAAGGGGGAGATTGTTGGTAATTGATACTCATCTGGTGGATATCGATGCTTGATTAGTGGTTTAGGGTTGTCATTGATGGAAACTCTTCTTGAGATTCCTATCTGGTAATCACGGATCTTGATATTCGGAAGTGGATGTGAATCGATAATCAATTAACCAGTATTTCAAGTTGAGCAAAGCAGTTTTGATCCAGAAGCTTTCCAGTAATTGTGGTGTCATGAATCATGCATGGGATGATTGGGCCAACTTAGAGACAACATTTTATCATCAATTTGGTGATCTACTTTTGTATTTGGTGATCCAGTCAAGCTGACTCATGATTACACGTTACATTAACAAGCTGACTTGATAAATGATTATTTTGTGATTGTGGATATATAAGACCGGTGAAGAATATCTTTTTGGTGTGTGGTATGATTGATATGCAAGTGAGTGGTGATCAAGAATCCTTTGTAGCACAGTTTCACATGCACATTCTTGATCCAGTAGCTAACCGGGACAAGAAACAGAGCAGAGTTGAAGAGCAGATATAGTCAAAGATTTGGCACTTAACCGGAACTCATCTAGGCATTGTTAGATGTTATTTTGGAGTTCTTTCATTGTATTTCATCAATTGTATTTCATCACTGTAATTGATCAGTAAGGTAGTGAGCCTTCTAGGGGTTGTATTCCTTATTGTAATTGAGTAGTGAGCTCTAGGCAGTGTGCCTGAATGCTTGTGAATTCCCCCTCATGTAATATAGCTTTGCTATTGGCCATAGTGGAATAATATTATGGGTTCAAATCTCACCATGGTTTTTAAAATCCACATAAAAATCCTAGTGTTATGATTTTGTGGTTGATTGTTTTGTGTTTTTTCAATTCAGTTTCATGCTTATGCTTTTGATGGTTTAAGGTTAAGTCAAAAAATTTGTTAACCAGTAGAACACTAATTCACCCCCCCTTCTCATTGTTCCTTGATTCCAACATAAAGCTTCAAAGTCTTTTTGATGGATCGAGGGAATCCAATAGGTTAGAAACCACAGTAAGATTCTCACATGCATAAAATTAAGGCTTAATACAAGAGGAAAATCTAAGGTAGATGCAAGTAGGTAGGATAGGACAATGCATCAAATCCCTAATCTATGATGTACAAAATGAGAAAAGAAAATTGTCCCAGTGTCATATTAAATGCAAAAGTACTAGCACTACATACACCTATCCTAAGCATTGTGTACTTACTAAATTTAGTAACTTGGAATAATTGATTAGGGATTTGTATACAAAAGCATCTTACATGAAAATGACTTTTGAGATGAGGGGTCTAGATTGAATAGTGTGATAAATGATTACAGTATAGTATGGAAGGGCGACTTGTGTGAATCGAGAGAGATGCAATGAATGCAAGAATTCTACAAGAGAATGCCACAAACCCTACCTAAAAAAAACTAATGTCCTTCAAACTGACTATGTACATTTCTGAAGTTGTCTAGTACATCATCATGGTTGTTAACATATGAAAAGGAACAAGGTACTCTAGATCGAGTCAAAGGGTTTTACATATTCCTTTCTTTTTATTTAATGCACCCTACTTGCATGATATTGGTATGGTAAGATAGTAGAGGAGGCCAATTAATGGAATACATTCCATCTAATGGGTGTAGTGGAGTGTGTTGGCATTTTTGATTATTATGTTGTGATTGTCATTGATGGACACACACTTGCATTGAGATCACTTTTGTATGTATAAGTTAACGCTCAACCGATACTTGTTCCAACTGGTATGATGCATTATAGTCCTTAGACTATTGGTGTTTTGTAGAAAGTGATTACCGATCTGAAGTGGTATGTTGACCCCAAGCGGTTCGAGGATCTCAAGTAGTATGAAGGATCAAAGCGGAAAAATACATATTTCCCAGTCTTCATTTTTGTCAAACTGGCAACTGGTATTTTGCTTGAACTGGTATTTTGTATGAATCGGTAATACTCTGTGATGAGTAACCAACCGACATTTTGTGATGAGTTACCATCCACCAATTGTTTGACGGTGCTGACACTTTAATGATGCTTTTTGTGTCGTGTTATAGAATATGTCTAGATGCATTGAACCTAGGAAATTGTATTGTAATCCTATTGGACCGACATGAAATCAGATTCCTTTATAAGGACATCATGTCTATGGTTTTATGTTGTTGATGTTGTTGCTAGGGTTTAAGGTGGTTGATGAGTGAGAGAGAGAGTATGAATGTGTAGAAGACTGAAGTAATGTTGGAATGCATTAGGAATGAGCTATCAAGGATCTAACCAAGCAATCTGTGCTATTAGCTAGATCACTCACTTGTTGATTACTCACATCTTCGACAAGTCTGAAGCCCTTAACCGGGTGGGCCCAAAAAGCCTTTTGTAAATCCTCTAACAAGGTGGTTCACATTTGTGGATCTAAAATCCTCTAACAAGGTAGTCTTTAATTGGACTTATCTCCTAACAGAGATTGAGATTCCTAACAGGATCTGTTCTGGTAAAGAACATTGTATGACCTTAACCTGTTTGACCTTAACCGATCTGGTTCCTATTCTGTAGATAGTTACTTGTGAGTTCCATCTCACCATGGTTTTTCCCATTTGGGTTTCCATGTTAAAATCTCTTGTGTTGTGGTGTTTGTGCTTCTGTGGGTGAATGCATTATTTGCTATTTGGTTTGCATGTGTGCTAACTGGTTTTTCTGCTAAACTATTTTACTGGTTTACTGTTAGTCTAGAAAAGTGTTTAAGTATAAAGATTTTTGGCATACTAATTCACCCCTCCTCCTAGTATTCATCAATTGGTATCAAAGCCTACCTTTCTATAAGTTTAACCACTTGGAAAGAGATATGGGGGAATACACATTGAGGGAACTTACTCATCAGCTCACTCAGTCTGAGCAAGCCTATGATGATCTTATGGTCAAATATAAGGCATCTCAAGCAAAGATGAGAGAACATGCTGAAAAGCTAATGGAGCTATCTAAAAATAGTTCTTCTGATGAAGCAGGCATGGAAGCCTTGATTGAAGAAGTAGAAAAGCTGAATGAATCCAATTCCAACCTAAGAAAAGAATTAGAAGGACTAACTATTCAAATGTGTCAAGAGCTTGAGAATCGGAGGAAAGCTGAGGATCTGGTCAAAGACAAAGATCATGAAAACTCCAAGCTCAAGCAAGAGATCAGTGCCCTAACTACTCAACTCCATGTGAGAAAAGTGGAAAAGGAAGACATGCAAGGAGAACTGAACATTGACATCTTTGAAAATGAAAACCTGATGGAAACAAATGTTGCTATTTCCAAAGAACTCTCTCAGTCAAAGGAAATACTTGCTAAGTTCAACAAGAGTACTGTCAAGCTAGAGCAAAAGCTTGAAACTGCCAAACCTATCAAGAATACTGATGGACTTGGTTATTCTAGTCATGAGGAAGGTGAGACCTCTGGTACAAATGCTGGATCATCAAAGAAACAACAAGCATCAAAGGATAAAGGTAAGCAAAAGTTTAAACCTATTTTCTTTAACTATCTTAAAGAAGGACATACTGCCAATGTGTGTAGGAGTAAGGCTTACAATAATTTTCCTTATTTTCTAAATGATAAGCCTAGATCCTATAAATTCAATAGTAACTGTTATGCATGCAACAAGTTTGGGCATAGAGCATCTAAATGTAGGTCAGTTATGACCAACACTGGAAGATATCCTCAGACGACTCAAGGAGTTGGTCTTGAACCTTTTGTGAACCAGAATCACAACCAGTTTAATGCCTTCAATCATTAGTCAAGAAGCGGTGGCTATCAAGCAACAACCAAATGGAGAGAAAATTGTTTGATCTATCATGATCATGGTCACACTACTGTAACATGCAGGAGGAAGAAGGACAACATGAATAATGGACCTTCGAGAGCATCTGGAATGGTCTGCTATCACTGCAAAAAACTGGGTCACATTGCTAGATTCTGCAGATCAAGAAAGAACATATCAGATGATATACCAGTCACTCCTGAAGGAAAGATTGATATTGACACTATTCAAGCGGATATGAACAAAACCTAGAAGAAGAAACCAGTAGTGTTACAAGAAGAACTAGTTTCTGCACCTAGTGTGGAAATAATGGAACTGACAAACTAAGCATCAGAAAAGCTTAGGGGGAGCAAACAACGAAATGTTTCAAACCCCCAATTTACACCGGTAAAAGACCTTAACAAGTATGTGATACCTATCATTTGGCGGAAGACTAGAAATGATAAAAGGAAAATTAGGGTTTAAGCCCTAATGGTGGAGCATTAATTATGGTTGGTGAGGAATATGTTTAAAAGGAATTTTCAAATCATTTCTCACTATCATTTTTTGAAGCAAAGAAGGTTTTCAAGTGCAGAGCAGCAAAAAAGTGATTTGTGCTGCGATTCAGAGAAATTTAGAAACCTTGAAAAGGAAATTCAGAAGCAAATTACAAACGGTCAAGAGAAGAACGCAAAAAGGTGATTCTGCAACTGACAAAGTGTGAGGCTAAGTAGAATTTGAAAGCCCTAAATTCTCAATTTTTGAAAGGTATTTCTCAAGTTTTCTATTTTTATCATGGCTTCCACATCTCATACTAGCTCTAGTGCATCTGTCGATTTAGTAAGATTCATTCAACGCAAGTCCAAATACAATGCCCTGTCACAAGTTCCTGCTGGAGTAATAGTGGAAGAAGGAATATCTGATTATATAGACTATAAAATTAAAGACCTAGGGTCTCTAGCAATCCACTTGTAGCAAGGTCTATTCTATGGGAAAGATAAAAACATTAAACTAGAGTATAGCATTCTAGAGAAGAAGAAAATTCACAATGTGGTTTACTTCCTAGAGGATTTCACAGATGACCACATTAGAATCATTTTGAGTAGAGTTCATGGTGACAAGATGTACCTGGAGAGAACACATGATATCATGCCACAAGCTATTCATGTCATCATAGGTTTCTACAATGTTGGTGAAGTGCCAGCCCTAAAGAAGATCATCAAGATTGAAATGACCAAGCTCACCGGTTTAGTGAGCGACTCACAAGGAATGACTATTAATTCCATCAAGGATGACCTCGTGAAATATGCGTGCATGGTGATTGGATACCGAATGTTCTCTGCCAATAGAATTAAATTTGTATCTGCTACATCGGTAAATATCACTTACCAGATGATCATTGAAGATGCATCATTTGACCTCTGCACCGGTATGCAAAGGCAACTCCTATTGAATCTTAAATCAATCAAATAGGATAATGCATTAAAATTCAAGTTTGGACAACTTCTAGTAGGATTATTTTTCTACTTCCAAGGTTTCTTCCCTGGACTGGGAGATATTCAGTGGTATGCGGACCAACCAGTTACTAAGCAGATCAAAGAAAGCCTGCAAGCAGTTGGAATCGGCTATCCTGAAGTTCTGAACAAGTACTTTGATGAGTTCAAAAGCAAGATGAGTCTGAGGATGAGGATATCCAATGATATTGTCAAAAAATATGAAGAGGATATTTGCTTTGTCATCAATGTGGATGAATGCATAATGGAGGTCGTTGAGCCCAGACAGGAAGAAGTAGAGCCTATGGGCTATGAGGTGATGTATGATATGCTGGATGGGTATGCTTCTACCTTAATCGCCTCACCTCTTGATCCTAAGGCAAAGAGAATTGACACCTATTTGGAAAGGGTTGCACCAATTGTAGAACCTCCTGAAAAGAAAGGAAAGGCAATGCCTTTGGCATCAACACTGGTTACTACAACCAGTCCCAAAGTGACCAAGTGGTCACCTACAAAGAAGAAACCGATAGCGGCACCTGCCAAAGTCTTTGAGAGAAAGAGGAAAACAAGGAATAACTCATTGGACTCAGAAGAAACTGTGTCTGAGGAAAAGCCTAAGAAAACAAGACAAGCAAAAAAAAAACAAAGAATGAACCAACATCATCAGCACCGGTAAATATTGACATCTCCTCCTACAAACCTTTGACACATTGTCAAAGAACTATAACAAATATTAGGGGAAAAATGTTGAATGATTTGATTAATTGTTTGTATGATTTCAATGATGATGAAAAAGAAGTAGTTGAACAAGAAATAATTAAGTAATTATGTGTTAATGATCGATCGCCTTCAGAAATTAGATCTGAGACACCGGATTCTTTGTATAATTCCTTAGACAATAAATGGTGCATTGCCATAAAGAAGGAACAGGAAATGAGAGAGAAAGTTTTTTCTCAACATTTTCCTGATGTATCAAATTTAGAACTGTTTGAAGTTATGAATAAATACAAAGGCCTCTTCTTCATGAGAAAAAGAAGACTCTTGTTACTAGAAAGAAAAGGTCAAGAAGTGCTCAAGAATACACACACTCTTGCTCTAGAAGCTCTTAAGATGCATCGAGTGGCTGAAGCCAACAAGAAGTCTGAGCAAGAATCGGCAATTAAAAAACTGGATGAAGTGTTTGATATTGAAGGAAACCTGGTTGTTGAACCTACAAACACTATTGATGTTGAAGATCTAGATGTAGAAGATGTTGCGCAGGACACACCATCTTAAGCAACAGGACAAGAGAAGTAGGCTGAACAGGTTGAAAAGCAAGCAGAGGACAAACAAGAAGAGATAGCAAAGAAACAGGTGGAGAAGAAGAAAAAGGAAGAAGATGAGGAGAAAAGGAAACAGGAGGAACAAAGAAAAGAGGATGAAAAGAAAAGAAGAGAAGTGGATGATGAGAAAAAGAAACAAGAAGATGCAAAGAAGAAGAAAGAAGAAGAGGATAAGCAAGAGAAGAAGAAAAAGGAAGAAGATGAGGAGAAATGGAAATAGGAAGAAAAGAGAAAAGAGGATGAGAAGAAAAGAAAGGAAGAGGAGAAGAGAAAGGAAGCAGAAAAGAAGAAGGAAGAGGAGAAGAGAAAGGAAGTAGAAAAGAAGAAGGAAGGGGAAGAAAAGGAAGAGGAGAAGAGGAAGGAAGTAGAGAAGAAGAAGGTAGAGGAGGATAAGGAAGAAGAAAAGAGAAAAGAAGCAGAGAAGAAGAAGGCAGAGGAGGACAAGGAAGTAGAAGCGGCAAAGAGCACACAAATGGAGACTCCAAAGGCAACCGATAGTCAAGCCAAACCAGCTAACCTCACCAGTCTTATTGACCTCCAATCTGCAAGTGAAATGGAGTTGCTATAGAGCATCAAGGATGCTCAAGAATGCCTTGAGGTGTTAAGGAGGAAGAAGAAGGAAGATGTGATCCAAGTTGTGGTGGACACTCTGACCGGTTTGTTACTCGGCAAAAAACCTCCCCAGTACTAACTCATCATTGGCACAATTGAAGCTCCTATGCACAGTAGTGGATGATCAGGTGCAGAGCCTAGAAGAGGTAGTAGAGGCAAATGCCAAGAAAGAGCATCAAAAGGCTCTCAACATTGCCCTGGTGAAGAAGCTTAATGAGCTCTGGTTCGAACTACAAAAAGCACAAAAAGATATAAGGAATGCTCTATATGAGGGGAATCTACTACTGAGTAAGATTTGCCAACCCCATCTCTTCTATGACGATGTGCTTGTACAGAAGCAAAAGCTTCAAACTGACTTGTAGTTATATATGAGTACCTTTAAGCTGCCATATGACTCTTTTACAACTTATGGGCAAACCGTTCACCGGTTTCATATCCAGTCTACCAAAATAGAGTTGGAAATAAGCAACCGGACTTGAGATTTGCAGGAACTCCAACTGGTTCTACTCCCATGCCTACAGATCCTTCAGAAATGTTATCTCAATCTAGATTCTTTAACAGTGACTCAGGAGATGAGCACAATAGATGCCATGGAAGAGCAGGTCTCCCAGATGCAGACAAAGAAGGAAGTGGCTACTTCCCTACTTGAGTCCTGGTCCTTATCTATGAAACAATTTTTTGTAGGAATTTAAATCAATTTTTGACAAGTTTTATTCCTTATTGTCATAAACTCTTATTCTTTTAATACTAATGAAACAGGGGTTAGTCTGTAATATTTTGTTGTCATTGTTTGCAAAGGGAGAGAAGTATAAATTTTGAATGTTTTGATGTATACTTTCATGTTATTTCTATTAAGAAGTAGTATACATTATATTTTCTGCAAAAGGGATAGTGTATATGCTTAGGGGGAGTAATTTTGATTCTCGCATATTTTTGTTGTAAAACACTTAGATGTCAAAATTTCCTAAGTGTTGCCATCAATGCCAAAGGGGGAGATTGTTGGCATTTTTAATGATTATGTTGTGATTGTCATTGATGGACACACACTTGCATTGAGATCACTTTTGTATGTATAAGTTAAAGCTCAACCGGTAGTTGTTCCAACCGGTATGATGCATTATAGTCCTTAGACTATTGGTGTTTTGTAGAAAGTGATTACCAATCTAAAGCGGTATGTTGACCCCAAGTAGTTTGAGGATCTCAAGCAATACAAAGGATCAAAGTGGCAGAACAAATATTTCCCAGTCTTCATTTTTGTTAAACCAGCAACTGGTATTTTGCTTGAACCAGTATTTTGTATGAACCGGTAATACTTTGTGATGAGTTACCAACTGACATTTTGTGATGGGTTACCATCCACCGATTGTTTGATAGTGCTGACACTTTAACGATGCTTTTTGTGTCGTGTTATAGAATATGTCTAGATGCATTGAACCTAGGAAATTGTATTGTAATCCTATTGGACCGACATGAAATCAGATTCCTTTATAAGGATATCATGTCTAGGGTTTTATGTTGTTGATGTTGTTGCTAGGGTTTAAGGTGGTTGATGAGTGAAAGAGAGTATGAATGTGTAGAAGACTGAAGTAATGCTGGAATGCATTAGGAATGAGCGATAAAGGATCTAACCAAGCAATCCGTGCTATTAGCTAGATCACTCACTTGTTGATTACTCACATCTTCGACAAGTCTGAAGCCCTTATCTGGGTAGGCCCAAAAAGCCTTTTGTAAATCCTCTAACAAGGTGGTTCACATCTATGGATCTAAAATCCTCTAGCAAGGTAGTCTTTAATCAGACTTATCTCCTTATAGAGATTGAGATTCCTAACAGGATCTGTTATGGTAAAGAACATTGTATGACGTTAACTGCTTTGGTTCCTATTCTACAGATAGTTACTTGTGAGTTCCATCTCACTGTGGTTTTTCCCATTTGGGTTTCCATGTCAAAATATCTTGTGTTATGGTGTTTGTGCTTATGTGGGTGAATGCATTTTTTTCTATTTGGTTTGCATGTGTGCTAACCGGTTGGTCTACTAAACTATTTTACTGGTTTACTGTTAGTCTAGCAAAGTGTTTAAGTACAAAGATTTTTGGCATACTGATTCAACCCCCCTCTTAGTATTTATCAGAGTGCATGTGTGTAGGTGGTCAAAATGTGTTGATTTTGTGTGTGCCAAACCATAGTACATAGGACTAGGAAGAAAGGGGAGGGTGGCTAGGAATAAATTGGAGCCTCAAGAGAGATGAACGGAATAGGTTGGATGGGAGGCTTATGAAAGCTGCATAATGAGAGTGATTGGATGGAATAGTTATAATTGATTATGGAATTGTTTTGCATTTACGTGGAGAGTGATCATAGTTTTGATATTGCAAAAGTATATTAGCACCACTAGTTATAAAAGCCAAGATACAATGATTTTCCCTATGCATGGACTAGACTCTAAAATAAAAGGTTATCTTATGGATGCAATTTCATATATAACTATGATGGTATATATGAGGTATGAGGGTACAATGATATCCTTGTACACATAAGCCCTTAATAGGACTTGATGGTTATATGCAAAGGGGAAACACTATGGCCATACCTACATATTCATATTTTTAGTGAGACTTGTTGGACCATGCATAAGAAAACCAACAACATGCGATTCAACACAAACCATGCCCCATTATTCACCCATCCCCACACACCAAGATATAAAAAGAATGAGATGGTCTAGAGTAAGTATAATCATGGAACAATAGATGGAACCATAACAAGAGATCAACACACGCAAATGATTCTTTGGCCAACAGACATTTCTTGCCCAGAGGTAGGACAAAGATTGGATTAAAATACTATTCATGGGAAGAATACATCTTGATAGGAACAATGATGATAATAAGATGAATGGTGAGGAATTGTCATGTTGACTAAGGGATGAAAGCAAGCTTAGTGTGATGGGATGGATTTTTATTCATGATTAGGATTAGCTTCATCATCTTAGGAAGACATAATAGGAGATGGAGGAGAAGATGAAAATGTTTTGTTATGGAGTGATTGTGTAAAGGAGAAGCAAAGAACTACACAAATGGGTAGTGCTCTATGAAATGAATGTCATGTTAAGGTGATAAATATTTGTTATGTAGATGAGAAAACATGGAAGAAATGACAAAAAGATGGGATAGCAACTGGGTAATGGGGGTGAATGGTGTCCAAGATAGATGGTGGATCTAGTGAACCACACATGGAACTTGTAAATAGGTTTTCACCATGGTACTTGCCCATAGCATCACAAAGTAGTTTTCACTAATGGATGAACTTAGTTTTCTTTTATTTTTATATGTTTTTATCATTTTATTTTTTTGAGGGATTTTTTACATTTTTTTATTATTTTATTATTTTTTATTTTTGAAGATTTGGGATATATTGAAAATTTAGGCAAAATATTTTGAGGTGGATGATATTCAAGGGCTCATCAGAGGGACCTTCTTCAATTTTTTCTAGTTGATAGTGTAGCATAGAAATTAGGAATCATCACAAGATAAGTAGATCAATCAAACCACTAGACATGATAACTCAATCATAAGAGCACTCATTGCAATGAACCTATCCTAAAACACATTCAATAGAGACATAAAAACAAAGCATTCAAAAGCAAAGATTATGCAAACTGGATGACGATTTGAATGCTCCTTCCATGCGGCTCCATTGTTCTTCTTTCCTCTTCAAATGAATTTGTGGATCTCACCTACAAGTGCACATACAATTGAAAGCAAGATTGACTTTGATGAAAAGCTCAAGAGTACTAGAAGCATAAGTTCGATAGTCTGATCGGAATTAGCGGCTAAGAATCCAGGGATTGATTGAAGAAAATCATCCAATTTATAGAGAAATTGAAGAAATGAACAAATTAGCATGATAGTGATTCGAATGGAAATTCAAATCAAGAATAGCAAAATTATGACATATCTATGACAAATTGCTATGCAAGGCTTATGACAATTCATGACAAATTTCTATGTCAAGAATTTATGACAATTTATGACAAATTCTATGACAAATTTCTATGTCAAGAATTTATGACAAGATTTTGAAATAGAAATAGACATTTAGGAATTTAGGAGAAATTAGAAAATTAAGTTAGAAATGATGACTTGGAAATTAGGAAATTGATGCAAATTAGGTAAATTAATTAATAATTTCTCATTCATTAATTAATTTACAAAAATAGGAGGAATTAATTAGCCAATTAAATAAACATTTAATTGTGACAAGAAGACTTAGGATAAATAAATAAATTATTTAACCTAGAGGGAAAATGCCAAACAAGATTAAATGAATAAATCATAAAACCTTGGAAGATGAATTAGAAATGCAAGGATGACAATTAGGTCTTGATGTAAGATAATTAATGTCATGATTTTGAATTGATAAATGACCAGTGCGACAAAATGATTTGATTAAGAAAATGCGACAATTGACGAGGAACAATGACAAATTGATCCAAATTGACATAATTGAGATAGACAACGATCGATGACAAATCGGTCGCAAAATGACAAAATTGATAAGAGGACAACGATCGATGACAGAATATATTGCAAAACGATAGGATTGAAAATGACCACGATCGATGATAAATCGATCGCGAATGACAAGATCGAACATGACAACGATCGATGACAAATCGATCATAAAACGACAAGATTGATAAACCGATCGCCAGATGATAAGATTGAAAAGAGGACAAAACCCTAATTAGGATTGACGATGTCCAAAATGATAAGATTGATAAGAGAGCAACGATTGATGACAAATTGATCACAAGATTGATAGGAGGACAAAACCCTAATTAGGATTGACGATGTCCAAAATGATGACAAATTAGCATGCACATTGATGCAACAAGATAAGTTCGATCAAAATCATGATTGGATAATGTTGTCGACAAGACCAAATTCAAATGCGAGATGAATGAAGAATGTAGAAGAATGACTCAATTCTCACAAATGATAAAGACCAAGTGCGAATCATAGGAGAAATGTTAATGCGACGCAAAAACCTAAAATGAGGCAATGCGCAAATGTTCAAGTATGACCTCGCAAGCGTTGACCATTTTTAGGTGTCTACATTTTGCCCCTCTTTGAGACAATGCAATTTTAAGCGTTGTTTCAAAGAACAATAACTAAAATGCCCCAGACAACTGACAATGACATATGCATGCCCCCTCGAGGAATTGGACGGAAACAGGCGGAAAAGAGGCCAATTGATCGATAAAAATGATAGGATCGAACGGACTGACAATCGGAGATCGGATGCATGAAGGACAATCAATTGACGACACAAAAGACTGCGACCAACACAAGATGGAGAGGATGCACGTCCATCTATGCAATGACAAAAAGCTATAAATGAGACCAAGAGGGTGAAAATTGCTCATTTGCACTAGCTAAAGAGGAGGATTTGTTGCTCTGGACAAGGACACTTGCAGATAGATGGCGAACATTCCAGTGGTGGATCATCTTGGAGAATGTGTACACACATTCAGATGATCGGACGATGCAGGAGCAGCGGTATGTATCTCGAAAACCCATGTTTTGAATTTCATGAATTTTGATGGCTTACGGGACATTGCGGGGCCCACGGGGGATGAAAAAGATGACCTATGCACTTGTGTCATCTAGTTCTGTGCTTGTGTAGGTAGTTCTGTGCTTGTGTAGGAAGACACGGGCGTAGGTCACCTAACACAGGCGCAGGTTAGAAGACACAGGCGCAAGAGTGCATGAATGACTCAATTTTAACTCAAAATTGCATGCAAATGACTTGAAAAGGGGGGACAAGGGTGGGATAGGCCAATGTAGATGAAAAACACCCTGATTGGACATGAAAATGAGGAAATGCAACCCGTAGGAGAAAACCCTAAAAACTGACAAAATGATGCCCCGATTGTGATGCAGAGTCGACAGTATCCGTTGATCACGCGGGAGAATCGACCAGACTGTTTCATGCTACGACATAGACTCAGGAGCACAAAGAGAGACACATTAGTAGGACTGGGGATATATTATATCACATACATGCCCGAGATTAGGGCAAACATAGGATTGCTTACCGCATTGGCAGAGCGATGGCATTCGCAGACTTCCTCATTCCATTTGGCGACTGGAGAGGCGATGGTGACTCTAGAGGATGTATGGCGCATCCTCTGCATTTCGATACATGGGGAGATGATAGAGTACGACCCAGTGAAAGGTAGAGATGTGTTATGCAGGCTATTTGAGTGTGACACAAATGATCTGGACATTGTTGAGAGGGAGATTCGCTAGGAGACTATGGCTGCCGAGTATGACCAATGATATGTAGTGATAGCAGTTGTGATAGCATGTCTTCTAGCAGGAGATAGACGAGGACATGGATTCCCTATTGGATGGGGAAGAGTGCTAGAGCGGATGGTGATAGAGGGGACAATGTATGCATGGGGACCATGTGTACTAGCGATGCTCTATTTTCAGCTGCATCAGATAGCGTATCAGGGAGTGCAGACATTAAGCTGTGGAGTTACATTGCTTCAGGTATGGGCATTTGAGCATATTGCCATATGTCGGCCGATTATAGATAGACAGGTTGTACCACACCGACCATATGTGTATAGCTATGGTGGAGCACTGAGACAGGGTCCATTTGGATACATATTATACTGGCGACATGAGCTAGACAGACTGACAGAGTTCATATGGAGGCCATATCGAGATTGCCCCGGATGGTCAGATGATCATGAGGAGTTACCATATTTCAGACAGGAGAGGTACCTGATTGGGCAACCAGTGAACTGCCAGAGAGTGATTGAGTTGTACCTGCCAGAGAGAGTCAGGCGACAGTTTGGAGAGCGACAGGATGTACCTAGGAGGACTGCATGCTTTGCCCGATCTCACAGAGAGACGAGTCAGTGGGGGAGTATGATTCAGCCACACATAGCCTATGCCGACTTTGCATAGCTACAACAAAGACAGTGGGAGTGGAGGTCAGATGTGGTAGATGCTGGGATGACAGAGAAGTATGAGATATGGTTTGCACCACGATAGCTAGTGCCATTGACAGATCCAGATATTCCAGTACCGAGGAGACAGGAGGACTTCCCACTCACATGAGAGGAGGGAGATGATGAGGATGAGGACGAGGACGAGGACGAGGATGAGGATGAGGATGAGGGGAATGATGATGATGGGGTCGGAGAGGATGGTGGGGAGGATTATGATGAGCCAGACTCAGCTGATCAGGAGACATTGTAGGATATTCCTATAGAGCCTGGGACAGCTAGGACAGAGGAGATGGATACGTGCAGGGCTACCATAGCGAGCCAGCAGGATTATATTGCAACATTGGAGAGACAAAATGCCATCTTGAGGACAGAGAGTCACTGAGTTCATTGGGTCCATTAGGGATGCCAGTGCACGGGAGATGGCATAGATGCTGGTAGAGACCGGAGAGGAGAGACTGTATTGGAGGACACTATATGAGGGTGCTGTTCCACCAGAGTAGAGAGTGCCTTCATATCGGGCACGATCGAGGACAGAGAGCAGGTCATGCTCTCGAAGGTCATTGAGCAGCATGGGGGTGAGTGGACCTGTGAGACCACCACAGCCAGGACTAGGAGGGACATCATCCGCGAGACATGGCAGGGATGAGGAGGATAGAGGGAGCACCCAGTGACAGAGGCACGTGCTCCTTATGACAGACAGTGGACATTATGTAGTTTGACATGTTGTGGTCAGCCTGTGCTCCATACTTAGGACAGATAGTCCAATTTTGTACTCCGATATTATTATGATATGTGATATGAAATGCATCGATATGATGAGATGCAAATGATTTATGTTATTTTCCATGTATGGATGCCTTATGCACTGTTGATGTATGAATTGTGGAACATGTATGGATATATTTTTTTGTATTGTTGATGCATTTATAATATGAAATGGATAAAATGCTTGATGTGATGCTTGATGTAATGCAAGTGTACTAACCAAATGGATGCAGGACGCAATATGTATGTTTGGAGATCAGAGCACTAGACCGAACTGACTATCCGACCAGATGGAAGAAGTGTTAGTAAGAAGAAATGAATGAGACAAAGGACAGTTGAAGAAAAACTTGCTTTCAGTAATGCACTTTGTAGGTGAGAACCTTTATTTTTATTTAGCAAAATGGATGCGTAGCATCATGGCATTGAAGGCCAAAGCTGAAATGCAATCCTTTTTGCAAAAGACAGACACATCACAGACAAATGACAATCACAATCAAAAAAGAAAGAGACCATGAGCCATCCCGGTCACTCTAAATCACTTAGTGACATCATCGAGCAACATAGGAACATGATCGAAGATAAATAAAGAAAAAGATAAGATGCGCAAATTCAAACAAATCAAACAAACATCTTGATCTTCATTGTCAAAAGTTGAAAGTGCTGATAGGACGATCATGCTGTCTGGTTTCAGGAAATGCGGTATCCCGTCTAAGACAGGACACAGTCTGGTTTCGAGTATACCACACCCTATATAAGACCCATGATAGTAGGAACAAGGACAAATGATTTTGATGTTGATATTCAAGTGATATGACAATTTTGATCAGGTTGAATGTTTGGTTTGGATTGAAAAAGTTCATCTGGTTAAAGCATGATTTCATTAAAGCACAGCGTTGGATTCATTGTCGTTGGATGTATGCTCAGCGATTTGTCTTATGCACAAAAGGAATAATGTTATTGCAAAATGTTTGTTTTTTGGATTTGGAGTTTTACAATTTTTATTTTTTTTTCATTTTTTCAGGACTTTATTTGATTTTTAGAGATTTTTTTCAGGACCTTTATTCGATTTTTTTGCTTGAAGATTTTTTCAGGACTTTATTTGAATTTTTATTATCTTATTTCAAGACATTTTTCAATTTTTATGAATTTTTTCAGGACATTTTTTGATTTTTATGAATTTTTTCAGGACATTTTTCAATTTTTATGAATTTTTTCAGGACATTTTTCAATTTTTAAAAGTTCCAGTGATTGATCATGACAAGGGGAAGGCACCCAATGTGCATTTGAAAGACACATAGACTAGGACCAAAACATATGTACAAGAAACTGGAGTAGGCAAGACAGTGATGTTGACCAATAACAGGCCTGGAATAGAACATTGGGTCGAGACCAAGATAGGCATGATAAACTGGCCGAGAGAAAGCATATCTAGAAGTCATGATAGATGACGAAGCAATAATCTCATTACTCATGGCGGCTGATTGCCAGGTTTTCACCATGGTACTTGC
This sequence comes from Cryptomeria japonica, assembly GCF_030272615.1. Lineage (NCBI taxonomy): Eukaryota > Viridiplantae > Streptophyta > Pinopsida > Cupressales > Cupressaceae > Cryptomeria > Cryptomeria japonica. Next base: position 138,509,689 of record NC_081412.1, on the reverse strand, counting down.
CCAAAGCGCCTGTTTGCCAGGTTTTCACTAGAGGGCGAATCATTTTTTTGCTCTTTACTTTTTTCTCTTTTTTGCTTTTTTCATTTTTTTTATTTTTTTTGTATTTTGACTTTTTTCAGAAGAAGATGGACACATGATAGGGGATGGAAGAAGGACTCAAGCATCTTTTTGTTTGGATAGTAGCCTTGAAATAAATGGACCATGACCTTTTAAAGCATGCTCAAAGACATTGATAGGATAAGGACATGGACAATGAGATGAAACTAAGGCAATGATTTATGCAAAGGATTGGATGAGAGGGATGGAAGGATGGAAAATATGCATTGGATAATGGATAGGGTATTGGAAGAATTGGGCTTCAGTGGATGGAAATGAAGGCAAGATCAACATTGGCACACACCTTGAGGGGTGATGGACTGATGGAGGACAAATGTATTTTGGATATTGAGATTTTGACGAAGGAACGACTATGGATTTTGGGACATAAGGGCCCAAAACGGATGAAGGAGGTGATGGAGGAACAAATTTGAGAGGTTGGGATGGAGGAATAGAAATTTTGGATGCCAAGTTGGATTTTTCTCTTTGTGCTTCAAGGAGCTTCTTAGGGATCCACATGGTTTTTGATTTTTCATGCTTTTGTGGTTCCTTGGAGTGCATTGCTTGCACAAGGGATTTAGGAACCCATATATATTTTGAATTTGCTTTATTTTGCTCAGTGGGCCTTTGTGACCTTTTGGATATTTCTTTTTCTTTATAGATCAATTTGTTCTTTGTTTTGACGTGTCGATTATGTTGGACATGTTGATCCTTGAATACATGTGGATTTCTAGACTTATGACTTTTATACTTGGCATCCAAATTGCTTGGAGGGGGAAATGAATGCATGGATGGACATGAACGCAATGGAGCTCTTTTGGATTGATGAAATTTACTCAAGGATGTGTGCCTTTTCTGAGCTTGCATAGAGGACGAAGGGATATAAGGACCTAAGATGGATGGAAGGTATGACGGGGAAGGGATATGTTTTGATTTTGATGGAGGGATACCGACGCCTTGAGTGTGAGCTCTGTAGCCATGACCATTAGTATATTCTTTGATATGGAGGGGTTCTTGCTCATGAAGGTCTACTCCTTTGCCTTTATGAATATCTTGACTTGTAGGATACTCTTTTCTTTGGGAAGAAGACGCGAGTCCATTATGAGGTGGATATGATATGAGAGAAATAATGAGCTCTTGAAGTGGATCGGATTTCACCAAAGTGGAAGAACCCATTATGCGTGTCAAGGGTTCATGAACATCTTGCACTGACACATTAGAATCATGAAGGGGATTAGGATCATGAGAGGGACTAGGATTTTGTAGTGGACATGGTTCAATGACAGGCTCTTCAAGAGATGGAATGGGAGAAATAATGGGATTATCACAAGAAATGAGATCTTGGAGTGTATATGGAGCATTGGGACAAGGAGATGGAGGAACAAGTGGATCTTGTGGAGGATTTGAAGGAATGATTTGATCTTGTGTTGGAAATGAACTTGGAAAGATACTTTGATCTTGACAAGGAGGAAGATCATTGGATTCCTCTTTAAAATTGCTTTGCTCTTGACTTTTAATGGGATCATCGAAAAGGATGGAAGGGATATTTGGAATGTCAATGGGATTTGAAAGGACATTTTTTTCGTGAAATGGAAGGGGATCATTTGGGATTGGATGGACTAGGATATCTTGATCTTGCTCGGGGAATGGAGTGTCAATAGGACTTTGGATAGGATGGACAAGAATAGGGGAATCATCGTGAGTGTCTGGGAACATGGAGTCCTGGTCAACAATTGGATGGGATGATAAGGTTTCAGGATCTTGATCTTGATTTGTTTTAAGACACATTTCTTCATGCTCTAAATTATCCTCTTGACACGGGGTTGGACTTTGGATATGCATGGGGGATTCTGACAAGGAACCAATGTTTTGGCATGAAGGAAATGCACTTTGAACATTTGTGATGGATTCTGGCAAGGAATCAATGCTTGAACATGAGGAAGAGGGACTTCGAATGGGATCCTCTAAAATAGGTAATGGCAATAAAGTGCATGGTGGCATTGGGTCTTGTATTTTTGAAACATGACAAGGATGTGCATCATGAATTGGATTATCTTGGAAATCAATTATGGATAGCCCTTGAATAATTTCATCCTTGGGTGTATTGTTTGATGAGGACAATATGGAAGGTTCTTGTGAAACTTCTAGAGCTGTAGGGATAGATGCCACTGGAGAGTCAATTTGCTTGCAAGGGGATGAGGCATTGCTAGACATAAGTGTATTATCTTCATCTTCTTCAAAGAACTCACTTGGTAGTTTCCTTAAGAGCATTGCAATAAAGCCACCTTTCTTTTGAGGTTTTGACATAGTTGTATCTAGAATTTGAACTTGTTTGGCAAGGAGTTGGTTATGATCTGATGTCATGTTTTGATGTTGAACTAGATGTTGCTCAAATTGGTTTGACATGTTCAAAATTTGGCTTGGTGCATGTTGCAAGCTTTGTTTTTGAATGTTTTGTTGTGGTTGTTGACATTGATATGTTGATTGAACTTGCTGATGTTCCACCATTGGTTGAACTATTTGTTGACATTGTATAGTTGGTTGGACATATTGTTGAAATTGGACCATTGGTTGTGTTGGTTGAATATGTTGGACAATTGGTTGAACCATTGGTTGTGATGGTTGAAAATGTGATTGATAGAAAACACCTTCTTGTTCTTGTTGTGGAGGCACATAATGTTGAAATTGATGTTGTCTCTTTTCTTGAAATTGTTTCATCATCTCTGTTTGGGAGAGAAGAGCTGGTATGTCTGATCGTTCAAGAAGGGATCTTACATCAATTGGCTCAATATTTGGATTTTGACCTGGAAATTTTCGAAACACTTTGGACATTTGTGATCTATTCTTCACAATGTTTTTCACTCTTTGTTCCAAAATCTCATTTTCTTGAGCTAGTTTCTCCTCTAGTTTTTGTATTTGGAGACTTGTTTCATCATAAAAAGTTTGATCGATATTGCCTTGTTGTTGGGTTGGATAGAATTGTGATTGCATTATCGGTTGATATGTCAAACTTTGTTGCATCATTGGCACTTGGAACCTTGTTTCAATAGACATGTCACTATACAAATGCAATATTTTTGGAATTTTTGATTTTAAAAGGATGATGTATGATATGCAACTAAATGCAAACTAAATAGGTGAAAATGCAATCTATGTTTTTGGTTATTTTCGAAGATTTTGACAAACTTTTTGGAATGCAAATCTAAAAGAGACCCTTAGGGAATTGAAATGATGTCTAGACCTCAAAGGACAAAAGGACCAAGTGAGAAAAGGACAAGATGACAATGTCTCCCCTATATGCTTGGATACTAAGCTAGGTTTGACGAAATGATATTGATGACAAAAGGACAAAAGATTTGATAAGGTCTATACTTCTTAACAATGATTTAGGGTTTATCAAAGATTTGCATTACTCAAGTATGACAAAACCTAGTTTTGGCACTATATGCAAAGGGACAATTACTATGCAAATATGAATGACAATGGTATGACTTTAGTGCAAGAGGACATATGCAAATGGATAACCCTTATTGAAAAGAGTATGACTTAGGTGAAACCTAACCTTGGTACTTGACAATGACTTTTGCAAAATGCAACCTAGGATGAACCTAAATGTAAGTGACATGCTTCTTGAGACAAGATCTTGAAAAATATTTGACAACCATGTTTGAAGGTGTTCTGAACTTTGTTGAACCTTTGTTGGATGAATGTCTCTTGTGTTTAATCTTATGTTGGATCAATTTGTTTTGCTCTTTGAAATGGGATGCAATTCAACTTTTGACAAGCAAAGAATACAAGATATTGCAACTTAGACTCAAGACAATCATGCTCATTTCCACATTTCTTATGGTAGGCAAGGACATTAGGTACTTGAGAGGTAGACTCATTATGGGATTCAAGGAGAATACATAGATGCTTGACCCCACGAGCTCCCCTCCACGGCACTCACTTCTCAGGGCAGCCAAGCATCAGTCCCCATGGAATCTCCCCATGGCGAACTTAGTATCTCTTCCAAGTATCCGAATTTGTCCTTCTCAAGCAACTAGAAGGGTTTTTGGCCTCTAAAAACAAGGTGTTTAGTAAGGATTTCTGTTAAGCGTTACTCCTTGATGTCATGCAAGCATGATTGAGACATTAAGCCCATCAAGATACCAAACAAATGTAGTCGCGCAAGCACGATTTAGACCAAGAGGCCCTACTTAGATGTTGATATGAGAAAGAGTTCAAGGGTCATCACTTCCCAAGTAACTGCAATTCCCACGTAAACACTTCCTTCAAAGCTTTCGCTCATCGGGTATTTTTTTATAGTGAGTTAGAATGCCAAGGAATTCTAGCCGTACTCACTTTGGGTTGTTCCTTTCTCATGATTATCACTTGCTTGCAAAAGCAAAGTGGTCGGGAAGGTAGGCCCTCTAATGGAGACACTCAATCAACAACACAAGCATGGTATCGAAGATCTGGATTTCTGATCACCCTAAGAAGGATGAGAGCATACTCTCCTACTCCAATGTCACACTTAACAATAAAAGCAAGCAAATGTTCATTCCCACCTATTTATAAATCACTAAGTGCCTAATTAAAAATCTCAAGCACACAATTTGGTTGTTTCTCCAAGGCAACCTGCAAAACCCAAGTTAGAGGTTTGATTTGTTGTCTTTGACCATCGAATCTGCACAAAACATGTTAGTAGTTTGATTTTTAGTCTTTTCCATGAGTATGCCAAGATTCTGCACAAATAATTAGTACCAAAATCCAAAACAAAGAAAACAGAATGCAAAAACATCAAAAACTTCAAGTAAACACTAAATTTTTCACCTCTGCTCTGGACTTTACACAAGCGCAAAACTCATGACACAGGCGCAAGATATCTGACACAAGCACAGAATGTTGCATACACATGTGCAAGATGCTCAACACAGGCGCAAAATGCTTCACACAAGCGCAGAAGTGTCCAGAATGCACTGCACGGCCTTGTTTTTGGGTTTTTGACCTGCAAATCAACTTAGAAGCACTCCAAAACACAGTAAAAGGGTTAGAAGGTTAGTATTCACATCGGGTTCACCAATTAATGTAGCATAGAAATTAGGAATCATCACAAGATAAGTAGATCAATCAAAACACTAGACATGATAACTCAATCATAAGAGCACTCATTGCAATGAACCTATCCTAAAACACATTCAATAGAGACATAAAAACAAAGCATTCAAAAGCAAAGATTATGCAAACTGGATGATGATTTGAATGCTCCTTCCATGCGGCTCCATTGTTCTTCTTTCCTCTTCAAATGAATTTGTGGATCTCACCTACAAGTGCACATACAATTGAAAGCAAGATTGACTTTGATGAAAAGCTCAAGAGTACTAGAAGCATAAGTTCGATAGTCTGATCGGAATTAGCGGCTAAGAATCCAGGGATTGATTGAAGAAAATCATCCAATTTATAGAGAAATTGGAGAAATGAACAAATTAGCATGATAGTGATTCGAATGGAAATTCAAATCAAGAATAGCAAAATTATGACATATCTATGACAAATTGCTATGCAAGGCTTATGACAATTCATGACAAATTTCTATGTCAAGAATTTATGACAATTTATGACAAATTCTATGACAAATTTCTATGTCAAGAATTTATGACAAGATTTTGAAATAGAAATAGACATTTAGGAATTTAGGAGAAATTAGAAAATTAAGTTAGAAATGATGACTTGGAAATTAGGAAATTGATGCAAATTAGGTAAATTAATTAATAATTTCTCATTCATTAATTAATTTACAAAATAGGAGGAATTAATTAGTCAATTAAATAAACATTTAATTGTGACAAGAAGACTTAGGATAAATAAATAAATTATTTAACCTAGAGGGAAAATGCCAAACAAGATTAAATGAATAAATCATAAAACCTTGGAAGATGAATTAGAAATGCAAGGATGACAATTAGGTCTAGATGTAAGATAATTAATGTCATGATTTTGAATTGATAAATGACCAGTGCGACAAAATGATTTGATTAAGAAAATGCGCCAATTGACGAGGAACAATGACAAATTGATCCAAATTGACATAATTGAGACAGACAACGATCGATGACAAATCGGTCGCAAAATGACAAAATTGATAAGAGGACAACGATCGATGACAGAATATATTGCAAAACGACAGGATTGAAAATGACCATGATCGATGATAAATCGATCGCAAATGACAAGATCGAACATGACAATGATCGATGACAAATCGATCGTAAAATGACAAGATTGATAAACCGATCGCCAGATGATAAGATAGAAAAGAGGACAAAACCCTAATTAGGATTGACGATGTCCAAAATGATAAGATTGATGATAAGATTGATAAGAGAGCAACGATTGATGACAAATTGATTGTAGGATTGACAGGAGGACAAAACCCTAATTAGGATTGATGATGTCCAAAATGATGACAAATTAGCATGCACATTGATGCAACAAGATAAGTTCGATCAAAATCATGATTGGATAATGTTGTCGACAAGACCAAATTCGAATGCGAGATGAATGAAGAATGTAGAAGAATGAATCGATGCTCGCAAATGATAAAGACCAAGTGCGAATCATAGGAGAAATGTTAATGCGACGCAAAAACCTAAAATGAGGCAATGCGCAAATGTTAAAGTATGACCTCGCAAGTGTTGACCATTTTTAGGTGTCTACATTTTGCCCCTCTTTGAGACAATGCGATTTTAAGCGTTGTTTCAAAGAACAATAACTAAAATGCCCTAGACAACTAACAATGACATATGCATGCCCCCTCGAGGAATTGGCCGGAAACAGGCGGAAAAGAGGCCAATTGATCGATAAAAATGATAGGATCGAACGGACTGACAATCGGAGATCGGATGCATGAAGGAAAATCAATTGATGACACAAAAGACCGTGACCAACACAAGATGGAGAGGATGCACGTCCATCTATGCAATGACAAAAAGCTATAAATGAGACCAAGAGGGTGAAAATTGCTCATTTGCACCAGCTAAAGAGGAGGATTTGCTTCTCTGGACAAGGACACTTGCAGATAGATGGCAAACATTCTAGTGGCAGATCACCTTGGAGAACGTGTACGCACATTCAGATGATCGGACGATGTAGGAGCAACGGTATGTATCTCGAAAACCCATGTTTTGAATTTCATGAATTTTGATGGCTTACAGGACATTGCGGGGCCCACAGGGGATGAAAAAGATGACCTATGCGCTTGTGTCATCTAGTTCTGCGCTTGTGTAGGTAGTTCTGCGCTTGTGTAGGAAGACACAAGCGCACGTCACCTGACACAGGCGCAGGTTAGAAGACACAGGCGCAAGAGTGCATGAATGACTCAATTTTAACTCAAAATTGCATGCAAATGACTTGAAAAGGGGGGACAAGGGTGGGATAGGCCAATGTAGATGAAAAACACCCTGATTGGACATTAAAATGAGGAAATGCAACCCGTAGGAGAAAACCCTAAAAATTGACAAAATGATGCCCCAATTGTGATGTAGAGTCGACAGTATCCGTTGATCACGCGGGAGAATCGACTAGACTGTTTCATGCTACGACATAGACTCAGGAGCACAGAGAGAGACACATTAGCAAGACTGGGGATATATTATATCACATACATGCCTGAGATTAGGGCAAACACAGGATTGCTTACCGCATTGGCAGAGCGATGGCATTTGGAGACTTCCTCATTCCATTTAGCGACTGGAGAGGCGATGGTGACTCTAGAGGATGTATGGCGCATCCTCCGCATTTCGACACATGGGGAGATGATAGAGTATGACCCAGTGACAGTTAGAGACGTGTTATGCAGGCTATTTGAGTGCGACATAGATGATCTAGACATTGTCGAGAGGGAGATTCGCTGGGAGACTATGGCTGCCGAGTATGACCGACGATATGTAGTGATAGCAGTTGTGATAGCATGTCTTCTAGCAGGAGATAGACGAGGACATGGATTCCCTATTGGATGGGGAAGAGTGCTAGAGCGGATGGTGACAGAGGGGACAGTGTATGCATGGGGACCATGTGTACTAGCAATGCTCTATTTTCAGCTGCATCAGATAGCGTATCAGGGAGTGCAGACATTGAGCTGTGGAGTTACATTGCTTCAGGTATGGGCATTTGAGCATATTGCCATATGTCGGCCAATTACAGATAGACAGGTTGTACCACACCAACCATATGTGTATAGCTATGGTGGAGCACTGAGACAGGGTCCGTTTGGATACATATTATACTGGTGACATGAGCTAGATAGACTGACAGAGTTCATATGGAGGCCATATCGAGATTGCCCCGGATGGTCAGATGATCATGAGGAGTTACCATATTGCAGATAGGAGAGGTACCTAATTGGGCGACCAGTGAACCGCCAGAGAGTGATTGAGTTGTACCTGCCATAGAGAGTCAGGCGACAGTTTGGAGAGTGACAGGATGTACCTAGGAGGACTGCATGCTTTGCCCGATCTCACAGAGAGATGAGTCAGTTGGGGAGTATGATTCAACCACACATAGCCTATGCCGACTTTGCACAGCTACAACAGAGACAGTGGGAGTGGATGTCAGATGTGGTAGATGCTGGGACGACAGAGAAGTATGAGATATGGTTTGCACCACGATGGCCAGTGCCATTGACAGATCCAGATATTCCAGTATTGAGGAGACAGGAGGACTTCCCACTCACAGGAGAGGAGGGAGATGATGAGGATGAGGACGAGGATGAGGATGAGGATGAGGATGAGGGGAATGATGATGATGGGGACGGAGAGGATGGTGGGGAGGACGATGATGAGCCAGACTCAGCTGATCAAGAGACATTGCAGGATATTCCTATAGAGCTGGGGACAACTAGGACAGAGGAGATGGATACGTGCAGGGCTACCATAGCGAGCCAGTAGGATTATATTGCAACATTGGAGAGACAGAATGCCAGCTTGAGGACAGAGAGTCACTGAGTTCATTGGGTCGATTAGGGATGCCAGTGCACGAGAGATGGCACAGATGCTGGTAGAGACCGAAGAGGAGAGACTGTATTGGAGGACACTATATGAGGGTGTTGTTCCACCAGAGCAGAGAGCGCGTTCATATCGGGCACGATAGAGGACAGAGAGCAAGTCACGCTCTCGGAGGTCATTGAGCAGCATGGGGGTGAGTGGACCTGTGAGACCACCACAGCCAGGACTAGGAGGGACATCATCCGCGAGACATGGCAGGGATGAGGAGGATAGAGGGAGCACCCAGTGAAAGAGGCACGTGCTCCTTATGACAGATAGTGGACATTATGTAGTTTGACATGTTGTAGTCAGCCTGCCGGCAATACTTAGGACAGATAGTCCGATTTTGTACTCCGATATTATTATGATATGTGATATGAAATGCATCGATATGATGAGATGCAAATGATTTATGTTATTTTCCATGTATGGATGCCTTATACACTGTTGATGTATGAATTGTGGAACATGTATGGATATATTTTTTTGTATTGTTGATGCATTTATAATATGAAATGGATAAAATGCTTGATGTGATGCTTGATGTAATGCAAGTGTACTAACCAAATTGATGCAGGACGCAATATGTATGTTTGGAGATCAGAGCACTAGACCAAACTGACTATCCGACCGGACGGAAGAAGTGTTAGTAAGAAGAAATGAATGAGACAAAGGATAGTTGAAGAAAAACTTGCTTTCAGTAATGCACTTTGTAGGTGAGAACCTTTATTTTTATTTAGCAAAATGGATGCGTAGCATCATGGCATTGAAGGCCAGAGCTGAAATGCAACCCTTTTTGCAAAAGACAGACACATCACAGACAAATGACAATCACAATCAAAAGAGAAAGAGACCATGAGCCATCCCGGTCACTCTAAATCACTCAGTGACATCATCGAGGAACATAGGAACATGATCGAAGATAAATCAAGAAAAAGATAAGATGCGCAAATTCAAACAAATCAAACAAACATCTTGATCTTCATTGTCAAAAGTTGAAAGTGCTGATAGGACGATCATGCTATCTGGTTTCAGGAAATGCGGTATCCCGTCTAAGATAGGACACAGTCTGGTTTCGAGTATACCACACCCTATATAAGACCCATGATAGTAGGAACAAGGACAAATGATTTTGATGTTGATATTCGAGTGATATGACAATTTTGATCAGGTTGAATGTTTGGTTTGGATTGAAAAAGTTCATCTGGTTAAAGCATGATTTCATTAAAGCACAGCGTTGGATTGATTGTCGTTGGATGTATGCTCAGCGATTTGTCTTATGCACAAAAGGAATAATGTTATTGCAAAATGTTTGTTTTTTGGATTTGGAGTTTTACAATTTTTATTTTTTTTTCATTTTTTCAGGACTTTATTTGAATTTTTATTATCTTATTTCAGGACATTTTTCAATTTTTATGAATTTTTTCAGGACATTTTTTTATTTTTATGAATTTTTTCAGGACATTTTTCAATTTTTATGAATTTTTTCAGGACATTTTTCAATTTTTAAAAGTTCCAGTGATTGATCATGACAAGGGGAAGGCACCTAATGTGCATTTGAAAGACACATAGACCAGGACCAAAACATATGTACAAGAAACTGGAGTAGGCAAGACAGTGATGTTGACCAATAACAGGCCTGGAATAGAACATTGGGTCAAGACCAAGATAGGCATGATAAACTGGCCGAGAGAAAGCATATCTAGAAGTCATGATAGATGACGAAGCAATAATCTCATTACTCATGGCGGCTGATTGCCAGGTTTTCACCATGGTACTTGCCCAAAGCGCCTGTTTGCCAGGTTTTCACTAGAGGGTGAATCATTTTTTTGCTCTTTACTTTTTTCTCTTTTTTGCTTTTTTCATTTTTTTTTTTTTTTTGTATTTTTTTTTTTTTTTTTGTATTTTGACTTTTTTCAGAAGAAGATGGACACATGATAGGGGATGGAAGAAGGACTCAAGCGTCTTTTTGTTTGGATAGTAGCCTTGAAATAAATGGACCATGACCTTTTAAAGCATGCTCAAAGACATTGGTAGGATAAGGACATGGACAATGAGATGAAACTAAGGCAATGATTTATGCAAAGGATTGGACGAGAGGGATGGAAGGATGGAAAATATGCATTGGATAATGGATAGGGTATTGGAAGAATTGGGCTTCAGTGGATGGAAATGAAGGCAAGATCAACATTGGCACACACCTTGAGGGGTGATGGACTGATGGAGGACAAATGTATTTTGGATATTGAGATTTTGACGAAGGAACGACTATGGATTTTGGGACATAAGGGCCCAAAACGGATGAAGGAGGTGATGGAGGAACAAATTTGAGAGGTTGGGATGGAGGAATAGAAATTTTGGATGCCAAGTTGGATTTTGCTCTTTGTGCTTCAAGGAGCTTCTTAGGGATCCACATGGTTTTTGATTTTTCATGCTTTTGTGGTTCCATGGGGAATCAGGAACAACAATTTTTCATATCATTTTAGATTCAGGGACATCGTATGCTGGAATGAGAAGATTCTCAACCAAGAATTCACACTTATGACTATTTTTTAGACATTTATAGGAGATAAATAATAGTAGCTAGCATTAGCAACCTTATTTTTTTATTTGAAAATTTTCTTGAACTGAATTGAAGTGAAGTGTTGCTTGAAATTTTCAACCATGTGGTGATAGGCAAGCAACTTATCATCCTTGGTATATTACTCATCATTGACATGTAAATTAGTGATTTTCCATTGAATAGCAATGAAAAGTCCTATAATGAGTGCTTCATATTCAATAATATTATTGGTGCATTGAAAACATATCTTGTATGACTTAGGAATTCAATCACCTTGAGGGGTAACCAATAGAATACCTACCCTAGATCCATGTTTTATCTAGGAGCCATCAAAGTAAAATTATCAATGGTTAGATTGCATGATGGTCATGATGATGTTATCTGATAACTTTGTAATGAGGGGACGATCTTCTTATAAATTTGTATAAGCCAACTGATCCATAATGACTTTTCCCTTGATAGATTTATGGTCTATACACTTAATATCAAATTCACTCAATAAGATAACTCACTTAGCTATTCAACCTATAAGAGTGGCTTTAGAAAGGAGATATTTCAATGCGTTTATCTTTTAAATGAGCTTGGTCTTATGATTAAGCATGTAGTGGCATAGTTTTTTAGTATTAAAAACCACTACAAGGCATGCATGTTCAATTGGTGTATATTTAAGCTCATAACTAACTAGAGTGCAGCTAATGTAGTACATAGTTCGTTCCTTTCCCTATTCTTCAACTTGCACAAGTAGTTCCCCCAGTGCTACTATCATAGCTAATATGTACAAGAGGGGTGATGGTTGGCTTGGAATAGGGGACATCAAAATTGGTGGGGAGGCAATGTATTCTTTGAGTTTATCGAATGTCTTCTGACATAGACAATCCCACCAAAATTTGATCTCCTTGCGAAGCAAGTGAGAAAAAGGTTGACATTTATCAAAAAGTTGAGCAATGAATCTACAAATAGACTGGAGCTTTCCTTGGAGATTGTGAAGTTATTTAAGATTCCTAGGAGGTGGCATTTCTATGATAGCTTTTACCTTGGTAGGGTCAACCTTAATTCCACATTTTGATACAACGAAGCCTAGGAGTTTACCATAGGTAACCCTGAACACACATTTCTTGGGATTAAGGTGTGGTTTAAACTTCTCAAGTCTTCCAAATATTTTAATCAACACAACAATATCCCCTTCTCTTGTTTTTTATTTGCCCAAGAAATTGTCCACATAGTCTTCCATGATATCATGAAGGTCATAAAAAATAGTGGTCATATCTCATTGGTAAGTGGTGCAAACATTCTAAAACCCAAAGGGAATAACTTCCTAATAAAAGGTAACCTTGGAGTAGTGAAGGTTGTCTTGTGTTGGTCTTTTTGGGGTAATATTGATCTTATTGTATCTTGAAAATCCATCCATCAAAGAGAGCATCTAATGTCCTATTGTAAGATCCACTATTATGTCAATGTTAGGAAAAGGGAAATCATATTTAGGGAATGTTTTGTTGAGGTCTCTAAAGTCTATATAGATATGGATTCCCCCTATAGGCTTACGAATTGGTACTATGTTGGAGACCACGATAATCAATGGGTTGGATAAATCCTACATCTAACATTTTATGTAGTTTTTCTTTGACCTAAAGAGTGATACGAGGATGCATCTTTCTTAGTTTCTACTTAACATGTTTTGCATTAGGATATACTACGATATGGTGAAATACAAAATTAGGATTTGTCCCTAGCATATCAACATATGACCATGCAAAATTGACTTGTGTTTCTTTGAGAAAGGATATGATATTCTGCTTCTCTTGATCACTAAGAGTTTTGGTGATAAAATTATTCTTTGGGTTTTTAGTGGTTCCAAGATTGATTGTCTTAATTTCTGAAATCAAGTTGATGATTTCTCTCACAATAAGGGAACCATGGTGGGAAATTAAATTCCCTCACCTTGTAGTGCTTGATCTAGGTTTACACTAGTAGATACATTATTTCTTTTTACTTTTTCATTGTCTAATAATGTCTCATTGAGGTTTTCACTAGGGGACTTTTTATTTTTTTATTTTTTTTCGACTAAGGGAGTTGACTTAACTACCAGATTATTCCTCCCCACTGAGTTGGATTCCATGAACCATAGTGTGATCTTCGAGGTTGTGCATGTCTAAAAGTACCAAGAGGGAATCATCATCAACACATATGTTAAGGCCAAGCAATTCTTGTCAGCCCCAATAAATTCATTTGGCATATATGAGATGAAGATTAGGTAAGGTGGAGAGAGTAATGGTATATATGTGGGTCTAAGAGAAAAGTTCATCAAGGCATTCAAAGGGAACTTCATAGAATTCCTCTTCATCAAATTTAACGACATTGAAAGGAGGAGTTGTTGGAGCACTTGTGAGGGTTAACTTAGGTTCTGGGAAGTAACCCAAGCCTCTATTATGCTTGTAGGAGATTAATGAAATGATCTCTTTTTGGTGTAGGAGCACCCAAAGCAAGAATGGCCATCATGAGACCACAATGAAGATCAAGAAGATATTTTTGTTGTAATGCCAATCATTACCATTTGGATATGTAATTAAGGTAATTAAAGCCATATTTGTTCATGCATTGAGTCAATGTAATCAAATTGTAATAAGTTGTTATGAGGGCAAAACAATGTCAAATTGAGTAATGTAATGGGGTTGAATGGGTAGAATAGGAGTTTAATAAAAATTTTGTGTTTCATAAGGTCTCATATAAACCTATTGTTGTAATGGAATGATTAATTAGAGTCATGTAGCAAGAAAGATTAAAACTTGTCAATTGACAACTAAAAGTGTCAAGTTGACAACAAATTAGGGATGTAACACCTAAAAGGTGGTTGTATGGGTGGTTAAGAGTTGGTTGTCAATTTTCATGAAGAATATTTATTTAAATATTGGTTTCCATGCCAAAAATGAGGGATGCAGATTCAAATATAATAGTCTTTGATTGTCAATAAAAACTCATGGTTTCCTGCACATTTTGGTTAAAATTTGCCCTTATTTGGACTGAGACTCTCATCTATTTGCTTCAATTTTGATTGATAATGGATTGAGAAGTGTAAAGTAGGGTTTATGCTTTGATTTGGTGTTGTTATTGAAGATTTTACACTCAATTTTGATCCATTTATACTGACTTTCCTAAATATTGTTGTAGGTGACAATTTTGAAGAGTTTTGAGAGTCAAAAAATGTGAAATTGACTCATCCTACTTTATGTAACTTTTGTAACTTGTAGGATAAGTCTACAATGCGTACTATACATGTTTTTTTTGTTGAGAATGCAGGGAAGATTATGAACATGTAAGGAGAGTGCCTTATGGGTGGAGAGTCACAACTTGACTTAATGAGTAACCGGAGCCATGTGAAGGTATGAAGGATTTCATTTAATAAGGGTAATATTTTATGGTGGATTATGTGTATTCATGTTGTATAGAAGGTTTCAAATCCTTTGGTCGGGTCTCCAAGTGTTTGGAAGTGTGAGTTTGTGGAAACCCTAGGTGTGGGTTCCTAAAAACAAGGTTAAGTGTTTGGTTGGGTAGATTGGCATGGACCTCATGAAACCTAGAAAATATGATGTTTGGATAAATTTATTAAGACTTTTTCAACTTTTGGAATTGAGGGGAGTTGATATGTTGGTAGTTACTTGGGAAAAGTGGGCTAATTGGGCCTAGTTGGAAAGTTTCAAGGTACTGGTCTGTATAGTTTGTCCAAAGTAGTCATACTTGATTTTGGCATATGTTATTTTACTCCAAAAAGGGTATCAGGAAATGTAATTTTTTGGTTAAGTGTTTTGGAAAGTTTTTGAGTTAAGTGCCAATTACCCGATTAGAAGGCTAGTTTGATGTTAGGAGTCAAAACTCCACAAAAGGAAAGTTTGGCATGTTGAGTTGAGATATACTAAGTGTTTCAAGGCCTTTAGAAGGGTTGAGAGAGTTGTGAGAACCAAAATCCAAGTTTGAGTGGGTTGGCATGATTAAAAGGAGTAAAATACTTAAGGGAATTGAAAGGTTTTGAGTAAACATATTAGGATTCTTATCCAAGGAAGTGTTTAGGACCAGATACCTCCGCATAATATTGGTATTAGAGAAAGGGATTAGGTCCTTGCAGGTTCTTTCTATTTGAGGAGAAGAATAGCAAAGATGGAAGTGTTAAGAAGACATTTGCAAGTAGAGGAGGAAAGGAAAAAGAGAAAGAGGCAAAGGAAACTTGATAAAGAGATAGCAGCATTGAAGTAAGAAGTGAGAAGATGGAACTTGGAATTCCAAGAGATGAACAAAGGACTTGAGGCTTTAGAAGAATATTTTGAATATGTAGAAGAAGACTTCATGAATGAAGATGTTAAGGAAGAAGTAAGTTGTCCATTAGAAGGGAAAGAGTGCAAGGTGCAACATCAAGAAGATGAGAAACCTAGTGATGAAAAGGTTCAAGATGTTGAAACATAGATGGAAGACAAAGATGCTGATGAGGACAAAAAGGATTCAAGTCTTGAAGGGATTGAGAATGATGAATTAGTCATGATTGGGATTGTGTTATGTCCATTGAGGGTGGAAAAGAGTACAAAGAAACAAAGTACTCCTATGACAACAAGTTGTGAGGCTAATGATATAGCCATGAAGATGGATGATGAGTTGGTATGCCAAGAGGAATGGCATGAGAAGGATGAGATGGTCTCAAGGAAAGAGACTAAGGATGAATAAATGATGGTGGTAGGCCATGATCAGGCCAAAGAGTTAGTTTATTCACCAAGAATGGAGATTGAGTATATTGATTTTGCCCAGACAAAGAAATGTCTTTGGGTGATGAAATTGATTGGGTTGTAGGTGTATGCAGAAATATTAGTGGTGTTGAGAATGATGAAGTTGTTAATAGATGGAAAAGGGCATCAGGTGGTACTACTTTCACCTAGTGGAGGAAAACCAAGAGTGAAGATAAAAGGAGGTAGAATAGTTCCAAGTGAGTAAAGGACAAGAAAGGGCATGGTTTTAGAAGGAGGACAAGTACAAACCAAAAGTCAACATGAAGTTTTTGTTTTGTTTCTCCAATGTGTGTTTTGCAGGTGTTTCCAAGGGGACTTAGAAATTTTGAACCCAGGGAGTATTGTATAGGAGCACCCAAGGAAAGAATGACCATCATGAGAACATAATGAAGATAAAGAAGATATTTGTGTTGTAAGGTCAATCATGACCATTTGGATATGTAATTAAGGCAATTAAAGCCATATTTATTCATGTATTGAGTAAATGTAATCAAATTGTAATAAGTTGTCATGAGGGCGAAACAATGTCAATGAGTAATGTAATGGGGTTAAATGTTTATAATAGGAGTTTAGAAAGCATTTTGTGTTTCATAAGGTCTCATATGACCCTATTTTTGTAATGGAATGATTAATTAGAGTCATGTAACAAGAAAGATTAAAACTTGTCAATTGACAACTAAAATTGTCAAGTTGACAACAAATTAAGGATGTAATGCCTAAAAGGTGGTTGTATGGGTGGTTAAGAGTTGGTTGTTAGTTTTAATGAATATGTATTTAAACATTGGTTTCCACACCAAAAATGAGGAGGAATGCATATGCAAATGTAATAGTCTTTGATTGTCAATAAAAACTCATGATTTCCTGCACATTTTGGTTAAAATCTACCCTTATTTGGACTGAGACTCTCATCTATTTGCTTCAATTTTGATTTATCATGGATTGGGAAGTGTAAATTAGGGTTTATGCTTTGATTTGGTGCTTTTATTGAAGGTTTTACACTCAAATTTAATCCATTTATACTGACTATCCTAAATACTGTTGTAGGTGACAATTTTGAAGGGTTTTGAGAGTCAAAAAATGTGAAATTGACTCATCCTACTTTATGTAACTTCTGTAACTTGTAGGATGAGTCTAAAATGTGTAATATAAGTGTTTTTGTTGTTGAGAATGTAGGGAAGATCATGAACATGTAAGGAGTGTGCCTTATGGGTAGAGAGTCACAATTGACTTAGTGAGTAACCGGTGCCATGTGAAGTTCTAAAGGATTTCATTTAATAAGGGTAATATTTTATGGTGTATTATGTGTATTCAATTTGGATAGAAGGTTTTGGATCCTTTTTTCGGGTCTCAAAGTGTTTGGAAGTGTGAGTTTGTGAAAACCCTAGGTGTAGATTCCTAAAAACAAGGGTTAAGTGTTTGGTTGGGTAGATTGGCAAGGACCTCATGAAACCTAGAAAATATGATGTTTGGAGAAATTTATTAAGAATTTTTCAACTTTTGGAATTGAGGGGAGTTGATATGTTGGTAGTTGCTTGGGAAAAGTGGGCTAATTGGGCCTAGTTGGAAAGTTTCAAGGTACTGGTCTGTATAGTTTGTCCAAAGGAGTCATACTTGATTTTGGCATATGTTATTTTACTCCAAAAAGGGTATCAGGAAATGTAATTTTTTGGTTAAGTGTTTTGGAAAGTTTTTGAGTTAAGTGCCAATTACCCGATTGGAAGGGCTAGTAGGATTGAATCCTAGAAAGGGCAGTTTGGTGTTAGGAGTCAAAACTACACAAAAGGAAAGTTTGGGGTGTTGATTTGAGATAAACTAAGTGTTTTAAGGCCCTTAGAAGGTTTGAGAGAGTTATGAGAACCAAAATTCAAGTTTGAGTGGGTTGGCATGCTTATAAAGAGTAAAAGACAAGGGAATTGAAAGATTTTGAGTAAACCTATTACGATTCTTATCCAAGGAAGTGTTTAGGACTAGATAACTCCACATAAATTTTCTCCCTTTCTCTTTAGGCCCTAGGCCATGTCCTTTATATCCCATCTTTTCTACAATGGTTGATTCTTTTGGATATTTATCTATTGGGATATTGATGGGTTCTTCATCTTCTTCTCTATAAAGCCATGAAGTGACATATGTTTCAAGAATTTCTTCATCTAGTGGACCCAACTTTTGAAAGTTAGTCTTTTCATATTGAATGTTGTCATTTTTTAAACCTCAATTTCTTTAGGTCTCCCATAGGACTTGGGTAATGTAGGGAGATGTCACACATAAAACGTATTTTGGAGCATATATTCTCCACATCCATTGTCAATGATCTTAGCCTTGATATTGGGTAGGGAAGATTTGGAGGTAGAGGAATCATTGGAGTTATTAAGGGGTGGTGTGAAATTTGGGGTATTAATGGGGCAATGCAAGGGATGTTTCCCTTCAATGAGTTTACAATATTAAAAGGGTTATGAAACAATGAGTATGGTAATTTATCTAGTATTAAATGGGTATTTAAGGCATTGATGGTAGGTGGAGGGGAGAGCTTGAATGAAATGAATCCATGGATGACCAAGAAGGATGTTATATGGGAGATCAAGGTCCAAGTCCTAAAATATTGTCTCTACCATTGTTGGGCCCACTTGGAGGGGCAATCTGATTGTGCCTTTCAAAACCCACTCTTCGTCATCATATGATTTTATTGTGATTTTTCTCTTTGAATCAATAATGTCCTTAGGGTATCCTAATTGTTTTATTAAATTATATGTTCACAACTTTAGACTAGATCAACCATCTATAAGGACCGTTTTAATTTTATGCTTATGTACAATTGTTTCAATGTGAATGGGCTTGTTATGGGATGGATTAGTGGATGGGACATCTATGGATGTGAAGACGAGGTAATGTTGGGTGACAAGATTTCCTATCAAATCTTGGAATTACAACACATTAATATTATCAGGGACACATGACTCAACTAAAAAAAAAATCAAGGATCTTCTTATGGATGGATGATGACTCGAGGAGCTCAAGGATGAATATTTGTGCAAGAATTTTGGTAAGGTGATCGATGATATTGTAGCTAGATGTGGATGGAATTTTAAAAGATGAAGGAGGAGGAGGAGGAGGAGCCCCTTAGATAGTAATTTCCCTCTACAGGTAGTTACATTGCAATCAAAGGAAGAGGGAGATATTGGCGTAATAACAACTCTCCCCCTTTGAGGAGTGGTAGGATTATTCGATTCTTTGATGGTGATGGTATTAACATAGTCATCGACTATGTGTGTGAAAAGTGGACCTGTATCTGTATCTAGAATGCACAACACTTCAATTAAGTCATTAGATGCATGGTTAGTAAATCAATAATAAATGAATAATAAACCATTACAAAGCGACCCATTGCCTTCTAGTAGATGCGAGTTTAGATTGCTCTCAGATTGCTAAGCTATCCAGTGACTAGACAACACATAAACGAAGGATTTTTAAATGTATATGAGCATGAATATGAGCTAAATGAATGCAAGATTTAAGCTAGATATGCAAGATTAATCTAACATGATTTAAGCAATATATGAATATTTAAGCTAAATGATTTAAGCAATATCAAATAACTAATATGCAATATCTCAATGCAAATTCTCAATGAACCTAGAGAAAAAATAGCATAATAACAATATATTCTTCAGGCTTTTTGAATGAGATGAGAACCTGAATTTATAGAAAATTCAAAAAGAAACCAAAGGCTGAGATCAAATGATGATGAGCGGTCAAGATTTTCCAAGAGGAAGCACAATCCAGGTGAATTGATGTGATTGGATGCTTTTCTTAGTTTTAAAAGAAATTGAACTACAATTAAGATAAAATCAAGAAAAAACTGATTTATTCTCTATTTCATTCAATTTTAATATTTAATTGTTTTAATTGCTTTCTTTGAGATTATCTATCAATTTTTAATTTATTTTTTTAAGATTATCTCCAATTGATTTCTTTTCTCAATTTTTAATTCTTTTTTGTCAATTAATTCCTTTTTTGAAGATTTGTGGCAAATTGATTTATTTAGTTAAATTAATTCCTCTTTTTGATGATTTAATGGCAAATTGATTTATTTAATTAAATATGCAAAAGATATTTAATTAAAATAAATAAGATAATTGTCTAAAATGATTTACTTGGAATGATTTAATTAATTAAATAAATATTTAATTAATATTGGTTGATTAATTTTGCCATGTGACATTGATGATTTAAGAAATTAATTGTGTGCTCAAGATTGATTTAATTGCCTTTGGTTAGGACCTTGGTGATGTTGTCAAGATTAGGGGCCCATGGTTTAGATGACCATTTTTAGGGTATTAAATTTGCCCCTCTTTGAATTAATGTGTGAGTAGTGCGTTGGTTCAAAGAAAATTTGATGTCTAGGAGATACTAGTTCTGAACTTGATTGATCACGAACTAGATGAAAAGCGAGGTGTTTAGTTTGATTCAAAGTGACGAAGCTGAATGAAGTCTAATTAAAGTGATATCGATCCCGAACTTGATTGAAATTAGGAACAATAGAGAACAAAAGATACCAAACTTGAACTTGATTGATCAAGAAGTGGATCTTACTGATCTAGAACTTGATTGATCTAGACATAGTGAGTGATGATAAAAATCGATCTTGAACTTGATTGATCAAGATACGATGAGTGAAGATAAACTGTCTATCTTGATCCAAAGTGATGAAGCTAAATGAAGTCTAATTAAAGCGATACCGTTCTCGAACTTGATTTAACTTAGGAATGATAGAAAACCAAAGATATCGAACTTGAACTTGATTGATCTAGACATAGTGAGTGATGATAATGATTTGAGCACAAATTGATTCAGAGGAATTTTTTAAGATTAAGCGTGATGAGAAAAGTGAGCGCAAAATTGATTTGTAGAATAAATTGAGATTCAACGTTGATTTATGAGAAATTGAGCGTGATTAGAAGAGAGAATGAGCTTTTGATGAAAGTGCTATGTGGTCCAAATTTTGTGAAATTTTGATGAGAGAGTTGACATCAGATTTTGATTTCAATCTCGAAAATGGACTCGTGATTTGATTTCATCATACTTGTGTTGATTGATTATGAGATGTTGTTCTATATGCTTTATTCTATATGTATGCATATCTTTTCAGTATGTAATGCAAATGATTATGGATGTCTATCTTTTTTTTTTATGCAAATAAATGATGATGCAAAGGAATGAGGAGAATGAGTAACTATTAATGCAAATGTTTATTTTTCTTCATGCAATAATATGAATGCAAATGAGTGATAGTTAATGTATGAATCTATATAAGATGCTTATGTATGCAGGTAAAAATCTCAAAAACACAAGTACTCGATCAAAGAAATGATGAAAAGAGACCACTTAGCTAAGAAATGATGATGCTTCCAGCTCTCACTCAGAAAATAAAGAGATCATTGTTACCATATCAAAATCACTCTAAATTCACAAAATGCAAAATGAGATGCACAATAAAATGCAACCTAAACCTAGTCACTAGATTTTGAAAAGCTTAATTTTCATCATTGAGCATTTTAAAAACATAGCAGGCAGATTAGAGTTCCTTTCTTTTCATGTGCAATATTAATTATCTTGTCCACAATGACCCTTTCTTCATTCATATCCTTGGACAAATTTCGTAGGGACTTGGATTGCATGATAAAGAAATTCCCTCAAAATAGACAAAGAAATGATGGGAACCTCCTTGTAGCATTCAAATAAGCAGAGATGAGGTATGTGTGGCAATTTCACCTTGATGTCAAGGCACTTATCACCGACACCTAGCTGATTAGATGTTTTCACATCATCGAAATCATTCCTACAAGCAGAAAACAAAGAAAATATTATGCCCCCAATCCTTGCTCCTCTTAGTCAAGATAGACTTCCTCGAGTTACTCAGAGGGAATAATAAGCGAAAGCCAATGTAAAAGACAATGCAAAAAGAAACTTTTATGCATATCTCAAATAATTTAGTGATTGTTTTCAGTAGGCTTGTTTTGCCTGTGTACTCAGTGATAAAACTCTTCAGTAGTTAGGAGACAGGTGACTGACTCGGAGTGGACGACCAGGTTTCACTGACGTAAATTTGACTTGGTTGATAAAGCTTAGGACATGTAATGTGCTCAGTTGATTAACTTAAGACTAGGACATTGATCAGTTTCAAGCCATGAGGGTGTAAAGTTCTGATGCCAATAGCTAACAAGATGAGAGGGGGGGTGAATCATACAAACTTAATCTTCCATAAAATCAACAGATTCAACCTCGGTAACTTATACTTCAACAATATAACCAAAAACTGCTAAACATGCTAACTCATAAACACATAATCATCATAACACATATAACACCAGATTTAATGTGGAAACCCAAATAGGGAAAAACCACTGTGGGATTTCAGACCCACAAAGAAATATACTCTTCTATAGTATGCTCGGTTAAAAGCGAATCCTGTTAAAGATTACAAACACATTACTAGATGTGACCTAGTTAAGGGATTTCCCTTAGATCTGTTAGGATCTTCACTTTGTTAGAAGTGACCTTGTCAAAGGATTTCAAACACTCATTTAGAATGTTACCTTGATAGAGGGTTTACAAATAAGACTATTAGGTCCACTCAGTTAAGAGATTTTCTGTCACTTACAAAATAACAATAATAAAAATATATCTGCAACTTCACATCTAAAATGCTAAAGCAGATTCTATTTTGCCAAAAACAATCTAGTAATAGGACTTATCTTGTCCCTCTACTGTGCTCCCTACTCTATTATTCAAAATAGGTATTCAAGCTTCTGTGCTCGGTAATCACTATGTAGCATCCCTGTGCTTACTTGCCCGCATTTATTGTTCATCAATAATTTCTTATTTATAAACAATTTGCTAACCACTTAATCTCCTTGATCACATTTCCCACGATCAATCATAGCCATCAGATCTTCAATCTTGACTAGGTTCAATGTATCCTTTGATCTGAAAAATGTTTTACCTCGCCTTGGAACTTGCATACCTTCCAAGGGACTTGTGCTAGATTATTGCGGTTCAATCTGTGCTGTAGATCTTCCTCTTGATTTTCCATTGCCGTAGATCCTTAACAAACTTCATGCATGGCATACAAATCATTTATTCATCTCCAACTCATCAGCATCCTTCATTATATAATGCTTTTATCCATCCAATGCGATCTATTATAACTTGGTTGCAGCTCGGTAAATACTAAACTTTACTCGGTAGACATTCCACCTTCTTTAACCAATATCAATAACCTTAGGGTTTACCGATGAAGTTCCTTAGGGTTTACTGACTAGGTTCTTTGCTCAGTGACATAGTATAGTATTAACCTTACAATCAACAACATATTTAGGATATCAAAACAATCTAAACAACATGATCTCATCATTGTCTAACTCAGTAATAGTTGCCCATTGAGTAACTTATTTCTCCCCTTATTCATCACATTCTTTCTGTGTCTTTTACCAACATCTTAATTCTCTTCAAATCAATCTTCTCAAGATATGGCAACATCATACTAAATCAAGAAATCAATTTCTTGACATCAATGATAAAATAATGTTATAAAGATAGTTATCATCCTTTTTCAGTTATATCAATAATCTCCAACAACCTTCTCAATATCCTTATGAAATGCCAACAATATCCTTTCTATTGAAATGCCAACAATCTCCCCCTTTGGCATTGATGGCAAAACCAACAATTAAATGGCAATACCAACTTGATTTATTCCAACTTATTTGGATTCAGATTGCTATTAGACTTCTCCTATTATCCTTGAGCTATTAAAATGTTTTGAAGTCTTCTCCCTTGTTCAGTAATCTTCTCCCCTTGTCATTAGTCTTTTGTTATTTTCTTCATTTAGGGCTTTACGATTTAGTCTACCATTTAGTCTTCACCCCCTTTGACAACAATGCCAAAAAGTAAAAGAACTAAATCATGATTTCTTCCCCTGTGAAGTGATTTGCCTTGCTATGTATCATCTCAATCTCAGCCAGAGCAACTTGTCTCTATTCACTATTTCCTGCACACCTTTAGAAAACCTTCTAAAGTGTGTAAATCAACATCAATCCACACATAATATTCTATAGATTCATCAAATTGATGCTTTCATCGAACTCTATTAGTGAGTAGAAGATAGGGGTAGGACCCCTAACTTGCTTCTGAGATACTCAAAAGTGTCCCTAGGCAGTGGCTTTGTGAAGATGTCTGCTATTTGCTCCTTTGAACTGATATATTCCACCACAACTTTCTTCTCTTGAACTTCTTCTCTGAGATAATGATACTTTATAGAGATATGTTTTTTCTTAGAGTGCATTACCGGATTCTTTAAAATATTAATGGTACTAGTATTATCATAGAATATAGTTATTGGCTCGATAACTTTCTCATTTATACCTTCCAATAGTTGTTTTATCCATGTTATATTAGTGCAATTGAATGCTGCAGTGACATATTCAGCTTTAGCTATTGGCTGTGAAATGCATCCTTGTTTCTTGCTAAGCCAACTTACTAGTCTATCACCCAAAAAGAAAGCTCCACCACTTGTGCTTTTCCTATCATCAATGTTGCCTGCCCAATCAACATCAGTATAAACTTTTAATTCAAAATCATTCCTCTTTCCATATACTAAGCCATAATCTTCAATGCCTCTTAGGTATCTGAAAATTCTCTTGATTGCTATCATATGGGTTTCCTTGGGATTTGCAGAGAATCTTGCAACAATACCTACTGCATGTGTTATATCTCATCTACTGTGCACAACATATTGCAACTTTCCAATCATAGATCGGTAAAGTGTCTCATCAATAGATGCAGATTCATCATTCTTTGATAGTTTATAGTTAGTAGTCATAGGAGTACTTACAGGTTTAGAATCCTCCATTCCAAATTTCTTCAAGATTTCCTTTATGTACTTGGATTGAGTAATGAAAATCTCATCTTTGATTTGCAGTATTTGTAAACCTATAAAATGCTTTACCTCACCGATTAGTGACATCTCAAATTCTTTGCACATTTCATTTCCAAAGTTCTTGCATAAGTATTCATTACCACAAAAAATAATATCATCAACAAATATGACCGAGATCAGTATTCCATTGTCCTCATCATTCTTCATGTACATATTGTTGTTTTCACTTGTCCTTATAAAACCAATCTTGATCAAATAAGAGTGCAGTCTTTCATACCATGCTCTAGGTGCTTGTTTCAGACCATATAAAGCTTTGTTCAATTTACATACCTGATCTTTACTGTTGTCTTCAACAAATCCTTCAGGTTGTTCAATATAAACTTCTTCTTCTACTATACCATTCAAAAATGCAGATTTAACATCCATTTGATATACCTTGAAATTTTTGAAAGCAGCATATGCCAACAATGTTCTTACTCCCTCAAGTCTAGCCACAGGTGCAAAAGTCTCACCATAATCTATTCCTTCTTCTTGAGCATAACCTTTGCAAACTAGTCTTGCTTTGTTGCGGATGACCTCACCTTTTCCATTTAGCTTGTTTCTAAAAATCCACTTAGTACCGATTATATTTTTGTCCTTCGGTCTTGGGATCAGTGTCCATGTGTCATTCTTCTTGATTTGATCAATCTCTTCTATCATAGCATTTACCCAATCTTCACTGTTAAATGCCTCTTTTACTTTTCTCGATTCAAATTCAGATATCAGACATGTGCTCTATCTCAGTTTGTTCCTTGTCATCACTGGATCATCCTTATCTCCTATAATCTGACTTGATGCATGATGTCTTCTGACATATTTAGCTAATATAGGCTTGGTAGGCTCTGTATGATCTTCTTCATTACTTGGTAATTGGACATTCTCTTCATTTTCTTCAACAACTTTCTCAGTAGGACTTCTCGGTTGAACATAAACAAATTCTTCATAATTTTCTGGTTCTTTGGAATTTCCTTCATCATTTCTTTTTGCAAATTCATCAATTTTCACATTTGCACTTTCTACTATTTTGTTAGATGATTTGATCAGACATTTAAATGCTTTACTTCTAGAAGAATAACCTAGAAATGTTCCTTCTTCACTTTTTTGATCAAACTTTCCATTTCTGTCATCTTTGTGTACATAGCATCTACTTCCAAAGATTTTAAAATAACTTATATTAGGTTTCTTGTCATACCAGATCTCATATGGTGTCTTCATAGTTCCTTTCTTCAGTTGTACTCGGTTCAGGGTGTAAACTTCAGTGTTGATTGCTTCTCTCCAAAATGTTTGACGTACCCTCTTTTCTATCATTAGGGTTCTGGCACAATCTACAATTGATCTGTTTCTTCTCTCAGCTATCCCATTTCGCTAAGGTGTTCTCGATGCAGACACTTGCCTTTTTATACCATGATTATTGCAGAATAAGTTAAATTCATCAGAAGTGAACTCTCCTCCTCTATCAGATCTAAGATATTTCAGCTATCTTCCTGTTTCATTTTCAACTCTTGCCTTGTACCATTTAAATATTTGAAAAGCTTCTGATTTTTCTTTTAAAAACATAACTGACATCATCCTTGATTAATCATCAACAAATAATATGAAATATTTATCACCATAATAACTTTGAACTTTCATGGGACCACAAAGATCAATGTGTACTAGATCTAAAATTCCTTTAGAAGTGTAAGACTTACTTGTAAAGCTTGATCTTGTCATCTTACCCATCTGGCATCCTCGGCACATAGCATTCTTAAGTTTTTCCAGACTCGATAAACCTCTTACTCGGTGCTTCTTACTTATTTTGATCAGATTACCAAAATTTACATGACAAAACCTTTTATGCCATAACCAGGTATCATCTAACTTTGTATAAAGACACTTGTTCCGAGTTGAGTCAAGATGAAATGTATTATGTAGTACCCCTACCCTAATCAATCTCTAATCTTGGTTTAATCTTAGTTAGATTATCTTAATATTATGTTATAGTCAGATGTTGAATTAACGCATAGCTATTGATGTGGTTTCACACTAGTTGTATGCAAGTTGTTTTGTGTACCTATTTCGTGGTATTAATATTGAGCTAACGCTTTCATTAAGCTTATATATGTATGCATGTATGACTCTTGGTTGCAGGAAATTTTAGGTACAATGCCGCATGAGTGCGAGGTTTGTCTTCACCTGGATTTGCAGGTTTGAGTGTACCTCTTTAATCCTTAGAGTTGGATTAGGTGGTCGTAAGACCCTAGTTGACCTTAGTCATGCTCAAGTGAGCATCGCCAGTCGTCGTCGGTTATCCCTTTTTGTTTGGGTTTGCGAGTCGTCTGTTTGGTTGACCTTCTCGGTTTGCATGCTTGGGGTGCATGGTTAAATTGATTAATTAGTCCGTAGTAATTATTTTGATTAATTATGTATTTGTGCATTAGAGATTAATGGACTAAAGTAATCGGGATTTCGTTATGCGATTTTCGTTGATATTGGATTGCTCGTTTTAAATTGGGAGTAAGTTCGATTAAATGACTGATTTTGAATATTAAATGCATTTTATATATGCTGTTGAAAAGAAAGTTTTGTAGTTTATCGCAATGGGTTGATTGTATTCTGTTGGCTTTTGAAATTAGAAAGATTAAATTTCAGTTAATTGAGAAAATCATTTTTGGAATTAGAAAGCAAGTTAATTTATTGCTTTAGTTAGAAAGGATTAAATCTGGGGAATTATTTTTTAATAAAAATTTTTAATTCCAAAAATAGAATTTTTGGTCAACTCTTCCATATAACCCAAAATTTGGGGAAAATAGGAGGATGGACATTTTTGGAGAATTTTTGGTTGGAAAGAAAATTGGGAATGAAATTGGGGGTTTTGGAAAGGAATGATGCTGGATCTGGCAGGTGGGCTCTCCTTCAGCTATTCCAGGATTGCGTATGAAGGTAGGATTCTGAATTGTTTTCTAGCTGATTAGGGCATTTGGCTAATTAAGTTAGTATTGTTTAAAAACAAAATAGAGAATAATATGTTATTGGAAAATCGTTGAAATACGATGTAATTACTAATTGATGATGTTAAATATTATCTTAGAACATATCATTTGAGTAATCGAGAAGTAAGTGAGATAATTTACCATTGATCATTGGAAACTGAAACGATATGCTTTTGGAAATGATTATCTTCATTAGATCCTCTTTTTATAATTATATTTCCGTGATCAATTTTATGCATCTGGGTTTGAAAAATGTGAAACTGTAGAGGTCAGTTTTGGACCAGTATGTTAATGACGTTTTGATTGGAGATTAAATACCTTGTTTAATTGATTAATGGATGTCTGAGTTTTATTAATATGAATTTGGTTTAAAAACTCTTTATGGCCTTATATGTCTGTTCTATGCTTTGAACCTTAAAGAGTTAGAAAACCAAGAACAACTTATCCCTTGATGAGGTAGATAACTGTAATCTGTTTTAGATCATGTAGAAAACTTGATCGACTTTTAATGTTTAGATCAGTTCGGAAAGATTGTATCTGTTAGATATTGTCTTTTCTGTTTATTGCCTTTGCGAGTTTAATTGCTGTATTCGCCTTTACTTATGAAATGGCAAGAGTGCTTTGTTTGATAGGACCCTGTCGTATGGCTTGGCTTGGGGTAGCTGTTTCAGTCCTCGATTCCAAGTTGACTGTTGTATTGTGGTAGTGTCGTTTTGATCAAATCCTCTTTGTGTGAGTCGAATGATGATTCATGGTTGACCTTAGTTTGTCAGGTCTCTAGTTAGAGTACCGTTAGTAAGTGTGCATCTATGATTCATGTTTGACCAGACGATTGATTTTCGTTCTTGAACTCCGTTCGTCTGACCATGTCTATTCCTTGGTTTTTGAGTTCGTTTGAGTTTAGTCTAGTGTCATATGGGAAAGTGGCTTTCGATTGGGGGCCGTGCCCAAAGTGGCTGCTGGGTAACCCGTCGGAAGTGAGTCTAATAAGTGATAACCTAAGTAGATTAGAATGTAATCTCTAAATAAGATAATGTGCCTCACACATGGGACGAGTGCTAACATAGACTCGACATGCTGTGAGAAGGCCTAAAATGGCAAACCACCATCCTTGTCTTCACGAGAGGATGTGTGGGTCCACACGAGGCTTGGATGGGCCGGAAGCTCGGATTAGGTTGCCAGGGTAACCCAATGTATGGGGCCGGGACCTATGAAGACTTGCCATGGTAACCATACCAGGTTGTGTGATGACACTTGTCCCTACGTTCGCTAGTGTGTTGTCGTTTTGTCCTATTAGGAGTACCTTTGTGGGTCGTCTTTTTGTCTCTGCCCTTGTGAGTATCGGTTTCATGTTAGACCTTGGGTGGTGATGGCTCAGTCTTGTGGATGCTCTTCTGGACCTTTGTATTAGCTTTGATTATGTTCAGCTGGATCCTGTTCTTTTCAGGGATCGTTTATGTATTAATTGACCGATGTGGTCGTTTGTATATTGTTTATGTATCGCCTTGATGGCCGGATTGTAATCAGTGTAATCCTCTTGTATTCATAACTTTATTAATTATCAGAGGGGTCTTGCAGTTGAGCAAACCCAGAGATGTAGGCCTTTAGGGGTGAACTCCGAGATCATTATGGTGTTATGTGATGTATTCTCTTATGTTTCCTTTATTGAGCTTTATCATGTATGATTAGCTTATGTTTAAAATGGTTAAGTGGATGAATGGAATTAACCTTAAATGTTTATATGCAGTTCTTTCTTGAATGTCATGTTGATCGAATGCGTAAGTGGTTTAGATGAGATTTATCGTTGATGCTTGTATGTAATCGTCTTTTAAAATGCAATATGATGGAATATGAAAGAATGTAACTTAGAGTAATGGAATATATTCAGTTGTTATTAAAGAAATTAAGTATGCTTGAAAAGATCTCATATGATTTTGACGAAATTCTAGTGTGTTAGAATATTAGATGTATGGCTTGTAATTTTAAATGAAAAGCTTGAATGAAGATTATGAATAGATCTTAATGGATGAATCCTTGCTTGTGATTTATATTTCCATCTTCTGAAAGAAATTATCCTGAATATGAATTATCTCGTTATTAAGATAATCAGCTTATTGGATTAATTGTGTGAGTTAATTGAATTGTGATTTAAGTAATCTCGTTGGGAAACTCTTTAGGAGTTAGTTGTTGTCTTCCGCTATGTAATCTGAATCTTTGATATCTTGTTGTATCTTAATGTGGTGTAACTTTAAAAAAAATAAAATTATTGCACTCTATTCTTGTGTTATGGCTTAATCCCTTCGAGGTTTCCTGGCGGGGCATTACATTTGGTATCAGAGCCCATGTTGCAAACATTGGGATCTCTGGTGTCGCGTGTGCCCTCTATTGGTGTGAGGGGTATCGACCTTATGTGTATGCTTGTCCTCCTTTTGCATGTGAGTGATTGAGCAGACCTTAGCTTGTGAGTAACGTGTGTGTTCACACTTTGTTTTTGCCTTCTTGAAGTTGGTGTTTGAGTGTTTATATATGCATTGTGTGCTTATTGATGTCTTGGTCTACGATTACTCTTATTATGAAAGAGAGTCGTATGTACCTTCCCTTATTGAGTGTTGTACTCTTTAGACTAATCCATTTGGGTTGGTCCGTGCTTGTCTTGAATCTGAAAGTGCGAATTGTGTTTGCTAAAAGATTATGATTTAGCTTAATGTTGTCCACTTGAAGGACTAGTAGGGCAATTATTGAATGCTTATTTTGTGGAAAACTAAAGGATCATCACCATTCCTCTCTCTCTTTCTGGAAATTAAAATGATTTAGGATATGTGTAATTATCTTTGATTTGAGTTTCTTGTTGGAAAGAGAAAAGGGTGTGACTTCTTGAACCCTTGAGTGAGCCTTATGATGTTTATGTTTTTAGATTATTAAAGGGGCTATGGGTTTCAAAGTTCATATTGGTTATTGGGAGAAAACTGTATGTGTATGTTTAAAGAATTCTCCATATGTATCTTGTAGGAGTAGCATGATTAAATTCTACCTTAGTAAGGTGCATTTCTATGTGGATAGTTGAATTATGTGAAACTGCTTGGTTGGCAGAATAATTATTAAAAAGAGCATGTTATTGTAGCTTCGAGAGAGTATTAATGTGTCCCTGAAAGATTGTTTTATGTGTTTTCCGAAAGACTGTCTTATGTGTTTCATTAAACCAGTTTGATTGAAGATTTATTTTAGCAAATGCTCCATTGAACTCGCTTTTGGGTATGTGGAATTACCTTAATGTGTTTAGAAAGTGTGGATGGAAAAGCTTGTTTGATGTGCATGCATTAATATGTTTTATTTGGGTAATAGCTCCTTGCTTATCCTTGATCGTAATGTGATCTTTTCTAATAGGTTGCAAATTATGACGTGTCTATATTGAATTATTATAAGTGAGTGTTCTTAAGAGGTCTTGCATTATCGAAAAGATTGCCTCTCTTGATCTCTGTTTTGTTTGGAAAACTGGAACCTCCTGTTGCAACCATAATTATTGGAAGTGTTTTTGTTAAGCTGTTTGTCATCCATCTAAACGATAGCGAAATGAAAACTGTATAATTAAATGATAGGCTTATAGTGAGAAAATGTATAATGTAGCGTGATCTTGTTTGATCTTGCGTGTTTTGTAGGAAATAGTTTGATTATCAAACTCTCTTTCCCTCCTCCTTGCCTAATCATAAGATTTTTAGTAATGCTATTAAAGAATGCATTGATTTAAATAGAATGTTTATAAAACATGTGAAAATTGTATGTTGGCCTTTTGGCTTCATAGTGATAGATGAAAGTCTTAAGCTTTAGAAATGAATTTGAATAGCTAGTAATTTAGTTACGGATGCTTAGTGAAATTTAGGAAAGAGATAGGAATGATGTTATTTCCTTATATAATTGTGAATTGTTAATAATTTCAGTACTTGAATCTAGAGTAAACTTGATTCAGTTATTTATGTAGAGAGCATAATTGAAATCTTCCTTGAATAGATGTTAGCATACTGAAAAGTACTCCTCGTAAATGTGACTAAACCAGTACTGGTGTATTTGTGTGTATTGTAAGAAACCAGTGCTTATTATGTGTGCCCATGGATTGGTGAAGTAATCAACCATGGAGGATGTGTAGCTTATGAGTATGGGAAACCATACTGTTTATGTAATGTTGCTTATTTGTCTCCCTACTGAGTACCAACCTCGGGTTGTGGGTAACTCAGTATGTTAAGGGGTAGTATTCGAAGTAACCGTTCCTTGAATAGTATGGATTGGCGTACGAGTAATATCAACGCGAAGCGACCTTAGCTTCTCTACTTCGAGGAATGATATAGTTGTACTACTAAACTGTATCAAGGTGTACTCAATACTTTCCCTTTGATGAATCTATTTATAGGTTTATGTGTGTCAGCCTATTCTCTTCCTTTATTTGAGCATTTCGATGGTGATTCTTGTGTATAGTGATGGTGTATTTGGAGGATCCTTTGCCTTGTCTTCATGAAAGGTAGGTTTATTCACATGTGCTGCCAGTTAGTTTGTGTTGGTGGGCATGTGGGTGGACCATAGTCATGTATACCTCTGACTTACGGCGAGTATCCTTCTAGATACATCGCTATGCGGGATGTGACCTGCGCATGCTTTTTTCGCGAGGTACCCTACCATGCGGGATACGCCCATTTTGTGTTTTCTCCACTTGGGGTATTTCCATGCCACGTGACGACGTGATGCGGGGTGATGTCGAGGTGCACACCACCATGCCATGTGGGTAGTGTGACTATGTCGCACCACATGATGAGCTACTGCAATAGCTAGTCAGTTGTTCCTTCCTTCCTCGTTGGTGGCTAGATGTTAGTCACATAGTGATGTTATGTGCAGTTGTGATATTCTTATTATTTCTTTGGGGATCAGCAATTTATTTTTACTTTGACTTTGAAGGTTTAGCCACGATCTTGTGATGTTTTGCACTTTTGATTTGGTGTTGAAATTCTGGATTGTTTTCTTGCCTTACTGTTGGAATTGAGGATTTATTATCTTTTTTCATCTGTACTTTGGTGGCTAAACTGGTTTATCCTTATTTTTTTCGGATGCTGGTCTTGTGTCGAGATGTGAAATTCCTCTCCAAGGACGTATGATACGGAGTTGGTAGAGTGTGTGCGAGGAAGTTGATGTAGGGAACCGTGAGGATGGGGGGTATGTGAGGCTGTGATGCAGCTAGTACCCACTACCTACCTATGTGTGGTGACTATCTCTTGGAGGCTAACCACCTTGTTCAACAAGGGATATTCACAAGGGTCTTGTATGGAAGGTAGCACCGCTATGGTGTGCCGAGCACCATCGAGCCCTTGAGTGAGATATTGGATATTTATGATCTTATTGTTGTTCTGAGATCAGGCATAGAGATGCTGATCGTGCATGTTACCTTTGACCGAGCATTAGACATGCTCACATGTGGCATTTTCTGTTATGCATTCCAGTTATGTGGATGGTTATTATTTGTATCATGGAGTAAATTGTGTTAACTTGTCACTACGTTATGGGACATAGTCTTTGGAAAGGTGTTCTTATGCCTGGCAAGTGTAAACAATTGAGTTATTTATGTTGCTCTTATTTCATGAAAGTTAATTTGGTTGTAGAAATTGATATTTTGAGCTAGTTCTATTCAATAAAATTTTATGATAAAGATGGGTTGGTAAAGGAAATTGATCATGATGGCATGTTTTCTTGTCATTTTTGGTAGATGATTATGGTAATTGTTGTTTACCTCTTTGTAATGCTTTAATTTGGTGTAATGAAAGGAAGAAAATTCTTGTTTTTCTGCTATGATGGTGGATAATTCCTAGAATATTTAAGGAATGTATGGATTTAGATGTATCTTGCCAATGGATAATGGCGTTTGTAAAGGATTTTGCAATAGCATTTCATTTATTTATGAAAATATTTCTATGTGCAATTTGATCTTTGTTGAATGAGTTTCAGGGTTGATGCGTACGACATATTCTTCATCTAGCCTTACGACTTCCAGGAGTAAGTCGGAACCTAGGGGGGGAGAATGTAGTACCCCTGCCCTAATCAATCTCTAATCTTGGTTTAATCTTAGTTAGATTATCTTAATATTATGTTATAGTCAGATGTTGAATTAACGCATAGCTATTGATGTGGTTTCACACTAGTTGTATGCAAGTTGTTTTGTGTACCTATTTCGTGGTATTAATATTAAGCTAACGCTTTCATTAAGTTTATATATGTATGGATGTATGACTCTTGGTTGCAGGAAATTTCAGGTACAACGCCGCATGAGTGCGAGGTTTGTCTTCACCTGGATTTGCAGGTTTGAGTGTACCTCTTTGATCCTTAGAGTTGGATTAGGTGGTCATAAGACCCTAGTTGACCTTAGTCGTGCTCAAGTGAGCATCGCCAGTCGTCGTCGGTTATCCCTTTTTGTTTGGGTTTGCAAGTCGTCTGTTTGGTTGACCTTCTCGATTTGCGTGCTTGGGGTGCATGGTTAAATTGATTAATTAGTCCGTAGTAATTATTTTGATTAATTATGTATTTGTGCATTAGAGATTAATGGACTAAAGTAATCGGGATTTCGTTATGCGATTTTCGTTGATATTGGATTGCTCGTTTTAAATTGGGAGTAAGTTCGATTAAATGACTGATTTTAAATATTAAATGCATTTTATATATGCTGTTGAAAAGAAAGTTTTGTAGTTTATCGCAATAGGTTGATTGTATTCTGTTGGCTTTTGAAATTAGAAAGATTAAATTTCAGTTAATTCAGAAAATCATTTTTGGAATTAGAAAGCAAGTTAATTTATTGCTTTAGTTAGAAAGGATTAAATCTGGGGAATTATTTTTTAATAAAAATTTTTAATTCCAAAAATAGAATTTTTGGTCAACTCTTCCATATAACCCAAAATTTGGGGAAAATTGGAGGATGGACATTTTTGGAGAATTTTTGGTTGGAAAGAAAATTGGGAATGAAATTGGGGGTTTTGGAAAGGAATGATGCTGGATCTGGCAGGTGGGCTCTCCTTCAGCTATTCCAGGATTGCGTATGAAGGTAGGATTCTGAATTGTTTTCTTGTTGCCAAAAGCATTTACTGTTCTGGTTGAAAGAAATGAATTTGTTATTGAAAAATCATTTTGATTGTTCATTATGAGTTTGGCTGGAGATTTTATTGAGATGTGTTATTCCTCATTGCTGTTTGGGTGTTGGAAAACCCCATTGTGTTTGGAGAGAATGAAAATTATCAAAGAAAACATGGTACCAAACCTAGTTCTTTTAAATTGAACTCATATTCAACCGAAATTTACTTGGTTCATTTGGGCGTTTTTGTTTTGGAAGTTCGGACTGTGTATTGAATCAAAAAAATATATATATTTTTTTATCCCTGTGCGTGTTTTTTTTTATCTGGAACCAAACTGTGTTTTCAAAAAAATAAGGAGAAATATATTTTTTTTAATGCGGCCTGGGCGTTTGTTTTTGTTTTGGCCTGGGCGAGTTTTATAAATCGAAACCTTGGTTTGGGGTGGAGGGCGGGGAGCGGAGCTCCACCCGCTCCTCCTCCCCTCTCCCCCCGCTCCTTTCCCTACCTTTGTTTGCAGACCGCAGTGACTGCGGCTCACGGCGGTGGCCGCAGGGCGTCGCGGCACCTGCGGGCACCACCATGAGCGCCGCCTGCGAGCTTCCTCGGCTAGGGTTAGGGCACGGCCTGCCCTCACCTACGCTTTAAATGCGTTTTTTTAAAAAAAAAAGAACATAGTTTATAAAATGGTTTTGTTTAATGTATTTTTTTTTAGTATTCAAAAAAAATGCATGTGATTTTAATATCATTTTAATGTAAGTGATTTTTAATGCTAAGTTTTAATTGTTCTTAATTATGATTAAGAAGGCAATATCATGATAAATGTAAATTTGGTATTGATTAATTTTATAACGGAGTTTATAGGTTAATCACTATTCAATCTCATTTCATGATTTATGCTCTCTTCCTGATTAAGTTCTGAAACTGTGAATCTTCGCCATTGAATATCATTGATTTCATTCTGATTGATCTTGGATTACTAAATCTAGATCTTACCTTCTAGCTGATTAGGGCATTTGGCTAATTAAGTTAGTATTGTTTAAAAACAAAATAGAGAATAATATGTTATTGGAAAATCATTGAAATACGATGTAATTACTAATTGATGATGTTAAATATTATCTTAGAACATATCATTTGAGTAATCGAGAAGTAAGTGAGATAATTTACCATTGATCATTGGAAACTGAAACGATATGCTTTTGGAAATGATTATCTTCATTAGATCCTCTTTTTATAATTATATTTCCGTGATCCGTTTTATGCATCTGGGTTTGAAAAATGCGAAACTGTAGAGGTCGGTTTTGGACCAGTATGTTAATGACGTTTTGATTGGAGATTAAATACCTTGTTTAATTGATTAATGGATGTCTAAGTTTTATTAATATGAATTTGGTTTAAAAACTCTTTATGGCCTTATATGTCTGTTCTATGCTTTGAACCTTAAAGAGTTAGAAAACCAAGAACAACTTATCCCTTGATGAGGTAGATAACTGTAATCTATTTTAGATCATGTAGAAAACTTGATCGACTTTTAATGTTTAGATCAGTTCGGAAAGATTGTATCTGTTAGATATTGTCTTTTCTCTTTATTTCCTTTGCGAGTTTAATTGCTATATTCGCCTTTACTTATGAAATGGCAAGAGTGCTTTGTTTGATAGGACCCTGTCGTATGGCTTGGCTTGGGGTACTTGTTTCAGTCCTCGATTCCAAGTTGACTGTTGTATTGTGGTAGTGTCGTTTTGATCAAATCCTCTTTGTGTGAGTCGAATGATGATTCATGGTTGACCTTAGTTTGTCAGGTCTCTAG
This sequence comes from Cryptomeria japonica, assembly GCF_030272615.1. Taxonomy (NCBI): domain Eukaryota; kingdom Viridiplantae; phylum Streptophyta; class Pinopsida; order Cupressales; family Cupressaceae; genus Cryptomeria; species Cryptomeria japonica. Next base: position 138,472,394 of record NC_081412.1, on the reverse strand, counting down.
TTAGAGTACCGTTAGTAAGTGTGCATCTATGAGTCGTGTTTGACCAGACGATTGATTTTCCTTCTTGAACTCCATTCGTCTGACCATGTCTATTCCTTGGTTTTTGAGTTCGTTTGAGTTTAGTCTAGTGTCGTATGGGAAAGTGGCTTTCGATTGGGGGCCGTGCCCAAAGTGGCTGCTGGGTAACCCGTCGGAAGTGAGTCTAATAAGTGATAACCTAAGTAGATTAGAATGTAATCTCTAAATAAGATAATGTGCCTCACACATGGGATGAGTGCTAACACAGAATCGACATGCTGTGAGAAGGCCTGAAATGGCAAACCACCATCCTTGTCTTCACGAGAGGATGTGTGGGTCCACACAAGGCTTGGATGGGCCGGAACCTTGGATTAGGTTGCCAGGGTAACCCAGTGTATGGGGCCGGGACCTATGAAGACTTGCCATGGTAACCATACCAAGTTGTGTGATGACACTTGTCCCTACGTTCGCTAGTGTGTTGTCGTTTTGTCCTGTTAGGAGTACCTTTGTGGGTCATCCTTTTGTCTCTGCCCTTGTGAGTATCGGTTTCATGTTAGACCTTGGGTGGTGATGGCTCAGCCTTGTGGATGCTCTTCTGGACCTTTGTATTAGCTTTGATTATGTTCAGCTGGATCCTGTTCTTTTCAGGGATCGTTTATGTATTAATTGACCGATGTGGTCGTTTGTATATTGTTTATGTATCGCCTTGATGGCCAGATTGTAATCGGTGTAATCCTCTTGTATTCATAACTTTATTAATTATCAGAGGGGTCTTGCAGTTGAGCAAACCCGGAGATGTAGCCCTTTAGGGGTGAACTCCGAGATCATTATGGTGTTATGTGATGTATTCTCTTATGTTTCCTTTATTGAGCTTTATCATGTATGATTAGCTTATGTTTAAAATGGTTAAGTGGATGAATGGAATTAACCTTAAATGTTTATATGCAGTTCTTTCTTGAATGTCATGTTGATCGAATGCGTAAGTGGTTTAGATGAGATTTATCGTTGATGCTTGTATGTAATCGTCTTTTAAAATGCAATATGATGGAATATGAAAGAATGTAACTTAGAGTAGTGGAATATATTCAGTTGTTATTAAAGAAATTAAGTATGCTTGAAAAGATCTCATATGATTTTGATGAAATTCTAGTGTGTTAGAATATTAGATGTATGGCTTGTAATTTTAAATGAAAAGCTTGAATGAAGATTATGAATAGATCTTAATGGATGAATCCTTGCTTGTGATTTATATTTCCATCTTCTGAAAGAAATTATCCTGAATATGAATTATCTCGTTATTAAGATAATCAGCTTATTGGATTAATTGTGTGAGTTAATTGAATTGTGATTTAAGTAATCTCGTTGGGAAACTCTTTAGGAGTTAGTTGTTGTCTTCCGCTATGTAATCTGAATCTTTGATATCTTGTTGTATCTTAATGTGGTGTAACTTTAAAAAAAATAAAAATTATTGCACTCTATTCTTGTGTTATGGCTTAATCCCTTTGGGGTTTCCTGGCGGGGCATTACATATTACCTTTCGTTTGTGTCCCGGTAGTAGCTAACTTTCCATGCTTGTCATGAACTTTGACACATCCCCTCTAGAATTCTATTCGGTATCTTGTATTGTTTAGCTATGCTACACTCAACAAATTGTATTTCAAACCTTCAACCTAGTATACATCATCACATTTAGCATTGTCAAGAAGTGTTATAGATCCTTTACCTTTCACCAGACATGGTGCACCATTACCAAATCTTACATAGCCTCCATCATAATCTTCTAATTTTACAAATTTGTGTTTATCACCTGTCATGTGATGTGAGCATCCACTGTCTATGATCCAAGAATCATTATTATTTATGTGAGATATTAGGGCTTTTTCTTCATACATTTCTTCATCTGATCCATCTTTAATAGCCAAATAAACAACTTCCTCTGTATCAGTTTCATCAGATTTATCATCGTTGGATTCCTTGTCAGCTACTAGGCATGTCTTTCTGTCTCTCCTTCTGAAGTCTCGATGTCCTCTGTATTGGTTGTCTTTCTACCTATTATTTCGGTATTCTCTCTTTTCACTAGATTCTTTTTTAGGGTAGTTAGAAGCCATATGTCCTATTTTATCACAATTGAAACAGTTTAAAGGTAGCTTTCCTTTATACTTACCTTTTCCTCTCAGTAACCTTTTGGCTAATAATGCTTCAAACTCTTCTTGCTTTTTGATTTCCTCATACAGTTTGTGTACCTCTTCCATGTTATTACGAAATCTTTCACTTGCTCCACTATGATTCCCTTCAGAGTACTTACTCATTCTATCATTGTAATCACCAGATTCACCAATATGAAAAGAACTGAATGCAGATTCTACTTTATTTACCGAAGACCCACTGTTATCAAAATTACTTAACTCAAATGCATGTAGCTTACCAATAGTAACATCTAAAGAAACTGGCATATTTGGTACGGACCTTAGTTCATTGATTGCAGAGACTCGAATGGCATAAGGAGGTAGAAGTGTTCTAAGCAACTTACTTGTTACATCCTTTTCTTCAATAGTTCCTCCTTCTCCTTTGATGTGATTGACAGTCTCCTTTAACCTTGTACTGTATTGGGTTATGTTCTCACCTTCATTCATTCTCATGGATTCAATTTGTCCTCTTAGACTATCTACTTTTGCTCTTTGAACATGTTCATTACTGCCATACATAGATATGAGCTTGGTCCACATTGCTTTTGCATCATTACAACCTTCTAGATCATTAAACTCTGAGTCGGTCAATGCTGATGTTATTTCAATCATAGCTTGAATATGTTCTTTCTTTTCCTTTATCTCTTCCAAGGTCATCGGGTTGGTGCTTGGTGGTATGTAATCATTCTCCAGATAATATGTTGCATATTCTCCAATTCCTGATAAATGCAGCTTTATCCTTTTCTGCCATGTGGAGAAACTTGACTTGTTCAACTTTGGTGCATCCCTTTTATACATCTTCGGATCTTTGCCTCAAGTACCTTTAAACTTTTCTTTCGGAGTCCAAAGCTCTGATACCAATTGTAAATTTCTGATGCCAATAGCTAACAAGATGAGAGGGGGGGGGTGAATCATACAAACTTAATCTTCCATAAAATCAACAGATTCAACCTCGGTAACTTATACTTAAGCATTATAACCAAAAACTACTAAACATGCTAACTCATAAACACATAATCATCATAACAAATATAACACCAAATTTAACGTGGAAACCCAAATAGGGAAAAACCACTATGGGATTTCGGACCCACTAAGAAATATACTCTTCTAGACTATGCTTGGTTAAAAGCAAATCCTGTTAAAGATTACAAACACATTGCTAGATGTGACCCGGTTAAGGGATTTCCCTCACATCTGTTAGGATCTTCACTTTGTTAGAAGTGACCTTGTAAAAGGATTTCAAACACTCATTTAGAATGTTACCTTGCTAGAGAGTTTACAAATAAGACTATTAGGTCCACTCAGTTAAGATATTTTCTGTCACTTACAAAATAACAGTAATAAAAATATATCTGCAACTTTGCATCTAAAATGCTAAAAAAGATTCTATTTTTCTCAAAATAATTTAGTCATAGGACTTATCTTGTCCCTCTACTGGGCTCCCTACTCTGTTATTCAAAATGGGTCTTCAAGCTTCTATGCTCGGTAATCACTATGTAGCATCCCTATGCTTACTTGCCCGCATTCATTGTTCATCAATAATTTCTTATTTATAAACAATTTGCTAACCGCTTAATCTCCTTGATCACATTTCCCATGATCAATCATAGCCATCAGATCTTCAATCTTGACTAGGCTCAATGTATCCTTTGATCTGAAATTTTTTTTATCTCACCTTGGAACTTGCATACCTTCCTAGGGACTTGTGCTAGGTTATTTCGGTTCAATCTGTGTTGTAGATCTTCCTCTTGATTTTCCATTGCCGTATATCCTTAACAAACTTCATGCACGACATACCAATCATTTATTCATCTCTAGCTCATCAACATCCTTCATTAAATAATGCTTTTATCCATCCAATGCGATCTGTTATAACTTGGTTGCAACTCAGTAAATACTAAACTTTACTCAGTAGACATTCCGCCTTCTTTAATCGATATCGATAACCTTAGGGTTTACCGACTAAGTTCCTTAGGGTTTACCGACTAGGTTCTTTGCTCGGTGACATAGTATAGTATTAACCTTACAATCAACAACATATGTAGGATATCAAAACAATCTAAACAACATGATCTCATCATTGTCTAACTCGGTAATAGTTGCCCATTGAATAACTTATTTCTCCCCTTATTCATCACATTCTTTTTGTGTCTTTTACCGACATCTTAATTCTCTTCAAATCAATCGTCTCAAGATATGGCAACATCATACTAAATTAAGAAATAAATTTCTTGACATCAATGACAAAATAATGTTATAAAGATAGTTATCATCCTTTTTCAGCTATATCAATAATCTCCAACAACCTTCTCAATATCCTTATGAAATGCCAACAATCTCCTTTCTATTGAAATGCCAACAGAGGGTTCCAATGAACCAGGATATCACAAAAGCGACTAAAAGTTATGTACAAGCTAAAGAAAAGATGTAGCATTTTAGTACAAGAGATAAGACTACCCTAGACAAAATCTAGCAGCCATACTAATCTATGTCATTGTTTTGATTTGTGTGATCATTAATAGGAATGTCAGATTTCAAAGAGTATGTATCCCATAGAAGACCGATCTGTCTAGTTTTGAGTGTACCCTTCCTTGTATAAGACATGTTGATGTTTTATAGAGTTTGATAGATAGATTAACAAGACATGAGATAAGTTTGATTACAAACTTTGAGAGTTTGTTTGTTTGATTTGGTTTGAAGGATAGTCTATGCTTTCTTGCTTTGATTTTTCAGTTTTTTGTTTTTTTTGTTTTTTTTTAGTTCAAGACATTTTATGATTTTTAGGAGTTTGTTCAGGACATTTTATCATTTTTTAAGGATTTTGTTAAGGAATTTTTATGATTTTTAGGGGTTTGTTCAAGACTTTTTATGACTTTTAGGATTTTGTTCAGGAGTTTTTATGATTTTTATGATTTTTTAATGTTTGCCCCTAGTGTCTAACAAGGCAAAAGGGATTTTGAGTACATGAATGGATAAGCGAATGATGGTGGAGGGTTTCAAGGACTATCTCACAACATTAATCCAAGCATAGGGTTCAACTATAGCAATGTAAAGCAAAGATTTTAGCGATGTAAATCAAGGATTTTAGTGATGTAAAGAAAGGATATAGTGATGTAAAGAAAGGATATAGCGTAACGAAGCCATATGGTCCAAATAAGTGGCCATGTCAAGAGGTTTGTGGAAAACATGTTTTTGCATTTTCTCCATATCTGTTGATCAAGATCAAGGGATAGATTTGGATAGTAGGTAGATAGGATAAGCAAGATCAAAGGTAGTAATGAAGGATTTAAGAAAGAAATGGATAGGAGCTAAAGGGTCTAGATCAAGTGTATTAAATAGGACACATGAAGCCTGCAAGGATCCTTAACCTTGTCAAGGTCAGAGGTGGAAAAGGGATATGAATGTAGATAGAGCGGATGAGGGATAATGGAGGATGAAGGATAATGGAGGAAGAAAGATAATAGATGGATGTACATGGATGGAACTTGCCCCCAGTGTAAAGTGCAAAAGGATAATGGATTACGCATGATGCCTGTTTGCCAGGTTTTCATCATGGTACTTGCCCAAGGCGCCACATGAAGTGGTTTTCACACAAGGACAAATTTATTTCTCTTTACTTTTTTTTTAATTTTTTTTTTCACTTTTTCATCATTTTTTTTTCTTTTTTTTGGAAGATAATGGAGGCATTATAGGGGATGGAAGAAGGACCCCAAGGTCTTCTTGCTTTGGATGGTACCCTTAGAATATGAGTTGCAATAGACCATGGTTATGAAGGTATGCTCAGAGATGTCAGTAGGATAATGAAATGAAACTAGGGCAAGGATTTATGCAAAGGATTGGATAAGAGGGATGGAAGGGTGAAAAAGAGGTGTTGGATAATGGATGGGATGTTGGAAGAATTGTGTATGGCTAGATGGAAATGTTGGAAAGATCAACATTGGCACACACCTTGAGGGATGGTGGACATATGCAGGAGAAGTGAGTCTTAGATTTTGAGATTTGGATGGAGGAAAGGTTACAGATTTTGGGGCATAAGAACCCAAAATGGATGAAGGAGGTGATGGAGGATAGACTCGGAAGGTTTGGATGGAGGAACAACAATTTTGGATGCCAATTTTGATTTTTCTTTAAACTGTTGTGCTTCAAGTAGCCGCTTAGGGATCCACATGGTTTTTGATTTTTCATGCTTTTGTAGTTCCTTAGAGCGCATTGCTTGTACAAGTGCCTTAGGAACCCATATTACTTTTGATTTTTCTTCTTTGTTTGTTGGCCTTTGTGGCATTTTGTATTTTTCTTTTTCTTTTTGGATCATATTTTTCTTTGTTTTGACATGTTGATCCTTGAATACACATGGAACACTTGACTTATGACTTTTATGCTTGGCATCCAAATTGATTGGAGGGAGATGTGTGGATAGATAGGAATGATATGGAGGTCTTTTAGATGGATGGAAGGTACTTGAAGATGTGTGCCTTTGTTGATCCTGCATAAGGGATGGAGAGATATAGGGACCTAGAATGGATGGAAGCGTTGAAGGAGAAGGCATGCATTTGGATTTAACTAGAGAAATGTAGGATTTATGAGAGATACCAACATCTTGAGAAATTTCCCTGAGGCCATGACCTTTAACATTTTCTTTAATATGGAGGTGTTCTTGCTTGTGGAGATCTACCCCTTTGTCTTTATAAATATTTTGACTTGTAGGAGACACTTTTCTTTGGAAAGAAGGCACGAATCCATTATGAAATGGAGGTGGAATGTAAGGAATGATAGGATCACTAAGGGGATTTGTAGGCATGATGGATCCTTGAGTTGAACATGGAGGATTATGACAAGGAGATGAAGGGATACTTTGATCTTGACATGGAAGAGGACCATTGGATAGAGTAGGAAAGGTGTTTTACTCTTCATTTTGAATAGGATCATTTGCAAAGGTCGAAGAGGCATTATGATCTTGCTTAGGAAGTGGATTAGGAATGGGATTTGGAAGGATTCTTTGATCTTGAGATGGAAGGGGATCATCTTGGAATAAATAGAAAGGTATAAGGAGATCATCATGGGATTCTAGTGACATAGGATCTTTTTCAATCATTAGATGGGATTGAAGTGTTTTGGTGTCTTGATGTTGATTTATGATAGGACTTGTTTCTTCATTTTTTAGATTATCCTCTTGACATGGAGTCACTTCTAAGGAAGGGATAGGATTTTTCATAGGTGTAGGGGATTCTTGGAAGGTCTCCATATTTTGACATGATGGGGAAGCATTTTGGAAAGGGCCTTCTGGAGTGGGTATGATTGGAATTGGAGTGCATGATGGCATATGATCTAATATTTTTAAATCTTTAGAGGAACTTGTATCAATATTGCCATTAACTTGGATTTCCATAGGAGATAACCCTTTAAGGTAAACATGAGAAGTTTCATTGTTCAAAGGAGATGGTATGGATTGTTGCTGAGAAGTTTTAGGAGATAAAGGCATCATGGAAGGGATGGAGGCTACATATGGAGCCTTGCTAGACATAGGTTCATGATTTTGATTATGCTTAGAAGTAGTTCCTTCTTTTTCTTTAGGTGAGTCATTAGGATTTCAATTTCAATGACACCATCATCAAGGAGATCTTGAATCTTATGTTTTAATTCCATACACATTGAAGTCTTATGTTTGTTATGCCTATGATATACACAATAACTACTCAAAACTATACATCCCCATGTGGTCTTTTTAGGCAATATGATAAGATTGTTCTTAATAAGCTCTTCCAAAGCTGACTCAATAGATTGTCCCAAAGGTGTAAACTGTCTATCTAGGGAATAGATGTTGTTTTGTCTTGGTGAAGGTGTTTTGTGATCTTGTATGAGATTTGGTCTTTGATTCTCAATTATTTGTTGGTATTCGCTTGTCAAATCACATAATCGTTTTAGCATTTCTTGAAGTTTCTCACACTTGATATCATACATTTGTTTTTCAAATGGAGTCATTGATTTATTCTGTTGGATTTCCATGTCATATATTTCTTCCTTGATATCTTGAAGCATTTGAGAAAAGGTAGCCATGGGAATTGGAGCTAAGGTATCCATGGGATTCTTACTTTTGTCAAAAAAATTTAGAAGAGCTTCTAGTTTGAACAGGCATTTACAACTGATGGGACCGAGAGCTAGATGTGTTGCAGAAGTCAAGATCAAATTATAGCTAGTTGTTCATTTAACGTAGTGATTGAGAGAAGTAACTAAGATCTGGTCTGGTTTTAGGAATGGTCTATCCTGTGTAAGATGTTATCTAAGTTAACTTAGGTTTGATAAGATGTTGTTTGAACTAGCTGAGAGATGATCGACAAAATTGTGCAATGCAATGACAGGGGTACACTATCAAGGTTGTTTATGCTTCGAATTATGATAACCAATTTTATGCTCATTGTAGACTGATCTAGGAAACTTTGACTATTTTGACTAACAAGATCAAGAATTCATACGACATAGGATTGGATAGAGACAAGATTCTGACAAATAGAATTTCAATGACTGATGACTACTAGTTTTTGATAAGGACTGATGTTTCAATGACTGACTGAGACTAGTTTGGACATAGACAGAGTTTATCATTGAATTATTTGATATTGTTTGATTTGTTTTCTCTAGTTTCAGTATTTCATTTTCAATTTCAGGGATGAAAACATAGAAAACACGCAAGATAAATAGTAACTCCAATCATAGCATGCTAACCCTATGGAAGTTGGCTTAGAGAAGAAAACCTTTGCTTGCTGACTTAAGTACACACCTAATAGCTAATTAGAATATGGTCACTGAATCTCATGCAATGGATTCTCAATGCCGTATTAGTCGACTCCAAATGCTAATGGGGGCACGATATGGCAAGTGTCTTGGGAGAGTTACTATCTCTCTTGCACAAAGATTATCAACCTTTCAGAGGTGAATCGGGCAGCTTCTAATCTTATAGTTCTTAGTCAGGAATTTTGTTTGAAATTACCCCTTGAAGTCATACAAGCATGATTGAGGCCTATAGCTTGACAAGGTACCAAAACAAGTTGTAGTCACGTAAACATGATTGAGACCATGAGGCCCTACAAAATGCTCGATATGAGAGATCTCAAAGAGAAAACTCAAATAATCCCATCCTCTGAGACTTTAATCACCAGAGGCCTATTTATTATAGTGAGTTGGAATCCTCAGGTCTTGCTATACTCACTTGGGTCATTCTCACAAGGTTATTACTTTTTTCCACTGTGACAGACCCACTAAAGGTACACAAATCTCAAAACTTAGAAAAAAACTTCGAGGGTCTAATTTCTGGTTGTCTATAAAAGACAAGAGCATACTCTCCTACCTCTTAGATTTTTCTAAAAACACGAAAGATAGATTTGTTCTTTAACCAGATCAAAATTTAAGTGCCTAAGAAAATACTAAATGAATACACAATGTTTAGTTGATTCTCCTTAGGCAACCTGCAAAACCAATATGTCAGTAGTCATTTTCTTCTTGATTCTTTGGCAGGCATATGTTTGATTGATAGATTCTTTGACAAGTGTCCTACAAACATTAAAATCCCAAAATTAGTTTCCAAAATAACATAAAAAAAAAATCATCAAAAGAAAATTCTATCATGCAAACTGTAAATTAAACTAATCTAACAAGAATTTCCATTTTTTAGACTATCCTAGTTATGATAGTTTTGATAGTAGTGCACTCTGTTGTTTATAACTTTTGACCTAGATATAATTTGGTAGATCTCATTGGTGGAACTATGGAAATCTTGGTTTTACAAAACATATTAAAATTTGGGTTAGATCCAATGGTTCAATAAAAGGTTATGCCCTACGAACCGAGACCATTTTTGACTGCATAGAAGAATAAGTAAAATGATAGTCCCGCATGCTGTCAATCATAACTTTGAAACTCAAAATCTTTAGAAAACTCCCTTCGGTGAACCTATGGAAAACTTGATTTTAAACAACATATAAAAAATTAGTTGAGATCCAACGGTTCAATAAAAAGTTAGTCTCCCCAAATCGAGACCATTTTTGACTGTCATAGAAGAATAATAAAAAAGAAAGATTTTTATTTGCCAATTTAACACATGTTTATTAGTTATTAAAACCAAACATTAAATTTGTTCAAGAAACATTAGAAATCTTGTAGTTGTGGGTTCAAGCCCCATGGTGGGCGCTAGAAATGTGTGTGTGAAAAGTGGACCTGTATCTGTATCTGGAATACACAACACTTCAATTAAGTCATTAGATGCATGGTTAGTAAATCAATAATCAATGAATAATAAACCATTATAAAGTGACCCATTGCCTTCTAGTAGATGAGAGTTTAGATTGCTCTCAGATTGCTAAGCTATCTAGTGACTAGACAACACCTAAACAAAGGATTTTTAAATCTATATGAGCATGAATATGAGCTAAATGAATGCAAGATTTAAGCTAGATATGCAAGATTAATCTAACATGATTTAAGCAATATATGAATATTTAAGCTAAATGATTTAAGAAATATGAAATAACTAATATGCAATATCTCAATGCAAATTCTCAATGAACCTAGAGCAAAAATAGCATAATAACAATATATTCTCCAGGCTTTTTGAATGAGATGAGAGCCTAAATTTATAGAAAATTCAGAAAGAAACCAAAGGCTGAGATCAAATGATGATGAGCAGTCAAGATTTTCCAAGAGGAAGCACTATCCAAGTGAATTGATGTGATTGGATGCTTTTCTCATTTTTAAAGGAAATTGAACTAAAATTAAGATAAAATCAAGATAAAACTGATTTATTCTCTATTTCATTCAATTTTAATATTTAATTGTTTTAATTGCTTTCTTTGAGATTATCTATCAATTTTTAATTTTTTTTTTTCAAGATTATCTCCAATTGATTTCTTTTCTCAATTTTTAATTCTTTTTTGTCAATTAATTCCTTTTTTGTCAATTAATTCCTTTTTTGATTTATTTCCTTTTTTGAAGATTTGTGCTCATAATTTTCAATTCCACTTTCTTGATTTGTTTCCTTTTTTGAATATTTGTGGCAAATTGATTTATGTAATTAAATTAATTCCTCTTTTTGATGATTTAATGGCAAATTGATTTATTTAATTAAATATTCAAAAGATATTTAATTAAAATAAATAAGATAATTAATTAAAATGATTTACTTAGAATGATTTAATTAATTAAATAAATATTTAATTAATATTGGTTGATTAATTTTGCCATGTGACATTGATGATTTAAGAAATTAATTGTGTGCTCAAGATTGATTTAATTTCCTTTGGTTAGGACCTTGGTGATGTTGTCGAGATTAGGGGCCCATGGTTTAGATGACCATTTTTAGGGTATTACATCGACTACTTCTATTCAACCAATAAGGGATTCAAAAGATGATATGGTGTCAGTATAATCATAAGCTACAGAATGAGATGATGAATCTTTTTCCTTGTCATACTTAGGGAAGGGATCTTGATAAAATAAATTTTGAGATTTTCATTAAACGTGCTAGGTTTGGCCCCTTCAAATTCAACCTCACCCCTATCAATAAGGTCTTGGATATAGTTTTTCAATTTCAAAATGTTAGTGTCATGACCCTTAATGTGGTGGTATTCACAATATTTGTTATTATCCTACCACATAGGTTTCGATTGGTTCTCATCATAAGGTCATGCAATGGGATATTGCATCATATTGTCCTTGACTAGTTGTTGAAAAACAACATCAATTGGCTGAGCGAGAGGTGTATACTTAGACTTTATTTGGTTATTAGTGTAGACACCTAAAAATGGTCAACGCTTGCAGAATCGTACTTTAACATTTGCACATTGCCTTATTTTAGGTTTTTGCATCGCATTAACATTTTCTCCTATGTCACGCACTTGGTCTTTATCATTTGCGAGCATCGAGCCTTTCTTCTGCATTCTTCATTTGTCTCGCTTTTGAATTTGGTCTTGTCGATAACAATCTTTAATCATGATTTTGGTCGATCTTGTCAATCTCTTATCAACTTGTCAATCTCGTCGTTTTACAATCGATTTGTCATCGATCCTTGTCCTCTTCAATCATGTCAATTTGGATCAATTTGTCATTGTTCCTCGGTGCATTTATCAATCAAATCATTTATTAATTCAAAATCATGATCGAATCGACATCAAATCAATCTTACATCAAGACCTGATTGTCATTCTTGCATTTCTAATTCATCTTCCAAGGTTTTATGATTTATTCATTTAATCTTGTTTGGCATTTTCCCTCTAGGATAAATTATTTATTTATTTATCCTAGGTCTTCGTGTCACAATTAAATGTTTAATTTAATTGGCTAACTAATTATTCCTCTTTTTGTGAATTAATTAATAAATGACAAATTATTAATTAATTTACCTAATTTCCTAAAAATTCCCTCTTTGTGAATTATTAATAAATGAGAAATTAATAATTAATTCACTAAATTCCTAATTTCATCATTTCTAATTTTCTAATTTCCTAATTTTCTAATTTTCCTAATTCCTAATTTCCACCTATTTGCTAATTTGTCAAATTCAATTTCCACCTAATCAAATGTTTCTCTAGTTCTCCCTATTTTTGTGCTTCGGTGGAGGCATGAATTTCTCATGCGTCATACTTTTGACATAGCAAGATGTCATAAGCCTCTAGTCTTCTAACCTTTGCATTGGCAATATGTCATAATTCATGACATAGAAGGTGTCATAACCTTCTTCTTTCCACTCATTTTTTCCCATTTTGAAATCAATTGCCTCTAATATCAATTTCATGCTAATCTTGTCATTTCTCCAATTTGTCTATAAATTGGATGAATTTCGTCAATCTCAATCTAATAATAATCAGATTATCAAATTTCTAATCACTTTGTCAAATCAATCACGCTTCGAGTACTCTTGAGCAATCATCTTGTCTACTTGCTTTCATATCATGATCATGCACTAGTAGGTGAGATCCACAATAAAGCTATTTGGAGTAGAAAGAAGGACAATGGAGCTGCATGAAGGAAGCATTTAGATCTGCATCTGGTTTGCATAGTCTTTAGTTTTGAATGTTTCATTTTCATGTCTTTATTGAGTGTATTAGGATAGATCATTGCAATATGCTTTTGTGATTGAGCTAGTTTAATATCTATTTGCTTTGATGATTTTTGATTTCCTATGCTACATTAATTGGTGAACCCGACGTGAACACTAACCATCTAACCCCTTAACTGTGTTTTTGAGTGCTTTTGAGTTGATTTGCAGGTCAAAAACCCAAAAAATAGGGTAATGCAGGGCTTTTTGGGGACTTCTGCGCCTGTGTGAGACAACCTGCGCCTGTGTCAAGCAACCTGCACCTATGTTAAAGACATTCTGCACTTGTGTCATGCATTCTGCACCTGTGTTATGAATTCCACGCCTGTGTAAAGTCCAGAAACAGAGGTAAAAAAAAGGTAGTGTTTTAATTGAAAATTGTTTGTTTTGCATTATGTTTTCTGCTTTTTGGTTTTTGGTACTGATTCTCTATGCAACACCTTGGCATATGCATGGAAAAGAAAACAAATGAAACTAATAACATGTTTTATGAAGGTTCGATAGTCAAAGACTAAACATATCAAACTTCTGAATTAGGTTTTGCAAGTTGCCTTGGAATACAACTAAACTTTGAGTTTGCAATTAATGTTTAGGCACCTAGTGATTTCTAAATAGGATGGAATGAATCTATGCTTGATTTGATTGTTGAGTTTGACATTGGAGTAGGAGAGTATGCTCTCATCCTTCTTAGGGTGATCAGAAATCTAGATCTTCAATACCATGCTCATGTCTTTGATTGTGTGTCACCTTTAGAGGGCCTGCCTTCCCGACCATTTGCTTTTGCAAGAAAGTGATAATCATGAGAAGGGAATGACCCAAAGTGAGTACAGATAGAATACCTTGTCATTCTAACTCACTATAAACAAATACCTGATGGGCGGAAGCTTTGAAGGAAGGGTTACGTGGGAATTGCAGTTACTTGGGAAGTGATGACCCTTGAATTCTTTCTCATATCAACATCTAAGTAGGACCTCACAGTCTAAATCATGCTTGCGCGACTACATTTGTTTGGTATCTTGATGGGCTTAATGTCTCAATCACGCTTGTGTGACATCAGGGAGTAACACTTAACAAAAATCCTTACTAAACACCTTGTTTTTAGAGGCCAAAAACCCTTCTAGTTGCTTGAGAAGGACAAGTTCGGATACTTGGAAGAGATACTAAGTTTGCCATGGGGACTGATGCTTGGCTACTCTGAGAAGTGAGTGCCGTGGAGGGGAACCTATGGGGTCAAGCATCTATGTATTCTCCTTGAATCTCATAACGAGTCTACCTCTCAAGTACCTAATGTCCTTGCCTACCATAAGAAATGTGTGAATGAACATGATTGCCTTGAGTCTAAGTTGAAATATCTTGTATTCTTTGCTTGTCAAAAGTTGAATTGTATATCATTTCAAAAACAAGACAAATTGATTCAAAACAAGGTTAAAACATAAGAGACATTCATCCAACAAAATTCAAAAGAACCTTCAAACATGGTTGTCAAACATTGTTCAAAATCTTGTCTCAACATTCATGTCACTTAGATTTAGGTTCATCTTAGGTTGCATTTTGCAAAGCTCATTGTCAAGTACCAAGATTAGGTTTCACCTAGGTCATACTCTTTTGCATATCAATAAGGGTCATCCATTTTGCATAGGTCCTCTTGCATTAGAGTAATACCATTGTCATACATTTGCATTTGCATACCCTAGGTCTCTTCATCAAGCTTAGGTCATTATCATATCATATTAGGGTCATTTGCATAGTAATTGTCCCTTTGCATATAGTGTCAAAACTCGGTTTTGTCATACTTGAGTAATCCAAATCTTTGATAAACCCTAAGTCATTGTTAAGAAGTCTAGACTTTATCAAACCTTTTCTCTTTTTGTCATTATTGTCATTTCATCAAACCTAGCTTAGCATCCAAGCATATAGGGGAGACATTATCAATTTGTCCTATTGTCACTTGGTCCTTTTGTCCTTTGAGGTCTAGACATCATTTCAATTTCCTAAGGGTCTCATTTTTAGAATTGCATTCATAAGTTTGTCAAAATCTTGAAAAAAGAACAAAAACATAGGTTGCATTCTTGCCATAGATTGCATTTCCGTTTGTTTAGTTTGCATTTAGTTGCATATCATACATCATCCTTGAAAAAAAAAATTCCAAAAATATTGCATTTGCATAGTGACATGTTTGTTGAAATGAGGTCTCAACCTTCTTACGAAGCCATGTCATCACAATTGAGCAATCAATCATGTCAATCCAATCTCTACATGTCTCAGAACTTGGATCAAACTTATCATGATGATGTAAATGTCCAAATACAAAAACTAGAGGAGAAACTAACTCAAGAAGAGGAGATATTGGAACAAAGAGTGAAAAACATTGAGAAGAATAGATCACAAATGTCCAAAATGTTTCAAAAATTTCTAGGTCAAAATCCAAAGATTGAGCCAATTGATGTAGAATCTCTTCTTGAATGATCAAACATACCAGCTCTCCTCTCACAAATAGAGATGATGAAACAATTTCAAGAAAGGAGACAACATCAATTTCAACATTATGTGCCTCCACAACAAGAACAAGAAGGTGTTTACTATCAATTAGATTTTCAACCAATACAACCAATGGTTCAACCAATTGTTCAACATATACAACCAATACAACCAATGGTCCAATTTCAACAATATGTCCAACCAACTATACAATGTCAACAAATAGTTCAACCAATGGTGGAATATCAACAAGTTCAATCAACATATCAATGTCAACAACCACAACGAAACATTCAAAAACAAAGGTTGCAGCACACACCAAGCCAAGTTTCAAACATGTCAGAACAATTGAACCAAGTCCAATATCAAAACATGGCATCAGATCAGAACCAACTTCTTGCCAAACAAGTTCAAATTCCAGATACAACTATGTCAAAACCTAGAAAGAAAGGTGGCTTTATTGCAATGATCTTAAGGAAATTACCAAGTGAGTTCTTTGAGGAAGATCAAGATAATACACTTATGTCTAGCAATGCCTCATCTCCCCACAAGCAAATTGACTCTCCAGTGGCATCTATCCCTACACCTTTAGAAGTTTCACAAGAACCTTCCATATTGTCCTCATCAAACAATACACCCAAGGATGAAATTACCCAAGAGCTATCCATAATTGATCGCCAAAATAATCCAATTCATGATGCACATCCTTGTCATGTTTTAGAAATACTAGACCCAATGCCACCATGCACTTTATTGTCATCACCTATTTTAGAGGACCCCATTCGAAGTCCCTCTTCCTCATGTTCAAGCATTGATTCCTTGCCAGAATCCATCACAAATCTTCAAAATGCATTTCCTTCATGCCAAAGCATTGATTCATTGTTC
Organism: Cryptomeria japonica; assembly: GCF_030272615.1. Lineage (NCBI taxonomy): Eukaryota > Viridiplantae > Streptophyta > Pinopsida > Cupressales > Cupressaceae > Cryptomeria > Cryptomeria japonica. Next base: position 138,455,741 of record NC_081412.1, on the reverse strand, counting down.
GAATCCCCCATGCATATCCAAAGTCCAACCCCATGTCAAGAGGATAATTTAGAGCATGAAGAAACGTGTCTTGAAATAGATCAAGATCAAGATCCTAAAATCTTATCATCCCATCCAATTGTTGACTAGGACCCCATATTCCCAGACACTCATGATGATTCCCCTATTCTTGTCCATCCTATCCAAAGTCCTATTGACACTCCATTCCCCAGGCAAGATCAAGATATCCCAGTTCATCCAATCCCAAACGATCCCCTTCCATGTCATGAAAAAAATGTCCTTTCAAATCCCATTGGCATTCCACTTCCTAAGAAAGATCAAGATATCCCTTCCATCCTTTCCGATGATCCCATTGAAAGTTAAGAGCAAAGCACCTTTAAAGAGGATTCCAATGATCTTCCTCCTTGTCAAGATCAAATTATTCCTTCAGATCCTCCATCTCCTTGTCCTAATGCTCCATATACACTCCAAGATCTCATTTCTGGTGTTGATCCCATTATTTCTCCCACTCCATCTCTTGAAGAGCTTGTCATTGAACCATGTCCACTACACAATCCTAGTCCCCCTCATGATCCTAATCCCCCCCATGATTCTAACATGTCAGTGCAAGCTATTCATGAACCCTCAACATGCACAATGGTTTCTTCCACTTTGGTGAAATCCGATCCACTTCAAGGTCTCATTATTTCTCTCATATCATATCCACCTCATAATGGACTCACGTCTTCTTCCCAAACAAAAGAGTATCCTACAAGTCAAGATATTTATCAAGGCAAAGGAGTAGACCCTCATAAGAAAGAATCCCTTCATGTGAAAGAAGATCTTAAGACTCATGTCTACACAACTCACTCTCAAGATGTTGGTATCCCTCCAAAATCCAAACATATCCCTTCCCCATCATCCCTTCCATCCATATTAGGTCCTTATATCCCTTCGTCCTCTATGCAAGGTCAGCAAAGGCACACATCCTTGAGTAAATTTCATCCATCCAAAAGAAGTCCATTTCATTCATATCCATTCATGCATTCCTTTCCCCCTCCAAGCAATTTGGATGCCAAGTATAAAAGTCATAAGTCTAGAAATCCACATGTATTCAAGGATCAACATGTCAAACCAAAGAAAAATTTGATCTATAAAGAAAAGGAAAAATCCAAAAGGTCAGAAAGGCCCATTGCTCAAAAACAAAAGTCAAAATATATATGGGTTCCTAAATCCCTTGTGCAAGCAATGCACTCCAAGGAACCACAAAAGCATGAAAAATCAAAAACCATGTGGATCCCTAAGCGGCTCCTTGAAGCACAAAATCGTAAAGAAACATCCAACTTGGCATCCAAAATTGCTATTCCTCCATCCAACCCTCTCAAATTTGTTCCTCCGTCACCTTCTTCATCCATTTTGGGCCCTTATGTCTCAAAATCCCAAGCTATTCCTCCATCAAAATCTCCATATCCAAAACCCACTCTTCCTCCATCAGTCCATCACCTGTCAAGGTGTGTGCCAATGTTGATCTTGCCTTCATTTCCATCCACTAAAGACCAATTCTTCCAATACCCTATCCATTATCCAATGCATATTTTCCATCCTTCGATCCCTTTGGTCCAATCCTTTGCATAAATCCTTGCCTTAGTTTCATCTCTTTTTCCATGTCCTTATCCTACCAACGTCTTTGAGTATACTTTTAAAGGTCATGGTCCATTTTTTTATTTTTTTCAAGGCTACTATCCAAAAAAAATAGATGCTTGAGTCCTTCTTCCATCCCCTATCATGTGTCCATCTTCTATTGAAAAAGTCAAAATACAAAAAAAAAAAAAGACAAAAAAAAAAAGAAAGGAAAAAAAGTAAAGCAAAAATTATTCGTCCACTGGTGAAAACCTGGGAAACAGGTGCCTTGGGAAAGTACCGTGATGAAAACCTGGCAAACAGGCATCATGTGTAATTTATGAACTTCTTGCACACCACACTTGGGGGCAGGTTTTATCCTATCATATCCTTTTGTCCTTCATTGTTCCATTATCCTATCAAACCCATGTCATACTCCTTCATATCCTATTGACCTTCATTATCCTATCATACCATGTCATCCTCCTTCATGTCTTATTACCCTTCCTTGTACTATTGTCCCTCATGTCCAGTTTCCCTTTCCACCTTTTGATCTTGACAAGGCTGAGGATCGTCATGAGCATCATGCATCTTGTTTGCAGCTTTCAGTCTATCATAGCTTTTGGTCATTTATCCATTTGCTTATTATAACCTTTCATCCATATTCCCTAGCTTATTGCAACTTTCTGCCACTATCCCTTAGCCCATCCTGACCTTTAGTCCATGTCCCTTATCCATTCTTGGTCTTGCTTATCCTATCCATATCTTATCACTATCCATACACTCTTTTTCATTCCTTGATCTTGATCTGACATAAGGACGCAAAATTTAAATATGGTTTCACAAACCTCTTGACATGTTCTTCATGCCATGTTCTTTCTTTACATTGTCATATCCAGTCTCTTGTCCCACCACGCCATAGCCCTTGAAAATTGCATCTATATTGTCTCCATAATAAAAGGCCTTTATCTTCCCTCTATCCACCATTATTTCAGAAAGCCTATTTATTCACCTGTAATATTCCTTGCTTTGTTAGACACTAGGGGCAAAATAAATTAAAAAAAATTGAAAAATGTCCTGAAATAATCCAAAAAAAATTGAAAAATCACCTGAAAAAATCTCATAAAAAATTGAAAAATGTCCTAAAAAATCTCTTAAAAATTGAAAAATGTCCTTAAAAAATCTCATAAAAATTGAAAAATGTCCTGAAAAAAATCCCTAAAAAAATCACATAAAGTCCTGAAAACAATGAACACAAAGCACAAAAAAATTGTAAAAACTCAAAAAGCATTTTGCAATAAATAACCCCTCTATGCATACGACAGATCACTAAGCATACCTCCAATGACACGTAATCCAACACTGTGCTTTAATAAAATCATGCGTTAACAAGATGAACTTTTTCCATCAAACCAGACATTCACACTGATCAACATTGTCATATCAATCAACCTCAAAATCATTTGTCCTTGTCTCTACTATCATGGGTCTTATACAGGGTGTGGTATACTCGAAACCAGACTATGTCCTGTCTTAGACGGGGTACCGCATGTCCTGAAACTAGATAGCATGATCATCCTATCAGCACTTTCAACTTTTGACAATGAAGATCAAGATGTTTGTTTGATTTGTTTGAATTTGTGCATCTTATCTTTTTATTGATTTATCTTTGGCTTCGATCATGTTCCTATGTTGCTCGATGATGTCACTGAGTGATTTAGAGTGACCGGGATGGTTCATGGTCCTTTTCTTTTTTGTTGTGATTGTTGTTTGTCTGTGATGTGTCTGTCTTTTGCAAAAAGGGTTGCATTTCAGCTCTAGCCTTCAATGCCATGATGCTACGCATCCATTTTGCTACATTAAAATAAAGGTTCTCACCTACAAAGTGCATTACTGAAAGCAAGTTTTTCTTTGTCTCTAATTGTCCTCTGTCATTTTCTTCTTACTAACATTTCTTTAGTCAGTTCGAATAGCCAGTTCGGTCTAGTGCTCCGATATGCTACATCCTGCATTATATCAAACATCATATCAAGCATTGTATCAAGCATTTTATCCATTTCATATTATAAATGTATCACAAACACATAAAAATACATCCATACATGTTCCACAATGGTAGATAAACAGTGCATAAGTCATCCATACATAGAAAGTAACATCAGTCATAACACATTGCATCCCATCATATCGATGCATATCATATCATATATCATCATAATATCAGAGTACAAAATTGGACTGTCTGTCCTAAGTATGGCCCGCAGGCTAACTACAAAATATCAAACTAAATCTATTCATCATACGGAGCATGTGCCTCTGTCACTGGGTGCTCCCTCTGTCCTCCTCATCCCTGCCATGTCTCATGGATGATGTCCCTCCTGGTCCTAGTTGTGGTGGTCTCATAGGTCCACTCACCCCCATGCTGCTCAATGACCTCTGAGAGCGTGCCCTGCTCTCTATCCTCGATCGTGCCCGATATGAAGGTGCTCTCTACTCTAGTGGAACTGCACTCTCATATAGTGTCCTCCAATGGCGTATCTCCTCTCTGATCTCTACCAACATCTGTGCCATCTCCCGTGCACTAGCATCCCGAATCGACCCAATGTACTCAGTGACTCTCTGTTCCTCTCATTGTGCCTGAGCAATTGCTGCATCTCGAGCCACTGTGAGTCTGGCTATCTCCTCTCTGAACTGCTCATTCTGTCTCTCTAAAGTTGCAATATGATCATGCTGACTCGCTATGGTAGCCCTGCACATCTCCATCTCCTCTATGCTAGCTGCCTCTGGCTCTATGGGTATATCCTGCAATGCCTCCTGCTCGTCATCCCCATCCTCATCTTCATCCTCATCATCCCCCTCATCCTCATCACCACCCTCATCCTCCTCATCCTCATCATCTCCCTTCTCCTCTCCAACGAGTGGGAAGTCCTCCTGTCACCTCGGTACTGGAATATCTAGATCTGTCAATGGCACTGGCCGTAGTCGTGAAAACCATCTCTCATACTCCTCTATCATCCCAGCATCTGCCACATCTAATCTCCAATCCCACTGTCTCTACTATAGCTATGAGAAGTCAACATATGCTATGTGTGGCTGAATCATACTCCCCCACTGACTCGTCTCTCTGTGAGATCGGGCAAAGTGTGCAGTCCTCCTAGGTACATCCTACCTCTCTCCAAACTGTTGTCTGACTCTCTCTGGTAGGTACAACTCAATCACTCTCTGGCAATTCACTAGTCACCCAATCAGGTACCTCTCCTGTCTACAATACGGTAGCTCATCACTATCATCTGACTATCTAGGGCAATCACGATATGGCCTCCATGTGAACTCTCTCAGTCTGTCTAGCTCATGTCGCCAATATAATATGTATCCAAAAGGACCCTGTCTCAGTGCTCCACCATAGCAGTACACATATGGTCGGTGTGGTACTACCTGTCTCTCTATAATCAGTTGACATATGGCTATGTGCTTAAATGCCCATACCTATAGCAATGTGACTCCACAGCTCAAAGTCTGAACTTCCTGATATGCTATCTGATGCAGCTGAAAATATAGCATAGCAAGCACACATGGTCCCCATGCATACATCGTACCCTCTATCACCATCCACTCTAGCACTCTTCCCCATCCAATAGGGAATCCATGTCCTCGTCTGTCTCTTGCGAGTAGACATGCTACCACCACTGCTATCACCACATATCACCGATCATACTCTGATGCCATAGTCTCCCAGTCGATCTCCCTCTCTACGATATCTAGATCATCTATGTTGCACTCAAATAATCTACACAATGCATCTCTCCCTATCACTAGGTCATACTCTACCATCTCTCCATGAATCAAAATGCGGAGGATACACCATACATCCTCCAGTGTCACAGTCGCCTCTCCAGTCGCCAAATGGAATGAGGAAGTCTCCGAATGCCATCGCTCTGCTAATGCGGTAAGCAGTCCTGTATTTGCCCTAATCTCAGGCATGAATGTGACATAGTATATCCCTAGTCCTGCTAATGTATCTCTATCAGTGCTCCTGAGTCCATGTCGTAGCATGAAGCAGTCAGGTCGGTTCTCCCATGTGATCAACGGATACTATCGACTCTGCATCACAATTGGGGCATATTTTGTTAGTATTAGGGTTTGCTCCTACGGGTTGAATTTCTTCATTTTCATCCACAAATCAAGGTGTTTTTTAAGCTATTTTGACCTATCCTACCCTTATCCCCCCTTTTTAGATCATTTGCATGCTGTTTTGGACCAAAATTGAGTTGCTAATGCACAATTGCGCCTGTGTGATGAGTCCTGCACCTGTGTCACATGTCATGCACCTATGTCCCCCTACACAAGTGCATAAGACCCTACACAAGCATAGGATTCGCCCTACACAAGCACAAGAGTCTCTTTCTGCATCCCCTGTGGGCCCCGCAATGTCCTGCAAGCAAGTCAAATTCATAAAATTGAAAACATGGGTTTTTGAGATACATACCACTGCTCCTACGTCGTCTGGTCATCTATACCTGCATACACATTCTCGGAGGTGGTCTGCACTTGGAATGTTCACCATCTCTCTGCAAGTGTCCTTTTCTAGAGCAACAAATTCTCCTCTTTGGCTGGTGCAAATGAGCAATTTTCACTCTCTTTGCCTCATTTATAGATCTTTGTCAGTGCATAGATGGATGTGCACCCTCTCCATCTTATGTTGGTCGTGGTCTTTTGCATCTTTGATTGCTTGTCCTTCATGTATCCAATATCCTATTGTTAGTCCGTTCGATCCTATCATTTTTATCGATCAATTGGCCTCTTTTCTACATGTTTTCGGCCAATTCCTCGAGGGGGCATGCATATGTCATTATTATCATCTGGGGCATTTTTATTATTGTTCTTTGAAACAATGCTTAAAATCACATTGTCTCAAAGAGGGGCAAAATGTAGACACCTAAAAATGGTCAATGCTTGCGGAATCGTACTTTAACATTTGCACATTGCCTTATTTTAGGTTTTTGCGTCGCATTAACATTTTCTCCTATGTCACGCACTTGGTCTTTATCATTTGTGAGCATTGAGTCTTTCTTCTACATTCTTCATTTGTCTCGCTTTCAAATTTGGTCTTGTCGATAACAATCTTTAATCATGATTTTGGTCGATCTTGTCAATCTCTTATCAACTTGTCAATCTCGTCGTTTTACGATCGATTTGTCATCGATCCTTGTCCTCTTCAATCACGTCAGTTTGGATCAATTTTTCATTGATCCTCGGTGCATTTATCAATCAAATCATTTATTAATTCAAAATCATGATCGAATCAACATCAAATCAATCTTACATCAAGACCTAATTGTCATCCTTGCATTTCTAATTCATCTTCCAAGGTTTTATGATTTATTCATTTAATCTTGTTTGGCATTTTCCCTCTAGGTTAAATAACTAGGTCTTCGTGTCACAATTAAATGTTTAATTTAATTGGCTAACTAATTATTCCTCTTTTTGTGAATTAATTAATAAATGACAAATTATTAATTAATTTACCTAATTTCCTAAAAATTCCCTCTTTGTGAATTATTAATAAATGAGAAAATAATAATTAATTCACTAAATTCCTAATTTCATCATTTCTAATTTTCTAATTTCCTAATTTTCTAATTTTCCTAATTCCTAATTTCCACCTATTTGCTAATTTGTCAAATTCAATTTCCACCTAATCAAATGTTTCTCTAGTTCTCCCTATTTTTGTGCTTCGGTGGAAGCATGAATTTCTCATGCGTCATACTTTTGACATAGCAAGATGTCATAAGCCTCTAGTCTTCTAACCTTTGCATTGGCAATATGTCATAATTCATGACATAGAAGGTGTCATAACCTTCTTCTTTCCACTCATTTTTTCCCATTTTGAAATCAATTGCCTCTAATATCAATTTCATGCTAATCTTGTCATTTCTCCAATTTGTCTATAAATTGGATGAATTTCGTCAATCTCAATCTAATAATAATCAGATTATCAAATTTCTAATCACTTTGTCAAATCAATCACGCTTCGATTACTCTTGAGCAATCATCTTGTCTACTTGCTTTCATATCATGATCATGCACTAGTAGGTGAGATCCACAACAAAGCTATTTGGAGCAGAAAGAAGGACAATGGAGCCGCATGAAGGAAGCATTTAGATCTGCATCTGGTTTGCATAGTCTTTAGTTTTGAATGTTTCATTTTCATGTCTTGATTGAGCTAGTTTAATATCTTTTTGCTTTGATGATTTCTAATTTCCTATGCTACAATTAGATTAATGATGATTTACGAGTGACAAAAATATTGGGATTGGCTGTGGTTTTATTTTGTTAAGGTGGAGGATTACAAGATGGATTGGATTTGGGAGGTGGGTTGGATGGTATATGAACTATTTGGATATGTTTCATATTTGTCACACCATAATTTAACACATTCTTGTTTTTAGCCCAAAACTTATCTTTATCATTAGAGGATGAACCTTTGGATTCCTTCTGATAGTGTTTAATGACACCTTGCTCAATCAATGATCTTTCTAGGTCCAAGCCTTTTTTGGCAACTTCTTCATAATCTTCAGGGCATTGTACATGCAAGAGAAAAGATATTTTAGGTACAAGATTGTGAATAAACAGTCCCACTTGATGTGCTTTGGGAATTTTCGAAGGCAATCTCTTAACAAGGTGATTCCATCTTTGTAATAAATTAGCAAAGGTTTCCCCATCTCTTTGTTTGGTATTACACTAGTCCATCATGGATGCATCATTCTCAATGTTATACCTACAATGGGCCACAAACTTTTTAGCGAGATTGGGAAATGAATTGATTGACTCAGGTGGAAAATTTAAAAACCATGTGAGGGCAAGGCCCCCTAGACTTTTAGAGAAAAGTCTCCTTAGGTAGACATCACTATAAGAGACTTCTTGACAAGCTATGAATAACTCCTTGACATGTTCTCTAGGGTCTTCCTTTCCTTTATATTTGTCAAATTTTGGTATTTCAAAGATAGGTGGATAAGGAGCCATGGAGATTGATTTATCAAAAGGATAAGGATATATCTCTTCAAATATATATCCTTTCTTTTGATGTCCAACATTTAAGTTATTAAGTACATTTTTCATGTCTTGTAGCTCTTTTTCCAAGTCATTAAGCTGAGGGGCATTAGGTCATTGATGGTGAACCAGATGATATTAATGATGTGGATTAGATGTAAAGGAATGGTATCTAGAGTTAGGTGGAATGATAGAGATGGTGTATTGATATGTAGATGTGGTAGTGGAAGTAGTATGAGGAGGTTGGGATATTTGAGTAGTACTTGGAGGTGGTTGGCTTGTGTGTATAAAGTTGGCCATGTTGTTTAAGGACATGGAGGTAATGGGTGGAGTGGTAGTTGGGTTAGTGGTTGTGGATGGGATGAAATTATGTGATGATAGATTTAGGACATTATTGAGGATAGTTTGGGTGGTATTAAGAAATCCATCGGTTGTTGGGGTGGTGAGAATGGAAATGTCCAAGTTTGAGGGAAATCTAGCCCCATATCGAATGAGGGCCATCAAGAAGGTGCATGGGCTAGTCATGATCATATTTTCTATCATTTCTTGGTTACATGCATCATTTAAGAAAGATGATAATCATGGGGATACATCAAGTTGGTATACTAGGACCTCTTCCTCTTGGTTTGATTCATGTGTTTCATAGTGAAGATTTGGATTGGGGAGCTCATTGGAATGAGAATCAAATAGCTTTTTATTTGGAGCTCATGTGTGGACCATACAAGGGAAAATATTTTAGGGTGATGGAAAGAGAGACAAAACTAGGCTATGGATCCTGAGTGGGTGGATAGGATAAGAGGGTCTTGTACTTAATAGTGGGGAAGGATTTGGATAATCTTTGGACTTAGTATTTAATTAGTATGGGTTTGGACTTAGATTTTATTTTTTTTTGGATTGGAATTTGATTTGGATTTTGATTATATTTGGATTGAAATTTGATTTGGATTAGGGTTTGATTTGGATTAAGGTCAAGATAAATCTAGGCAAACCTAGATCCTTAGTAAAAGTTCTTCTTTGGGATTGGTATCTTTTCTTACTTAGGATAGGAAAAGTTCCTAGGAAAAATAAATTATGGATTATTAACCCAATTAATAGGGTTAACTAAGTGTAATACTTAAGATAGGCAAATTTATTAAGAACTATCCTAATTGAGGATCATAAGTGATTAAGGACTTTAGACAAAAAAAATTGGTTTGACCTTGGATTTTATGATTAGGATCGATAAGGATGAGGTGGATCTTAATGATGATGAGGGGGATCAAGATTGATTTCACTAATTCCAATGGATGGGAAATTTATGCTTGGGATGGGATTAGATGGAGAAGGATGAAATGATGTAGAAAGTGACTAAGGCAATAGGTTGTTTGGCTTGTAGGTCTATGTGGGCCCCCTAGGGTCGCAATCTTGTTGTCTTTGATTTCAAGTGTTCGTTTATCAGTTAAAATTTCAAGTATTAATGATTCAAGAATTTATTATGGAACAGGTAGTGAATGACAAGAAGAGATGGTACTTTTCAATTCCAGATGTTGAAAGGCAAAGACGAGGTTCTACATGCACAAATACAAAAATAGAGGTGCAAACACCAAACGCCAATGAACTTTTAGTCAATATCTTGACAAAAAAATCAAACACAAATACACATTGGCCAAGTTTCAAGTGATCAAGGTAGGATAAGAGAAGGCTCCTTAAAGATAATTTCCACTTGTCTCAACACAAATGAAGACACTTAAAGCACTTTATAACATCCTAAGGTCAAAGCTCATGAGAGAACTTCAAACCACATCTTGAAATCTATATCAGCACAAATATAGGGACACCTAAAGTGGGTGTTTACACTTTTTTCTTTGCAAGAGAGGATAAGTAGGGGCCTCCAAAACTGGAAGGATGACCCAACCACCCTCTCTCTAAAAAGCTACTTGTAGCCTATTCTAAGTCAAGGATTTGTGTCTCATATCAAAGGAGCCTTATGGTGAGTATCTTGGGGGAAAAACCATCTATACCCTTGTACTTAAAGTTATCACTACATTTGGTTAAAAAGTAAGCATGAGTTCTATGCATAAAGGTTTCTAGTCACAATTTAGGGGACTAGTTCCTTGTGAGTTTCTAATGAGTCACTTAAGTTTCTAACCAACCCTACTTTGAGACTTATATACCTCACAAAAATGTGGGTACTTCCCCTTTTAGATTGGCACTACACGAGAAAGGATAACATTGGTTAGATCTTGACTTTAGTCTCAATCAATTTATATAGCAGCTTGAAATATATACCACTATGGTTCATTCTCTTATGGAGGAAAGAACTCTCCATAAGGCAGCCCCTCTATAAAAAAAATTATGTGAGTTTCTTCACATGAACTCCACAAGAATGTGGAAAGAAGATGACTCATATTATTTTAGGGTTCTAATCTAAACACAACATGCAAGGTAGGTTTTATTTCTAGTCACCCAAGTTTGCCAAAGGGGGGGAGCATACACCTACCTTGGGAAGCATGACAAACAAGAAGATCAATTGCCTAGATTAACTATGTGCAACTAGTCTAGCCAATACAAGATGATATGCAATCTATGATGAAAAGAAAGAAAAAATAATGGTTTATATTCCTTTCTAAATTAATCTATAAGTAAGTATGCTAAAAATATGCAAATGGTGAGTGGATTACTCTCCCCTACTTAACTATGTGCAACTAAATGCAATGCAAATATTACAAACCTACAACTCCATGTGTTATTAGTCTGACAATATTGCCTTGGACAAATGTATCAAGGTTCACAGAATGGCTAGATTTAGCAAAAAAAATCAAAATCCTAACCATAAACACAGACGTTGAACAACATAGATAGTGCAAGACACAAATGTCATTCTACAAAGAATTGAAAAATAGCTATACTATGAAATCAGAACTTAATCTTATTTTTTTGTTATAAAACAAACCAAATAAAAAAAGAGAAAACTAAACTTTCTTATAGACCTAGATGAAGGAATTATACCTACGAAGACTTTGAAATATAGGCAGGGATGGTGAATGGTGTAGGTGTCATTCTACTGACAAAGACACCGAAACAGAGACCTATAAAAAACATAGTCAATTGTAAAAAACCCACAAACAAAGTGTTAAGAATTAACAAAGTAAATATGTCATTTTGGCAGTGTAAATGTTGAAAGGTGTAGAAACTAAATCATGAGCAAAAATGTCAAACAACAATCTATTTGACCTATAACCTTCACAAAAACTCAAATTTCAAAGTTAAATTCAAGGAATGTGGGTCCCATCGGGCATACCAAAATAAAGGCTATAAAAAGTATGATGCTAAGTAAATGTGGTGCAATCACCGGTGAGGAGGGACCTCGAGGAGATCAGTACAAACCAGTCAGCAAGAGTAAACACAATAGAATCACACATATATGATGGAGGCAATGCATAATAGATAGTTTTATTGCATGAAAGTTAATTACATCCAACTGGTAACAACTGGGTTACAACATACTGACACATAGGCCTAGTGGAATAGGTCACACTAGGACCTTGAATTGAAAGATCTATCTTCTAGGCATAGTCTATCTATCTGATACTCCTTTCTTTTCTGATTGATTACATTCTAAGGCATGATTACAAATATATATATATATATATATATATATATCCAAAGGATCTGGTCGACATAAAAGGATCAAAACCCTAACGTGCAAAAATGAATTAGGTCGGCCTCTGCCAAGTGATTCCTCCAAAAAATCCAAAGGATGAGATGTAGAAGGTCGGCCACACACCAATAAACATCAAGATCAAATGTCTAAGGCTCCACAAGTTTTGGAATGGGTTCCGGTAGATCACTAGAATAGGTCTCAGGAAACCGGTAACAAAAGGACAACCGGTAGCAAGAAACTGTCAAGGAAACTGGTAGAGATATCTTGTCGGAATGTGATCGAAAAGAGATGTGATTAGAAAGTAAGCAGGATGATCAATTCTTCAAGTAGAATCCAACTCCATGGGAATCGGTGAGCCAAAACTGGGACACACAGAAAGGAAAACTGAAACTGCAAACAAAAAAGGAAATGTTTTTGGTTGATGCAAGATTGTTGTGAACCAGAGATGCTCCTACATCAGACATCTGGGGTTAATAAAAAAAGTGAGCCTCTCCCTTTGTTGGGGTCAGAGGAAAACCAAGGAGGTCTACCTCTTCTTAAGAAATCCAAGATGAATCTTCCACTGGTCTATTCTTCCACTTCACAAGATATGCTTGTACTGACTGCTACGGGTACTACACCCAATCCTACTATCCAAAATCTCTTCAATTTGATTTGGTTCCTTCAGAGGCAATTGTTTCTCCAAGTCTGCAATATTGTCCTGACTGAATTCTAGTTCATGGTACTCATGAAGATCTGCAATGTTTAATATTGGTGAAATACTTAGACTCTCTGGTAGCTCCACCTCATATGCATTTCCAGAACTGAACTTTCTCAAGATCTTGCAGGGTCCAAACTTCTTCATCTGCAAATTATTATAAGTTCCAACCGGGAATCTCTCTTTTCTGAAATAAACCATCACCTCATCACCAACTTCAAATTCCTATGTCTTCTCTTCTCATCCGCCTTCTCCTTGTATTTGCTATTCATGTCTTCCAAATGTTGTTTAACCTGAATATGCAATGTTTCCATGTGATTTGCAAATTATTCTGCTTCTAAACTCTTTTGGTCTTCATTGCTAATGTCTCTCAATTCTTCTATTCCTTTACGATGCACTCCAATAACAATCTCAAAAGTTGTTTTTCTAGTACTTCTATTCATTAAATTTTTATAGGCAAACTCTGCTTGTGCAAGAATCAAATCCCAACTTCCAGTTTTATCTCCTACTAAACATCTCAACAAGTTTCCCAAACTCTAGTTAACTACTTTTGTCTATTCATAAGTCTGTGGATGAAAAGAATAACTAAACTTCAAATCTGTCTTCATCTTCTTGCAAAGTGTTCTCCAAAAATAGCCAACAAACTTATTGTCTTTGTTTAAAACTAAGCTCTTAGGTAATCCATGCAATCTTACCACTTCCTTCAAAAATAGGTCTACTATATGCAATGCATCTGATGTCTTCTTACAAGGTATGAAATGTTTGATCTTTGGAAATCTATCCACTACCAGAAATATAGAATCATTCCCTCTCGGTGTCTTAGGTAAGCCAAGTACAAAATCCATAATTATATCCTCCCAAGCTCTTGTTGGTATTATGGATGATGTTTTGCATTAATTTTGTCATTTATGACAACACTTATTCTTCTGGAGGTTTACATTGTTTATTTGGCACTTTGGTTATATTGGTTTGTTCTTGAACTGACACATTGTGGTCTCGGTATGGATATTCACTTATGCATAGTTACTGGTATATGTTTCACCAACAACTCAGGAATTTGATAATGACCTTTTATCATTTGAAGATCATTTGGTTATGTCAAAGACATGGATTAGATGTTGCATTTGGTATTTTTCATATTGGATTGATCGGGTTCACATATTTGCCTTAATTGACAGATAGGTCCAGGTTATGAACCGACATATGATATCATGTTCCAAATCAGCACGACATGATTTGGAAATGATTTATTGATTGGATAATGTGTAAATGTATTAAGGCCGACATATTGTATTGCACCAAGACTTATTTTGTAATTGATTTAAATGTAATATCTTTTGAGAGTCGACCTAATGATGAGGTCTTAGGTCTTTTATAAATAATTGTATGATCTTATTTAGAAGAAGTGTGTGAGTGTGTGCAAATATTGAAGATCATTGTGAAGAGCGAAAAATAAGCAGATCCTTGTGTGAATACGCATATATCATCTGAAGGTTGAAGGAAGGTTGTTAAAGGTCATAAAGGTATTTGATCCTCATGCACAAAGCTTAAACTGGTACTGAATCTAGCATTAAAGATGCTATATTGAAGTAGTACATTGATTATTGGATTTAACCATCCAACTATGTAGTCAGTGTGACTCCTATTTTGTGACTGAGCAGTGAGCTCTAGGTGGTTGGCCTTTTTGCATGTGCAGACCCCATTATTGTATTCACTTACTATTTGCAGTAGTATCATCTGATTGTGGGTAAGGTTTCCCATTGTGGTTTTTCCCCTTACAGGGTTTCCACGTCAAAATATTTGTGTCATGTGTTGTGGATGTTGTTTTCCTTTTTGTTTCATGCATTAAGTTGTACCAATATTAATATAACTGTTAATCTATTTTACCGACACTGTGTTTTAAGTTGGAATAATTTGTTTTGGGTTGCAATTTATTGACAACCGATTCACCCCCCTCCCCTCTTAGTTGTCCTTCCTGGTTCCTAACAATTGGTATCAGAGCCTAGTCCTCTTTTTGTGGAAGCCTAAAAGCTTGAGGAGATCCTATGGTAGCAAATATCTTAAGGAAGGATAGTCCCAAACTTGATGGAACTAACTATGGTATATGGAAGATCAGAATGGAGACACAACCAACCTGCATTGGAAGAGATATATGGGATGTTACAAAGAATGGCCATGTTGCTCCTAATCAGAATAATCCTAATCCACCAACCTTGGGTAAAGACTTGGAGAATGATTGCAAAGCAAGAGAAGCAATTCTAAGTGCATTATCAGATCAACAAATCATGAGATTATTAAATAGATCTACTACAAAAGCTATTTAGGATAAACTGGAAACATTGAATGAAGGAGATTCCATTGTCAAAATTGCAAAACTAGAATGTTACCGGGTCAGGTATGAAAATTTAAAAATGGAAGAGGATGAAAGAATTTTTGCATTTATGGAAAGAGTTAATGAAATTGTTTTAGGAGTACAATGTTTTGGAGGATCATTAAGTGAAGATGAAATTGTTTCTAAAGTTTTAAGAGCTTTGCCACTGGCTTACAAAATGAAAGTGACAGCTATTAATGAGTTGAGAACAATGCCTAATAAATCAGTATCTAGAGATACTTTGGTTGGAAAACTTTTAGCATTTGAGCTTGAAGAATTTGGTTTGCTACAGTCAAGACTGATATAGCCTTCAAAGCATCATCATCATCATCATCTAACAAATCTGATTGGAAAGAACTTTATGCAACAGAACTTGAAGATATCAGAAGAGAAAATGAAGAACTTGAAGAACTTGAAGCACTATTTGCAAGGAAGATGCCTAAAGGTCCAGCAAGAAGTAAGTATGAAGGTAAAGCACCTTTCAAATGTTTTAATTGCAATAAAGTTGGTCATATGACATCTAGGTGTCCTGATAGACATTCAAGACTAAGAGAGGAGGAAAAGAGAACATATAAACCTAATCCTGAATATTAGAGATATAGATTTAAGAAAAACAAAGATAAGTCATGTTACTATGCAGAAGAAGGTGTTACAAATGATTCTGATGAAGATCTAACAGATAGTGGATGGGCATTTGTTGCAATAAAAGAAGATCAACTGACACATGTTGTCAAACCGGTAGAGCAAGCATTAGCAACAAAAATTGAAGAAAAGGATGAATGGATCATTGATAGTAGATGCTCACATCATATGACTGGTGATAAAAGAAAATTCTTGTCATTATGGGAATATCATGGAGGTCTAGTAAGATTTGGAGATGCCAAAGCTTGTTTAATCAAAGGAAGAGGCACTATATCTTTGGATGGTAAGCACAATACTAGCAATGTTTATTATGTTGAAGGTTTAAAGTATAATCTTTTGAGTGTTGGTTAGTTAGTGGAAAAATGATTTCAATTACAATTCAAGAATGGAAAATGAAAAATCATAAACAAAACTAGATTGGAGATTGCAATCAGTAATCAGACTAAAGGTAATATCTTTCATTTGAATACCAGCGATAAGACATGTTTGATTGCTCATATTGATGAAAGTTGGTTATGGCATAAAAGACCCCGTCATGTCAATTTTGATTGCAATTTAAAGATCAGTTCAACCAAGGCAGTAAGGGATTTACCTAAGATTGTGAAACCTCATAATCCGGTATGTAAGGAATGTCAAATGGGAAAGAAACTTAGAACACCATTTAAGAGCATTTATGAGAAATCCAATAATATTCTTGATTTAATTCATACCGATTTATGTGGTCTAGCAAGAACAAGGAGTCCTCAAGGTGATAGATATTTTATGCTAATAATTGATGATTAGTCTAGAATGTGTTGGGTTACTTTTCTTAGGGAGAAATTAAAAGATTTTGGAAGATTCAAGATATACAAGGCAATGGTAGAGAATGAAACTGGTAAGAAAATCAAATGTTTGAGATCTAATCAAGGAGGAGAATTTACATCTAGGGAATTCAATGCATATTGTGAAGAGAATGAAATCAAAGCACAACTATCAGCCCAGACACCCTAGAAGAATGGAGTTATGGAGAGGAAGAATAGAACTATATTGGATGCAACAAGAACCATGATGATGGAAGAAAATCTACCTCACATGTACTGAAGAGAAGTAGTAAATACAATAGTTTATACTTTCAATAGAGTTCACATCAAAGGTGAAACCGATAAGACCCCTTATGAACTGTGGTTCGGTCATATTCCTACTCTTAAATATTTTAGAATATTTGGAAGCAAATGCTATATTAGGAGAGATGAGTCTATTGGGAAATTTGACCCTAGAAGTGATGAAGGAATATTTCTTGGTTATTCAACTAGAAGCAAGGCATATATATGTTATAATAAAAGATTGTAGAAAATTATTGAAAGTACTAATGTGAAGATAGATAAACATTTTAGAGGAGAATCAAGATCTATAGGTTCTGAACCGGCAATAGAAATGATCATAAATGAATTGGCATGGATTGCAGCAGAACAAAATGAAGAACCAGTCACACCGGCATCATCAAAAAACTCAACTATAACTGAAGAATAGCAGCCTGTGAATGGAAATCAGAATAAACCCAGGTATGTAAGATTGGATCATTCATAAAATTAGATAATTGGAAATAAATAATCAAGGTGTTATGACAAGAGGAAGATTGGAAAATGAAGAGGTATGTTTAATTTCTCAAGTTGAACCAACATCAGTTGTTGAATCATGTAAAGATAAACATTGGATAAAAGCAATGGAAGAAGAATTAGAACAGATTGAAAAGAATAATACTTGGACATTAGTTCCTTGACCTAAAGACAAAAATATAATTGGAACTAAATGGGTATTTAGAAATAAACTTAATGAAGATGGTGAAGTAATTCTAAACAAAGAAAGATTAGTTTGTAAAGGTTATTCTCAGAAAGAAGGAATTGATTATAATGAAACCTTTGCACCGGTAGCTAGAATTGAAACAATAAGACTATTTCTTGCATTTGTAGCTCACAAGAACTATAAGATTTATCAGATGGATGTAAAATGTGCATTTTTGAATGGAGATCTTGAAGAAGAAGTTTACATTGAGAAGCTTGATGGATTTTCATTAACAGATGATAAGGATATGGTTTCTAGGTTAAGAAAATCTTTATATGGATTGAAGTAAGCTCCTAGAGCTTGGTATGCTAGACTGGATAAATATCTTCTAAACTTTGGATACACAAAAGGTAATGCTGACAGTAATTTGTATTACAAAATTACCAATGATGACATTTTGGTTATTGAAGTGTTTGTGGATGATATCATTTTTGGAGGAGAAGAAGAGCTATGCAAAGACTTTGCTAATAAGATGCAGGAAGAATTTTAAATGTCTATGATTGGAGAGATAAAAAAATTTCTAGGTTTGCAGATTTCTCAATCAGATAAAGGTATATTCATTTGTCAAACAAAATACTTGAAGAAACTTTTGAATAAATTTGGAATGGAAAACTCGAAACTGGTAAGAACTCCTATGACTACAACTAATAAATTGACATCAAAGGATGATTCAGCTCCTATAAATCTGACAAGGTACAAATCTATGATTGGAGGGTTACTATATTTGACACAAACCAAACCAAATATAATGAATGTTGTATGTATTGTTTCAAGATTTCAAAGAAATCCTAAAGAAAATCATGAAACTGGAGTAAAAAGGATTTTTCGGTGCCTGCAAGGCACAACAAATCTTGGTTTATGGTACCCTAAGAATGACAATTTTGAGTTATGTGCATATACAGATGCAAATTGGGTAGGAGATGTGGATGACAAAAAGAGTACTACTGGAGGTGCATTCTTTCTTGGCAGAAGATTAATTTCATGGATCAATAAGAAGCAGACTTGCACATCATTATCTACAGCAGAAGCAGAATATGTTGCAGTACCAACTAATTGCACTCAAGTATTATGGATCAAGCAAATGTTGAAGGATATCAAGGTAAAATGTAAAGAATCGGTAGTTATTTACTATGATAACTCAACAACAATAGATATATTAAAGAATCCGATATTTCACTCTAAAACAAAGCATGTTTTGTTGGCATTTTGAGTTTGTTGGCATTTTGCATAGAGATTGCATTAATGATATATTGTCATTGATGTCAATTGAACCGGTAATGGTATTCATGTTATTGTTGATATTGTTGTTTTTGATATTGGCTAGTAACCGATAAGTAGAGCCTTGTGGAAGATGTGTAAACCGGTATGTAAAGTTTGTAAGTTGAACTGGTAAACCGGTGTAAAGGGTTAAACCTTTCTATGCAATGTAACCAATAAACCCTATCAGTTGTTAAACTCTAACCAATCAAGTTTGTTGGTTTATTATATGATGAGCGATAATGATGGAGACATGTGTGATCATTGTATGAGGATAAGTTCAAATTGTTTTCGCGCGTTTGTTTCTGTCTAAGGAAGGAGCAAAGTGGATTGCATCTAATGCACAACGCATGATGAGTTACAAAGTCTGATGAAGTGGTGATCAAGGAGCGGTTGGAAGTTTCTTGAAGAATGTGAAGAGATTGTCATGATTTCTAATAGTCAAGATTGTATCGACTTGTTTGTAATCTTGATGATGAGAATTAGGTTTTTGTTGTGTTACCAACCTAATTGATTTGTATTTAAGGTCGATGAAGTTGTTTGTAAAGCTTGTTAGCAAGATTGATAGAAACCTATTGAGTGTGTAGTTGCCTAACCAGTGAATGGATCTACACTTTGAGTGAAGGAAGATTGAAGCTTAGAAGGATCTGATCAAGCAAATGTATTGCTACTCAGACAAATCAAGAAAACCAGTTATTTTCTAACAATTATAGCAGAAGTGAAATCCCTTAACCAGGTAAGCTCTAACAAGCTTGGTTACTCATTAAATCCCCTAACAAGGTGGTGGATTAGCTTGGATTCTTAAATCCTCTAGCGAGGTTACTCCTAACAGGGTATTGTGCTTTTCATCAAGGCATATTTGTAAATCCCTTAACTGGGTGATTCCTAACTGGAATTAGTTCAAATAGGACTTATTGTAAATCTTTAATAGGATTTGCTCCTAACAAGGTGAACTCTAGAAGAGTTCAGATAGCTATCCTTGTGAGTCTCATCTCACCATGTTTTTTACCTATTTGGGTTTTCCACGTATAAGCATTTGTGTCAAGTGGTGAATGTTTTTTTGGTTATGATCTTATTTGTTGATTTTGTTAACTTCTGATAAGGCATGATAACTAGAACCATTGAGAGATGAATATATTGAGTTATGATTAAGCATTGTTGATGTTTACAAGATTAAAGTTGTTTATTGTTAAGTTGTCATAACAGTCAAACTGATTGATGTCAAGTATTCTTATGAATATTGATCTTGACCGAGATATGTTTACTTTGTGTGATTGAATTTGAGTTTGGGAACTTTGTATCAGTTTTTCAATATGCTGATTCACCCCCCCCCTTTCAGTATTCTACTGGATACTTATTCTTTAATCATACCATCAATTGGTATCAGAGCATCTCAGGTCCTCTTAATCTAAAAGCCTAACAACTTAAGGAAAAGATATTATAGATCATGATGAAGAAAGAAGGTCGGAAGTTCAAAAAAGATAACTATAGAATATGGAGTGTGACAGAATGAGAATTTAAATTAAGAGTCTTGGTAGTCAATATTGGGATCATATAGGAACTAAGTATATTACACCTACTGGAATCCTGACTGATGATCAAAAGAAAGAACAACAAGAAAATCACCAAGAATTAGAGGCTATTATCAGTTCTCTGTCTGATGTTGAATATGTAGATGTTCATGGTCTTGAAAGTGCACATGAAGTACGGCAAAAACTTGAAGATATTTATAGTGGTGATTAACATGTTAAGATTGCCAAAGAGGAGAGTTTAAGAGGAAAGTTTGATGACATGAGAATGTTTGAAGGTGAGAATATCCAACAATATGGTCAAAGGATTAAAGAGATAGTTGGTGAGATAAAGAGTGCAGGAGGGAAAGTGGAAAATGCCATAGTAATCAGTAAGGTACTGAGAACCCTGCTACCAGTCTATGCTATTTGAGTAGCAGCTATTCAAGAGCTGAAATCCATTGACAAGACAAAGGTAACTCTTGACTCTATTATTGGCAAACTTACTGCTTTTGAACTAAATGGCTATGATGGTAGTGTACATAAATCAGAATCTGCATTCAGAGCTTCTGTCTCTAACTCATCTGTGACAAGAAGTAGAGATACCAGCCATAGCTATTAATCTAGATCCAACAGAGATGCTGAAAATGAAGACAACTTAGTGGAACTTGAAGCATTGTTGGCAAAATGAATGCCTTTAGGCACAGGTAAATATAGAGGTAAGCTACCTTTAAAATGTTTTGCATGCAACGAAATTGGTCATATAGAAGCTAATTGCCCTAATGGTGAAAATGAATACAAGAGAGACAAATTTAAGAAGTATAAGGGTAAAGGCAAGAGAGATTGTCTTGTAACTATTGACAGTGGTATTACTGATGAAGAATCTGATGATGATGCCAGTGAAGATATTGTGTTTGTAGCTATTAAGGAAGAAATATCAGATCAGAAGACACTAGTATCCAAAATGGATAACTCTGATGATTGGATCATTGATAGTGGTTGTTCACATCACATGACCTATGATCAGAGCAAATTTATTTCCTTGAAGAAATTTGATGGTGATGTTGTCAAATTTGGCAATGATGCACCCTATATGGTTAAAGGTAAGGGATTTATTTCTCTTAATGGGAAGAGCAGTGCTAATGATGTATATTGGGTTGAAGGCCTAAAGCACAATCTTTTAAGTGTGGCACAACTTAATGACAAAGGATACCCATTGGAGTTTAGAAATGGAATGTGCAAAATCTTTGACAACAAAGGTGAATTGATTGCAACTGGGAAATAGACAAGAGGTAATCTATTTCATCTCAATCCTAAAGTTACCAATTGTTTGATTGCAAAATTAGATGATAGCTGGCTTTGGCATATGAGATTTTGACAATATTGTTAAAGTAAGCAAGTCTAAGATAGGAAGAGGTCTGCCTTAGCTAGACAAACTAGTTAATGCTCTTTGTAAAGAATGTCAGCTAGGAAAGATGACTTCTTCAACTTTCAAAAGCAAGTCCTTCTCAGTAGAGCACTTGTTAGATTTGGTTCATATAGATCTATGTGGACCAATAAGAACAAGAAGCATTCAAGGTGATAGATATTTCATGATCTTCAATGATGACTATTCAAGGATGATGTGGGTCACATTCTTGAAGGATATGAATGGAGCTTTTGGTAAATTCATAGCATTTAGAGCCTTAGTTGAGAAAGAGAGTGGCAAAAAGATAAAATGTCTAAGAATAGATCAAGGTGGTGAATTCACTTATGTGGAGATCACTAAGTATTGTGATGATAATGGTATCAAGCAGTAGCTTTCTACACCAAGGACACCATGACATAATGGTATAGTAGAGAGAAACAACCGGTCAGTGGTTGAAGCTACTAGGACTATGTTGATACAAGGAGGTGTAACAAAAACATTTTGGAAAGAAGCTATAAGTATAGTTGTCTACACAATGAATAGAGTTCTGGTGAAAAGAGGTAAGGAGAAGACCCCATATGAATACTGGTATGGGAGCTCACCTGATGTTAGCTATTTTAAGATATTTGGAAGCAAATGTTTTATTAAAAGAGGTGATTACATAAGCAAGTTTGAAGCTAAGAGTGATGAAGGCATATCTATTGTCCACCAAGAGTAAGGCCTATAAATGCTTCAACAACCATACACAAAAAATTATTGAGTGTTAATGTTCGTGTAGATGAATTTCCTGAAATTTCATATAGAACTAGTTCTGAGAAGAAGGATGAAGATCCTTGCATTTTACTTTTCAAACCTAAAACTGTTAAATCAGAAATTGGTAAAGCAAATCTTGATGTACTTGTTCAACCAGAAGAAACAAATTCAGAAGAAGATGATAATGAAGAAGCTGAACCTAAAGAGAATGATCACGTTATTCATAGGTATGTGATACTGAATCATAGTCCTAAACTGATAATTGGAGATAAGGATGTCAGTGTACTAACTAGAAGAAGAATGAGAAAGAACTCTTGCTTGATCTCCACCTTTGAACCTAGAAGTGCTAAGGAAGCATTTGGTGATGATCATTAGGTGAATGATATGGAGGAGGAGATGGATCAAATTGAGAAGAACAACACTTGGACCCTAGTACCCTAATCGATAAACAAGAATGTTATAGGTACTAAATGGGTGTTTAGAAACAAGTTAAATGAAGATGGTGTTGTAGTTCACAACAATGCAAGATTAGTATGCAAAGGTTATGTGCAAGAAGAAGAAGATTATGGAGAAACTTTTGCACCAGTAGCAAGACTAGAAGGTGTCAGAACATTACTTGCATTTGTAGCTCATAAGAAGTTCAAGGTATACCAGATGGATGTTAAGTCTGCATTCTTGAATGGGATATTGGAAGAAGAGGTTTATATAGAGCAGCCTGATGGTTATGCATTGACAGATAAGGAAGACATGGTATGGATTAAAGAAGCCTGATAGTTATGTATTGACAGATAAGGAAGATTTGTATGGATTAAAGTAGGCACCCAGAGCATGGTATGAATGACTTCATACTCATCTGATGAAGATAGGCTTTGCTAGAACTAGTGATGACAACAACATTTATCTCAAGTATGAAGGAGATGAAATATTGGTCAGTGAAGTATTTGTTGATGCCATTATATTTGGAGACAATGATGACATGAGTAATTTTTTTGCAGATAAAATAAAGAATGAATTTGAGATGTCATTAGTAGGGGAAATAAAAAATTTCATAGGCTTATAGATACAACAAATGAAGAATGGTATTTTCATTACTCAATCCAAGTTTGTGAAAAAGGTTTTGAAGACTTTTGGTATGAGTGATTGTAAACCAGTTGGAACCCCAATGGTTACAGGTTGTAAATTATCCAAGGAAGATGCATCTAAGTCTGTAGATGAAAAGGAATACAAGTCAATGATTGGCAAATTACACTATGTTGTTCACAGTCGACCGGATATTGCCCATGCAGTTGGTATTATTGCTAGATTTCAGAAGAATCCAAAGGAGGCACATCTGATGGCAACCAAGAGAATTTTTAGATATCTGAAAGGTACTGTTGACTATGGGTTATGGTATTTGATGCTCTGCAAAATGGGAGATTGTTAGACAAAAACCTGTGGTCGTATAACACATAAGAAGCACAAGAAACAAAGAGAAATGTTAGTGTTAATCAACCAAAGACTAATCTAAGCAAGCATAACAAGAGAGACACTAGAAACATAATGAAGCATTTAACTATGAAAATAAATGCAAGAAGACATCTCCAAATGCCTTCCACCATGCTTGTAGCTCATCCTCCCTTGTTCCTCTCCTCTCAAAGTTCTGAATTAGTGTAGCTCTCAACAACTTTTTGCACTATGAATGTCTTATGGAGGTTCAAGATTGAAAATTGACTAACATAATGCTATGCAAGTATGAACAAAAGCTAAAATAAGAGATTATCTAATTAGCTAGTGTTTATTATAAACCAAAAGAGTGAATATAATTGATTTATACTAAATGCTCTCTCTAAAAATGACTATAATGTAAATGCATACAAGTTTTTAGGATCTGGATTATGACGAAATGAACTCTATTTATAGGTAAAATGGAGCAATGGATGGTTGAGATTGAGTAATCTCAACAAGGGTCAGGATTGAATGGTTTATGATCTACATGAGGACTTTCAATCTAATCCTAGGATGACAAATGTCAACATGAGATGGGTTGAGAGGAGAGGGAAGAAGCATTAAATGCTTGACATGACCTGAGGGTTAACCTAGGAGGTAAGATTAATGTTGAGTTGAGTGAATAAATTCATTATTCAAAGAATAATGCTTTTATCCAATGGATAAACTCTTGTGCAAGAGTTAGTGAGGATAACCATGGTCAAAGCAATAAATGCTTGAGAAAACACATGGGTCACATGAAGGTTGAGTTTGGGGTCAAAGTCTCTAACCATGGGTCCAAGTGGATTTAACCATAAATGGTCATGTAAGAGCCATTAGTGGTTTGGAAGACTTTAGAGGTTAGCTTGTTGGACACATAAAGCATTAAATATTTTTCAAAGACTTTGGAGTCTTTGAGAAGTGACTCCAAGTTGCTTAGGAATGTGACAATAATTAGGGGATGGATTAGGCTAATTAGGAAGGGGTTTAGAAGAATCTAGAAGGGGTTTTAGGATTGCAAGTGGGTTTGGTGGGTGAGAGAAAATAGGGTTTTTATTAAAATAAAATTCATTTCTTTCAACAAATAGGTGCAAGTTGCATTTTTAGAAGAATGCAAGTGGGGGGGGTTTAATGATTTAAATAAATATTTTATTTAATTTATTTAAAAGAGGAAAGGGGATTTAAATGAAATAAATAGACTTTATTCATTTAATTGATTGTGAATTTAGTTTAATGAATTAATTAAAATAAATTGAATAATTTATTTAATTAATAGGAGAATGTTTGAAGATGAATTAATTAAATATTAATTTAATTAACTGATGGCTAGTGGATTTTTAATCAAATAAATAGCAAATATTCATTTAATTAAACTGAACAGATTTATGTGACTACATTCGCCCCTCTTTGAGACAGTGCAGTTTATCGCGTCATTTCAAAGAAAGAAAAATAGGTGTGAAGAAATATGCCCCATAAAATATTAATTTAATGGGTGGTATGCCCCCTCGAGAGATGGGCCAAAATTTTTGAAAAATCAGGCAATCTCTCGAAAAAGAATGAAAATTGGCGAGGTGGTAGAAGAAAAGAATTTAGCAATACCGATGAAAAAATAGAAGAAATCAAAGATAATATGGAGAAATGGGAGGCTCTGGAAGTTCACAGGGACCACGGTGGTGAGCGGGGTAAAATTAGGGTTATGGCAAAGGGTATATATGGGGGTGAAGGGGTAAAAACAAGGTCATTTGCATTCGTCTCCCTAGTGATTGCTGAGCTTTGATAGTGACCTTTTGGAAAGAGCAAGCAGCAGTCAGGATGCTAGTACTGATAGCAGATTATCGGCTAGAGTGAGTTCGTTGATTCCAGTGGCCAGCACTATGTGAATTTGAAATTTTGATTTTTATGCATTTTTGATAGGTTTTTTAGTTTGTCCAAGTTGAGTCAAAATAATAGCGCTAAAGTTGTGTTTTGGCGTTGTTGTCAATTTAATTAGCGCTATTGTGCCACTATAGTACTATTGCATAGTGGTTTTAGCACATTTGCAAAGTGTAGCGCTATTGCATAGTTGATTTAGAGCTTCCATGTGTTTAGTGCTATTGAGCATGGCTTGTATCACTATTGTATAGTTGTTATAGCACTATTATTGGTTTAGCACTATTTTGTAGTTGGTTCAGCATGATTGTCAGCATATTAGTGCTATTGTTTGCAAAGTGGCGCTATTGTGAGGAAAATAGATGCCCCTATGTGTTGAAAGAGAATCTCCTGATGCCAATGATGGATGAATGGAGATGTGAGTTTCTTTGAACCATAGCAGCCCTATTGAGACGTAGGTCATTAGGATAAATGTCTGTTGTAATCTAGGTGTGCCATGATTGCCTACCTGTTGAGACCCGAAGATACTTGATCAAAGTATCGATTGATAGTCTAGGTTTAAACTTAAGAAAGTTTGAAAAAAAACAACTGATGATGATGATTGATGCATGTGTGTAGGAGGATCTTTACGTCTTACAGATGCAGGAGAGACATCCAACCACATAGGTGTTGCGTGATCGATTGATAGAGGCCGAGGTTGATTGCATTGCAGTGACATGCATGTACGACGTTATGTATATGCCCATGATTCAAATAAATTGTAGTTTGATCACAACATTGGTAGAGCGGTGGCATAGTGAGACATGCATGTTTCACTTAGCGAAAGAGGAGATGACAGTTAGACTAGAGGATGTATGGCCCATCCTACACATTCCCATTCGAGGAGAGCTGGTGATGTATGATTGAGCTTGGGGGACAGCAGCAATGCAGAGATTTTTGATGAGGATGTGTTCATTGACAATGGTTCAGTAGCATGGGAGGATATAGCTACCTTGTATGAGCCATTACCATTTGTGTTATTAGGGATTGTTGGGGGACTGCTATGCCCAGATCGACAATTGCATGGTCTGGCCATTGGTTGGGGCTAGGTTATAGAGTAGATGATGATAGAGGGGACCCACTTTGCATGGGGACCATGCATGGTATCACACTTATATCAGGAGCTACATGAGGTAGTATACCGAGAGGTGAGCTCATTGGGAGTGGGGATCACTCTTCTTCATATTTGGGCGTGGGAGAACCTTCCTATGACTTGACAGGTGAGTCTGAGATTTAGGACAGTAGACCAACCCTATGTATATATGTATGGCAATATGATGAGTCAGCCCCACCTGGGGAAGTTAGAGTGGTGGCGGCGGGCACTGGACGCTTTAGATACAGTGATCTGGAGGCCGTATATTGAGTGCGATCCCTAGGAGGATGATGCAAAGGCCTTGTCGTATGTGTTTATGACACGATACCTCATTGGTAAGACAACCTACAATGTGGAGAGATAGGTACCTAGGAGAGTGTTGAGATAGTTTGGACAGAGGTAGGGATTGCCTAGTGGATCTGGAGAGTATGCACGTGTGGTCCGAGAGAGGTTCTAGTGGGGGCCAGTTTTACCTTATGATCAAGCTTTGTTAGAGCTCTGTACGCTATAGGCGAGACCATGGCAGATGAGGCCGAAGATTGTAGATGCAGTGGTGTCAGATGAGTACACTCAGTACATTACAGAACATCTAATTCCTCGGATATCAGATCCAGTAGAGCCTATTCCATCATTCAAGGAGGAGAGGAGACAAAGATGAAGGAGGAGAGGAGGTTGCGTAGGTGGACAAGGGAGAGGGGATGGAGGTGGTGGGGATGGAGGAGGAGGTGATGGAGGAGGAGGAGGATTTGGAGGAGGTGGTGGATTTGGAGGTGGAGGTGGAGGTGGGGGTGGTGGATGGTTACAATGGAGAGGGAGAGGTGGGCAGCCGTTGTGGATATCACAGGAACCTTTGATGCAGGGAGGCATGAGATTAGGTGGCAGGGATGCAGGGGAGGGAGCTACTAGAGAGGGAGCCACTAGAGAGGCACGTATGGATATGGGGGAGGGAGATATAAGTGGTGGAGATCTACAGGGCCATATGATATTAGTTTTGCAGACACGACTAGAGGATATGGAGGTGGAGGTGGCAGCTAGAGATGTGCAGCTATTTGCATGAGAGTCAGAGTTGACTGTAGTGCTGTGGGTGATAGATTAGGCCATTGACAGAGTGATCCAGTTAAAGGAGAGTTTGGGCCTTGGAGGGAGTACAGGTGTTAGGTCCAACAATGAAAGCTAATGTACTGAGAGGGGAGGGGTGAATCAGTACTCCAAAACTTTTCTTTAAAAACAATCTTACTGATAAACATAAAATATATATAGTTGATCTCATAATATATAAAGCCAAAACACAATCATAGAAATTACATCCATACACATTTCACTCCATAACACAAAACTTTTGGTTATGTAGAAACTCTTGGTTAGAGAGAAAAACTGCAGTGGGGATGGCACCCACAACTTCATCACTGCAATAATAAAGGTTGCTCGGTTAGAGCTACATGTTTAGCTATTTCTAATAGCTTACCCTGTTAAGAGTATCAAGACCTTTAGATCTACCTTGCTAAAGGATTTTACAAACATTTTTACAAAATGTTGTACCTAGTTAAAGGCTTTACAATTTATAGACCTTGTTAGTCTTTTACCCTGTTAAAGGTTTCTAACACAACTCAAAATAATTCAATCAAAATCTTTTACAAAAATATCTGCAACTTTACATCTGAAATGTTATAGCAGACTCAATGTGCTCAATATGAAATTACCATGCTCATAGCATACCTCGGTAATTGACAGATCAACTCGGTGACCTCTTCTATATTCTTTGTCCCTTAAACTATTTTCTAAAAGTCTTCTCGGTGACCTCTGAATACCTTTGTTCAATCATCACATCTTATCTTTTCACAAGATTTTTATCTTCAACTCAGCATCTTTTTTCTCTCTTCTTGCTTAGATACTCAAATCACTCTTTATATAGATCTCTAAGGCGGTGATCTTGTTCATACATCAATTATACAAACATGTTTTATCGAATGAATAAACATAGAAATTATTTCATTGGATAAACTTCCTCAAAACCATACAAAATCTTTAAGTGCAATTCCCTATGAAATAACAGTTCCCTGTTCTCGAATCTTGTAACACATTTCCACATATGTGTCCAGGTTCATTGAATCTGGTAACACATTTCCACTCGGTTCAGATTAACTCAGTGTACCTTCTTTGCTACTCAGTGGACATAGGAAATTTACTTTGTAGACAGCTCGGTATATATCATCTCGGTGACTAGCCTTTCTTCTGTAACTGACACCCTTAGTGCTTACCAACTGAATCTTTCTATAGCATTAACTGACTAAGGTATATAGGATGACTTTGAATATAAAACTAATGACAACTTAGTAAATAGTAACAATCTCCCCTTTTGACATTAGTTTGGTATGTTTGACAAAACTCCTTTCAAAGTCATAACACAAAATCTATATACTTACAAAATGTGACTGAAATGATAGTATATACATTCGTTCAAATACATACTTTGAATACATACTCCCCTTATCAATATGTTGTACAAAACTTGATTTGCATGCCCTTGATATTCCATGCTCCCCCTGACAATTTCATTTGTACACTCAGATACTCTGTATATACTAGATACACTCCTCCTTTTTGACAAACATCAAAACTAGTTACCATTCGGTGGGGGCAACTGATCAAAAATAGATTTATACTTAGTATGAGCATCGGTGAGAGTGTTGGTAAGTGCACCCTTGATAGTTTCCATTAAATAATTCTAAGCATTAATATCAACTAACAATGAAATCGAACCACCTAAAGTGCTTCCCTCTGCTTGTGTGGACAGTTGGGTAGCTTGGTTGATCTACTCTTGTACTAATGACAGATGGGGAATAAATAATGTCTAAAGAGTCATAATATCCATCCTTATTTTGTGCTCGTCATTCCAAAGTTCTAACTACTAAGCCATAAGAGTTTGTAGCTTGGTATAAAAATTTTGAATAGAATTTTGCTTGGTAGTCAGTTTATTTGAGAGATCAGTAATCTCTTTTTCAATGACTTCGGTCTTCTGCTTGATATATTTAATAAAGAATGAAAATGTACATAATTTATAGAATAAATAAATAATGTGCTTGAGTTGAGGGGACAACTCAGCAATGAATCCAACAAGCTTGATTTTACCTATAGCAATGGCTTTCTGCACTTCTTCAATCATCTTGGTAGTTAGATCTTTTTCTTTTAATTTGCTAAGGTATTCTGATTCCTCTACTCCTGATGTTTCCAATTGAGTGAGTAGTTCATCCAATTGCATATGGATGGCAACATCTTTACTTACGATAGCTTTAGGTAGCATGTCTGTCAATAATGCTTTAACCTTCTGAAGTACTCAGTTCTTCTTTTGAATGGCTATATGTTTTTCTTGTTCTGCTTTGGCTTTGTACAACTCACCAAATTCAATAAGTGCTTGCCCTTTTAGTTTGGAAATGTCAACATTTGGTAGCAGAATAGGTTTTGACAGATCTATCTTGAAATTGTGCTTCTTTGCTTTCTTCTCCTTTGATGATGATGCCTTCACTAGTTGAATGAGTATAGTGGCTTTGGAGGCTTGATCTTCCTTGGTATGTTGCTCGATGGGAGAAACACTTTTGTCAGTTTCTATAGCCTTTATTGTAGCCTTCGGTGATTCCTTGCTTGGGGTCTCAGTGGTAGCATTTTTAGTGCTTGTAGGAGCTTGAGAAGTTTGCTTGCTTGTGGCTTGAGAGGTAGATTCACCTTGTGTAGC
This sequence comes from Cryptomeria japonica, assembly GCF_030272615.1. Lineage (NCBI taxonomy): Eukaryota > Viridiplantae > Streptophyta > Pinopsida > Cupressales > Cupressaceae > Cryptomeria > Cryptomeria japonica. The sequence goes on along the minus strand of NC_081412.1, from coordinate 138,424,797 downwards.
CTTATGATCCTCTTTGCCTTGTTCTGTGTCCTGAGGTATCTCAGTTGTCACTTGTTGAATTACCGGAGGATAGGACTTAACCTGTTCCAAGACCGATTCACTGGATACCAGTTTGGCATAGGTATTTCCTTCGATCATTTCTTCTTCATGTGCCTTAGTGTCCATGACATCCTCATCTTGTTGAATAGTTGAAGCAAGATCTTGCTCGGTAATGTCAACTATTTCTACTTCACCTTGAGGTTCTTTGGTTTGAATTCTGAAGATTTCTTGCCATTTTTCTTTAGTTTCCTTTTTGACTTCAAGATAAAGTCCATTCATCATTTTCAAGGCTCTATGCTTCACTTGAAAATTTGTCTAGTAGTTTTTCAAATGATTTCTAATATCATCTACCGACATGTCTAGAAAGAGATGTACTAAAACTCTTTCTCTTATCTGCTTCTCCGAGTCCATAGCATATTTCCATTTGTTGTCAATATGAGAGTATAATGCTTTTGGAAGAAAGTTAGTTACTTCCAATGGAACTACTCAAAATTTGAGAAGTGTAAATACTACTGACTCTTCTATTTGTCTATTTTCTTCTTCTATCCGAGAGTCATATTTAACATACTTGAATGACCCAAATCCTCCATATTGTTTCAATTTGGCAAAAAAGTTGTCAACACTGTGTACATCTTCCTTTGTGCTTTTAATGATCTGAAATTTGTTTTTGTCTTCAAATTCTATGTCACTTGACTCCTTATTCAAAATGAGTCTCCTGGTCAACTTTCTATAAGTCTTTGTAACTTTAGGCAATTCAACATTTTTCTGCCTCTTACCGGGTGACACTGCAGATGATCTAGTGTTAGGTCATTTCACTGGTGGAGTCGGTGATACCTTAGGTGTATCTTGTTTCTTTCTTTTCAATATTTTTCCCTTTGGCAACTCAATTCTCAGAGTGATGGCTACTTCCTGAGCTTCAGATTCTTCCTCAATTGAAAGTTGATCATCTTTCCTACCTATTGGCTTAGTAGGTGTGGAGGTAGAACCTTCTCCAAATTTCTCAGTTAAGTCTTTTATCATTTTAGTGGCTTTTCTAGTAGCCTTTGGTACTACTATGCTCATTTTTACCTTCTCTTTTACCTCTTCATAGGTACCATATCTGATCTCGGTCGAGTGCCTTGGAAGTGTCAGAAATGCATCTATTTGTTGTTGAGCAATCTCAAAATCAATCTCATAACCCATAGGCGGTAAAGATTGAGTTCTGGGTTCTACTCCATTGACATGACAGTAGTCGGTGTCCACTTCAAAACATATAGTATCCTTATATTTCTCCACTAGCTGAGGTGGGATCCTGTACCTGTTATGCATCTTTTCCTGAAATTTATTAAAGTAGGCATCCATTATCTCATTGAAATTATCACCTAGCCGATTGATAAAATCATTTATCTAATGGGTGATCGGTCGGTGTAATTCCCAAACAATGTTACCGACTAAAGGAAAGAACTTCTGAAAATAGAAGAACATGCACACTAAGAGTGACCCAAACTTTAGTGTGTTAGCAAGGTTATTCTTCTTAGGTTTCCTTATTGTGTTGAGATTCTCAAAAATATTCTTCAACAATACTTCACATAGATCAATTTTCATACCCTTTTTCACAATTTTATAGGCCAAATCCATAGCTGCACATGGTACACTGTTCTCTCTCACCAACTAAAAGAAACAATAACTGATGACTCTAATTGCAAACTTTAGTTTTGCATCTGTTACATTATTCAACTTAAGACCTCTGCAATTAGACTCAACTCTGGTTAAGGTTATCAGTTCCTTCTGTGAAATCATCTTCTATGCTCGGGCATGGTCGTATATAGGGTATCCAGTGATTATGTGAATAATCTCCTTGGTGATCTTGAACGGTTGGTCTTCTAACCACATAAAGTCATCATGCACTCTACTCAAAACAAATTTGACCCATTGGGGTTTGAAAAATCGAGGATAGGTTAGGGCTTCAGTCAATCCCTTAACCTTGATATGCTCATACTTACTATCCAGGATTCCATCGGTGCAAAGTTCATCATACATGTCCTTAATTTTGGTATGACCTAGCTCTTCTACACGACACTTAGTATAAAATATGACATCTTCAACCAATAGAACCCTATTTGGAATAAGAGAGAATGTAGTTTTCTCATCGGGTTCAGATGCCACTTTGGGATGTAAGGAATACTTAAGTGAGGGCTTCTCAATAGTCTCAACTACAACTAGTTTTTGCATCTTGGGAGCCATTTCAAACTTTGGATTTCTACTAATAAAATAGCTTAGGGTTTCAACTAACCAGAAAATGCTTTCGACTTAGTAACTATAATGCAAATATTCACAACTGATATTGATCGGTTAACTTGCTTGAAAATGCATTTAAGATTGTGTGAAAATACCTTGAATTCACTCTAAAATGTTTGATCGCCTTTGATTCGCTTAGCTCTACTCTTTGAAAACTGGTAATTATAAAATGACCATACAAAGAACTTTAAATACACCCTTTACCTTATCAGGCTTCATGGAGTTAGGTAAGATAAGCATTAAATGCATTTTATTACACTTTACCAACTAACTTTCTTATATGCTTTTACTGACTAGACAGGTTTACAATATTTATCGACTTCACTTGTAAATCATAAGACTAGATATAATTTTAGAAATGTTTTTTATTAAGTAAAAATAGGTTTTAAGGGACCCAAAACCCGATTACATTTGAAAGATAGCCAAGAAGGAAACAAAACAAGACAGCTGCAAACGTCCAGCAAAAAAACCACCAGCAGAGAAAGGGATAGCAAGAGGCCAACAATGTTAATACAATTTCAGAAATGTTAATACATCTTAGCTATGTAGATTTTGGAGTTATTTCCATGATTAAAATAAGAGCTGTTTAAGATCTAACCTTGTGAAGATGTAGTCCCTTCATACCTTTATTGATTAATTGGAAGTAGATGCACCTAACTCAGTAGGTAAGGTGCTTTCTTCATTATTTGATCCATTTTCCTTTTTTTTCCATATTTTCTGTAATTTGATTCTTATCTCTTCAATATTTCCTCTGGGTTGATCTCTATAATCTTTAGCCAAGTGTCCAACTTTATGACAATGAAAGCATGTCATTCCAGGATTTCTCCATGATCTCTGATTGTTCATTCCAAAGCTTATCATATAGTCTGCACTTATATGTCCATACCTTCCACAACATTCACACCATATTCTTATATTTTAATCCCATGGTACTGCAGTATATTGTCGATTGAGATCTGTGTGAGTTTGGTAGCTTCTATCATTTGCTCGGTGTGGAGACCACATGTAGTTTTTCTTCTTAAACCAACACTTCTCGGTATTATGTCCATATCTATTGCATTTTTTGCAAAATCCCTTGAATTTTGCCTTCTGATAATTGCTAACAGACTTTGTCCTACATTGTTTAGATGTGTGACCATACTTATTGCAATTGTAACAATAACTATCAGACCTAGTGACATTTGGTAGCTTACCTTTTCTGATTCGGCACATGTTGGTAGTATGTCCTTGTTTTCCATAGTAGTTGCAAATAGGCTTGTTATATTTCAACTTATCTTTGTTTCCAGCCTTCTTTGATGATTCTCCTTTCTCAGTGGTGTTGATTCCTTTGTCGATAAAGTTGTTTCTTTTGTAACCGAGTCCGATAGATTTGTTGGGTGATCTTGTGTTTAGTTGCTCATCCAACATTCTTGACGCTTCATAACTTTTCTTCAGTGTTTCTTTTGACTTCTTTTCTGCTTCAAGTTCATCAGTCAATCTTGATAATTCAAGTTTCAATGCTTGGTTCTCATTTTCTTTCAGAGTTGCTTCATGATGTGCATGACCCAATTGATTAGATAGATTATGTTGAATTCCAGTCATCCTTGTGATTTCATCATTCTTTTCAGATACCAATGCTTCTAGCTATTGTTTTTCTCTTTCTATACCTTTTATGTTATCTGCAGCTATTCTCAATGCATCAAGATTTTCAGTCATCTATGTGCTGAAATACTCATGTTCCCTTCTCATTGCTTTAAGCTGATCATTTAGTGCTTTGTTCTTTTCTTTCAATTCTATAATCATTTCTCTAGACTCTTCTGATATGCTGTTCTTAGATGATGTCTCAATTTGTTCCACCAACTCTTGTGAGTCCTGTAAATCATCAGACAATCTTCTTCTTACTTTCAGTGATTTTTGCATTTGTCTATGCATGTCTACAATCACTTGATTAGCATGATCCAATTCTTCTTGGAGATTCACAATTTTGCATGATAGTTTATAGCCTTCCATTGATGGGATCTTTCTCTTTAGGCCGTAAAACCCTTTTCCAAGAGTATAGCTCTGATACCAATTGTTAGGTCCAATAGTGAAAGCTAATGTACTGAGAGGGGAGGGGTGAATCAATACTTCAAAACTTTTCTTTAAAAACAATCTTACTAATAAACATAAACTATATATAGTTGATCTCATAATATATAAAGCCAAAACACAATCATAGAAATTACATCCATACACATTTCACTCTATAACACAAAGATTTTGGTTATGCAGAAACTCTTGGTTAGAGAGAAAAACTGTGGTGGGGATGGCACCCACAACTTCACTACTACAATAATAAAGGTTGCTCAGTTAGAGCTACATGTTTAGCTATTTCTGATAGCTTACCTTGTTACGAGTATCAAGATCTTTAGATCTACCTTGCTAAAGGATTTTACAAACACTTTTACAAAATTTTGTACCTGGTTAAAGGCTTTACAATTTATAGACCTTGTTAGAGTCTTTTACCTTATTAAAGGTTTCTAACACAACTCAAAATAATTCAATCAAAATCTTTTACAAAAATATCTGCAACTTTACATCTGAAATGTTATAGCAGACTCTATGTGCTCAATATGAAATTACCATGCTCATAGCATACCTCGGTAATTGATAGATCAACTCGGTGACCTCTTCTGTATTCTCTATCCCTTAAACTATTTTCTGAAAGTCTTCTTGGTGACCTCTGAATACCTCTGTTCAATCATCACATCTTATCTTTTAACAAGATTTTTATCCTCAACTCACCATCTTTTTTCCCTCTTCTTGATTAGATACTCAAATCACTCTTTATATAGATCTCTAAGGCGGTGATCTTGTTCATACATCGATTATACAAACATGTTTTATTGAATGAATAAACATAGAAATTATTTCATTGGATAAACTTCCTCAAAACCATACAAAATCTTTAAGTGCAATTCCCTATGAAATAACGTTTCCCTGTTCTCGAATCTTGTAACACGTTTCCACATATGTGTCTAGGTTCATTGAATCTGGTAACACGTTTCCACTCGGTTCAGATTAACTTAGTGTACCTTCTTTGCTACTCAGTGGACATAGGATATTTACTCGGTAGACAGCTCGGTATATATCATCTCGATGACTAGCCTTTCTTCTGTAACCGACACCCTTAGTGCTTACCGATTGAATCTTTCTATAGTATTAACCGACTAGGGTATATAGGATGACTTTGAACATAAAACTAGTGACAACTTAGTAAATAGTAATAGGAGAGAGTTTGGGCCTTGGAGGGAGTATAGGGACATGGACTGTCGACTGATTCCCTAGCGAGAGAGTTGCGGAGAGCAGGTGCAGAGGTTTATTACTGGCGGGGCTTGTATGAGCAGGAGGTGCCATCTAGTCGGTAGGCACTGAGTTATTCATAGATGCATTGGGAGAGATCAAAGTGGTCTCAAAGGATGTAGAGAAGTGGTGGTGTGATGGGTCCTCCATGGTGAGGTAGTGCAAGTGGTGTAGGGAGTAGAGGGGGGTAGGTGGTGATGGTGGTGCAACATCTGGTTAGAGTGGAATCGAAGAGAGCATTTATGTATGTTATCATATTGTCATTTTGTACTATGTCTTGGATGGCTCTTGGTAGTTGATATTTTTGGACTTCATTGTACTCTGATACATGTATGTTTTTGCAATGATATGATATATGAGGAGATCCCATATTTTGAGATGATATGAATGTTGATGATATGTATGGTTTTATGTAGGGTGATGATCTATGATGTATGCTTAGATGGATAGTTGTACCTACTACATGTATGCGTTTGATGAGATGATTTATTTATATGATGTCTATATGCATGATTTACATGATGTCTATATGCATGTTTTATGAATGTGATGCTAACATGTGGATGTAGGTTTATACGTATGCATGATGTGTTGGTGAAATACTTTATGTATGTAATGTCATGATGATGATTTATGCATGATGCTAATGATGTTAATGATGGTACTTTGTATTACATGTCAATGATGAGATGATGATATGCAATGATGTTTGATGTAATGTATGAATGATTAATGTAAATGCCTCTAGATGGTTTTAAAATGAATGCAATATGGATAAACAAATGTAAATTACAAATGTTTATATGATGATATCTAAATGAATGTATATGTAAAATGTATAAACCAATGTTGAGACAAATGGTTTTGTTATGATTCTAAATGTTGATAAAACATGACTAAGCGAAATGATAATGTGATGATAATGCAACTTATGGGTAATGAATAACTTCACCTTAAAAAAAAGATAATGAATGCTTTCTAATGAATCCTAAATGAATTTTGTTGTAAAATGAAATGAATGGGTATAAGAATATACTAGATGGATAAATGAATGCACTTAATTAATGGATAGATAAATAAATGTATGCAACTATGGAAATCTTAAACAAATGTATGGTAAACAAGTTAAATGATGATAAATGATGAGTTAAGAATAATACTAAATGAATGCATAGTAATGGCTAAATATGGCAGTAAATGCAAAGGATGACAAATTTATCCTACAAATGAATCTAAATGTTGTTATTGTGCAATGAAGGAATGATAATGAATCTTTAGGTATGTAAATGCAACTAAATGGTATTAAATGCACTTGAATGAATATCGAAGAATGGGGTTAATAAAACCTATATGCAAGTACATGATAATGAAGTATATGTATTTAAATGCAACTAAATGTAATAAAATGATGATGTGCTCATGATAGATGAATGCAAGGTTGTTTAGACTTTTCATGACGCACTGATGATGTTTCAGAGAACTTTGTCGTGATTGTATCCAAAACCAATTCGTTTTTCAAATAACTTCTCATATTAATCTTGTTCACACTTTCATACAAAACCATGCATATGAATAATGAATGATTAAATGGATGTGTGACATGCAATGAAATGCAATATAAATAGATGAGATGGAATGATGATCCATAGTGCTTTATTTTCATCATTGAGCATGGTAGTATCAATCTTAGACGATGCACTAGGAACCAAGGATGGAGCATTGTACCTACAAACAAACAACATAAATAAAGAATAAAGAATATGGACCCTCCATAATGGTTCATGCTCATATGGTCGAGGTATACATTGTAGTCAGCAAGCCATAGTGATCCATGACTGTATTTTGTAGAAAATCACGTAGCTTAGTGAACTTCCCATGTAGACACCATTAGTACATGCCCCAGAACTTCATTGGAATAAATCGCAAAATATAAACAAACAAAATGATACTTAGGAACCATCCCGACCACTCTAATCACTTGTGGATATTCTAGAGTAGTGTAGGAACCTGATATAAATGAATAAATAGCTTATCAAACCGACCAAGTACTTGATAGCTTAAACAAAATTTTCTTGTCAAACAAAATGTTATCTTGTCTTTGTTTTGGTAAGGAAGGATGCATACGTGTTAAGATAGTTTGCGTGTTGATGTAATAAGTGGTAATTATTTGAGTATTTCATAGTGTTTGTTTGGTGTCTTCTTGGATGCGTATGTACAATGCGTTGCCATGTTTTTGTTTGATTTTTGATGTTTAATCATGTTTTTGGATTTTGTGAGTGTTTTTTGAATGTTTTTGGTATTGTGTGATTGCTTTTCGAATGTTTTTGGTATTTTGTGAGATAGATTTGAATGTTTTTGGTATTTTGTGATTGTTTTGAATGTTTTTGGATTTTGTGAGATAGTTTTGAATGAAGAACTCAATGACTCACAAGTAATGCAGAATCCACTTCCATCAATAGGTTAAGGGCATTGCCCCCAGTTTAGACATGACTATGAAAAACCAGGATGCAAGATGCATATAGTACTATCCTTGATTGCAGATCAATAACAAGCCATGATTTGAATGATGGATGTGTGGATGCAATGCATATGATCACAACAAGTCTAAAAGACACTGGAGCCATAGCCTTTATGAGTGGTGCATGTTTGCCAGGTTTTTACCATTGCACTTACCCAAGGTGCCACCGGAGTGGTTGTTCACCATTTGGATGCATGATTGTTCTTTACTATTTTGACTTTTTTTTGCTTTTTTTAAGGACATTTATCTGAATGTTTTTGGTGTTTTTCTAGTATGTATGGGAGCCTGATGCTCTGTACAGCTTATGTATAAAACCGTTTGAGGTGCATGCTATTGATTGGATCTGTGAGCTGTTATCCTTCTGAAGTAGCCAACTGATTTGCCCCAGACCCAAATACAGTAGTGATAACATATGGACCCAGCCAGTTTGATTCAAACTTTCCCCAATGTTCCTTGTTTGGTTGGTTACAAGGACTCTCTCAAAGAACAAGATCACCTACCTCAAATGTGTGAGGTCTAACTCGATGATTATAGCTTCTGCTCATGCGTTGTTGATAGGCTTTGAGGTGATTGTATGCAGCTTGTCATTTCTCATCAAGTTGCTCTAAGTCTTGAAGACATGAGACTCGGTATGCTTCATCATCTATCAGATTATGCAAGGAAACCCATAGAGATGGTATCTCAACCTCAATAGGTAGGATGGCTTATGCACCATAGACTAGTGAGTAAGGAGTTGCACCTGTAGAGGTTCGAATGCTAGTTCGATACACCCATAGTGCTGGATTTAATTGAACATGCCAATCATGGCTAACATCATTGAGTGTCTTCTTGAGGATTCTCAATATGTAATTGTTCGATGCTTTGGCTTGACCATTTCCTTGTGGGTAATAGGGAGTGGAAAAGTAGTGTTGGATGTGAAACTTCTCATAGAGTTTACGAACATCCTATTTTTTGATAGGAAGCTCATTATCTATGATGATGGACATGGGTACACCATACCGAAAAATGACGTAATTAAGGATCAATGAGGTGATCTGCTTGCCGGTGACCTGGGTAAGTGGAACAACTTTGATCCACTTTGTGAAGCATTCGGTAGCGGTAATGATGAACTTATGGCCGTTGGATGAAGATGGATGAATTTTAACCATAAGGTCAAGACCCCATTGATAAAAAGGCCTTGGTGTGGTGATTGGTTGTAATTCCTATGTTGGTGCATGTATCAAGTCTCTGTGAACTTGGCACTTTCTGCATTTTCTGACAAAGTAGTATGAGTCTTTTTCCTTGGACGGCCAATAGTATCCAGCACATATAATATTCTTAGCTAGTGAAGGAACGCTTGCATGAGTTCCACAAATTCCTTCATGTACCTCTTCCAAGGCCTTTGTTATCTCATCCTATTCCAGACATCAAAGGAGAGTACCATCAAGATTGTGTCGGTATAGGGTTTCCACAATAATGGTATATCGAGCGGTTTGGCGAATGAAGATTTTACGTTGGTTAATCGATTGGTTAGGAGGAAGTGTGTGATCATGGAGATAGGTGTAGAACTCATCATACCATGGGGATTTGGAACTGATAAGGCGACATATCATCTCAGATTCAGGGAATTCTAAAGTGGGAATCCAAAGTTGTTCTACCAAGAACTTGTAGCGTGTTGAATTTTGTGGAAGATCTAGGAGAGATGCAATGGTAGCCATGGCATCAACAGCTTGATTATGATCTCTGGGTATCTGGTCAGAGGTGATAGTAGTAAATGATGCCTTTAATTTGTCCACCATTTTCTTGTATGGCATGAGTTTATCATCCTTGGTCTGATATTCATCGGTTACTTATCAGATGACTAGTTGGGAGTCGCCATATATTTGTAGCTCTTTCAATTTCCATTGTATGGCTAGTCTAAGTCCTATGATCAAGGCCTCATATTCTTCTATGTTGTTCATACATGAAAATGTGAACCTATAAGACTTTGGGATGCTATCACCTTGAGGTGTAATAAGCAAAATGCTTGCCCTCAAGCCATGCCTAATATATGAACCATCAAAGTATAGTTTCCATGGTTGTGTTACTATGATCATGAATATCTCTTCATCTGGAAAATTAGAAATGAGAGGATGATCTCCTATGAGGGGTGCATCAGCCAACTGATTTGCAATAACTTGACCCTTGATAGCCTTACGGTCCACATACTCAATGTTAAATTCACTTAGAATCATTACCCATTTGGTCAAGCGGCCAGTCAATGATGCTTTCTTGAGTAAATAATTTAGTGGATCAATCTTGGCAATGAGTTGTACTTTATGTGTTAATAGATAGTGCCTAAATTTAGTGGCTATCAAGACTACTGCTAGGCAAGCTTGCTCAATAGGTGTGTAATTGAGTTCATAGCGGACTAGTGTGCGAGAGATGTAGTAAAAAACACACTCTTTCCCTTCTGCATTGTGTTGAGCTAGTAGTACTCCCAATGTTGTATTTGTTGCTAAAACATAGAGTAATAAAGGTTTACTCGGATCCAGTGGGATCAACAATGGTGTATTCATGAGATAGTTTTTAAGCATCTGGAATGCTTGTTGGAATCTGGTATCCCATTGAAAGCAGATGTTCTTGTGTAATAAGTGTGTAAAGGGGTGACACTTATCTACCAGTTGTGCAATGAATCTTCAGATGGATTGTAGCCACCCTTGTAATGTCCTTAGTTGATTGATGTTTTGTGGAGGTGGCATGTCCATGATTGCTTTGACCTTTGCAGGATCAACTTCAATGCCTTTACTTGAGACAATGTATCCTAGAAGCTTCCCGGAGGTTACTCCAAAGACACATTTCTTTGGGTTGAGGCGAACATGATATTGTTCCAGTCTATCAAAGATTTTATCTAATATTTCCAGATGACCTTCTCTTGTGAGTGATTTTGCCAGTAAGTCATCAACATAATCTTCCATTATGGTATGCATCATATCATGAAAGATTGTTGTCATTGCTCTTTGATAGGTCACTCCTGCATTCTTTAGACCGAAAGGCATTACATTCCAATAGTACATTCCCCATGGACATGTGAAGGCTATCTTATGCTGATCCTCTAGTGCGATCTTTATCTAGTTGTACCCTAAAAAGCCATCCATGAGAGAAAGCATGACATTTCCTTTTGTTAGGTCTATGATTATGTCAATGTTTGGTAGGGGGAAGTCATCTTTAGGACATGCCTTGTTCAGATCTCTGAAGTCAGTACAAATATGGATGCCCCCATTGGGTTTGCCGATAGGCACAATGTTGGATATCCAATCTGCATAATCAATTGGTCTAATAAAACCAACATCCAAGAGTTTCTTAAGTTCTACTTTGACTACTATCGCAATCTGGGGGTTCATCTTGTGAAGCTTTTGCTTGACAGGTTTGGCTCCTTTTGCTATGGTGAGGTGATGCATGACTAAATCAGGATCAAGACCAGGCATGCCTACATATGACCATGCAAAATTGATTTGACACTTTTGGAAGAATTCGACAAACTTAGGCTGTTCCTTTGGAGTTAAAAGAGATGTCAGATGTATGTGGTGAGGAGTTTCAAGAGTCCCCATGTTGTATTATTTTGTCTCTTCAATAAGGATTGTTGATCATTTCTCTTGTGTACTAGAGGGGAGGATGTCAAACCTTTCATCCTCAGGAGCCTTCGAGAGGTTTTCACCATTGGATATGCTCTTTCTTTTTACTTTTTTGGGATCAAATAGTGCCACAATGTGGTTTTCACTAGAAGATCCATGTGTCATTGTTATATTTTTGCAGCTAAAAGGTTTGGCATCTGCCCCAGAGTATGTTGTGCTATTAAGTTCAATGGAAAATCTAGCTTTGTGATCCTTGCTTGGTATGTTATCCCGTAGTTCCAAAAAGTCAATGATTGCCTCATCATTTTGGAAATGGTCAAGACATGGGGGATTAGGTTGGTTCCATTCAATGAGTTCAGGATGGATAATGGGCATTACCTCATCGATCAGGTTAAGTTCATGAGATGTTTTAGTGAGGGTTAAGACATTGTGGTGAAGGTCATTGATGGTACTCTCCCTATCAAAATTAGACATAAGATGTGACATAGGGTCTGTGGAAGATGTTTCCAGTTCAGGAATCCAAGAGGTCTTTATCTGTGCTTCTCTATAAACAAGGATGTCTTTGTGAGGTGGAGGTAGTGATGCATCTTCCTCATCTAAAGTATTAGGCTAGACGGAATCAAATTCCCACTCATGTGAGTCAGTCTCTAAGTCGCTTTCCATTATCCGATTACTATACCATAGTGGGATGTCCTTTGAGTTAAACACTGCAGGTGTGATCGGTTGATATACCATCATAAATGAAATGATCAGTGCTATAGGAAGGATTATGGGGATTAGTGAATCCGATATAGGTAATATTGGTGTTATTGAATCTGCTACTTCTGTTGGAATTACTAGTGTTGTTGGGGGTTCTGATACTACTAATGGTGTTGTTGATGGAGTTGTTGGTTTGATTGGTGGGATGGTTGGTGTTGTGGATGTTATTGCTGGTATGTTCAACTATTTTGGAGTAATTGGTGTGGTTTTGGGTGCTGCTGATATAATCAAAGGTGACCTCTTTATGTTTGTAGTCGGTTGATGTAGAGGTTTGCTAGGTTTCCCTTTGAATCTGAGTTTAGGAAGAATCTCCTTTTGAAAGTCTAAGCTAGTGTTATCTTTGGGCTTTAATTCTAGCTGTAGCAGCTCATGTCATCCTTACTTGCAAGGTCCCAAAGCACTCTGACCATCATAACCCATTCTTTGCATAATGAGAAGGCATTTTCCATATTTATCTGTGGGAAACTTAGCTTGTGGGATGTTAGTGGTGATAGGATCTTTATAGATCCATTATGCTAAGTCTTCATCTCTAGTCTCTTATTCTTGACTCTTTCTAAGGATAAAAGGCACTAAAGTACATGTTGGCTTGACCAATGGTGTATGAAGTAATCTTTGAGGTTTACCATGAGTTCTAGGAGAAGTGGGCATTTGTCCAACACAAAAGAGTTGGCTTAGATTGTACTCTCTAGAACCTTCCTCTACCATTTTCATCTTTAGCTTCTCTTTCTTGGGTATAGTGGTGTTTGAACTGGAAAGAGAGGTTCAACTAACATATGAGGTGGATGAGGTGGCTTCTTTGTTGTTAGAAACGGTAATCTTTGGTTGATGGTTGATATTGTTACAATATGCAAATGGATTTGCATCACCCAAGATTGTAATTTCTACACCATTATGAGGAAACTTGATACACTAGTGGTAGGTGGATGGAACAGCTTGCATGGCGTGTATCCAAGGTCTTCCTAACATTAAATTATACGGAAGAGGAAGGTCTAGAACTTGAAATATGATGTGCTTTACCACTGGGCCCACTTGGATTGGTAGCACAACTGCTCCTTTGGATGAACACTCTGCATCATCATAAGCTTTTATGGTTATCTTTTTGTGGGGATCCATTGATTCAACTGCATATCCCAATGATGTGACCAATTATAATGTACAGATATTTAGGCCTACTCCATTGTCGATCAAGACTCGCTTCATCCTATGTTGGTTTATAAATCCTTCAATATGGAGTGAGGCATTATGAGGTTGTTGGAAGGATGTATTGTCACTTTCAGAGAAAGTGAGACATGGTGATGACCTCAGATTTCCAACCATAGCTTGGAATTGATCTGTATTTAGATTTGCAGGGATTGATGCCTCTTGGAGAGCTTGATCCAAGATTGTTTTATGAGATGGGGATAGGCACAAAAGCTCTAAGATGGAGATAAGTGCAGGCATCTTATCTAACTATTCCACAAGGTTATACTGCTTTGGGATGGAAGGTGTTGTGGAGTTGCTTTGATGGTGATCTTGCTGCGACGCGTAACAACATTGCAAGTAGAGTTTGTATTTTTGATGGTAATGGCTGCAATTTGTTCATTGGCATCATATAGGTGGTTTATAGTGTAATTATAAGCAGCTCGCGTATAATCAGTGGTATCTGTGTTTCACCTTGAAGTGGAAGGACCCCTTTGATCTTGTGATGGCAGTGGATTTTTAAACATAAGATGATCATTGTTTGTATTTTTTGGGTCATGGCCTCCAATTTCAATCTTGCCTCGGTCAATGAGATCCTGAATAAGATCTTTCAATCTATGACAATTGCTTGTTTTATGCCCTTTCCCTTGATGGAATTCACAATGTTCATTATCCCTCCAACATGAAGGTTTGACTTGAGGTTCGTAGTTGGATGTTTTTGGTAAAGTCGCCATATTTGAAGAGACCAACTGACGTAACACTATTTCAATAGGTTCCCCTAAGGGAGTGTATGTTCATTTTTGTTTATAAATTTTGCTAGCATTGTCTTGGTTCTTATTGCGGTACATTGCATCCTTGATTTAGTGGGGGAGGAACCATGTTGGTCTTAGGAGGGGGGTTTTGCCCTACAAAGCGGACCACGGGTTGTGCACTTTTAATAGTTCTTGCATCTACAACCCCATCACTTGTTTTTATTCCAGAAGTTAGGCTTATCACTATTGAATCACGGGCGAGGCACATCTTTGGGTTCATTGTATATTTTTATAAGCCCCTTTTTTATGAGGGCCCTTTCACATTTTAAACCCTGTGTGATCATGTCATTGAAAGACTCTGTACCTTTTATGTCTAAATGAAATTCCATTTCTTCATTCAAGTTGGAAATAAAGATTTCCACTAGTTCTCTTTCAAGTAGCTGAAGGGAATGCCTGCTAGACATTTGTCGCCATCATTGCAGGAAAGTTGAAAATAGCTCCCCTGGTTTTTGCTTAGTGTTACATAGATCGGCCATGGTGATATCACGTTCAATTTTATATAAACAATGTGCAATGAATTTCTCGACCAGCTCTTCAAATGTCCTAATGCCGCCTATTAGTCAAGAAAACCATTGCGTGGTTGTCCTTGCCAAACTTTGTGGAAAGAGTCACATTAGGTATGTGTCCTCATATGCCACTTCTAAGAATGCTGAATGAAATTATCTAACATGATTGCAAGGGTCTCCTTTTCCTCAATACTTTTCAAAGTTAGGTGTTTCAAACCCTCATGGAAAAGGTGTCATATGTAGATTCTTATCAAAGGGATAGGGACAAATATCATTAAGTGAAAATTGGTTTGTTTTCACACCACTATGGAGTTGTTGGGCTAAATTATCGACTTGTTGCCACAACATGTCCATGTCATTTGGAGGAGGAGGAGGTGGGGGATTTCCTTGATGAAGGTTGTATCTGATATGATCTCGACCTCTTTCATCCTCATTATGACTTTAGTGTTCTAATGCTTGCCTTAGTTGTGCAACATCAAAATCAGAGGGTAGTTTGGCTCCCTCTTGGGAAAGTATTAAAAAGTGAGCATCAGCGTTGCTCCTGAGTATTTCATCAAAAAGTCAGTTGAAGAGAGGGTTGTGTTGTGCCCTCTCTATTGCTATAGGAGTAGGAGTACTTGGATTGTCATCATTTGCATTTCCTCCAAGGGCTTCTTGGAATTCATTGAGATTTTCCTCCTCTTCCTCTTATATTTCTAGTTGTCTAGACCTTGATCTGGTTTGAGCCATTTTGTTTACAAGTTTTTGTTGAAGTTTGGTGATGGAATGAAAGATTAATGTTTGGTGAAGTGTTTTGCATATGGATCTCTAGCACCAAAGGTAGATGTTACCAAAGTCCTTTTCTTGAATTCCTTGTTGTGTTTGGTTGACAATTTTTGATGTGATAAGGTTTAGAGAGATTTGAAATGTGTTACAAACCCAACTACCTAGTAATGAGAGGATTCACTCATAGACTAGTTTTAACTTGCGTAGAAATTCCTCGTAGGATGAGTTTATCCTACATGTAGAGACACTCTAAAAAGTGATGTATTGTGTTTGATTCAAGCAATATCGAAATAGAACTTAGGACAAAAACATCTTGATGTTTTGAGAGTTGGAATGGATTTGATAAGATGTGAATGTGATAATGGATGAAATGTTACTTCAATAGAAACTCTATGTCACAAAAGGAACAAACTCTTCCTCTTCTCTTTCAGAGGTTGGTGGTTCTTCCCTTGTTGAGTTATATGTGATACAAATGTCTAGAAAGAAGGCAGGATTGATTTTGCCTCCCTTGTTTTGATGATAGCTCAAAGCTCTATATTGATTAAAAGCTCTGTGGTTTAATGACTCTTGATCAAACTCGTTTGATTTTCCTTGAAGATAAAGATGCATGTGACGTAAGAAGATTCTATGGGAGACAAAGACCTATCTATTAAGATAGAAGAAATTCCTTCTTTTGATGAAAGCCTTTGAGCTCAATGGTCTTTTCTTCAAGTTGATATGTTGATGAAGATTCTTCTTTCTCAAGATGTGAGGAATGGTCATATAGTTTGATACTTTGTTTTTGCACTTTGTTGGTATTTTGAAAATGTTTTGAAATTTTTTGTGTTGGATGAATACTTGTTTTGGAATTGGATTTTTTATTTTTCTTTGACAAGAAAACAAAACAAGCACACAAACACAATAATGTTGCCTCAAAAGGCACAAATAAGTGTGGGTCTAGATCAACCCAATCTTTGGACTTTTATGACCCTTTCCTTCCAAATATTTTTGAGTATGTTTTTCCACAAATCCTAAAGTCAGCTCAGTTTATCACTAGTCTTGACACAAAACAAAGACACTTCAAACACACTTTATCCCTAAGGTCAAATGGCTAGTTGCGATAATTTCAGCCCACATCTTGATATTTCTTCAACTTTGGTACCACATACCTTATGAATCCCGTTGTGGAAGCTAAGGATGTGATATAATAGTTCTTGTACGAGCATAACAAATAGATGATCCTTATGATGGGAGAGTTGCTTGTTAGGATTCCCAAAGATACTGAGAGGGGGGGGTGAATCAGTATCTGACCAGTAATATAACTTTCTTAACTTATAACATGAAAAGCATATTAAAACTGTGTATCGATAAACCAAAAATAATGCAGCAAATAAGAATAACAACCACAACATGAAAAGCACACCATAACACAATATTTTAATGAGGAAACCCAGTGTGGGAAAAACCTCGGTGGGGTTTGTGACCCACAATATTCACTTACTGGCCAATAAGAGAATATTACTACTTACAATAGGGGCTTGCACATGTAGGAAGGCTAAGTGCCTAGATCTGACTGCTCAGTTACAAAGGAAGTCACATTGACTTACAAAAATGGATTATTCAAATCCAATGTCTTGTACTACTTTAGATTAGCATCTGCTATGCTAGATTCAGTACCGGTTTAAGCTCTGCTACATACATAAACCCTTAACCTAATAATTCACATATTAGGTATGCTACCTTCTATTCATAATTCGCATCATGTCCTATCCTAAATGATCTACAATGATCTCATACATATATGAGTCATATTACAATCCACCATGTCGACTTACAAAAGAGTTTACAATTAATTAAAAAATACATTAATACAAAATTATTGTCGACCAGGGTGCCGGTAATCTTCCTTTTCGGTGCCAATGTCCTGTATGTTGGTGTAGAGTCTGTCGATGTCGGTGCTTGCCGGTATCACATGATTGTAAGGTTGCCATCAATGAAAATACCTTCAATCACCTACAATTTCTCATTGGAGTGTGCATTTTCCAACATCACCACTTTCATCAAGCTACAAGTAACCTTTCAAAAAGTTATGTTTCTACTCAAGGAAATATGTATGGTGAGTATCTTGGGAGAAAAACCTTCTATGCTCTTGCATTGAATTTATCACAAATATCCTCAATAAATAGAATGGGTGGGCTACTACATAAAATGTGTTTAGTAATTTTTTATGTCTTTGGACATAAGTTAATTTTGTAGTGACTCACTTAAGAGCCTTGTAACTTGTAGTGGGGCCCATTTGTCCTTTCGGCAAGTTAAACTATAGGAACAACTATACCCAAGGCTACAACTTTCACTCACACTTGATTTCTATAGTGGCTCGAAGTATTTACTGCGTGAGGTCATTCCCAAGAGTGATGTGTCTCTTGGAAGGCATTTCTTAAAAAGATAAACTTTGAGTGTTACTAACACTTATCTCTTGCACCTAGGACCATGAAAGCCAAGGGAGAGGATAGTGTGTGTTAGAAGTAGGACCACTCGACAAACTTTTTGCACGAGTGTGCCAAACACAAAAGACACTTGTTCTTTTTAACTTGTCATTGCAATGGTGATCTAAATATTTGGAGATGTTGCTCCAATAGTCATGGTGTTCTTTTTATCCTTCAAAGGCAATATGTTGAGTAAACTAGGAAAATGAAATCCTGGTCAACTGAATGAAAAGCACGTTTGCTTGAAGTAAATCGTTTTGAAAAACAAAAAAAGTTGATTATTCTTTTTATTTTCCCAAAACAAAGTGTGGATTGTGATTTTTAGCTTGAGTTGATGCAAGAAAATCAAATTTGTCTTGTTAAGTTTTAAAAACCAAAATAAAATTTGAGTTCCCTAACTTGCAAGAAAATCAAAGTTTGTTGTGAGTTTTAAAGCACCAAATGAAATTTGAGTTGATTTTAACTTGCAATAAAATCAAAGTTTGTTGTGAGTTTTTAAAGCACCAAAATGAAGTGTTCCAAAATAATTTTAACTTGCAATAAAAAGAAAAATTGAATTTCTAAAATCTTAAGAAATAAAATGGGTTAGTTTAAACCTGCACAAAAAACAAAATGTCAGTAAAATCCGCATACATGGTGGGCCTCTACAAGACTACAAAGTTTTGATTTTTTGGTCACAAGGCATTTTTTACAATGCTCTATTACAATAGCAATACTCTATGTGAGAACAGAAGCGCTATTTAACACAGAAGCACAATAGCAAGTATAAAAGCGGTAAACTAAATTATTACACAAAGAGCCAAAAGTGCTAATATTGGAACAAAAGCACTACTTAAGGGTCAATAGCGCTATACTATAAACAAAAGCACTAATTTTGGGACAATAGTGCTATTGGGGAAACAATAGTGCTAAAAGACCAAATTACGATAGCGCTAAAGCATGAATAAAAGTGTCGAGGTGCAACCTGTGTGTCAATTAAAACAGTCAAAAAAATTAGTAGTTTAAGAATGTTTTTCTTTGATTCATGTCGGGTTCACCAAATGATGCTCTGCAAAATGGGAGATTGTTAGACAAAAGCTTATGGTCGTATAACACATAAGAAGCACAAGAAACAAAGAGAAATGTTAGTGTTAATCAACCAAAGACTAATCTAAGCAGGCATACCAAGAGAGACACTAAAAACATAATCAAGCATTTAACTATGAAAATAAATGCAAGAAGACATCTCCAAATGCCTTCCAGCATGGTTGTATCTCCTCCTCCCTTATTCCTCTCCTCTCCAAGTTCCAAATTAGTGTAGCTCTCAGCAGCTAAAAGAAGAGATTATCTAATTAGCTAGTGTTGATTTTAAACCAAAAGAGTGAATATAATTGATTTATGCTAAATGCTCTCTCTAAAAAATGACTATAATGTAAATGCATAAAAGTTTTTAGGATCTGGATTATGAAGAAATGAGCTCTATTTATAGGTAAAATGGAGCAATGGATGGTTGAGATTGAGTAATCTCAACAAGGGTCAGGATTGAATGGTTTATGATCTATGTGAGGACTTTCAATCCAATCCCAGGATGACAAATGTCAACATAAGATAGGTTGAGAGGAGAGGGAAGAAGCGTTAAATGCTTGACATGGCCTGAGGGTTAACTTGGGAGGTAAGATTAATGTTGAGTTGAGTGAATAAATTCATTATTCAAAGAGTAATGCTTTTATCCAATGGATAAACTCTTGTGCAAGAGTTAGTGAGGATAACCATGGTCAAAGAAATAAATGCTTGAGAATACACATGGGTCACATGAGGGTTGAGTTAGGGGTCAAAGTCTCTAACCATGGGTCCAAGTGGATTTAACCATAAATGGTTATGTAAGAACCATTAGTGGTTTGGAAGACTTTAGAGGTTAGCTTGTTGGACACATAAAGCATTAAATGCTTTTCAAAGACTTTGGAGTCTTTGAGAAGTGACTCCAAGTTGCTTAGGAATGTGACAATAATTAGGGGATGGATTAGGCTAATTAGGAAGGGGTTTTAGGATTGCAAGTGGGTTTGGTGGGTGAGGAAAAATAGGGTTTTTGTTAAAATAAAATTCATTTATTTCAACAAATAGGTGCAAGTTGTATTTTTAGGAGAATGCAAGTGGGGGGGTTTTTAATGATTTAAATAAATGTTTTATTTAATTTATTTAAAAGAGGAAAGGGGATTTAAATGAAATAAATAGACTATATTCATTTAATTGATTGTGAATTTAGTTTAATGAATTAATTAAAATAAATTGAATAATTTATTTAATTAATAGGAGAATGTTTGAAGATGAATTAATTAAATATTAATTTAATTAACTGATGGCTAGTGGATTTTTAATCAAATAAATAGAAAATATTCATTTAATTAAACTAGACAGATTTATGTAACTACAGTATCCATATGGTGGAAGTTTTGATTTCAAAGCATACATAGATGTTGATTGGGCAGGAAATATTGATGACTGGAAGAGTACTAACGATGGAGCATTCTTTCTAGGAGGAAGGCTAGTTTCATGGAGTAGTAAAAATTAGAGTTGTACTTCACAATCTACTGCTGAAGCTGAGTATGTAGCAACTTATATGAATTGCACACAAGTTATGTGGATGAGACACATTTTGAAAGGTTTGAAGATGGAAATCTCATAACCAATAAAGATTTTGTGTGATAATACAAGTGCAATAAACATTTCAAAAAATCCTGTTTTGCACACAAGGACTAAGCACATTGAATTGAAATATCACTTCTTGAGGGAAAAAGTTCAAAGTAAAGATGTTATCTTGGAGCATGTTTCTACCAAGGAGCAGCTTGCAAATATCTTTACCAAACCTCTGCCTAACACCACTTTTGACTATTTTACAAGTCAATTGGGGGTTGTCCCTCTTCATGAAGTTAGTTGACCATGATGATCATTACATCAGTCCCTAAACCACTTGCAAAATTTTACATGGATTGATGAAGAAGTGGATGTATTCCACAAGGGGAGAATCAAGTTGCAGAATGATGTTGATGCATAGTGAGAGAAGAGTTACATTTTTTTTACTTTCACTTTGGTAGTGGTGTCAAAGGGGGAGAGGAATTATGTGATTAAGGAGAAGAACTATGTGTCTGATTAGGTGAACCAGTGGGCAGGCTGAAGACAGACAAAGCAAGGTAAATACTTGGTAATGTAAACCAGGATTCCTATTCACCAATCTCAACAACAATCAGAGGCATTAATATTTGTATTGCCATCAATGCCAAAGGGGGAGATTGTTGGCATTTTGCATAGAGATTGCATTAATGATATGTTTCCATTGATGTCAATTAAACTGGTAATGGTATTCATGTTATTGTTGATATTGTTGTTTTTGATATTGGCTAGTATCCGGTAAGTAGAGCCTTGTGGAAGATGTTGTAAACCGGTATGTAAATTTTGTGAGTTGAATCGGTAAACCAGTGTAAAGGGTTAAACATTTCTATGCAATGTAACCAGTAAACCCTATCAGTTTTTAAATCCTAACCGATCAAGTTTGTTGGTTTATTCTCTGATGAATGGTAATGATGGAGACACGTGTGATCATTGTATGAGGATAAGTTTAAATTGTTTTGGCGTGTTTATTTTTGTCTAGGGAAGAAGCAAAGTGGATTGCATCTAATGCACAATGCGTAATGAGTTACAAAGTCCGATGAAGCGGTGATCATGGAGCGGTTGGAATTTTCTTGAAGAATGTGAAGAGATTCTCATGATTTCTAATGGTCAAGATTGTACCAACTTGTTTGTAATCTCAATGATGAGAAGTAGGTTTTCATTGTGTTATCGACCTAATTGATTTGTATTTAAGGTCGATGAAGTTGTTTGTAAAGGTTGTTGGCAAGATTGATAGAAACCTGTTGAGTGTGTAGTTGCCTAACTAGTGAATGGATCTGTGCTTCGAGTGAAGGCAGAATTAAGCTTAGAAGGATCTGATCAGGCAAATGTAGTACTACTCGGACATATCAAGAAAATTTGTTGTTTTCTAACAATTACAGTAGAAGTAAAATCCCTTAACCGAGTAAGCTCTAACAAGGTTTTCCATTAGCTTGGATTCTTAAATCCTCCATCGAGGTTACTCCTAATAGGGTATTGTGATTTTCATCAAGGCATATTTGTAAATCCCTTAACCGGGTGATTCCTAATGGGAATTAGTTCTTAACAGGCTTGGCTCCTAACAGGGAGAACTTCAGAAGATTTCAAATATCTATCTTTGTGAGTCTCATCTCACTGTGGTTTTTACCTATTTGGGTTTTCCACGTATAAACTGATGAATAATGATGAATAGTAAGTACTCAACAGATATTGAGAGTGGGGGTGAATTAGTATAGACAAAAAATTCCTTAAACCACTTTGACTACAAAGACTGAACTAACTGGTAAACAATATCACCGATCTAAAATAGGGTACTACCAGTAAAACACAATATGATTGTGAAAGACATAAACCGGTAACACTTAGATCTTCACCACACCTAATATCTCTTTTCCACTTCACCCATATGCATAAACAAGTAATACGTCAGAAATATAAAGACCACTGGATCAACATGCATTACCACTTAACAGAAAATACTAATCATCACATGAAAAGGCATCATACATGACTCACTGATTTTTCATGTGGAAACCCAACTGGGAAAAACCACGGTGGGGATGAATACCCACAAGTTGTTCTTTGAACTCTTTTGAAGTCTACTCTGTTAGGAACCTAGTCTGGTTAAGGACTTTACAATAGGTTCTGCTAGGAACCGATCATGCTAGGGATCACCTGGTTAAGGGATGGCTAAATACCTAGTTAAAGGTTAGAACCCTGTTAAATGTTACCTCGCAAGAGGATTTGAAGAACTCATTGATTTGAGTCACCCTGTTAAAGGATTTACACAAATCCTATTAAAGCTACCCTATTAAGGGATTTTCCAATTGCTGAAATGGTTAGAAGTCAACAAGTAATACACTGATCTGATAACAACACTCAATGCCAAGGTAGATCCACTTTAGCTCCTTTGCTTCTGCAATCACACTCTGTAGGTACCAACACACTTCTCTGGTCTAGCAAGAATCAAATATCTCTTCACTTGGATACATATAACATTTGCCAACAACTTCACAATGCAAATCATCATCGACCTTATAGGAAACAGATAGGTCGATAGCATAAACCCTAAACCCTAAACATTTAGGTTATCAATACAATCAGTCTAGTCCTGACCGTTCAAAACACATTGCATTGAATAAAATAGTCTTGAACAGATCTCAAGACATTCTCCATCGTTCGTTCTTTGCCGCTTCTAGAAGCTAATAACCCATCACGTGCTCTCTACCATTTACTCTGACTTTGCACATTCCTGAGGTAGATAGGATCAATATTCTTCATGCAAGATCCTCAAGGAAATCCTTCACATGCACAAGGCTAACGTGGCAACACGATCTGATCTCCATTTCAGTGCTAACCCATCATAGAATATTGTCGGTTCAATCACACAGACTTGGAATACATCAACCAGAAACTCTAAAGCTGAGACTACCAACCAGTAGTCATATCAAATGAAACCTCAATACAAAAATTTGCATATAACGAATCACATTCCAACATACTGGTTCAGTTGAACAAACATACCGCTTCACTTTTTCACATATATCAGTTCTCTTGCTAGTTTTCTTACTTCAATATATCAGTTCATACTTTAGCATATTGACATCAATGACAACATACAATATCATCATATCATCAAGCTCTACACATATGCCAACATAAACATTTGTGTCAAGTGGTGAATGTTTTTTTGGTTATGATCTTATTTGTTGATTTGGTTAACTTCTGATAAGGCATGATAACTAGAAGCATTGAGAGATGAATATGTTGAGTTATGATTAAGCATTGTTGATGTTTGATTAAATTTGTTTGCTGTTAAGTTGTCATAACAGCTAAACCAGTTGATGTCAAGTATTCCTATGAATATTGATCTTTACTGAGATATATTTACTTTGTGTGATTGAATTTGAGTTTGAGAAATTTCTATCAGTTTTTTAATATACTGATTCACCCCCCCTCTCAATATTCTACCAGATACTTATTATTTCATCATACCATCATGTTTCTATTAAGTATAATTTTTTGAAAGAAAACGTTGAAGAAAATCAAGTGAGATTGGTTTATGTGAACACTAAAGAGCAAATTGCAGATATTTTTACAAAGCCTTTGCCTAAGGAAACATTTGAATATCTCAGAGAGAAGCTTGGGGTAATCACCCCACCGATAGAGACTTAAATGATGTATATTGGCATCAAATTGACAAGGACTAAAAGAAAAATATTTTTCCGGCTTGATGAAGGAGAGCTACTGCTCAGGGGGAGTAGTTAGTTGTATTTTATGTTTAATTTTTAACTGCTTTGGCATTTGATGTCAAAGGGGGAGAGATATCTATGGAAAAACATTGTACTCTGAAAGATGTATTTTGGTTTTGGTTATACTATTATAGAACTTTGTGTTGACATGTTTAGGGGAGATTGTTGGCATTCTATTTTTGGCACTTAGATGTTTTTCCATATAGTGTTTCCATCAATGCTCAAGGGGGAGATTGTTGGTATTATGGATGACCTTGTCATGTGTTGCATTGGTTTTGTTATTGCTGTCAACACTTATCTTTCTTGAGGTATACATTGTTGATTTGGCACTCTGGTTATATTGGTTTGTTGTTGAACTGGCACATTGTGGTCCCGGTATGGATATTGGCTTATGCACAGTTACCGGTATATGTTTCACTGGTAGCTCAGAAAGTTGATGATGACTTGTTATCATCTAGAGATAATTTGGTTATGTCGAAGACATGGATTGCATGTTTGTATTTGGTGTTTTTCATATTGGACTGATCGGGTTCACATATTTGCCTTAACCGACAAATAGGTATAGGTTATGAACTGGCATATGATATTGTTGGCATATGCACACTCCAATGAGACATTATATGTGATTGAAGGTTTTGTCATTGATGGAAACCTTACAATACTATGGCACCTGCATGGCATTACACCGACAAGATTAGTGCACCGACATCAATAGATCACACTCTACACTGGCACTCAGGACACTAGCACAGACACAAAAGAAAGGAATTATACCGACACAGAGGCTGACAAGATTTTGTTATATTATATTTTGTTTATTATTGTAAAACTTTATAAGCCGACTTGGCATATTGTAAAATGACTCTTATATATAAAAGTGATCATTGTAGACATTTTGTAAGGAAGGAAGTGAAGAAAGTGATGTATGCGAAATATTAAGGCATACCTATTATGCGAAATATAGGATAAAGGGTTTATGTAAGAAGCAGAGCAGCAATCGGTACTGGATTAGGCATTATAGATGCTATTGTAAAGCAGTACAAGATATTGAATTTGTATAATCCACATTGTAAGCCAGTGAGACTTCCTATTTTAGCAGTGAGCTCTAGGCAGTTGGCCTTCCTGCATGTGCAGGTCCCTATTGTAAGTAATATTATCTTATTGGCCAGTAAGTGGATATTGTGGGTCACAAATCCCACCGAGGTTTTTCCCACATGGGTTTCCTCATTAAATCCTTGTGTTATGGTGTGCTTTTCATGTGGATTTTCTTAATTCTATTTATTGCATTATTTATTGCATACCGGTACACTATTATAATATGTTATGCATGTTTTAAGTTAAGAAATTTTGTACACCGGTTAGATACTGATTCACCCCCCCCTCTCAGTATCTGTGGGAATCCTAACAATTGGTATCAGAGCTTGGTCCTCTATTTTCAGAAGCCTAACAGCTTGAGGAAGATCTTGACACTGGTAATAATGGAAAATCTGATGAAGCAACTAGAAGGAGCTCTTTCCGACTATGATGCAAAGAAATTGAAAAATATCAAACTAGAAGATGATTTAAGGGGAGCTCAGGATATCATTCAGGCACTTCAAGAGAATCTTACTGTTGCAAGAAATAAGAGGAGAGAACTTTGTGAAAAGTTGCAAAATGAGAATGATGAAAAGGAATCACTTAATGATCAGATAAGCAAGCTGAAACAAGAGAACATGACAACAAAGAATGAGATGCAGGATATGACTATGAGATTTTGTAAAGAGATTGAGGATAGGAAGAAGAATGAAGAAGAATTTACCAGAAGACTAAGTGATGTAGCAAATGAGAACACAAGACTTAGCTAAAAAAATGACATGTTGAAGACAGATCTGATGCACACTTAGAATGACTCAAATAAACTGATGAGACAGAAAGAGGTCTTAGAAAGAGAACTAGAAACTACAAATCAACATAAAGAAAAATTCAAGAAAAGCTCAAAGGAACTTGGCACCTTGCTAAAGAATCAAAAACCTAAAGGTGACACTTCTGGAATTGGCTTTGAAGTTGGTGAAAGCTCTGGTACTGCAAGTACTCAGGATCATAGCAAACCGGTAAGACAACCTAATGCTTATAAATTCAATGGAAAATGCTTTAACTGTAATAAGTATGGTCATAGAGCAAATGAATGTAGATCTATAAATTATCAAAATATCAACACACCCATCGGTCAATGTTCAAAATACAACAAAGTTGGTCACAACTCAGGAAATTGCAAAATGAATGTGAGATGTTATGTCTGTGGAAGATTTGGACATCTATCTAATCAATGCAAAACACAAACCAGCATAGGTTATGGGAAAGCTATTTAGAAGAATAATGTAACTTGTTATGCATGTAACAAGATTGGGCATATTGCTAAATTCTATAGAAGTAAAGGATCATCGGTAGACAACAAAAGTTCTAGCTTGAAAGGTAAAGAAAAAGTTGAAGAGGTTAAGCAAGAATTCTCAAAACAATGGATTAAAAAAGCTGATCTAAATATTGGGAATACCCCTCCACCGGTAGAACCAGTCAATACTCCACCGACAGGATAGAGTGATACTTCACCGACAGGATAGAGTAGTGCTCCACTGATAGGAAGTTCTTCAGCTAATTGAAGAAAGTTTCCTTGAGGGTTTGGCAATCTAATGACACGTGCTATTATTCCCTCGGTTAGAGATAAGAAGTTCGAAATTACTTATTATCGGTAGACAATGTTAAGTGAATACTTAACTGGCATGCATTTAATGTGGTAGATGGCAAAAAGACACTATAAATCTGAGATTTTGGCTCCATTTCATTTCACCATGATTTCAAATCTACGAAGAGCGCAAAGATTCTGAGGAAAGGCATTTCGAGCAAGAGGCAAGAACACTTCAAGAAATCATCCATCCTAAAGGCAGAAAAAGGTATTTTATCATGGCATCCACCTTTGCAATTGAATATATAGCAAACCCTACTATTGTCAAAGTTATAAAAAGACCTAGGCCCATATTTCAATTAGTTCCTGAGGTAGCAAAGAAAGATGATACCTTAGGTGCTTTTTCCCAAATTCCTAAGGGAGTTGTTTATGTTGAAGACCCCAGAATTTACATCCACTACAACATTGAGGAACTAGGAGATGAAGAGATTAAAACCATGTTTAAAACTATGATATGTGATAAATCTGGCAATGTAAAAGATGAACACAAGATCATTGAAACCCTAGGATTTACAGAGATCCTTAGCATTCCTAAATTCCCCAAGGATGTGATTAGGATAGTCTTAAGCAGGGTACATGGTGAATTTTTCTGGCTAGATGAAATCCACAAAGTCACTAAGGAAGCTGTGAAAGCTTTCACAGGGTTACCGACCACCGGTAAAAGGCCAGACAAAACTAAGAAGGCATCCAATGACCTAGTTACAAACCTAACTAGTGCAACATTCAACAAAAGGTCCTTAAGAGTAAATGATGTAACAAACATTAATGTGAGATTTATCAGCATGATATTAGGGTATAAAGCTACTCATGCAAATAGACTTAATTTAGTTTCAAGTTTATGCATTAAGAGTGCTTATGATATGGTCACGAATAATGCAAAGATTGATGTATGTGAGTGGTTGAAGGATGAATTAATTGACAACTTAGGCAAGATTAAGAAGGACAAGAAAGGAACTTTCAGGTTTGGAAATCTGCTAGTATGTCTGATGCTACATATAACCAAATAGGTTCCTCGTATAGGCTACAAAGAACTTGGATATGATATACCGGTAGGTAAATAGTTAACAAAACTATTCAACAACATGGGAGAAGACAAGGAAAACAATATCCATGATTTATTTCAAGCACTAAAGGTCAAAATGAAGAAAAGAATCAGGTTATCACAAAAGATTGTTGACAAATATAAAGATGAAATATGCTTTGTAATCAAGAAGGATGAGATCTGGATGGAAGCATTCATCCCCACGACTATTTGGGTAATAGAGATGGGCTACAAAATAGATGATCATATAATTGAAACTTATGCTAAAGCACTTCTGGAAGCCCCTAGAGAACCTAAGGAAGAAATATTTGGTAGTACAGAAACTATTGAAAGCCAAATACAATCAAAGAAAAGAGTAAAAAAGGTTGAGGCAGTTGTAAGAAAAGGTTCTAGATAGGCAAAGGCCATTAAAGAAGATGTGTTAAAGAAAATAGATACAACAGAGGATGAGTTAGCAGCTCCACAACCTAAAACTCACCTATCACCGGTAGGTACTTCTTCAGAAAGTGACATGCCTACAACTTTCAAAAGAGTTGTAAGGAAAAGAGATCCCTCACCAGCAACCACCCTCACCCAAGAGGACAAGACAAAAACAACAAGTAGTAAGATCTCCGATAAGAAAGGCTACACCAAAGAAGAAGAAACTGACACCCAAAAAGAAGAAGAGGATAAATAAGGACTTGGCCCCTTTTGACATACTATTGAATGAAATAACAAAGGAAGGGAAATTGAAAAATATAGAGAAAATATATGACACTCTAACAGCTGATGAAAAAGAACAAGTTGAAAACAGTGTTATATTACATATGGATATGTATAAGAAATTTTTGATGGAAGTAGTAGATGAAGTTCCAGATGAACTATTTAAGAGATTGGAAGCAAGAAGACAAGTAGTAATAGAACTGGACAAGAAAATAAAGGAAGAGACATTGAAGGATAAAGTAGAAATTGAAAAGCAGAAATTCTTTGATGAGCAAATAAAGAAGTGCACCAGAGATTTTGGCACACTTCTACTGGAATTGTGTAATTTATTGAAAGAGTACAAAACACTATACAAAGACACCCGTAAGACAAACTTTTTAACTGTAGATATTGATAAGAAGATGAGCAAGGTATAGGATGAAATCAACAAACTTGCAGATAATTTTGTTAACTCACCTAATACACTATTAGTTTTTTAACAGAAAATAATAAATTTTGAGGAAGACTTACTTAAATTGGAAAGAGAAAAGGGGAGAATAGTGAATAAGGCAAAGCATCTAAGATTAAAACTAAGTCCAAGATTGGACTATAAAGCATCATTGCAGAAGGAAGTATTTGAGGCACTTATATAGGGACAGAAAACACTGACAGAGCATTTGCAGCATCTCACCGGTATAGCTAAGAGAACAGAGACAACAATAAGAGATAGTAAAAAGTTTATGGAGAGTATAAACTTGATTTTGGCGGATCTATTTCAAACTGTAACTACCCAGTTACAAGGTTGAACCTACAAACTCTACTGAAATCTTGACAACCTTTGTCATTAATGCCAAAGGGGGAGTAGTGGGATGAGAAAATTCAATATCACAGGAATCATATGCTCAAGGGGAGAACACACATTTTTGGTAACATTTTTGGACTTCACATTTTTGGATACACTTGTTGAAATTTCTCATGAGTGTTGCCATCAATGCTAAAGGAGGAGATTGTTGGCATATGCACACTCCAATGAGACATTGTATGTGATTGAAGGTTTTGTCGTTGATGTCAACCTTACAATCCTATGGCATCGACAAGGCATTACAGCGACAAGATTAGTGCACCGGTATCAACAAATCACACTCTACACCTGCACTCAAGACACCAACATCAGCACAGAAGAAAGGAAGTATACCGACACAGAGGGCGACAGGATTTTGTTATATTATATTTTGTTTATTATTGTAAAACTTTGTAAGCTAACTTGGCATATTGTAAAATGACTCTTATATATAAAAGAGATCATTGTAGATATTTTGTAAGGAAGGAAGTAAGTGAAGAAAGTGATGTATGCAAAATATTAAGGTAGACCTATTAAGTGAAATATAGGGTAAAGGGTTTATGTAAGAAGCAGAGCAGCAACCGGTACTGGATTAGGCATTATAGATGCTATTGTAAAGCAGTACAAGATATTGGATTTGTATAATCCACATTGTAAGTCAGTGAGACTTCCTATTTGAGTAGTGAGCTCTACGCAGTTGGCCTTCCTACATGTGCAGGCACCTATTGTAAGTAATATTCTCTTATTGGCTAGTAAGTGGATATTGTGGGTCACAAATCCCATCGAGGTTTTTCCCACATGGGTTTCCTCATTAAATCCTTGTGTTATGGTGTTCTTTTCATGTGGATGTTCTTAATTCTATTTATTGCATTATTTCTTGCATACTGATACATTATTATAATATGTTCTGCATGTTTTAAGTTAAGAAATTTTGTACACCCGTTAGATACTAATTCACCCCCCCCTCTCAGTATCTATGGGAATCCTAATAGATATCATGTTCCAGATCAGCACGACAGGATTTGGAAATGATTTATTGATTGGATAATGTGTAAATATATTAAGACTGACATATTGTATTGCACCAATACTTATTTTGTAATTGATTTAAATGTAATATCTTTTGAGAGCCGACCTAATGATGAGGTCTTAGGTCCTGTATAAATAATTGTAAGATCTTATTCGGAAGAAGTGTGTGAGTGTGTGCAAATATTGAAGATCATTGTGCGAATCACACAAATATCATCTGAAGGTTGAAGGAAGTTTGTTAAAGGTCATGAAGGTATTTGGTCCTCATGCATGGAGCTTAAACCGGTACTGAATCCAGCATTGAAGATTCTATATTGAAGCAGTACATTGATTGTT
Organism: Cryptomeria japonica; assembly: GCF_030272615.1. Taxonomy (NCBI): domain Eukaryota; kingdom Viridiplantae; phylum Streptophyta; class Pinopsida; order Cupressales; family Cupressaceae; genus Cryptomeria; species Cryptomeria japonica. The sequence continues at coordinate 138,393,541 of NC_081412.1, read as the reverse complement.
AGATTTAACCATCCAACTGTGTAGTCAGTGTGACTCCTATTTTGTGATTGAGAAGTGAGCTCCAGGAGGTTGGCATTTTTGCATGTGCAGACCCCATTATTGTATTCACTTACTATCTACAATAGTATCATTTGATTGTGGGTAAGGTTTCCCACCATAGTTTTTCCCCTTATAGGGTTTCCATGTCAAAATCTTTGTGTCAGGTGTTGTGGATGTTGTTTTCCTTTCTGTTGCATGCATTAAGTTGTACCGGTATTAATACAACTATTAATCTATTTTACTGGCACTGTGTTTTAAGTTGGAATAACGGGTTTTGGGTTGCAATTTATTGACAACTCATTCACCCCCCCCCCTTCAGTTGTCCTTCCCGGTTCCTAACAGCTCTTACCAGTACTGTCAAAGGTTTGTACAATTCCACATTCTGACTACTACCTTTTGCAACTTGACAAACTCTACAACTCTACACACATCTCTTAAAATCCTCATGAATCTGGGGCCAAAAGTACTTCTCACTCTCCAATGCAACTATTTTATCAATGCCAAAATGTCTAGCTAAACCTACACTATGTTTCTCTTTTATCAAGTTCTCTCTCATGGAAATTTTGGGTATGCACAACTGAAGTCCCTTAAATAAAATCCCATCCTGAATGAAGGAATCCAACCATTTGCTTCTATCAACCATAACCGATTCTCTACATGTTTTCCAAGGTTATGTAAAATCCGATTCTTCATCATACAAGGTCTTCAAATATTCAAAACCTAATAATGTCACTCTCATCTCTATCAGCAAATTCCTTCTCCTACTTAATGCATCAACAAATTTGTTAGATTTCCCACTTCTATGTTTCAACACAAAGGTGTAACTCTGCAAGAACTATACCCATCTCATATGTTTTTGATTCAACTTACTCTGACTGTTCAAATATTGGAAATCTTGATGATCTGTATAGAACACAAACTCCTTAGGCAACAAGTAATGTCTCCATTTCTCAAGGCTTGAATTATGGCATAAAATTCCTAATCATATATTGAATATCTCTTCTGGGTATCATTTAATTTCTCACTGAAATATGCTATTGCTCTCCCTTCTCGACTCAAATGTGCTCCTATTGTTGTTCCACTTGCATCACAATCCACTTGAAATACCTTATTGAAATTTGGTAAAGCCAACATAGGCTGCTCAGTCACTTTCTGTTTCAACAACTCAAAAATTTTGTTTACTCCAGTGGTCCACTTGAATTCCTTCCTATCTCCCCTCATGCTCTCAGTCATATGATTACAAACTAAACTAAAATTTCTGATAAACTTCTGGTAAAAACTAGCCAATCAATGAAATGATCTTACCTCTCCAATGCTTTCTGGTGTAGGCCACTCAATAATGGCTTTCACTTTCTCAGGGTCCATCTTCAAACCATCCTCGGATATCACAAAGCCCAAATAGACTAGATCATCCTTCATGAAAGTAAACTTCTTGATATTGATCAGTAAATTTTCTTCTCTCAACCTCTACAAAACTTATCTTAACTGCAACAAATGCTCCACTTTTGTCTTACTGAAAATCAGAATGTCATCCAATTACATAATAACAAACTTACCCAAGAATTTCTTCAAAACCTCATTCATCAGCCTCATGAAGTACCCAGTGCATTAGGATTGATGATAGTCCCAAAGATACTAAGAGGAGGAGGTGAATCAGTATCTAACCGGTTAATAGAGTTTTTGACATTATTAAGTATTTTGCATTCCAAAACAGTGTACCGGTAAACAAGAATTAATGCAGCAAATAAGAATAGTAAAGACAACATAGAAATAACACCATAACAAAAGATGTTTAACAAGAAAACCCGGTGTGGGAAAAACCTCAGTGGGATTTGTGACCCACAATATTCACTCACTGGCCATTGAATGGATATTACTTACAAGAGGAGCCTGCACATGCAGGAAGGCCAACTGCCTAAAGCTCACTACTCAATTACAAAAGGAAGTCTCACTAACTTACAAAATGGATTATGAAAATCCAATATAATGTACTGCTACAAAACAATATCTGCAATGCCAGGTTCAGTACTGGTTTAAGCTCATACAATAACCATAAACCCATCTTCAAAATCTGCCTTAATATTCGCTCTACATATCTATCATATCTATCCTCTATGTCGTCGCACAAAATGATCTACAAGATCTCATACTTATAGACGAGTCTTATTACAATATGCCATGTTGGCTTACAAAAAGATATTACAATTAAATACAAAATACAATAATCAAAATCCTGTCGGCTAGGATGCCAGTAAACATTATTGTCGTTGTCACTGAACTATCTATCTGTGTAGAATCTGTCGATGCCGGTGCCTATCGGTGCCATAAGATTGCAAGGTTGCCATCAATGACAACACCTTCAATCATCTTTAACTACAATTAGAGTGTGCAATGCCAAAAATCTCCCCCTTTGGAATTGATGGAGACACTCATGAGAAAAATCCAAAAAGTGTCCCCAAAATTGAAGTCCAAAAATCTTACCAAAATTGTGTGCTCCCCTTGAGTAGATGATCTCTTTAGATGACCATTTTTGACTGACCAACTACTCCCCCTTTGACATCAATGACAAAGGTTGTCAAAATTGTCAAATGAGTGCACTTATCAGGCAGATTAAGGTATTTATCAATGGCTTCCTCCTCTACTCCAGAATTCATTGCAAACCCTATTGTTATAGAAGTAGTCAAACGCTTAGCTGATAACTGCACTCATTTGACAACCTTTGTCATTGATGTCAAAGGGGGAGTAGTAGGTCTGATAAAAATGGTCATCTGAAGAGATCATCTGCTCAGGGGGAGCACATAGTTTTGGTAATATTTTTGGACTTCAATTTTGGGGACACTTTTTGGATTTTTCTCATGAGTGTTGCCATCAATGCCAAAGGGGGAGATTGTTGGCATTTCACACTCTAATGGTAGTTAAAGGTGATTGAAGGTGTTGTCATTGATGGAAACCTTGCAATCTTATGGCACCGATAGGCACCGACATTGACAGACTCTACACCGGTAGATAGTTCACCGACAGTGACAATAATGTTTATCGACATCCTAGCCGATATGATTTTGATTATTGTATTTTGTATTTAATTGTAATATATTTTTGTAAGCTGACATGGCATATAGTATGAGATCTTGTAGATCATTTTGTGTGACACACCATAGAGGATAGATATGATGGATATGTAGAGCGAATATTAAGGTAGATTTTGTAGAAGGGTTTATGGTTATTGTATAAGCTTACACCGGTACTGAATCTGGCATTGCAGATGTTGTTTTTGTAGTAGTACATTATATTGGATTTTCATAATCCATTTTGTAAGTCAGCAAGACTTCCTTTTTAATTGAGCAATGAGCTTTAGGTAGTTGGCCTTCCTGCATGTGCAAGCTCCTCTTGTAAGTAATATCCATTGATTGGTCAGTTAGTGAATATTGTGGGTCACAAATCCCACCGAGGTTTTTCCCACATTGGGTTTCCTCATTAAACATCTTGTGTTATGGTGTGCTTTGTATGTTGTCTTTACTATTCTTATTTGCTACATTAATTCTTGTTTACTGGTACACTATTTTTGAATGAAAAACACTTAATAAGGTCAGAAACTCTATTAACCGGTTAGATAATAATTCACCCCCCCTCTCAGTATCTTTGGGACTATCATCAATCCTAACATACACATCCTCCATTCTCCATTATTATTAGGTGCTAATACTACTAGTACTGCACAAGGGCTCAGACTTTCTCTAATCAAACCTTTCTTCAATAGCTCCTACACTTGTCTATTAAATTCTTCATTCTCTGTCTGTGTTAACTGGTGTGCAACTTTGTTAGGCAAAATGGCTCCGAGAACTAAGTCCATGCAATGAATAATACTTCTAATAGGTGGCAATCCATCATGTACATTATCTGAAATGATGTCCCCATACTCTGTCAGTAAATATCTTATTTCTGCCAATGCTTTCTCCTTTTGGTTTTGATCTCTTAGTCTTCTTAGGAATTAAGGCAAAACACACATTCTCATGTCTCAGTCCATACATAAATTTCCTTCCATCTACAAGACAAATTCTAGTATTTGTACATACTTCATTCTTCAAAGGTTCCTCCAAAGGTAACAAGGTTTGCTTCATCCCATTGGCCACAATAGTGTATGTATTCTTCCTCCCATCATGTAATGCCTCTCTATCAAACTGCCAGGGTCTTCCCAACAAAAGATGAAAAATGTCCATAGGCATAATATCACACAAAACTTCATCATGATAATTCCCAATTTTGAATTTTACTAAACACTATTCACTTACTAACAACTTATGTTCATGAATGGTACTTTCATTTCTCTCATCCCCAAAACCCAAGGTGCTGACTCTATGGACAAGTTTAGACCTATCAGTCTGTGCAATTCTTTTTATAAGATTATATCCAAGGTTCTTACTACTAGAATTCTGTCTGTCCTTCCTGCTTTGATTAATCACCAGCAAAACGGTTTTGTCCCTAGAAGACAAATTCTTGACTCTATTATAACTATCCATGAGAACATTCATTCTCTTGTTAGAGCTAAAAAGCAGGGTCTCATCCTCAAGCTTGATCTCTCCAAAGCCTATGACAGGGTTGATTGGCCTTTTCTTGTAAAGGTTCTTATGGCTTTTCATTTTTCCACTAGAGTTATTGACCTCCTCAGCCAACTTATCACCTCTGCCTCTTTTTCTATTCTTGTCAATGGTTCCCCATCCCCCTTCTTCCAAGCTTCTAGAGGACTAAGGCAAGGGGATCCCATATCCCCCATCCTCTTCATCATTATGGTAGAATTTTTTGGAAGGTCAATGGAAAATATGGTTTTGCAAGGCTCCTTTAAGGGACTCCAACCTTCTTCTGCTGACCTCATTTGTTCCCACCAACAATTTGTCGATGATACTATTATCATGGGGGAATCTAGTATCTCTGAAGCTAAAATCTTGAAGAGTACTCTTTGTAAGTTTGCCTCAACTTTTGGTCAGCTTATTAACTGGGTCAAAAGTGAAGTATTTTCATCAATACTCCTGAGAGAAGACAATAGAGAATCAGCAGAATCCTGGATTGTAGGATTGTTGATCTTCCTATGATCTATCTTGGTCTCCCCATGGGCATTGCACCTCCTGATCCTTTTTGGAGCTCTCTAGTGGATAAATTTCATAAAAACCTTGTTGGTTGGAAAGGAGCCCTTTTAAGTCAGGCTGAAAAGGTCCAACTACTTAAAGCTTCTCTTCAAAGTATACCGATTTATGCCCTAAGTCTTTTTAGAATTCCAGTTAAGTATGCTGACGCAATCGAGAAAATTCAAAGAAAATTCCTATGGTTTGGGGTTGAGGACAAGAAAATAATGTCTTTGGTGGCTTGGGACTAGGTTTGTAGATTGAAAAGTAAAGGAGGTCTAGGCCTAAGGAGAATCCAAACCTTAAATGAAGCTCTCCTGTCCAAACAGGTCTGGAGAATGTTCCATTCAGACACTAAATGGTGTAAAATCTGGCGAAGTAATTACTCTCTTCTATCCTCCTCTCTTTCTTCTTTTATCAATTTGAAATTCAGTATTAATGAATCCCACATATGGAATCATGCCTCTAAGTGCAAAGAAAGCATTGCTAAAGGAGTGATCTGGAAAGTAGGAAATGGCAGGAAAGTTAAATTCTGGGAGGACCCCTAGCTTTTTGATAAACCCTTGATTGAAATCAATGAATGGGCCCTCCATGCTCCCTCCTATATTAGAACTTTTGGCTCCTTAGTTGCTGAGTACTAGACTGGTAACAAATGGCAAAACATTGAAAGTATCCACCCTAGCCTTTCTAAGTTCAAGATCCATCTATCTTCGGTCTGGTTGAATAAAGAGGAAGACTCCCTTATTTGGAAACATGAACCCAAAGGTACTTTAACTATTTCCTCTATGTATTGTGTCCTTTCCCCCACCCCTCCTAGTAATCTTTACTGGTCTAAAGCCTGGATTAAGGGTCTTACCCCCAAAATCAATTTTTTCTACTGGCCATCCTTCAAAATAAAATCTTGACCCTAGACAACCTAAAGGGTAGAGGCTTTTCCTTCCCTAATAGTTGTTCTCTGTGTCTTCAGGAGGAAGAGTCTATGGACCACATGGCCATCCACTATTCCTATTCTTCCTCAGTCTAGGAAAGATTTCTTAAAATTTTTAGCATTGATTGGGTGTTTCCTAACACTATCAGTGAACTGTTTTCCTCCTGGAATTTTCATTGGACTAACTCCTTTTTGAGATCTTTATGGCTTCTATCTCTTCCTCACATCCTGTGGGGACTATGGAAAGAAAGAAACAATTGTATCTTCAGGGACTTATCCCTCAATCAGGATATTGTGTTCCTATTTCTTGAACAACCCCCTGGAATCAAATATTTTAAGCTCATAGAATTTGAAGATTGCTGACAGTTCTGACCCCAACCAAAATAAAAGACTTGAAGTTAGATGGCAAACCCCCCCTTATGGTCGGTTCAAAGTTAATTTTGATGGTGCTGCAAAAGGTAACCCGGGCCCTGCAGGTTGTGGAGCTATTCTTAGAGATGATAAAGGAATTTTCAAGGAAATGGTCATTGTCCCAATTGGAAGCCAAACAAACCATAAAGATGAAGCAATGGCAGCTCTCCAAGGTATTCTCCTTGCTAAAAAATAGAATTGCCCCTACTTATGGATTGAAGGGGACTCAAATAATATCATTAAATATCTTAAGGGGACCTCAAAGCCCTCATGGTTGATCAACAATATCATTAAAGCCACTAAAGACCTTATTAGCACTTATAAAAAAAGTTACATATCCCACATCTACCGTGAGGCTAATGTCTCTACTGACTAGGCTGTCAATGTGGCGGTTAACAAAGATGAAATGATTACATGGATGAGAGAACAAGGACTCCCTAAAAATGTCAAAGTAATCATTTTTAAGGATCGATATAGAAGCACTCCAAAGATTTTTGATGGACAAAATAATAATGAAAATAACTAATTGGAGTACTTCAAGTTATTATAATAATGACAGCCTCATTTGTTATAATACTTATTTTATCACTTCCCATGCTTTCTGGGTAAATTTGATAGTTTTGATAAGTTTTCTGGCTAAATCATTTTGCAAGTTTCAAAATTCAGCTCTGAACAGCGAAAAGATGGGTGGTAACAGGCGGTGATACAAACCAAGCAGCTACAAAGAATGGAGACAGAAGGAGGAGGTCTGGAGAATCCTTTAGAAGGGTGGTTTTTCAAAATTCATGGAGAGACTCCACGGTCAGGATGGCACAGTTACCAGTTTTTTCTGCAAAAACTGGAGAAAGGGTATGCTAAAAATTGGAGACCAGACTATTGAAATTGATGAAGACCCTTTTGCTAAAGCCACTGGCCTCAGAAGGGAAGGATGCAACTTCTATAGAGACAGGAAAGTCAGTAAGGAGGCCACTGACAGATATCCGAAAATCGAGAAGGAGAAAAAATGCCTGGTGAAGTTAAGTAAAACTTACTACCCACCTAGGGCTTTTGTTAAACCCTGGTGGGAGGTCCTCTTTGTTTTAATGCACTACATTACATTAGATGGTAGGTTTACAAAAGTTTATGGTTACCATTTTGTTTTGCTGAATCATTTAAGGCATGATAAGAAGGTTAATTTTCTTTATTTTCTACTTTGCTCGATGAATGCCACTATTAAGGCCTACAAAGAGAACCCTATGGGGGACACTGCCATGCATCAAGGCTTAATGGTCCTTATTTATGACCATCTCAAGGCCAATCAAATAGCTCACATGTAGCCCTCTGTAGAGTCTAAGGAGGATGGGTTTGACTCTACCTTTTCAGTGGATGAGGAGTCTGACAGTGACCCATCGAGTGATTCTGAGGAGAGCATGGATCTTTCAGATTATGAAATTGGAAAGAAGAGGAAACACATTAAAACAAGAGGTAAAAAACCTAAAGGCAGAATCCTCCAAATTAGCCTTTCCTTGGAGGAGATCTTTGAAGACTTGGAGAAGGAGAACCCTCAAGGGTCGCTAAAAAACAAAACTAAAGTTCACACCTAGACCAGAAATAAGCACAAGAGGAAGGAGGATAATGTAAAGGAACTAGAGATTTATAAGCAGGAAAGGACCTTGGAAGCCAAACAAAATCCAGAGAAGGTGACCATGGGCGAGGCTCTTAGGGTTGAAGACATAACTACTACTCAGGACACCCCAAAAAAGGAACAAGATATTGCTGGTAAGGTTGATCCTCCCCCTAACCGTCCTCCAGAGGGTATGCAAGGTTTCATGAATACTATGGACGACAACAAAAAACTCAGTAAGAGAATTCAGATTTTGGAAACCATCAACACTAGGTAAGGGAAGACCATGGCTGATTACATAGAGGACCTAAAAAATACCATTGCAAAAGCTGAAAACATAAGAGACTCCTTCAACCCCAGATTTGAGAAAATAGAGAAAGATCTACTAGAAAGGAAAAATCTTGTTGACGCTAATGATTAAACTATCTTAGGTACTACTAGTAAAGTCAACAAAATAGAGGAGTGCTTGAAGAGTATTGTTGAATAGAGTTTAAGCATCCTGAAGATTTCTGCTAGCAACACTAATGCTCTCATCAGCAAACTGGATGAAGAGAAGGAGATCCTAGATATTGACCAGGACATTGAAGGTACAGGGGACGCTCAAGGACCTAGCACCTGAACTAGAGGCAAAAAGAAGGAAAAGAAACCTAACAAGGACCTAGAAGATCTCAAAGCTATTGGGGCCACCTATGAACAGCTGGTGAAGAAAGCAGAGGACCTGCTGAAGACTATAGTTGTATAGCACTTTCCTTGTTTATTTGCTATTTTTATCTTAGCTGTCTTTTTGGTTAGCTGGCTTTTTTGCCAGTCATTTTGTAAGTGGTTCTTAAGCACTAGACTTTTTATTTTCTATCTTATTCTCCTTTGTTAAAGGTTTCAGGTCCTAAAAACCTATTTTTCTAAATTAATCAGAACAACTTAGTTCATCCTGAATCTATGCTATCTGGTAAGTCTTAAGGTGTTTCAATCTCTCCAATTTCAAATTATTCTCCATCTCTTCTTAAACAAGATTATCTGAACTACCACTATTAATAATAACTTTACAACACTTACTAGATACCTTACATCTGGTCTTGAACAAGTTCTTCCTCTGCAAGGGTTCTTTATCTTCTCTGGTATAACACAGAGCTCTCCTTACCATCAACAGTTCTCCATATTTTGGTTTATTCTCTGATCCGATGGGGTTCTCCTCCACCACTGCCGCTCTTCTGCTAGTCTCTAACTTCTTACATTCAAATTCATAGTGTCCTTCTCCTCCACATTTAAAATAGGTTCCTCTGAATGCCCTTTTGTCTTGTCTTCCAAAGTTCTCATTCTAGTAGCCATCTGATTCTCTCCTCTAGTAGAAATTTCTATCATCCTTCCAGTATGAATTACCTTCCTTGCTCACTTCCTTGTCCTTGTTCCAGTCTATACTGGTTCCTCTTCCTCCTTGAAATCTTCCTTGGATAAACCTTCCACCTCTACCTCTCTGTCTCTGCTCATGCCTTTTATTCAATTTCTATTTAGCCTTTATTGCATATTGGTAAGCCTCTTCAACACTCTCTAATTTGATCATATTGAGTTCATCTTGTATAGACATCCGTAATCCATTAAAATATCTTACAATTTGTTCAATTACATCATCAACATGTCTGGATCTGATGTTCAACTTGTAAAATGCTTTGGTGTACTCTTTCACACTAGACTCCTGTCTCAGATTCTACAACTTTTGAAACAAATCTACTTGATAATTTGTTGGGACAAAATTTGATTTTAATTTAGCAATCATCCTATCCCATGTCTTAATCTTTTCTTTACATCTTCTTTTCCTATCAACTTGCAAGTGTTACCACCAAAGAGATGCATGACCCTTCAACCGGGTACAGGCATACTTAACCTTCCTCTCTTCTGTAGTGTTTCAAAATCAAAATACTTCTCCATCTCTGAGATCCAATCCATCAATTCATCTGAATCTAACTTCCCATCATATTACGGTGGGGTAAAATGAAGTTTAGTGTTTTCCCTACTCAAAACCCTTAAAAACCTTTCCTCCTCTGGATCAACTATTGGTAGGCTCACTTGTTTTGTTGGGGCTTCTTCTCCTTCATCTTAGGTCACATCCTCAACATGTCGACCTCTTCTCTGGGTTGTCTCCACGACTTCTAACTGGGTTACTATTCCTCACAAAATCTCCATTACAATAGGGTCTACATTCCCATGTGATCCACCATTCCTAGTTCCTCTTTGCACCATTGATCCATGCCAATCCTCTCCAATGGTAGGTCAGATTGGCAATCTGCCACCCTACAACAAGATTCAGGACATGCAACCTCTAGAACAAACTTCGCTCTGATACCACTTGGTGCAGTCACTGGTGAGTAGGGACCTTGAGGAGACCAGTCCAAACTGGTCTGCAAGAGTAAACACAACAGAATCACATAGATATGATGGAGGCAATGCATAACAGATAGTTTTATTGCATGAAAGTTAATTACATCCAACTGGTAACAACCGGGTTACAAAATACCAGCACACAAGCCTGGTAGAATAGGTCACACCGGGACCTTGAATCGAAAGATCTATCTTCTAAGCACAGTCTATCTATCTGATACTCCTTTCTTCTATGATTGATTACATCCTGAGGCATGATTACGAATATATATATATATATATATATATATATATATATATATATATATATATATATATATATATATATATATATCGATCCAAAGGATCTGGTCGGCCCAAAAGGATCAAAAGCCTAACTTGCAAAAATGAATGAGGTTGGCCTCCACCAAGTGATTCCTCCGGAAAATACAAAGGATGAGACGTAGAAGGTCAGCCACACACCAAACAACATCAAGATCAACATCGAAGGCTCTGCAAGTTTCAGAATAGGTTCGAGTAGATCACTAGAATAGGTCTCAGACAATCGATAACAAAAGGACAATCGACAACAAGAAACTATCAAGGAAACCGGTAATGATATCTTGCCAGAAAGTGATCCAAAAGAGATGTGGTTAGAAAGAAAGAAGGGTGATCAAGTCTTCAAGTAGAATCCAACTCCACAAGAAACAGTGAGCCAAAACCAGGACACACAAAAAGGAAAACTGAAACTACAAATAGAAAACAAAACAGAAAAGGAAATTTTTTTGGTTGATGCAAGATTTCTATGAACCAAGGATGCTCCTGCATCAAAATGTTTAAACACAAAACCAAGAACTTAAACAAATCATACTTTTTACTTAATTAATGGATTGAAATAGAAGTGGTGCACCCTTAGCCACTTGACTTGTTCTTGATGGTTGGATATGTGGATTGATCTCCAATTTGGACAACAAAGTAGGGATCTTAGAGTGAAAATGATAGCATAATTTAAGCATGAAAATTGTGATATAGTTAGGAGGGAGGAGGTTCCAATTTATAGACTTTTGAGGTAGAAATGGATGGCTGAGAGAAAAAGTTGATAAAGGGCTAAGATTGAAGTACAGGAGATGAGTTGGATTGAAGGCTTATGCTTGTGACAAGTGTCACAAGGGTGGGAATATTGGGAAGAACACTTGGCATGGGGAAGATGACAAGGTGTGAGCACATCTTGGGAAGAACAAGAGAATGACAAGTGGACACAAAAATGGAAAAGTGGAAGAGGTGTAGGAAGAAGGAAGTACCAAATGGATGAAAATGGAAAGTGTAGGGTGGCTCTATTAGGAAGAGAAGCCTCTCACATGTGTGGGAAGCCTTGCTCAAAGAGTGAGGTGGAGGCTTGAAAATGACTTCCACATGCAAGTTCATTTAAGAGGGGTGTCACATGTAGACTTGGGTAGGTGGTATGAATTTAAAATTGGAGGAAAATGATAATGAGGATTAGACACTAATTAATTAGCTTTAATAAGTGGACTTAATGGGAGGATTTGTAGGACTCTAGGATACTAGTTAATTAATTGAAAAATAATTAACTAATTTGTCTTGGAGGAATATTTGGCTAATGGGATAAAGTTGGGTGCATTTTATTAAAATAAATCAAACTTTGGGAAGAAGAGGATATAAAGTTAATAAATTAATTATATTGAATAGGGGCATAATTAATTAAATAAAATTTGATTAATTTTTAGGTATCTATAGTTCCTATTGTTGTGGCTTGGAGGAAATGCTTATAGTATTTGTCTAGTGCCACAATTAATTTTTAAGGTAATGAAATATTTTGGAAGTATGTATATCAATGTTTATCTCATGACTGTGTTCCCTAGCATTCTAGTAATGAAGAATTTTGTATTAGTTTGGTTTTTCTAGATATTTTTAAGTTGACAAAGTGGAAGAATTATACTAGGATGTTGTTGAGATTTCATGAAATGTCTCTATGTGATGAACATAATTTTCGATGATTGGTTTTGTGTCACATTTGGTTATCTATTGGTTTTAATAGTAATTTATAATTATTTGACTGACAAAGCTTGTTCTCCTACTTGTAGTGCATATTTGGCAGTCTCTGCTAGTATTGTAGGATGTAGTGAGTTATATTTGGGTCCTTTTGACACTTTTCTGTCAACCTAGCTACAAATCCAATCAGAGAAATTCAAAGCCATTTTGCATAACCTGCGTGTTATGTGTGTCGAGTTGTCTTGCATAACCTTCGTGGTATGTGCATTTGCTGTAGACAGGAGTCTTTTGTTTTAGCAGCTTTTTTTGACTCCTTGTCTACTTTTGAGTTGACCTCTTCAACCGGTCAAAGTCACTTAGGGTGACCAGCAAAAGGGTCCCTTATCATCGGCGGGCCGGTCTCTACATTTATTTTATCTGGCTTATGGTTTATGCTAGCGGTGGTCAACTACTCAGTTTCGACAGGGTGAGCTTGTCATGCCCAAACTTTTGGGCACAAACAGAATAATTTTTTAAAAAAAACATAACCTAATAAAACTAAATTTGCTAAAATAATGCAACAACAAGTCTTGTCTTACCTATGTTTGAATTCTTATCAACTAAAGTTAATCTAAACAACTAAATCAAGTAAGCGAGATAATCTAAATTAAATGGGGAATATTAACTCTCCAAAAAAATAATTATTATCTCATCAATTTTAATAAACAATTTAATTAAAACAAAAGCCCTAAATTAATTGACAAGAGATATTATTAATCTCAAATAATCTTTTAATTGTTCTAGGAATTAATTAACTCTAGCACTTAGATTTTTAGAACCTATTATTTATTTTAACAATAATTATAACGAGTCTAAAATTTGACTAAAGGGCCAAATAAATCCATAATGAAAATTGCCCTATAAAGTTTAATCTCGAAAAGCCTAAATTTAGGTGGGCTAAAATAATCCCCTATAGCCAAATAACTTACAAAAAAAATCATTACAAAATTCCTAAAAGATTTAACCCCCATAGAATTAAAATTTAAACATCATATTCAAATATTTATATACCTATATATTTTTATAAAACATATAAAATACGAACGTATAATTAATCTAAAGTTAGATTTATACATTCATATATACACCTATATATATACATACATATATATATTTATATATATATATATATATATATATATATATATATATATATATATATATATATATATATATATATATATATATATATATATATATATATAAAGATATAAGATCCCTTAAAACAAAGGAAACTAACATATAACACTAAACTAAAATATAATGGGCAATACCCTATTGTAAATTCTAATGGGTTCCCCCCCCTTTTTAAATTTTCTAAACATAGCATTATTTAAAGATATCCCCATCTAACCTAACTAAAAATTATAAAATATCCCCACCCTCTAACCTATTTTCCTCCTATCTTATTATCTTTCCCTAACCCAAATTTAGGGTTAGGGCTTGACTGAGTTATTCATTTTTGTTGTAGGGCCAAAGAGGGAGATTTGGGTGGAGGCATTGGGGTGAAGCAGCGGCGGACTTCACATAGCGGCCATGGGGGTTTATGAGCAGGGGTGGCAGTGGAGGACTCCATGAGGGCTCCCCATAGGGACAACTGCAGTCGTGCCTGTGGGTCACGACCCACAGCACGACTGTCACCGTCACTATGGGGCACCGCCCACAGGGGATGGCCAAAGCCATCCCTTCTATGGGTTGCATCCCACAGTGCAGCTGCGGCCACTGCTGGGGGTCGTCACCCACAACACAGGTTGGCCCGCCCTGTGAGTCAATCTATAGGAGCCCATCAAATGCTATCCCTTTTTTTTTTTCAATTTTTTTTTTGAAACATAAAATGTGTAGAAATATATATATATATATATATGTTTAGGTGATAAGATTTTCAATAAGCAGCATTAAAATAATTGTAACAGTTACTGATAAATCTCCCCTTTTTTTATAGACAAAAATCTAATTAGTATGTATTGGATTAACATGTATGCTTTTTTTTTATACATATAGATAAACTACTCGTTGTTTTAATATGATTGGAAAAAAAATAAAGACATAAAAAAGAACATCAACTTTAGATTGATACACATCTTTATTTCAATAGGCTAAAAGTAAAAATAGTTTAGATGAAGACACAATAGATTTTGTATATATATTCTTTTTTTTTTTTATCTATTAAAGTCTATAGATCTCTCCTCCATATTTAAATCTACATTTTTTTCTAAAATCACATAAAGCAAGTTATCAATAACTAATAGTTTTAAATAATGTATTTCTCTTTTTTTTAATATCTAGCTGCTAACTTTAGAAATAGACTATTAGCCCTAGATTCATTTTCTACAATAAATAAAAGGGAAAATGATAGAATCTAATAAATTTTAACAACAACTACATTAGCCTAGAAATCATTTAAATTAACCTTAGAGATAGACAAATCAAATCTATTTAACCATAATTTGTATTTGGGTATAAATAAATAGGACTAAATGCTTACTTTTCTCTTACTAACATGCAAGCATACTACTTCACTCATTTCAATTATTTCAATATGCATAAGGAGATAAAATGAACTTTTATTTTCAAAATAACATATATACAACAACATTATTTCAAGAACAATTGAAAACTTAAACCCAACATAAATATTTCATTTTGCAATAAGAATTTAACAAAAGAATACTTTTCTTTAAAGAATACTTAGAATACAATATGGTCAACATTACATATGGGTGAGATACCCAACTAGTCCCTCATCCCTATTAAATGGGGACTTTAAAATGAATACATTTCTTTTTCAAAACAAATACAAAATGCAACTTTTCATTTACATTTCTGCAAATCAAGTAAAACCAGCAACTCCTAGCTTGTCTTTTATTTTCTTTTCCAAGCAACTTGCATACAAATCATAAGTCTATAACCATGGAGAGCTCACCTCCCATCCTAGGCTTTCTAAAAGCCACCCCCGAGCTTGGAGAACCAAGCCCTCGACAAGTTAAACTCAAGCAAACACAACAAGCAAGGGAAAACACTCAACAAACACTTTCCCAACCAAGGCTAAACTTCATCACAAAATGTGATGTTTTTACAAGGGTGGAAGTGGACCAAATACCTTGAGGAGATTGCAAGAATGGTAGATCACAAACCATCTCATGGCAAACAAAAATAAAACATAAGTTCATTAACCCCACATCCTTATGCCCCCCAAGGCATTCATGCCATACTTTCTTTCCTTATGACCCCCAAATGCATAAACAAGGCTACGCAGCAAGAGTCACATAAACAACCCTTGAGATCACTCTCATAATGAGAGCCTCTCACTCTAAGGCTGTCAAACTCCTTCCACCCCCAAGACCATCCTACTCTCCCAAGAGTAGAAGGCCTTGGTTACTCCCAAATCACAAGAAAATGCATAAAAGAAATAAAAGATAGATCACATATCATTTTCACAAAGGAAAATACAAGAAAACAACTTTTACATACAAACAATCTTTCAAACATAAATATACAACATAAAAGGGAGAAGATGAACCAACCTTCAATCTGCCCAAGGGTTTGCTAGAATTTGTTTGAGAAAGAGCAGCCCAATTCCACAATACTTTCCTCCAAAACTTAGCCAAAATTCTATCCTAAAACTATTCTTTTTTAAAATTGCAAGATCTCCAAAGATGGAGAGTGGGTGATTACTCACTAAGTCCCTAATTCTTGCCTAAGAAGACCTCTCTCTCACTCTTCCCAACCTCTTGGTTAGAGTGAGAGTTCCCATTGGTTGGTCTTCCCAACCTCTTACAAGTTACTAAAATTGGAAAGAGAAAAGGTAAGAGAAGGTGGGGAAGAGAGACTGACATCAAAAAGGAAGGTTATCTAACCTAGGTGGAACCTTCTAAGTTGAATTTTCGCTCATCTTGGGAAAACCACTTTCTAGGGTGACTAAACAATCACATGGGAGTAGTCACATGTTTAAAAATACCCCTAACCCATAGGTATACCCTATGGACCTTTGGAAAAACCCTTAAACTAACCCTAGGGGTCCATTTGACCTCTTAGAAACCCATTTGAAGTTAACCTACGGGTCAAACCTGAGTTGACCACTCCAAAGACTCTCTACCCAAGGGAAATTTGGGACCACACTCAAAAATTTGAAAAGGGCTTTGGTTAAAACAACTCCCTCCAAGAGACAAGTCAAAATCAATGACACTAATCAGCACGTGTCAAGTGACACAATAAAATACATTACAAAATTACATATGGAAATTGTCTCTTTTTTTATTTAAACAAATCAATAAATTACACTTTAACACACATGAAACATTTACTTTCATGAATAAAATACGAATACATATAGGGTGTTGTCTCTCCAAATAGACAACCCCTGGTTTTATGACCATACATAGGTCTAGGTTTGGTTCTCCATAATATTTCCATGGTCACGTGGATAATTTTCCTGCACATCTCAATTACACATTAGTAATTCCAAATAACCTCATATAATATTAAACACATGAATAAGAATACACATCAAACACTCTGCATATAATTGACATTAACAAATCAATATCTCATACATCCCAATTAATCCACATAAGCAACTATCATAATCCTCATAACTTTGATTCATTCATAAGATATGCATCTTATTCCTATTATCATAATAAAGTCTTGCAAATCCAATAATGACATACATCATCTCAAAGTTATCCTATTCTAGAATCATATAAAGTTCTATATCCATAATGCATAGAAATGAAGCATCAATATACATCAATGTTATTCAAATCATGGAATCATATTTCTAAATCCATAATGCATAAAAATAAAGCATCCATAATAGTCTCAACATGAAAATCACTTAAATTCTAGGATGAGTTGGGATAGGGCCTCACACCCTCCCACTCTAGGCATGAACTTCCTCCTAGATTTCATCAAAAAGATGGGGGTACTATGATCTCATACGTGCTGCATTCTCCCATGAAGCTGTAACCTCATCATAGCAATCCCACTAGACCCTAACCTAGTCCAGCTCTCGACCTTGAAGGGCCAACATCTAGCTAACCAAAATGCGAATGGGTTCCAAAACTAGTTGTCTGTCCGACTCCACCTACAAGGCATCCCAATCTAAAATATGAGACTCATCATAGATATACTTCCTCAAAACTGATACATGAAACACATCATGGATGCATGACAGGCTAGGTGGCAATGCTAAATGGTAGGCAACTAGTCCTATCCTCTCAAGGATCTGAAATGGTCCTACAAAGCAAGGTACGAGCTTAGAACCCTTTCTGTAATGGATTGGACTCTTATATGGTCGCACTCTCAAGAAGACTCTGTCTCCAACCAAGTAGCTATGATCTATCCTCTTTGCATATGCATACTTCTTCTGTCTATCATGTGCTTCTCTGAGATGCGGCCTAATCAAATCCACCTTCTACTCCATATCCTGAACTATCTCAGGACCAATAGCAACTCTATCCTCTATGCGGTCCCAACTCAATGGTGTCCTACAAGGCCTATCGTATAATGCCTAATAAAGTGGCATCCCCAAAGAAGTGTGATGCCCATTGTTATAGGAAAACTCCACTAAGGGAAGGTACTCTTCCCATCTAGTCTGGTAATCCATGATGTACATGCGAAGCATATCCTTTAACACCTAGTTAACCCTCTTTGTCTGACCATCCGTTTTTGGATGATAGGCTATACTGAAACTGAGATTGGTGCCCATAGCTGCTTGCAATGCCTTCCAAAAGGAAGAAGTGAAGAGGGAATCCCTATAAGAAATAATCTTGCGTGGAATGCCATGAAGTCTAACAATGTCTCACAAGAACACCTGTGCTACTGCTAGTGCTGTGAAGGTAGTCCGAACTGGTGAAAAGTGGGCCACTTTGGTCAACTTGTCAACTATCACCAAGATGGTATCATGGCGATGAGATGACATGGGGAGACCAATGATGAAATCCATGGATATAGTATCCCACTTCCACTCTGGTATAGAATGGGACTTGAGCAACCCACCGGGATGGCGGTGCTCTGCCTTGACTCTTTGACACTCAAGGCATCAGGCTACTAACTCAGCAATAAGTTGCCACATTCCTGGTCAATGATATAACTATCTCAAGTAAGTATGCATTTTCTTAACTCTGGGATGTGCTACATAAGGAGCTCTATGAGCCTCCATCACAATGAACTCTCACAATCCCCTGGAAGAAGGTGCATAGATGCGCCCTCTATGGCGTAATAGTCCATCAAACTCTAAGGAATAATCAACATATTTTCCCTCTAGGGTCTCCAGTGATTGAATCATCTGACAAACCTCTAAGTACCATCCATCCTCTGGAAACTGCTGCAATATATGATCTCTCAAATCCATGCCCATAGATATGATGTATACCTCGTGATGCCTCCTACTCAAATCATCTGTAACTATGTTTTATTTCCCTTTGATGTAGTGAACGTCAAAATCATACTCGCATAAGAACTCCATCCATCTCCTCTGACATGCATTAAGATTCGGCTGAGTGAATATGTACTGAAGGCTCTGATGGTCTGAATCAAGCTCAAAATGATGACCCAAAAGGAAGTGTCTCCACCTCACAAGTGCATGCACTACTGCTACAAGCTCAAGGTCATGAGTAGGGTAGTTAAGCTCATGAGTCTTAAGTTTCCTAGACTCAAAAGCTATAGCCCTACCATCCTGCCTAAGGACTACTCCTAAACCCTCTAGGGAAGGATCTGTACAAACCATGAAGTCAGTTGAGGGATCTGGCACTACAAGGATAGGTGCGCTAGTAAGTGCCTTTTTGAGTTCTTGAAAGGCCCTCTCGCACTTCTCTATCCACTCAAATTTCTTCCCTTTAGGCTAAAGAGAAGTAATAGGATGTGTGACTCTAGAGAATCCCTCAACAAAGCATCGATAATATCCTACTAAGCCCATGAAGCTCCTGACCTCTATCACACTGGTTGGTGTTGGCCAAGCCATAATAGCTCTGATCTTTGATGGGTCAACTGAGATCCCATCACTGGATATAACGTGCCCAAGGTACTTGACCTCTGATCTAAAGAAAGCACACTTCGACAAACTGGCATACAACTGATTGTCCCTCAAACACTGCAAAACCTGTCTCAGGTGCTCCTCATGCTCCTTCTCATTCCGAGAATATATCAATATGTCATTGAGGAACACAATCACAAAATGGTCAAGGAATATGCAAAATACCCCATTCATGAGGCTTATGAAAACAACTAGAGCATTTGTAAGACCTAATGGAACCATGGTGAACTCATAGTGGCCATATCTAGTGCGAAATGCGGTCTTGTGGATATCGCTTTCCACTATTCTTGACTGATGGTACCCTGACTTCAAATCAATTTTGGAAAATACTTTGGCATCCTAAAGTTGGTTGAGTAAATCATCAATCCTGGGCAAAGGATATCGGTTCTTAATGGTTACCTTGTTCAACTGACGGTAATCCATGCATAACCGAAGAGATCCATCCTTCTTCTTCATGAAGATGACTGATGCACCCCAAGGGGATACACTGGGATGAATGTGGCCCTTCTCTAGGAGTTCCTCAAGCTACATCTTGAGCTCATTATGCTCATTAGTGGTCATCCTATATGGTGCTCTTGAAACTGGCTCAGCTCCAGGTACAAAGTCTATATGAAAGTCAATCTCTCTATGGGGTGGCATTCCACGTAGCTCTGAAGGAAACACATTTGAATATCCCTTAAGGATAGGATGGTCATCAATCGATGGTTCCTTTTCATCCTCCTCTTCTCTATCACTAATGGTGATGGAAAATAACTGACATCCCTTCCGCATGCTCTGCTTAAGCTACATTACGGAAATCATACAAAGAGACATGGGTCTCTGAATCCCAGTGATTACTGTGGGTGAACCATGATCATCATCATACTCGATCTTTTTCAGGTGACAATCCATCTTGGCTCTATGGGCATAAAGCCAATCCATGCCAAGTACGATGCCATATGATCCAAGTGGTGTAACTCTAAGGTCTACTAAGGTGGTGGTATTGCCAATCTGAAGCTGACATCCCCCAACCTCTGATTCCACTGACACTCTAGCCCTTGAAGCTAACTCCATTCCCAACTGACACCTTGTCCAATTGCCACTAACCTGCAATGCTCCACAACCAATGGATATATAAAGGAGTCAGTAGCTCCTGAATCAAATAATATAGATACACTGCTACCTCTGATCATACCTGTAGCCTCAATAACTATGGCCTGATGCTCTGCCTGTGTCAACCGCTACGAAGACCTTATGGGACTTTCCTATATTCCCAACTGTAGGCTCTGATGCTGCCACCTACTGACAACCTACCATCTGACCTTGAGGACACTCTCTCGCCATGTGCCCCATGGCCCCACATGTGAAACAAGCACCGCGTGCCTGAAACTAGACGCCCTGGGACCTAGAGAAAGACTATCCCCTTGACCTGCTAGAACCACTGTACCCACCCCTAGAGGACTATTGAGTCCTCACAGCAGGTGTGTATGGAACCTGGGGTTGTTGATCTCGCCTCTGACCCTAAGAATGCCACTGCTTGGGCTTTACGCCCTACTGACTCTGAGAAGGCCTCTGTCTCTGGTTCTGCTATGACTATTGTGAAGGAGGGGGTTTGGAGAACCCCAATGTGTGTCTTCTATTACCCTTCCAATGGGGTTTTTGAAACCCGTATGTTTGGGGTATAGGGTTTCGGTTTTAGACCCGATCCCTTGTGTCTTATGGCCTGACCTAAATCTCCTCTACTATCAAGGCCTTCTCCATGGCAACCTAAAGGCTCCCTGGAGTGGCCATCCTTACCGGTCTTGCTATGTCAGCATTCAACCCTCTGATAAAATGGTTGATGAGAAGCTTCTCGTCTTTCAAGTAGTCCACATATGGTAAGAGCTCAAAGAACTTGCTCTCGTACTGGGTCACTGAGAGACCCTTCTGCTAGAGGTCATGGAACTCATCTTCCCTACACTATCTATAATGCTCTGACAAGTACCTCTCCCTGAACCTCTTTGTAAAAACCTCCCATGTGAGGGTATCTGCAACTAGGCCACACTTGTATTCCTCCTGTCTCCACCATGTGGAGGTTGTTCCTCTCAATAGGTGAATTGCTACTCATGCCTTCAAATTGCTCTCATAGGAGCACAATGCAAAACACCTATCTAGGCTATATAGCCAAGCCTTAGCTTCTACCCTGTCGGTAGATCCCCCAAAAGATGGTGGCTGGAGGCGTATAACCTCTCTGATCAAATCCCCTAGATCCGGATGTGATCTTTCATAATACGTTGGCACTGCCACTAGAGGTGGTCCTGGTAGATGAACGGACTTAGGCTCGTGCCCAGCTTGACTCTCTACGGGTTTAGGAGGTGGAATCCTACTCCGTTCCCTATCTGCCGATCTATGGCTCCCTGAGTTCTGGTTTTCAACATGATGATCCACTATTGGAAGCCTATCCTAGACTATCCCAATCAGGTTCTGAAGTGATAATAAGATGTCTTAGTTCGGGTCTACCGGTCGTTCAGGAGGAGCCTCTGGGTTCCTTTTTGGAACCGATTCCTCCCTATTGACCTCTTTGCGAGCCATGTGTACATGCCTAGGACCTCTACCACGTTTGTGAGCTTGTCGCATAGTCGGAGGCATCCTTATGAGAAAAATAAAATAAAAAAATAATTTTTTTGGAGAAAAATTTAATTAATTACAAATAAATATAATTAAAAATAATATAATTTAATTAATTAAATAATTAAATCGAAACGTAATGAAGGTTTCTAGTGTTGGAAACCTTGCTCTGATACCAAAATGTCATGCCCAAACTTTTGGGCACAAACAGAATAAATTTTTTTTAAAAAACATAACCTAATAAAACTAAATTTGCTAAAATAACGCAATAACAAGTCTTGTCTTAACTATGTTTGAATTCTTATCAACTAAAGTTAATCTAAACAACTAAATCAAGTAAGTGAGATAATCTAAATTAAATGCGGAATATTAACTCTCCAAAGAAATTATTATTATCTCATCAATTTTAATAAACAATTTAATTAAAACAAAAGCCCTAAATTAATTGACAAGAGATACTATTAATCTCAAATAATCTTTTAATTGTTCTAGGAATTAATTAACTCTAGCACTTAGATTTTTAGAACCTATTATTTATTTTAACAATAATTATAACGAGTCTAAAATTTTACTAAAGGGCCAAATAAATCCATAATGAAAATTGCCCTATAAAATTTAATCTCGAAAAGCCTAATTTAGGTGGGCTAAAATAATCCCCTATAGCCAAATAACTTACAAAACAAATCGTTATAAAATTCCTAAAAGATTTAACCCCCATAGAATTAAAATTTAAACATCATATTCAAATATTTATATACCTATATGTTTTTATAAAACATATAAAATATGAACGTATAATTAATCTAAAGTTAGATTTATACATTCATATATACACCTATATATATACATACATATATATATTTAAAACATGTGTGTGTGTGTGTGTGTGTGTGAAGATATAGGATCCCTTAAAACAAAGGAAACTAACAAATAACACTAAACTAAAATATAATGGGGAATACCCTATTCTAAATTCGAATGGGTTTTTCCCCCCTTTTAAAATTTTCTAAACATAATATTATTTAAAGATATCCGCATCTAACCTAACTAAAAATTATAAAATATCCCCACCCTCTAACCTATTTTCTTCCTATCTTATTATCTTGCCCTAACCCAAATTTTGGGTTAGGGCTTGACTGAGTTATTCATTTTTGTTGCAGGGCCAAAAAGGGAGATTTGGGCAAAGGCATTGGGGTGAAGCAGTGGCGGACTTCACATAGTAGCCACAAGGGTTATGAGCAGGGGTGGTGGTGGAGGACTCCACGGGGGCTCCCCATAGGGACAGTCATAGCTGTGCCTCTGGGTCACGACTGCTGCCACCCACAGGGGATGGCTGAAGCCATCCTTGCAATGGGTTGCATCCCATAGTGCGGCTACGGTCGTTGCTAGGGGTCGCCGCCCACAGTATAGGCCGGCCTGCCCTACAGGTCAGTCCACGGGGGCCGAGGGCCCATCAAATGCTATCCTTTTTTCTTTTTTTTTAAACATAAAATGTATATATATATATATATGTTTAGGTGATAATATTTTAAATAAGCAGCATTAAAATAATTATAACAGTTACTGATAAATCCCCTTTTTCTTTATAGATAAAAATCTAATTAGTATGTATTGGATTAACATGTATGCTTTTTTTTTTATACATATAGATAAACTACTTGCTGTTTTAAAATGATTGGAAAATAAATAAAGACATAAAAAAAAACATCAACTTTAGATTGATACACATCTTTATTTCAATAGGCTAAAAGTAAAAATAGTCTATAGATCACTCCTCCATATTTAAATCTACATTTTTTTCTAAAATCACATAAAGCAGGTTATCAATAACTAACAGTTTTAATAATGTATTTCTCTTTTTTTTTTATATCTAGCTTCTAACTTTAGAAATAGATTACTAGCCCTAGATTCATTTTCTGCAATAAATAAAAGGGAAAATGGTAAAATTTAATAAATTTTACAACAACTACATTAGCCTAGAAATCATTTAAATTAACCTTAGAGATAGACAAATTAAATCTATTTAACCATAATTTGTATTTAAGTATAAATAAATAGGACTAAATGCTTACTTTTCTCTTACTAACGTGCAAGCTTACTACTTCACTCATTTCAATTATTTCAATATGCATAAGGAGATAAAATGAACTTTTATTTTCAAAATAACATATATACAACAACATTATTTCAAGAACAATAGAAAACTTAAACCCAACATAAATATTTCATTTTGCAATAATAACTTAACAAAAGAATACTTTTCTTTAAAGAATACTTAGAATACAATATTGTCAACATTATATATGGGTGAGATACCCAACTAGTCCCTCATCCCTATTAAATGGGGACTTTAAAGTGAATAAATTTCTTTTTTGAAATAAATACAACATGCAACTTTTCATTTACATTTCTGCAAATCAAGTAAAACCAACAACTCCTAGCTTGTCTTTTATTTTCTTTTCCAAGCAACCTGCATACAAATCATAAGGCTATGACCATGGAGAGCTCACCTCCCAGCCTAGGCTTTCTAGAAGCCACCCCCGAGCTTGGAGAACCAAGCCCTACACAAGTTACACTCAAGCAAACACAACAAGCAAGGGAAAACACTCAACAAACACTTTCCCAACCAAGGCTAAACTTCATCACAAAATGTGATGTTTTTACAAGGGTGGAAGTGGACCAAATACTTTGAGGTGACTGCATAAATGGTTGATCACAAGCCATCTCATGGCAAACAAAAATATAACATAAGTTCATTAACCCAACATCCTTATGGCCCCCAAGGCATTCATGCCATACCTTTTCTCCTTATGACCCTTGAATGCATAAACAAGGCTATGCAACAAGAGTCACATAAACAACCCTTGAGATCACTCTCATAATGAGAGCCTCTCACTCTAAGGCTGTCAAACTCCTTCCACCCCCAAGACCATCCTACTGTCCCAAGAGTAGAAGGCCTTGGTTACTCCCAAATCACAAGAAAATGCATAAAAGAAATAAAAGATAGATCACATATCATTTTCACAAAGGAAAATACAAGAAAACAACTTTTACATACAAACAATCTTTCAAACATAAATATACAACATAAAAGGGAGAAGATGAACCAACCTTCAATCTGCCCAAGGGTTTGCTAGAATTTGTTTGAGGAAGAGAAGCCCAATTCCACAATACTTTCTTCCAACACTTAGCCAAAATTCTATCCTAAAACTATTCTTTTTCAAAATTGTAAGATCTCCAAAGATGGAGAGTGGGTGATTACTCACTAAGTCCCTAATTCTTGCCTAAGAAGACCTCTCTCTCACTCTTCCCAACCTCTTGGTTAGAGTGGGAGTTCCCATTGGTTGGTCTTCCCAACCTCTTACAGGTTACTAAAACTAGAAAGAGAAAAGGTAAGAGAAGGTGGGGAAGAGAAATTGACATCAAAAAGGAAGGTTATCTAACCTAGGTTGAACCTTCTAAGTTGAATTTTCGCTCATCTTGGGAAAACCACTTTTTGGGGTGACTAAACAATTACATGGGAGTAGTCACATGTTTAAAAATACCCCTAACCCATAGGTATACCCTATGGACCTTTGGAAAAACCCTTAAACTAACCCTAGGGGTCCATTTGACCTCTTAGAAACCCATTGGAAGTTAACCTACGGGTCAAACTTGAGTTGACCACTCCAAAGACTCTCTACCCAAGGCAAATTTGGGACCACACTCAAATATTTGAAAAGGGCTTTGGTTAAAACAACTCCCTCCAAGAGACAAGTCAAAAACAATGACACTAATCAGCACGTGTCAAGTGACACAATAAAATACATTACAAAATTACACATGGAAATTGTCTCTTGTTGGATTTAAACAAATCAATAAATTACACTTTAACACACATGCAACATTTACTTTCACAAATAAAATACGATACATACGGGGTGTTGTCTCTCCGAATAGACAACCCCTGGTTTTATGAACGTACATAGGTCTAGGTTTGGTTCTCCATAATATTTCCATGGTCACATGGATAATTTTCTTGTGCATCTCAATTACACATTAGTATTTCCAAATAACCTCATATAATATTAAACACATGAATAAGAATACACATCAAACACTCTACATATAATTGACATTAACAAATCAATATCTCATATATCCCAATTAATCCACATAAGCAATTATCATAATCCTCATAATTTTGATTCATTCATAAGATATGCATCTTATTTCTATCATCATATTAAAGTCCTACAAATCTAATAATGACATACATCATCTCAAATTTATCCTTTTCTAGAATCATATAAAGGTCTTTATCCATAATGCATAGAAATGAAGCATCGATATACATCAATGTTATTCAAATCATGGAATCATATAAGTTCTAAATCCATAATGCATAAAAATAAAACATCCATAATAGTCTCAACATGAAAATCACTGAAATGCTAGGATGAGTCGGGGTAGGGCCTCACACCATTTATTTTATCCACCTTATGGTTGATGCTAGCGGTGGTCAACTACTCAGGACTCGACAGGGTGAACTTACCTCTCCCAAGAAGTGCTGAGTTCTCTTTTTGTTTTGCCCCAGTGGATATTTTGACGTTGAGGTGGCGGCTACTTGGGGCTCAATGGGCTGAGGTTCTTGGCCTAGCCGAGCATCAAGTTCTTTGGGCTCTAGTGGGTGGCAGCTGGCATGGTCCTCATGATGGGTGCTCGAGGTTCGGTTGAGTGTACTTTTTTGCCTGCCCAAGTGCAGAGTTCCTTGGAGGTTTCCTACATGGCTAGGCAGCTTATCCTTCTCAGGGCTTGGTGGGGTGAGGTTCTTGGCCTGACCAAGTGCTAAGCTCCCCTAGCTCTTTGTGTGGTGTCGACATTTTGGTGGGTGTGAGTTTGCGTGGCAGTTTTTGTGGCAAGTGCTCGGGCCTTAATGAGGTCCCTCTTCCTATCTGACTGAGTGTTGAGTTCCTTGGGGGTGATTTTGGTGGGTCTGGCCTATGTTGATGCAATGACAATTGTTAGATTTTCATTAAGCCCAATTAGACAATTGGGATATAATTTGTTTTTTGCCCTTTTGATGTAGTCACGCATGTCCATCTTTGTATGCACTCGCATATTTGACGACCAAGATTCAAAATCACGGGCAGATAGAGTTTTGAATGCTTTGCAGGAGTAGAGCACGCATAACATGAAGGTTGGTGATCAAGGCCCAATTTTTTTATCAGATTTCACTCCAACTGCCCAAACTCAACACCATTAATCCAAACTCGACCCTTGTAAATTGATTTTAATCTTTCCATGCTCATTTAGTGTGGAATGAAGACTTTTGTTCGTGCAGACGCCATCTTAGACACATTGTTCATAGAGTTTTCCCCTTTCTGTAGGGATTTTTGCTTTCCTCTGAGAGATGGACACTTTCTTAGGTTGTACTCACATGCCATCAAATCATTCTCTGATTTGATCTCCCTTTGAGATTTTTTTTGTAATCTAACCCTAGGGGTTAGGGTTTCCAATTGGTGTTTTTCATTTTTGGAGTTATGCCTCAACTATAAAGGTAGTTTTGGTATCTTTCTAAAAGGATGTTTTTTTTTCTTCTGTAGAAATCTATTATTTTGCACTTGTAAATGTTTCCTTGCCTTCATATGAATAAAATTTATCTGTTTTTCCTTAATTCAATTCTTACAATCTATGTAAGGTCTTACCTCTTTTTGTGAATGCTTTTCAAAAAAATTCCTTAACATAGTTGTGTGTGTTGATCCTTTTGTGGATGACATTTGTGAACTGAATCAGTTCCTCTTGCTCTCCTACAAAATTCCAACCTCCACTCTTTTCTTAGGAAGTCAATTGGGATAGAATCGTGTGCATACTTTGGGTGGTTTTATTTGTGTTTTATGTAGTTGCGGGAAGGAAGATCACATTCCATCTAGGTGCAAACCTTTTCCCCTCTTTCAAGCATTCTCTCTTTCTCCCCTTTCCCACTCAGAATCACTAGATTAGGTTCTATTGCACTCAAGATTGATGGGAAGATGACCTTCTCCAGGGACTCAACCTCACTTATGCAAGTCCCATACTTGGGAGGTTGTTTCCATGTTTCATAAGGTTGATGATCAAGCCCGATCATCACAGGGTGCAAACTTTTGTGACAATAGTTTTTGGCATGCCTAGTGGGATAGAGATTCCAACATTCATGATAAGAATTCAATGCTTCTCTAAGCATCCCTTCCTTTGGAGGCAATCAATCAAGCACTTGGCAGCTCTCAAGAACAAATTCAGACTCTCGATGATACCAATTGCATATTTATGCCAAGAAGACAAACTAGATCATCATTTAGAGGTAATTTTCAGTTTACCCAGCTTCCATATTCAAATTATAGAAGAACTAGAGGTGGATGTTCATTGTCACATATTAGAGGAGCTCAGGCAGAATCATCTACATCTATAAGGTCTCTTTCTACCCCACCATTCCTAAGATTAATATAGCCCAAAATCCCTACCATCCATATCAACAAACCTCTATTTTCTATGATAGTTCCAAGAGCACATGCATTTGTCACCTTTAATGGTGGCAACCCCTTAGTCCTAACTCAGAAAGATAGCATTCCAGTAGCAACCCTAAAGGCTTTACCATTACTAGAGAGACATCTACCTCCCTGGAGGAGCACATTCAAGATGTCTCAAGCATTTGTACTATGTTTGCTATCAATGAAGACAACATTGTAGTGAGGCTTCGTGTTGCCTCATTCAAAGGGAAAGCCCTTCAATGGTATAGAGGAATAGCTCCTACTTCCATTCACAATTAAGATGAGCTAGGGGAGAAGTTCTGAAAACATTTTGAAGACAAAAGTGACCATTTGTCACTTATGAAGCAGCTAACAACAATCAAAAGGGAACCATGTGAATTCATGGGTGATTTTAATTACAGATTTTAGAAGACATGGGATAGGATTCCATCACTGGTAAAGCCTTCATCAAACCATGTTTTTTTGTATTTTCTTAAGGCTTTAAATAGTGACATTTCCACTATGATTCAATCCATGGGAGGAGATAATATTCCAGGGGCCTATGACACTACCATAAGGGTAGGAAATTGTTTAATACAAGTTGGGAAGTTGTCCCCTAGGCCTCCAATGCTTTTATTCCTAGAAGCTCCTACCTACAAGTCTATTTTGGCACCAATACCAACTACATCAGCAATACATTTACTTGAACCTACATGAGTTCCACTGCCATCAGAGTTGTAAGAGCTTAAGACTCTGGTGTAGGGACTTAGAAATGAATTGGTGACCTTGAAGAGGCAACAATTTTCAAACAATAACCCTTACCAATAGTAAAATCAAAATTATCAGCAACAAAGATACAATTTTCAAGGGTAGAACCAATGGAGTAATGTTAGGCCCTTGAATATCATTAACACCTCAGCTTCAAGTACCTCAAAGGCTATAGTGCCAACTCATAACAATATTTCTCAAGAACAAGATTGGTGTGTCCCATGCAATCAGCCATACAATCAGACCTCATGTCAGAATGGTGAGTTTTCTCAATCCCTAGTAGCACAAGTGGAACCAACAAGATTAAGGCGGCAACAATTTGCAAATGGTTCAAGTCATCCACAAGGAGATACAACTTTTGTGAATTGGTGGGAGGTTGATTTCTATGAAATAAATCAGACAAGTGCAGACAATGTGGCCAACAATACAAGTTCAAAAAGGAGGGCCATAGACCCTAGTGTTTCTTCTACCATAGAAGCTAAAACTCCATAGGCTGTCATGAAGACTACAATGCCAAACACCCCTGATAAGGTGGCTTCTCCAAATAAAGAGTGGGATTTGACTCAAAAGATCATGCAAGGGGAGTCTCTTATAGCTCCTATAATATCAAAATTGGACCTTATTGTTGCAAAGGTCCCTAATAAGGCTGCTATTTCCTTTAATATTGTTGAACAAATGAAAAGGGCCAGCATCAATGTATCTATCTGGGATGCTCTTGCTATCCCATCCCAGAGAGACCTACTTCAAGAAGAAATCAAAGGGATGGATGTTGCAAAAGGAAGTAGTCAAGGTTGCAACTCTTCAATTTCTACTAGCCTGGTGTAGCCTTTGGAGGTAGATAATCCAAAGAAAATCAGTAAACCTCCCCCTTTATATCTATCATTAATCATAGGAGATAAACTTGTTCACAATTGTATGATAGATAGTGGGGCTAGTAGTTCAATTTATGGCACCTAAGGGAATAGTTGACCACCTAGGTATCAAATATGAGCCTATCAAAAGAGGAGTTGTGCAACTTGATAGCACCTCAGTTTAGACTGTAGGAATCATAAAATATTTAAACCTAACCTTGCGTGCCTGCTTGGGTTGTAGTGTGTTGGAAGACATTTCAGTGTTTGACCTCCCCATTTATTTTTCTATTTGTTTATCTAGGGAATTCATTGCTAAGATAAGTGGCTACCTATCTTTTGATTGGTCTCACATGTTGTTTAGGATAAGATATGGCATGAAAGTAACCATTAGGGTTGAGCCTATTGCCAATGATCATATAGAGCCCTATACCCCAAGTCCTATCAATATGAATTCTACTCTCCATGAGGAGAAATAATAAATTTTAGTAAGAGAGCTTGCAACTCAGTTGGAGGAGGTTCCTGATTGCCTACTTGATGAATGGGCAAAAGCATTTCAGTTTGATCCCATTGATGAGATCAAAGACACGAGCCTAGGCACCTATTGTGTCTGTGAGGATGATGCCCCTATCCCCAATCTCTCAAAAGAAGATAATGACATGCATGGGATTTGGGATATGTTATTTGATGGCTTGAGGAACAAAAATGGTGCAAGGGTCAATGTGCTTCTTATTTCTCCAAGTGGGGAGAAATATTACTTTTCTTTTAGACTTCATTTTGGTTGCACTAATAATGTAGCTGAGTATGAAGCTCTAATTTTGGGTCTCCAAACAACACAAAGAAGAGGGATTAAATCCTTAAGTGTGCATGGAGATAGTGAGTTGGTTGTAAATCAAGTCAGAGCTTAGAGTACCACCAAGAACAACCTTCTCAAGTCCTACAAGCATAGAGAATGGGACCTAATTGAAGGTTTTGAGGCCTTCAATATTTCTAGTCTCCCTAGAAATCAGAATAAACATGGTGACCAATTAACAATAGTTGGTGCTCAACATTACATTCCATCTCATGTTGCAGTAGAGAAAGAACAATAGATCAGACTTGTGGTGAGACCTGCAGTGCCTGATAACCAAGTGACTTGGCAAGTCTTTGACTCTAGTGAGTAGATTGTGAGTTTCCTACAAAACGAAGCAGATTTCTCACATCAAATGCAAAGCATACTGCAGGACCAGTATGGGGACTAGATTATGTAGCTAATCTCAAACAAGTTGCCCAAAGGATTGATCACCTTGGAGGGGATCTTCAACACTGACGATCAGATGAAGGGGAGAGCAATGAACCTAGCCACAAAGAAAGGAGACTACAAATCAGTCCCTATATCTAATGGAAGAGATCTCAATTTGGGAAAGGTATGTTCCCAAAGTGATCAGGGTAATTTTTTCAATCTTTGCCAAGAGTATAATGATATTTTTTCTTTTACATATGAGGATCTAAAATGGTTTGACCCTAGTTTAGCTTAGCATACTAAAGAATTATATCCTAATGCTAAGCCAGTTAGACAAAAGCAAAGACCTATAAACCCCAACATTTAACCTTTAATGAGAAAGGAGCTATCCAAGATTATAGAATCTAGCATCATTTTTCCAATCAAGCATTCTTTTTGGGTAGCCAATCTTGTTCTAATTAGGAAGAATAATGGGGAAATCAAATTGTGTATAGACTTTAGGGACCTCAATAGATCCTCCCACAAAGATCATTATCCCCTCCCTTCTATGGAACAAATCTTAGCCAAAGTTAGTGGCTCAGAAATATTTTCATTCTTGGATGGATACTCAAGCTATAATTAGATCCTAGTCCAAGAATTAGACAAATTTAAGACTGCATTTACAACTAAGTGGGGCACTTATGCCTATTGTAAAATTCCCTTTGAACTAACAAATGTAGGTGCAACTTTTCAAAGAGCCATGGATATGGCCTTTAAGGGAGTATTAACAAAATTTATACTAGTATATCTTGATGATATCACTATATACTCCAAGCATGCAACAAACCATTTTTCTCACCTTGAGCAAGTATTCAAAAAATGTAAAGAATACAGTGTGTCTTTGAACCCCAATAAGTGTGTATTTGCTATTGATCAGGACAAACTCCTAGGACACATTGTATCCAAAGATGGTCTGGCCATTTACCCAAAGAGAGTGGAAGCCATTACATCTCTTCCACATCCACATCACAAGAAAGGACTTCAAAGCTTCCTTGGAAAGATCAACTTTGTTAGAAGGTTTATTCCAAACCCTGCAGCCTTGGTCAAGCCTCTCATTGCCATGCTCAAGAAGGATTTGCCTTTCAAATGGACCAAGAAGGGAAAGAAGGTTTTGATCAGATCAAGCAGGCCATTACTTAGGCTCCTACCTTAGTAAATCTAAACTATGAGAAGGATTTCATCCTTTATACATTGGGAGGAGATGCAAGTATATATGTTGTCCTAACATAGTTGAAACATGAAGGATTGGAGCAACCCATAGATTTTTTTAGTGAAGGCCTAAAGGACTATGAAATCAAATACAACTATGTGTAAAAGAAAGTCATCACAATGATGAGAGCATTAAAAAAATCTAGGCTCATGCTTTCAAACAACAGGATTCAAATCCTAGTTCCACGTGTCAGTATTAAGGATTTCCTTCTCAACAAGGACATAGGTGACAAAAGAGGTGGATGGATCACTAAGGTCATGGAGTATGACCTTGATATTAAAATTACTAAGTTAGTAAGGGGAAGTGGACTATGTGAGCAGTTCAATTAATCTTTTGGAAAAGATTCAAAAGTCTCCCTCTTGCTGGAGAAAGAAGAACAAATTAAAAACTAGGAAAATGTGCAGCCTGACTAGTTCCAAAATATTATTGCCTTCCTAAGGGGTGGAAGCTATCCTCCTCACTTTGATAGAACCAAGAGGAGACATCAAGTTGGAGTCCATCCCCTCTTTGGTGGATGGGATTTTGTTTAAAAGAAACCTAAATGGTGTTCTTATAAGGTGCATCCATGGGGATCAGACCAATAGACTGCTAAAAGAATTTCATAATGGACCCTTAGCAGGCCATTTCTTAGCAAGGAACACAACCATAAAAATCATGAGGGTGGGCTATTATTAAGCATACTTATTTGCTGATGCCCACAAGTGGGTCAGGAAGTGAAAAGAATGTGCACTCATTGCAGGAAAACAAAATTAGCATCTTTGCCCATTCATCCCATCTCTGTTGATCAACCTTTTGCACAATGGGGGCTTGATTTTATTGGCCTTATCAATCCAGTATCAAGTGCAGGCCACAAATGGATTTTGGCTGCCACATACTATTTCACAAGGTGGATAGAGTTTATTTCTTTGAAGGATACAACATAAAATTTAGTGGTTCAATTCCTCGAGGGGATTGCAACCAGATTTGGAGCTCCTTCCACCATTATATTAGACAATGCTAGAGCCTTTGTGGGATACTAGATAAGTCTATGGGTAGCCCAGCATGATGTATTTTTTAAAACATCATCTAATTATTATCCCAAAGCAAATGGTTTAGCTAAGTCCTCTAACAAAAATCTCATCAGAATCATCAAGAGGACTCTTGAAGACAATCAGAGGTTATGGCCCCTCAAGTTGGGAACAACCATGTGGGCTGATAGAATTACTCCCAAAAGAGCTTTGGGAAACTCACCTTTCATGCTAGTATATGGAAGGGAAGCAAGACTTCCCTTATCCCTTGAGTTGTCATCTCTAGACCTAGCACATCAGTTGGAGGTCCTAGAAAATGATGCCTTATCAGTCAGGTATGATAAACTTATAGAGCTAGAAGAGATCAGAGAGAAGGCCAAGAAAACCTTAAATGTCCATTAGGGACAGGTAAAGAAATATTTTGACAAAAGGCCATTTTTTAGGGCCTTATAGGCTGGAGATTTTGTCCTAAAATGGGATGCTGACAAAGAAAAACCTTTGAGGCACTCAAAGTTTGATGCTATATGGAGTGGTCCCTATGTGATCACAGGATTAAAAGATGCAAATTCCTTCAACCTAACCAGGGTAAATGGTGAGGACCTCTCCATTGCTATCAATGACACACATCTCAAAGCACATGCTTAGGTGTTTTGCATCCCTTTTGTAAATATTGTGGGTATCTGTAATTTATGTTCTTCTTCTTTCCATAAGTGCCCATGTGCAAGTTAGTCTCTTTAGATTGGCCAAAATTTTGATCTTTAATGGATGTAGGGGGTTTCTCTTTTCTGTCCTCCTTTTGTGACTCTATGCCCAATGGATACTCTTCATACATCTAGTCTTTCTCTAAGCAAGCTTAGGGATCCCTCTGAGTCACCAAAATGTTTACCCTTTTCTATCAACTTATCGACAGATCCAATATGAGAAATTCAAAGAAGTTTTGCATAACCTACGTGTTATGCATACCAAGATGTCTTGCATAACCTTCGTGTTATGCACATTTTCTAAAGATAGGAGTCTTTTGCCTTAACATATTTTTATAGCTCCTCCCTTTCTATTTTTGAGTCAAATTCTCTAGCTAGTCAAAGTCATTTAGGGTGACCGGACGAAGGGTCCCTTATCATCATCGGGTCAGTCTCTACATTAATTTTTTCTGGCTTACGATTGATGTTGGCGGTGGTCAACTACTCAGGACTCGACAAGGTGATATTCCCTCTCCTGCCGATTGTCAAGTTCCCTTTTTTTTGTGCCCTAGTAGATAGTTTGATGTTGAGGTGGCAACTACTCAGGGCTCGGGGGGTCAAGGTTCTTGGTTTAGTCAAGTGCAGAGTTCGTCGGGCTCTGGCAGGTGGTTGTTGACATGGTCCTCCTGGTGGGTGCTCGGGGCTCGACCGAGTGTGCCTTTTTACCTACCTAAGTGCTGAATTCCTAAGCAATGTTCTACATGTCTAGGCATCTTATGCTTCTTGAGGCTTGATGAGGTGAGGTTCTTAGCCTGACTGAGTGCCAAGCTCTCCTAGATCTCTGTGTGGTGTTGACATTTTAGTGGGCCTAGGTCTACATGGCATTTTTTGTGGTAGGTGCTTGGGCCTCGATGAGGGCCCTCTTCCTATTGTTGGAAATGTGCCTCTAATTCACTTGACATGTTTGGGTTGATTGGGCTAGCCTACACCGATGGACCAGTAGAGTGGAAGATTGCATCGGAGTTATGTCAATGATCCGATGGAGTTGTCTTAGGTGGTCTGAGTTGACATCGGCTATCGGGGGTTCCGGTCTAGAGTTAAGCTGATACTTGATGAAGTCACCTTAGGCGATCGGGTTAATATGTTGAAGGCTATGCTGAAGTCCTGATAAGTCCATCTTGTTCTATCTTGGAGTGCTTCTCTCATTGGGATATCATTGTTGGGCATGATCCGATGAGCTAATGAGACCACTCTCTATTATTAGAGATTGGAGTAACCTCATAGTGCTTGATCCGATGAGCCGATTAGGTCTGCTCTTGTCTATTGGAGATCAAGATAACATCTTACATGCCTTACCAATGACCCGATGGAGTCACCTTTGGTGATTCGGTATCATTAGGCAATTGGCTTTACTATTTGAAAGCTATACTGATGGCCGATGGAGCGGAGACTGGCTGCGGGTGTGAGATCAAACCGAGATCCAAAAAGGTTAACTCTCGGACACTAAGGATGTGACTGTCGGTGTATTTGAATATGAACTGACCCAACTCCCTAATGCATGTGGGATAATTGATTTTCCATGAATGTAGAGCGACACAGGCAGACGGTTAGACTTCAAACCAATTTTTGCAGTTGCTCAGATGAACATTCAACTAGTTTGGTATTTGAAGTCAAACATGAACCAAATGCAAGGTTACGAATCAGAATAGCTACTGTGCGATCCGTGAAGTAGTTTTATTCGAATGTTGAATGTTTCAATCTGGAACGATTGTATGATAGAGTGAAGGAAGTTTGTAGACTGGACTTTATTGTATTGTTTTTGACATACTGTTAATAAAGTCGATTATCTGTTGGTGGTGGGTTTTTCTCCCGAAATGGTTTTCCCACATTAACTCTATGTGTTATATCTCTATGTTGTTTAATTGTGTTTTCTCATGCTTGTGCCATATTCTGTAAATGTTGAAATTTTGTATACACTAGTCTATTTCTCCCCTACAAATTTACATTAGGAAAGCGAATTTTTGCACTTGCTTTCCTTACAAGTGGTATTAGAGCTTGGCCCATTTTGTTATCCTTGTTGGGTAGGGTTGGTTTTTTGTGTCAGTTCTGTTTTAGTGGGAGTCTTGTAGAGTGTCTACTTGTTTTACAGTTTGAGATGGCGAGCACCTCAAGGCACATAAACATGGAGAATTTTAATGGTTCTAGTTTCGAACAATGGAAAATCAAGATGGAAGACTTGCTAGTTGATAGAGATCTCTGGGGTGCTATGACTGCAACTTCTAAGCCTTTAGGCATGAAGCAAGAAGATTGGGATTTAGCCAACTAGAAGGCAAGGGGTCTAATCAAGCTATGTTTTGCTGATTTTGCTGTGTTAAACGTCCATGAGGAGAGGACTACACATCTTCTCTAGAATAAGTTGGGAGATATTTATCAAGGCAAATCCTTGGTGAATAAACTTCTCTTGAGGAAGAAGTTGTACTCTTTGAAGGTGGATGCAGAAACACCATTGGCAGATAACTTAAATGCATTCAACATGGTTCTTGCATAGTTAACTTTTGTTGTTGTGTCCATCCAATAAGAGGAATGTTGCATGTTGTTGTTGTGTTTTTTGCCTGACTCTTGGGAACACTTAGTGATGGCTATCGGTAGTAGTACGACCTAGTTCAAGGTGGATACTGTGGTTAATACTCTTTTGTCAGAAGAAATGAGAAAGAAGTCTTTTGAGATGAAAAAAGATGCACTCTCTGTTTGAGGCAAACCGAAGGACAAAGATAAGAAGAAAGGAAAGAATTCCAAGTCTCAAGAGAGATTTAAATCTCCAGGCAAGAATTCATAGGTGAAGTGTTGGAACTGTGGGAAAAAAGGGCATATCCAAAAGGATTGCAAGGAGGAGAAGAAGAAGAAGTATTCTGACACTAAATCTTCTCAGAGTGATGCAGATGCTTTTGTAGTAGCCCTGGGAGTACCTACATCAGATGACACTTGGTTGGTAGATTCTAGCGCATCTTTTCACATGACCTCCCACAAGGAGTGGTTCTCAAAATATGAAACATATGCTGGTGGAAAGGTATATTTATCTAGTGATTCTACATTGGAGATTGTAAGGAGAGTCAGAATTAAAATTTGATTTCCAAATGGTAGAGTGAAGGGGATCAATGGAGTTCTTCATATACCAGGTTTGGAAAGAAACCTTCTCTTTGTAAGTAAACTTAATGATGTTGGAGTACAAGTTACATTTGTGTCTAGTGGTTGCAAGATGACTAGAGGTTCCATTTTATTGGCAAAGGGTGATCACATTGGTATATTGTATAAGTTAAATGCTGAATCTATATGGTGTAATGTAACTTCTGAAAAGTTTGTTAAGACAACTGTAAGGATGCAAAATGCTAATTCATTGGAAGCTAAACTTCCTACTAAGAAAACAATGCTCTGGTATAATAGGTTGGGCCACATAGGTGAAAAAGGTTTAAAATCCTTGAAGAATAAGAATCTGGTTGAAGGTCTAGATGATTGTAGTTTTGAGTTTGATTTATGCGAACACTGCATATATGGAAAACATAACCATGTTCAGTTTTATTCTAGTTCTCATAAGTCTTTTGATATTTTGGATTATATTCACTTTGATGTGTTTGGTCTAGTGGATGTACCTTCTTTGTCTGAGTTTAAATACTATGTATCTTTTATAGATGATTATTCAAGAAGGGCATTTGTGAACTTTCTTAAAAGTAAATCAGAAGTGTTCAGTCGGTTTAAGGAGTTTAAGAACTTTGTTGAAAATCAGACTGGGAGAAAGATTAAATGTTTAAGAACAGACAACAATGGTGAATTTTGTAGTGCAGATTTAGACAAGTACTGTGTTGATCATGGAATTAAGAGACATAAGACTGTACCTTACACTCCATAGTAGAATGGAGTTGTAAAAAGGTTGAATCAGTCCATAATGGAGAAAGCAAGAAGCACGTTGAGTGGAGCTATGCTGGAACAAAATTTTTGGGCTGAAGTAGTTGCTATAGCGTGTTACTTGCTAAATTGTTCTCCTACTTTAGCATTGGTTGATAGAACACCTATGGAAGCATGATTTGGTAAGAAATCTTCTTTAAGGCACCTTCATGTTTTTGGTGCAGAGGCATATGCTCATGTGCCTAATGTTAATAGATCTAAATTGGATAACAAAGCAGTGAAATTTATCTTCATTGGCTATGGAGTTGGTGTGAAAGGATACAAACTTTGGAATCCAGTGACTGGTAAGGTTGTATACAATAGAAGTGTGATTTTTCATGAGTTGAAGCCTATGTCACTAGATCATAATATAGAAAAGAAAGGAGAAGCTGAGGTTGAAATTCCTCCAGCCAAAGAAGAGTCTCCAGAGATACCTGAAGATGAGGAGAGCTCAAGCAATTCAAGTAGTTCTAAAGAAGAACATGATGATGAGCCTCCTATGGAACCTCAAGAAGCCCCAACACGAGAGTTGAGAAGATCTACTGGAGAGAGGTAGAAACCTAATAGGTATACACCTAATAAGTATAGTCATTCTATGTTGAATGTTAATTGTGCTTATGCTTTACTTGCAGATACTAATGAGTGTAGGATTGTCAAAGAAGCAATTGAAATGCCTGATTCAGATTCCTGGTTGGAATCCATGAATGATGAAATGTCATCATTGGATAAAAATGGAACTTGGGATTTGGTTCCATTTCCTAAAGGCAAAAATCCTATAGGCAGCAAATGGGTGTTCAAAAAGAAGTATGGTCTAGATGGCAGTATTGACAAATACAAAGCAAGACTGGTTGCAAAGGGGTATTTGCAAAAATAAGGTATTGACTATGGGGAAATCTTCTCTCCTTTAGCTAAGCTGGCATCTATTAGATTTCTCTTGTCACTTGCAGCTACGTATGATTGGGAGATTGAATAGATGGATGTGAAGAAAGCATTTCTTCATGGTGACCTTGAAGAAGAAATTTATATGTCCCAGCCTGAGCATTTTGTGGGAAAAGGTAAAGAACATCTAGTATGCAAACTCAAGAAGTCTCTGTATGGTTTAAAATAGTCTCCCAGAATGTGGTATCAAAAGTATGATACAATTTTTTTGTCCTTGGGATTTGTGAGATCAAAATAAAATCATTGTGTTTACTACAAAATTGATGGTGATAGGATTCTTATCATAGCTTTGTATGTAGATAACATGTTGTTCATAGGAAACACAAAAGATATGATCTCAGTTTTTAAATCTCTTCTTTCTATGAAATTTGAAATGAAGGACTTAGGACCAGCAAATTACATTTTGGGAATGGAAATAAAAAGAGATAGATCTAAGAGGAAAATTTGGCTCAGCCAGAGGAAGTATATAACCAATGTTCTTGACAGATTTCATATGTCTGATTGTAAATCACAGGTTGTTCCCATCTTGTAGGGAACTAAGTTGTCTATGTTTGAGAGTCCAAAATCTCCAAAAGAGATTGAAGACATGAAAAATGTACCTTATGCAAGTTCTATAGGCAGTCTAATGTATGCTATGGTCTGTACAAGACTAGATATTGCCGAACCAGTGGGAGTACTTAGTAGGTTTATGTCGAATCCAAGGAAACCACACTGGGATGTTGTAAAGAGAGTATTTAGATACCTAAAGGGTACTTCAGACCTTGCATTATGTTATCATGGTAATCTGAAGGATTCAAAGAGAACTCTTAGCATTTAAGGTTATACGGATTCTAATTGGGTACGGGATATTGAAAGCAGGAGATCCACTAGTGGATATGTTTTTGTCCTGAATGGTGGAGCAATTAGTTGGATGAGCAAGTGGCAAGTTGTAGTCGCTTTGTCCACTACAGAGGCAAAATACATGGTGGCCACACATGCTTGTAAAGAAGTAGTTTGGCTTAGGCGTTTGAGTTCAGATATTGGTTTTGATGCAGGGCAGGTTGAAATATGGAGTGATAGTCAGAGTGCCATATGTTTAGCAAAGAATCCTACTTTCCATGCTAGGTCAAAGAATGTTGACATTCAGTATCACTTTGTTCGTGACATGCTGGAAGATGGAAAATTTTATCTTAACAAGGTAGACACTCTAGAAAATATTGCAGATGCCTTGACGAAACTAGTGAGCACACACAAGTTAAGGTGGTGTTCAAATTCTAGGGGTCTTCATACCCATGTCTCTCAGTAATGTCTGAAATGGTATTCAGTCCAGTGAATTCCTCATCAAGTGGGAGTTTGTTGGAAATGTGCCTCTAATTCACTTGACATGTTTGGGTTGATCGGGCTAGCCTACACCAATGGAACAACAGAGTCAAAGACTACATCAGAGTTGTGTCGATGATTCGATGGAGTTGTCTTAGGCGGTCTGAGTTGACATTGGTTATCGAGGGTTCTGGTCTGGAGTTAAGTCGTTACCCGATGAAGTCGCCTTAGGCGATTAGGTTGGTATCGGCTATCAGGTTAATATGTTGAAGGTTGCGCCAAAGTCCTAATAAGTCCATCTTGTTCTGTCTCGGAGTGCTTCGCTCATTGGGTTAGCATTGTTGGGCTTGATCTGATGAGCCGATGAGACCGCTCTTTGTTATTGGAGATCAAAGTAACCTCACAGTGCTTGAGCTGATGAGACGATGAGGTATTCTCTTGTCTATCGGAGATCAAGATAACATCTTACATGCCTTACCGATGACCCGATGGAGTCACCTTTGGCGATTGGGTATCATCGGGCAATTGAATTTACTGTTTGAAATCTATACTGATGGCCGATGGAGCGGAGACCAACTGGGGGTGTGAGCTCAAACCAAGATCCAAAAAGGTTAACTCTCAGACACTAAGGATGCAATTGTTGGTGTATTTGAATATGAACCAACCCAACTCCTTGATGCATGTGGGATAATTTATGTTCCATGAATGCAGACTGACGTAGGTAGATGGTTAGACTTCAAACTTTTGGTGCAATTGCTTAGATGAACGGTTGACCAATTTGGTATTTGAAGCCGAACGTGAACCAAATGTATGGTTACAAATTAGAATAGCTATTGTGCGATCCATGAAGTAGTTTGATCCAAATGTTAAATGTTTCAATCTGGAATGATTGTATGACAGAGTGAAGGAAGTTTGCAAACTGGACTTTATTGTATTATTTTTGACATACTATTAATAAAGTCAATTATCTGTTGGTGGTGGGTTTTTCTCCCGAAAGGGTTTTCCCACGTTAACTCTGTGTGTTATATCTCTATGTTGTTTAATTGTGTTTTCTCATGCTTGTGCCATATTATGTAAATGTTGAAGTTTTATATACACTAGTCTATTTCTCCCCTACAAATTGACATTAGGAAAGAAAATTTCCACACTTGATATCCTTACACCTATCTAGTTGAGTGCCAAGTTCATTGGCAATGATTTTGTTGGGTCTGGCCTATGTTGATGCAGTGACGACCGTCGGATTCTCATTAAGCCCAATCGAATGGTTAGGATATAACTTTTTTTTGGCCTCTTTTGACCCTTTTGACATGATCACACATGTCCATTTTTGTGTGTGCTCACATATCTGATGGCCAAGATTCAAACTTGTAGGCAGATAGAGTTTTGACTGCTTTACAGGAGACTAGGATGCATAACACAAAGGTTGGCTATTGAGGCCCGATTTTTTTATCGGATTCACTCCAAATATCCAATCTCAACACTATTACTCTAGACGTGATCCTTGCAAGTTGATTTTGATGTTGCCATGCTCATTAAATGCAGAATGAAGACTATTTCTCTTGCAAATGCCATCTCAAACATGTTGTTCATGGAGTTTTCTCTTTACTGTAGGGATTTTTACTTTTCTCTAAGAGATGGACACTTTCTTAGGCTATACTCACACACCATCAGATCATTCTCTAATCTTATTTCCCTTTGAGATATATTTTATAATCCAACCCTGGGGTTAGGGTTTCCAGCTGGGGTTTTCTTTTTTGGAGCTATGCCTCAACTATAAAGGCAATTTTGGTATCTTTCTAAAAGGATTTTTTTTTCTATTGTAGAAATTTATTCTTCTGCACTTGTAAATGTTGCCTTCCCTTCATATGAATAAAATTTTCCTTTTTTGCCTTCATTCAATTATTGCAATCTGTGTAAGGTCTTACCTCTTTGTATGAATTCTTTTCAATTGTTTTACTTAGCATAGTTATGTGTGTTGATCCTTTTGTGGATGACATATGTGAACTAAATCAGT
This sequence comes from Cryptomeria japonica, assembly GCF_030272615.1. Lineage (NCBI taxonomy): Eukaryota > Viridiplantae > Streptophyta > Pinopsida > Cupressales > Cupressaceae > Cryptomeria > Cryptomeria japonica. Next base: position 138,350,970 of record NC_081412.1, on the reverse strand, counting down.
TCCTCTTGCTCTCCTATAGATTTCCAACCTCCACTTTGTTGGTATTATGGATGTGTTGCATTAGTTTTGTCATTGATGTCAACACTTATCCTTCTAGAGATCTACATTGTTGATTTAGCATTATGGTTATATTGGTTTACTGTTGAACCGACACATTGTGCTCACCGGCAAGGTCAATGACTTATGCACAGTCATTGGTATATGCTCATTGACAAGTTATATGGTTCACTGGCATGGATGATGACTTGTTATCATCTGGAGATCACTTGATTATGTCAAAGACATGGTTTTGATGTTTTAGTTATTGGTCTAATTGGGTTGACATATTTGTTGTTACCAATAGATTGGTCTAGGTTATGGACTAGTATGCGTTATCTATTCCAGATCAGCACAGAACGTTATGGAGATGTTTTATTGATTGAATATTGTTGTAAATGTATTGAGTTGACATGTTGTATCATATCAAGAATTATTTGTAATTGATTTAATTGTAATATTCTTAGTAGGCCGACCTACACATTTGGTCTTAGGTTTTGTATATATGTAAGATCTCATTTGTGAGATGAGAGACAAGGATATGGTTATGGTATGGTATTGTAACATGTTTTGTACAAATATTGAAGAACATATGAGAAGACCATAGAGAAGGTTCAAGGAAGGTTTGAAGGTGTTTAGCAGAGCTTAATTGATACTGAATCTAGTAATGGAGATGCTATTTTGAGCAGTAGATTATTCTAGGATTTAACCATCCTACTGTAGTCATTGTGACTCCCATTTGAGCAGTGTGCTCTAGGCAGTTGGCCTTTTTGCATGTCCAGACCCCATTTGTATACACATACTATTTGTAGTAGTATCATTTTATTGTGGGTAAGATTTCCCATCGTGGTTTTTCCCCTTACAAGGTTTCCACGTCAAAATCTCTATGTTATGTGTTATGGTTGTTGTTTCTCTTTCTGTTTCATGCATTAAGTTTCACCGGTATTGATATTAACTATTAATCTATTAACTGGCAATAAGTTTGGTTTACCGGTATTAAGTATCAAGTTTTATTATGTTATAATTGGGTTGAAATTCATTGACAACTGATTCACCCCCCCTCTCAGTTGCCTTCCAGTTCCTAACACACTCTTTTCTTAGGAAGTCAATTGGGATAGAATCTTGTGCATACATTGGGTGGTTTTACTTGTGTTTTGTGCAGTTGCAAGTAGTAAGATCACATTCCAGCTAGGTGCAAACCTTTTCCCCTCTTTCTCCATTTTCCCTCTCAAAATCACTAGATTAGGCTCTATTGCACTCAATATTGACAAGAAGCCAACCTTCTCTAGAGACTCAACCCGACTTCTGCAAGTCCCACACTTGAGAGTTTGTTTCCATGTTTCACAAGGTTGTTGATCAAGCCTAGTCATCATAGGGTGCAAACTTTTATGACAATAGGTCCTATTATGGCTCATGGGTTTTTGCATTGTGACAATTCATCTGGAAAAAGTGTTTTTAGGTCAACTGATTTTGTGTTGCATGTTTTACTTGCACATCAGCCAATTGTTGATCTTGGAGGGTTTTCACCACTATGTGTGTGTTGTTTGGGACTACATTGTATGTGTACGTTAGGAAATAGGAAATCATCACAAAACAAGATAAACATAATAGCTCAATCACAAAAGCATTCATTGCAATGAATCTATCCTAAGACACACTCAATAAAGACATGAAATAAAAACATTCAAAAGCAAAGACATATGCAAACCAATAGAAGATTTGAATGCTCCTTCATGCGGCTTCATTGTTCTTCTTTCCTCTTCAAATGGTTGTGTTGTGGATCTCACCTACAATTGCACACACAATTTGAAAGCAAGTAGATGGGATTTTTGATCAAGAGTACTAGAAGTGTAAATTTGATAATCTGATTATCAATTATTAGCCTTGATTGATGAAGATCATCTAATTTATAGATAAATTGGAGAAATGACAAGATTAGCATGATAGTGATTTGAATGGAAATTCAAATCAAGAATAGCAAAATTATGACATGTCTATGACAAATTGCTATGCAAGGGTTTATGATAATTTATGACAAATTTCTATGCAAGGATTTATGACAATTTATGACAAATTTATATGCAAGGAATTTTATGACAATTTATGACAAATTTCTATGTCATTCCCATGAATTTAGGAGAGAAATAGGAGGAAATTGAAATTAAGAATTAAGAAATTAGAAAAATTAGAAAAATAGGAGGAATTAGGAAAATTAGGAATTAATAAATTGATGAAAATTAGAAATTAGGTAAATTAATTAATAATTTGTCATTTATTAATTAATTCACAAAAGAGGAATAATTAGCCAATTAAATGAACATTTAATTGCAATGAGAAGACTTAGGATAAATAAACAATTTATTAATCCTAAAGGAAGAAATGACACACACAAGGTTAAATGATTAAATCACGAAACCCTAGAAGATGAATTAGGAATGCAAAGACGACAATTAGGTCTTGATTGAAGATAATTGATATCGATCATGATTTTGATTTTGGATTGATAAATGACCAATGTGATAAATGATTTGATTGATAAAATGCACCAATTGACAAGGAACAATGACAAATTGATCCAAATTGACATATTTGAGACAGACAACGATCGATGACAAATCGATCGCAAAATGACAAGATCGAACAAGATGACAAGAGTTGATGATAAATAGATTGCAAAATGACAGGATTGAAAATGACCACGATCAATGACGAATTGATCGCAAAATGACAAGATCGAACATGACAACGACCGATGACAAATTGATCATTAAACGACAAGATTGAAGGATTGATGATAAATTGATCACCAGATGACAAGATTGATAAGAGGACAACGATCGATGACAAATTGATCACAAGATTGACAGGAGGACAAAACCCTAATTAGGATTGACGATGTCCAAAATGATGACAAATAAGCACGCACATTGATGCAATAGGATAAGATCGATTAAAATCATGACTGGATAGTGTTGTCGACAAGACCAAATTCGAGAGCGAGATAAATGAAGAATGTAGAAGAATGACTCGATGTTTGCAAATGATAAAGACCAAGTACGAATCATAGGAGAAATGTTAATGCGACGCAAAAACCTAAAATGAGGCAATGCGCAAATGTTAAAGTATGACTCCGCAAGCGTTGACCATTTTTAGGTGTCTACATTTTGCCCCTCTTTCAGACAATGCGATTTTAAGCATTGTTTCAAAGAACTTAATGAAAATGCCCTAGACAATAATAAGTACATATGCATGCCCCCTTGAGGAATTGGCTGGAAATGTCGAGAAAAGAGGCCAATTGATCGATAAAAATGATAGGATCGAACGGACTGACAATCGGATACCGGATACATGAAGGACAAGCAATTGAAGATGCAAAAGACCGCGACCAACATAAGATGGAGAGGATGCACGTCCATCTATGGACTGACAAAGAGCTATAAATGAGGCCAAGAGAGTGAAAATTGCTCATTTGCACTAGACAAAGAGGAGGATTTGTTGCTCTGGACAAGGACACTTGCAGATAGATGGCGAACATTCCAATGGTGGATCACCTCGGGGAACGTGTATGCACATTAAGATGACTGGATGATGCAGAAGCAGTGATACGGATCTCAAATACCCATGTTTTCAATTTCATGAATTTTGATTGCTTGCGGGACATTGCGGGGCCCACAGGGGATGCAGAAAAGGACTCCTGCGCTTGTGTAGGGCAAATCCTGCGCTTGTGTAGGGAGACACAGGCGCAGGTTACCTGACACAGGCACAGGTTACCTTACACAGGCGCAATTGTGCAATGCAAACCCTAATTTTGGTCAAAATGACATGCAAATGATCCGGAAAGGGGGGACAAGGATAGGATAGGTCAGATTAGATGAAAAACACCCTGATTAGACATGAAAATGAGGAAATTGAACCCGTAGGAGCAAACCCTAAAACTAACAAAATTTGCCCCAATTGTGATGTAGAGTCAATAGTATCCATTGATCACACGGGAAAACCGACCAGATTGCTTTATGCTACGACATAGACTCAGGAGCACAGAGAGAGATACCTTAGCAAGACTTGGGATATACTATGTCACATTCATGCCCAAGATTAGGGTAAACATAGGACTACTTACCGCATTGGCAGAGCGATGGCATTCAGAGACTTCCTCCTTCCATCTGGCAATTGGAGAGGCGACAGTGACACTGGAGGATGTATGGCGTATCCTCCGCATTCCGATTCATGGAGAGATGATAGAGTATGACCCAGTGATAGGGAGAGGCGCACTGTGCAAATTATTTGAGTGCGACGTAGATGATCAGGATATCATCGAGAGAGAGATTGGCTGGGAGACTATGGCATCAGAGTATGATCGACGATACGTGGTGATAGCCGTGGTGATAGCATGTCTACTAGTAGGAGATAGACGAGGACATGGATTCCCTATTGGATGGGGAAGAGTGCTAGAGCGGATGGCGACAGAGGGGACAATGTACGCATGGGGACCATGTGTACTGGCTATGCTATATTTTTAGCTGCATCAGATAGCATATCAAGGAGTGCAGACATTGAGCTGTGGAGTCACACTGCTACAGGTATGGGCATTTGAGCACATAGCCATATGTCGATCGATTACAGATAGACAGGTAGTACCACACCGACCATATGTGTATTGCTATGGTGGAGCACTGAGACAGGGTCCTTTTGGATACATATTGTACTGGTGACATGAGCTAGACCAACTGAGAGAGTTCATATGGAGGCCATATCGTGATTGCCCGGGATGGTGAGATGACAGTGAGGAGTTACCATATTGTAGATAGGAGAGGTACCTAATTGAGTGACCAGTGAATCGCCAGAGAGTAATTGAGTTGTACCTGCCAGAGAGAGTTAGACGATAGTTTGGAGAGAGGCAGGATGTACCCAGGAGGATTGCACACTTTGCCCGATCTCACAGAGAGACGAGTCAGTGGGGGAGTATGATTCAGCCACACACAACATATGCAAACTTTTCACAACTACAGCAGAGACAGTGGGATTGGAGATCAGATGTGGCAGACGCCGGGACGATAGATGAGTATGAGAGATGGTTTGCACAACGACGGCCAGTGCCATTGAAAGATCTGGATATTCCAGTACTGAGGTGATAGGAGGACTTCCCACTCATAGGAGAGGAGGAGGGAGATGATGAGGATGAGGGCGGGGATGAGGAGGATGATGAGGATGAGCCCAATTCAGGCAAGCATGAGGCATTATAGGACATACCCATAGAGCCAGAGACAGCTAGGACAGAGGAGATGGAGATATTCAGGGCTACCATAGCGAGTCAGTAGGATCACATTGAGACTTTAGAGAGACAGCAGGATCAGTTCAGAGTGGAGATAGCTAGACTCACAGCGACTCAAGATGCAGCGATTGCTCAGGCATAGCGAGAGGAACAAAGAGTCACTGAGTATATTGGCTCGATTCAGGATGCCAGTGTATGGGAGCTAGGACAAATGTTGGTAGAGACCGGAGAGGAGATACGCCATTGGAGGACACTATATGAGAGTGCAGTTCCACCAGAGTAGAGAGCACCTTCATATCGGGCACGATCAAGGACAGAGAGCAGGGCATGCTCTCGGAGGTCATTCAATAGCATGGGGGTGAGTGGACCTATGAGACCACCACAGCCAGGACCAGGAGGGACATCATCTGCAAGACCTTGCAAGGATGAGGAGGATAGAGGGAGCACCCAGTGACAGAGGCACATGCTCCTTAGATAGATAGTGGACATTATGTAGTTTGACATTTTGTAGTCAGCCTACGGGCCATACTTAGGACAGACAGTCTGATTTTGTACTCCGATATTATTGTGACATATGATATGATATGCATCGATATGATGAGATGCAATATGTTATGACTTGTGTTATTTTCCATGTATGGATGACTTATGCATTGTTTATGTACCATGGTGGAACATGTATGGATATATTTTTTTTATGTGTTTTTGATGCATTTATAATATGGAATGAATAAAATGCTTGATATGATGCTTAATGTGATGCAAATGTACTAACCAAATGGATGCAGGATGCAACATATGTGTGCGGGGAAATCAGAGCACTAGACCGAACTGACTATCCGAACTGACGGAAGAAATGTTAGTAAGAAGAAAATGAGATAGAAGACAGTTAAAGATGAAGAAAACTTGCTTGCAGTAATGCACTTTGTAGGTGAGAACCTTTATTTTGATATAGCAAAATGGATGCGTAGCATCATGGCATTGAAGGCCAGAGCTGAAATGCAACCCTTTTTGCAAAAGACAGACACATCACAGACAAACAACAATCACAATCAAGAAAAGGACCATGATCCATCCCAGTCACTCTAAATCACTCAGTGACATCATCGAGCAACATAGGAACATGACCGAAGCCAAAGATAAATCAATAAAAAGATAAGATGCACAACAAATCAAACAAACATCTTGATCTTCATCGTCAAAAGTTGAAAGTGTTGATAGGATGATCATGCTGTCTAGTTTCAGGGAATGTGGTACCCTGTCTAAGACAAGACATCGTCTGGTTTCGAGTATACCACACCCTGTATAAGACCCATGATAGTAGAGACAAGGACAAATGATTTTGAGGTTGATTGATATGACAATTTTGATTAGTTTGAATGTCTGGTTGGAGTAAAAAGTTCATCTTGTTAATGCGTGAGTTCATTAAAGCACAGTGTACGATTGTGTGTCATTGGATGTATGCTCAGTGATCTGTCTATGCACAAAAAGAGATCCGATATTGACAAAATGCGTGTTTTTGGATTTTAATGTTTTGAAATGTTTTTGTTCTTTTTTTCAAGACTTTTTATGATTTTTAGGGATTGTCATTTTTTCAATTTTTAGATACTGTTTTCAGGACTTTTTTCAATTTTTTTTAGGGAGTTTTTTCAGGACATTATATGATTTTTTTTATTTTATTTTTTTCAGGACATTTTTCAATTTTTTATGATCTTTCTTCAGGACATTTTTCAATTTTTTTTTTTTGAATTATTTTTCAGGACATTTTTCAATTTTTTTATGATCTTTTTTCAGGACATTTTTAAACTGTATGATTTTGCCCCCAGTGTCTAGCAAGGCAAGGAATGTGACAGATGAATAAATAGGCATACTGAAATGATGGTGGATAGAGGGAAGACAAAGGCCTTTTATTATGGAGACAATGCGGATGCAATTTCCAAGGGCTATTGCATGATGGGACAAGAGACTGGATATGACAATGTAAAGCAGGAACATGGCATGAGGGACATGTCAAGAGGTTTTTGAAACTATGTTTAAATTTTGCATCCTTATGTCAGATCAAGATCAAGGAATGAAAAAGAGTGTATGGATAGTGATAAGATATGGATAGGATAAGCAAGACCAAGAATGGATAAGGGACATGGACTGAAGGTCGGGATTGGCTAAGGGATAGTGGCAAAAAGTTGCAATAAGATAGGGAATATGGATGAAGGGTTGAAATAAGCAAATGGATAAAGACCAAAAGCTATGATGGCCTAAAATCTGCAAACAAGATGCATGATGCTCATGACGATCCTCAGCCTTGTCAAGATCAAAGGTGGAAAGAGGAAATGGACATGAGGGACAATAGGATATGAAGGGTAATGACAGGGGTTCGATAGGATAATGAAGGAGGAAATTTGCTCCCAAGTGTGGTGTGCAAGAAGTTCATAGACTACACATGACGCCTGTTTGCCAGGTTTTCATCACGGTACTTGCCCAAGGCGCCTGTTTGCCAGGTTTTCACCAGTGGACGAATTATTTTTGCTTTACTTTTTTTTTTCTTTTGTCTTTTTTTTTTTTTTGCTTTTTGATTTTTTTCAACTTTTTTGGACACATGATAGGGGATGGAAGAAGGACTCAAGCGTCTTTTTGCTTGGATAGTAGCCTTGAAAAAAAAATGGACCATGACCTTTAAAAGTATGCTCAAAGACGTTGGTAGGATGAGGACATGGAAAAAGAGATGAAACTAAGGCAAGGATTTATGGAAAGGATGGGATCAAAGGGATCGAAGGATGGAAAATATGCATTGGATAATGGATAGGGTATTGGAAGAATTAGGCTTGAGTGGATGGAAATGTTGGCAAGATCGACATTGGCACACACCTTGAGGGGTGATGGATTGATGGAGGAAAGACATATTTTGGATATTGAGATTTTGACGAAGGAAAGGCTATGGATTTTGGGACATAAGAGCCCAAAATGGATGATGAAGGTGATGGAGGAATAGATTTGGGAGGTTTGGATGGAGGAATAGCAATTGTAGATGCCAATTTTGATGTTTCTTTAGGCTTTGGTGCTTCAAGGAGTTGCTTAGGGATCCACATGGTTTTTGATTTTTCATGCTTTTGTGATTCCTTGGAGTGCATTGCTTGCACAAGGGATTTAGGAACCCATATAAATTTTGACTTTGCTTTATTTTGCTCAGTGGGCCTTTGTGGCCTTTTGGATATTTCTTTTTCTTTATAGATCATATTGTTCTTTGCTTTGACATGTTGATTATATTGGACATGTTGATCCTTGAATACATATGGATTGCTAGACTTATGATGCTTATGCTTGGCATCCAAATTGCTTCGAAGATGGAATGAATGTCGGTGTGGATGGGAATGATATGGAGGCATGTGGGATGGATGGAAGGTTCTCCAAGATGTGTGCCTTTGCTGATGTTGCATAGGAGATGGAGGGATATAGGGACCTAGAATGGATGGAAGCGATGATGGGGAAGGTGGACATTTGGATTTTGACTTTGAAGGGATACCAACGCCTTGAGTGTGAGCTCTGTAGCCATGACCCTTAAGATCTTCTTTCATATTGAGGGGTTCTTTCTCATGAAGGTCTACTCCTTTGCCTTTATGAATATCTTGACTTTTAGGATACTCTTTTCTTTGGGAAGAAGACGTGAGTCCATTATGAGGTGGATATGATATGACAGAAATAATGAGATCTTGAAGTGGATTGGATTTCACCAAAGTGGAAGAACCATTATGCATGTCAAGGGTTCATGAACATCTTGCACTGACACGTTAGAATCATGAGGAGGATTAGGATCATGAGGGGGACTAGGATCATGTAGTGGACATGGTTCAATGACAGGCTCTTCAAGAGATGGAATGGGAGAAATAATGGGATCATCAAAAGAAATGTGATCTTGGAGTGTATATGGAGCATTAGGACAAGGAGATGGAGGAACAAGTGAATCTTGTGGAGGATCTGAAGGAATAATTTGATCTTGACAAGGAGGAAGATCATGGGAATCCTCTTTAAAGGTGCTTTGCTCTTGACTTTTAATGGGATCACCGGAAAGGATGGAAGGGATATCTTGATCTTTCTTAGGAAGTGGAATGTCAATGGGATTTGAAAGGACATTTTTTTCATGAAATGGAAGGGGATCGTTTGGGATTGGATGGACTGGGATATCTTGATCTTGCCCGGGGAATGAAGTGTCAATAGGACTTTGGATAGGATGGACAAGAATAGGGGAATCATCATGAGTTTCTGGGAACATGGGGTCCTGGTCAACAATTGGATGGGATGATAAGGTTTCGGGATCTTGATCTTGATTTTCTTTAGGACTCATTTCTTCATGCTCTAAATTATCCTCTTGACATAGGGTTGGACTTTGGATATGCATGGGGGATTTTGGTGAGGTATCAATGCTTTGGCACAAAGGGGATGCACTTTGAACATTTGTGATGGATTCTGACAAGGAATCAATGCTTGAACATGAGGAAGAGAGACTTCGAATGGGGTCCTCTAGAATAGGTAATGGCAATAAAGTGCATGGTGGCATTGGGTCTTGTATTTCTGAAACATGACAAGGATGTGCATCATGAATTGGATTATCTTGGAAATCAATTATGGATAGCCCTTGGCTAATTGCATCCTTGGGTGTATTGTTTGATGAGGACAATATGGAAGGTTCTTGTGAAACTTCTAGAGGTGTAGGGATAGATGCCACTGGAGAGTCAATTTGCTTGTGGGGGGATGAGGCATTGCTAGACATAATTGTATTATCTTGATCTTCCTCAAAGAAATCACTTGGTAGTTTCCTTAAGAGCATTGCAATAAAGCCACCTTTCTTTCGAGGTTTTGACATAGTTGTATCTGGAATTTGAACTTGTTTTTGGTTTGATGTCATGTTTTGATATTGGACTTGGTTCAATTGTTCTGACATGTTTGAAACTTGGGTTGGTGTGTGCTGCAACCTTTGTTTTTGAATGTTTGGTTGTTGTTGTTGACATTGATATGTTGATTGAACTTGTTGATATTCCACCATTGGTTGAACTATTTGTTGACATTGTATAGTTGGTTGGACATATTGTTGAAATTGGACCATTGGTTGTATTGGTTGAAAATCTGATTGATAGTAAACACCTTCTTGTTCTTGTTGTGGAGGCACATAATGTTGAAATTGATGTTGTCTCTTTTCTTGAAATTGTTTCATCATCTCTATTTGTGAGAGGAGAGCTGGTATGTCTGATCGTTCAATAAGAGATCTTACATCAATTGGCTCAATCTTTTGATTTCGACCTAGAAATTTTTTAAACATTTTGGACATTTGTGATCTATTCTTCTCAATGTTTTTCACTTTTTGTTCCAATATCTCCTCTTCTTCAGCTAGTTTCTCCTCTAGTTTTTGTATTTGGAGATTTGTTTCATCATAAAAAGTTTGATCAATGTTGCTTTGTTGTTGGGTTGAATAGAATTGTGATTGCATTGTCGGTTGATATGTCAAAATTTGTTGCATCATTGGTGCTTGGAACCTTGTTTCAATAGACATGTCACTATGCAAATGCAATATTTTTGGAATTTTTCAAGGATAATGTATGATATGCAACTAAATGCAAACTAGATAGACGAGCATGCAATCTATGTTTTTGGTTGTTTTTCAAGATTTTGACAAACTTTTGAATGCAAATCTAAGAGAGGGACCCTTAGGAAATTGGAATGATATCTAGACCTCAAAGGAAAAAAGGACTTAAGTGACAAAAGGACAAATGATAGAGTCTCCCCTATATGCTTGGATACTAAGCTAGGTTTGACCAAATGACATTGATGACAAAAAGACAAAAGGATTTAATAAGGTCTAGATCTCCTAACAATGACTTAGGGTTGTATCAAAGATTTGGATTACTCAAGTATGACAAAACCTAGCTTTGAGACTATATGCAAAAGGGATAATCAATATGCAAGTGACCCTAATATGATATGATAATGACCCAAGCTTAATGAAGAGACCTAGGGTATGCAAATATGAATGACAATGGTATGACTTTAGTGCAAGAGGACATATGCAAATGGATAACCCTTATTGAAAAGAGTATGACTTAGGTGAAACCTAACCTTGGTACTTGACAATGACTTTTGCAAAATGCAACCTAGGATGAACCTAAATGTAAGTGACATGCTTCTTGAGACAAGATCTTGAACAATATTTGACAACCATGTTTGAAAATGAGTTTTTAACTTTGTTGAACCTTTGTTGGATGAATGTCTATTGTGTTTAATCTTATGTTGGATCAATTTGTTTTGCTCTTTGAAATGGGATGCAATTCAACTTTTGACAAGCAAAGAATACAAGATATTGCAACTTAGACTCAAAACAATCATGCTCATTTCCACATTTCTTATGGTAGGCAAGGACATTAGGTACTTGAGAGGTAGACTCATTATGGGATTCAAGGAGAATACATAGATGCTTGACCCCATGGGTTCCCCTCCACGACACTCACTTCTTAGGGCAGCCAAGCATCAATCCCCATGGAAATCTCCCCATGGCGAACTTAGTATCTCTTCCAAGTATCCGAATTTGTCCTTCTCAAGCAACTAGAAGGGTTTTTGGCCTCTAAATACAAGGTGTTTGGTAAGGATTTCTGTTAAGCATTACTCCTTGATGTCACGCAAGCGTGATTGAGACATTAAGCCCATCAAGATACCAAAAAAATGTAGTCACACAAGCACGATTTAGACCAAGAGGCCCTACTTAGATGTTGATATGAGAAAGAGTCCAAGGGTCATCACTTCCCAAGTAACTGCACTTCCCACGTAATACTTCCTTCAAAGCTTTCACTCATCGGGTATTTTTTTATAGTGAGTTAGAATGCCAAGGAATTCTATCTGTACTCACTTTGGGTCATTCCCTTCTCACGATTATCACTTGCTTACAAAAGCAAAGTGGTCGGGAAGGCAGGCCCTCTAAAGGAGACAAACAATCAAAGACATGAGCATGGTATCGAAGATCTGGATTTCTGATCACCCTAAGAAGGATGAGAGCATACTCTCCTACTCCAATGTCACACTCAACAATCAAATCACAAACACGTTCATTCCAACCTATTTAAAAATCACTAAGTGCCTAATTAAAAAACACAAACACAAAGTTTGGTTGTTTCTCCAAGGCAACCTGCAAAAACCCGAGTTAGAAGTTTGATTTGTTGTCTTTGGCTATCGATTTTGGATAACACATGTTAGTAGTTTGATTCATTGTCTTTTCCATGCGTATGCCAAGATTCTGCACAGATAATTAGTACCAAAATCTAAAGCACAGAAAATAGAATGCAAAAACTAAACAAATTTCAAATAAAACACTGCATTTTTACCCCTGTTGTGGACTTTACACAGGTGCAGAACCCATGACACAGGTGTAGAATGCTGGACACAAGCATAGAATGTCTTCAACACAGGCGCAGAATGCTCAACACAAGCGCAGGTTGCTTTACACAGGCGCAGAAGTCTCCAGAAAACCCTGCACGACCCTGTTTTTGGGTTTTTTGGCCTGCAAATCAACTTGAGAGCACTCAAAACACCATAAAGAGGTTAGAAGGTTAGTGTTCACGTCGGGTTCACCAATTAATGTACGTTAGGAAATAGGAAATCATCACAAAACAAGATAAACATAATAGCTCAATCACAAAAGCATTCATTGCAATGAATCTATCCTAAGACACACTCAATAAAGACATGAAATAAAAACATTCAAAAGCAAAGACATATGCAAACCAATAGCAGATTTGAATGCTCCTTCATGTGGCTCCATTGTTCTTCTTTCCTCTTCAAATGGTTGTGTTGTGGATCTCACCTACAAGTGCACACACAATTTGAAAGCAAGTAGACGGGATTTTTGATCAAGAGTACTAGAAGCGTAAATTCGATAATCTGATTATCAATTATTAGCCTTGATTGATGAAGATCATCCAATTTATAGATAAATTGGAGAAATGACAAGATTAGCATGATAGTGATTTGAATGGAAATTCAAATCAAGAATAGCAAAATTATGACATGTCCATGACAAATTGCTATGGAAGAGTTTATGACAATTTATGACAAATTTCTATGCAAGGATTTATGACAATTTATGACAAATTTATATGCAAGGAATTTTATGACAATTTATGACAAATTTCTATGTCATTCCCATGAATTTAGGAGAGAAATAGGAGGAAATTGAAATTAAGAATTAAGAAATTAGAAAAATTAGAAAAATAGCAGGAATTAGGAAAATTAGGAATTAATAAATTGATGAAAATTAGAAATTAGGTAAATTAATTAATAATTTGTCATTTATTAATTAATTCACAAAAGAGGAATAATTAGCCAATTAAATGAACATTTAATTGCAATGAGAAGACTTAGGATAAATAAACAATTTATTAATCCTAAAGGAAGAAATGACACACACAAGGTTAAATGATTAAATCATGAAACCCTAGAAGATGAATTAGGAATGCAAAGAGGACAATTAGGTCTTGATTGAAGATAATTGATATCGATCATGATTTTGATTTTGGATTGATAAATGACCAATGTGATAAATGATTTGATTGATAAAATGCACCAATTGACGAGGAACAATGACAAATTGATCCAAATTGACATATTTGAGACAGACAATGATCGATGACAAATCGATCGCAAAATGACAAGATCGAACAAGATGACAAGAGTTGATGATAAATAGATTGCAAAATGACAGGATTGAAAATGACCACGATCAATGATGAATTGATTGCAAAATGACAAGATCGAACATGACAACGACCGATGACAAATTGATCATTAAACGACAAGATTGAAGGATTGATGATAAATTGATCGCCAGATGACAAGATTGATAAGAGGACAACGATCGATGACAAATTGATCGCAAGATTGACAGGAGGACAAAACCCTAATTAGGATTGACGATGTCCAAAATGATGACAAATAAGCACGCACATTGATGCAATAGGATAAGATCGATTAAAATCATGACTGGATAGTGTTGTCGACAAGACCAAATTCAAGAGCGAGATAAATGAAGAATGTAGAAGAATGACTCGATGTTCGCAAATGATAAAGACCAAGTACGAATCATAGATGAAATGTTAATGCGACGCAAAAACCTAAAATGAGGCAATGCGCAAATGTTAAAGTATGACTCCGCAAGCGTTGACCATTTTTAGGTGTCTACAGTATGATGTGTTAATATGTTTTAGGTTCTCTCTATCTCTTGGGTAGGACCCCTTTCACGATGATTATATTTTGTGGTCAACCTTGTGAGATCAACTCTTGTCCCCTATGCTAGTTGATCTAATTGATGTTTTAAGATGATGTATATGATATATAAAGAAGATCAAGTCAATTATGAAAGAAGTGGCTTAGAGTAAAATGTGGAATTTGTGAATGATAAGTTGTGAGTGTTTATAGCGGAGATACTGTAGCTTAATTTCCTAATGGTTTCTTAAAAAAATTATTCAAGAGCTCGTACATCTAAAAGATATTGTTAGATGTGATGTTGCTAAATGATTATTTATTATAACTCAAATATACATGTATCTTCCCTAGAGATAGTGAGTCTCCCTAGTATTCCTATCTTGCCTAGAGATAGTTGTGTTATCATTGATGTTAACCTATGTGGTGTTGTCACTTATGTGACTATGTTTTCTAGATGGTCTGAAAGTGAGTGTTTTTGATGAATAATAATGAACAATGAATACTCTAAATGGTATTGAGAGGGGGGTGAACCAGTACATACAAAAACTTCTCAGCAACCTATCAAGTTAAAACAATGCTAACTAGTTGTCTTCATTACTGAACTTAACCATGGCAATACCGGTTAAAAATAGTAAGACTTTAGACAACACAAACAGGTAAAACTAAATACTTCAAATACATTCAATACTTGAAAAATACTTCACCCATAAACATATGCATGTGGTATATCAGCAATACCATAACCATTAGCTCTGCATGCATAATAACTTAAACAAAGAATACTTAATCATCACATGAAAATGCACAACTCATGACACATAGATTTTTCACGTGGAAACCCAAATGGGAAAAACCATGATGGGGATGAATACCCACAAGCTTGTTTTGAACTCTTTTGAAGCTCGCTCTGTTAGGAGCCTAGTCTAGTTAAAGATTTTACAATAAGGTTCTGCTAGGAACCGATCCTGTTAAAGATCACATGGTTAACAGATGGCTATGTACCTTGTTAAAGGTTGAAACCCTGTTAAAGGTTACCTTGCTAGAGGATTTAGAGAACTCAATGAACTTGAGTCACCTGATTAGAGGATTTATAGTAAGCCTATTAAAGCTACCCAGAAAAGGGATTTTCCTTTTGTTGAAATGGTTAGAAGACAACAGGTAAAACTTTAATCTGATAACAACACTATATGCTAAGGCAGATCCTTTTTAGTTCCTCTACTCTGCAATCACACTACAATTTTCTCTCACTGGTCTAGCAAGTATCTCATCACTCAGATACATACACAACTTTTTCCAACAACTTACAATAACAAACATCATCGACCTTATAGACAACAATTAGGTCGGTAGTATAAACCCTAAACCCTAAGCATTTAGGTTTACAATTATAGGTGGTCCAATCCTGACCATCCAAACACTTTTCATAGAATGAAACAATCTCAAACATATCACAAGTCATTCTACATCATCCATTCTTCACCGCAAATAGAAATTAGTAACCCATCACACTTTCTTCTCATACCGCTAAGAGGGATGTTCATTCTTGAGGTAGATATTTAATGCAGTCGATCTTCACATGCAAGATCCTCAAGGAAATCCTTCACATGCACAAAACTGACGTGGCATCTCGATCTCATCCTCATTTCTTAGCTAAATCATCACAGAACATCATCGGTTGCATTGCACAAGCTATATTGCCAAACCGGAAACCCTAGAGCTGAGACTACCAACTGGTAGTCACACTTAGTGAAACCCTAACACCAGTTCACTACATCTCTTCATACCGGTTCTTCAACCTGATCATCAATAACAACTACTTCCAATGTTCACACCGGTTGACCTATACTTATTGATATCAATGACAACATACATTATTATTATATCATCACATGCCAACATACTGGTTCATCAAATGCCAACAATCTCCCCCTTTGGCATTGATGGCAATACTTACTTAGCGTAGCATTGCAACAAGAAACATCATAGACCAGTGCAAGTAAAATATATTCATCAGATATGATACAATAGATACTTCTCCCCTATCTCATATCTTATTTCCTTATTATATATCTTCTCCCCCTTTGACAACAATGCAAAAGTGGGGGCACAAGCTCCCATACTCCACTATGTTGCTCCCCCTATGAAGTAGCATTTCTTCAACACTTCAATCCTAAAAGATTTGTCACTATAATACTTGACTAATGTGGAGCATACATCTTTAGTTTACTTCATGAAGGGGCAAAACCCCTAATTCACCTCTCAAATAGGTAAATGTAGTCTTTGGTAAGGGCTTAGTGAATATGTCTGCTAGCTGCTTCTTACTAGAAACATGTTGTAATACAACCTTTGTTTTGAACCTTCTCTCTCAAGAAATGATACTTGATCTCAATGTGCTTAGTTCTAGCATGCAATACCGGATTTTTGGAAATATTGATTGCACTAGTATTCTCACAAAATATACTCAGCGGTTCAGATATAGGTACTTTGAAACCATCCAATACATGTTTCATCCAGATTGCTTGAGTGCAGCTCATAAATGCTACCACATACTCTACTTCAGCTATAGAATGAGAAGTACAACTCTGCTTCTTACTTGTCCATGAGACTAGTCTTCCACCAAGAAAGAAAGGTCCACCGGTTGTGCTTTTCCAGTCGTCCACATTACCTCCCCAATCTACATTGGTAAATACCTTGAGATTAAAATCACCATTGTATGGATACCACAATCCATAGTTAATAGTCCCTTTTAGGTATCTAAGAATCCTCTTGACTGCTACCAAGTGGGATTCTCTAAGACTTTTCTGAAAATGAGCTACAATTCCCATTGCATAAGCAATATCTGGTTTATTTTGTACCACATAATGCAGCTTACCAATCATTCACCAATACTCCTTCTCATTCACTAATGTTGAATCATCTTCCTTAGTCAGTTAATAGCCGGTCACCATCGATGCGCCAATCGGTTTTCTCTCCTCCATGCCAAAGGTCTTCAATACCTCTATGACATACTTGGACTAGGTAATGAAGATACCCTCTTTCATTTGTTGAATCTGTAAACCAATGAAGAACTTTATCTCTCCAATTAGAGACATCTCAAACTCTTTCTTCATTTCATTTGCAAAAGCATGACTCATTTCATCATCTCCTCCAAAGATTATGTCATCTACAAATACTTCACAGATCAGAATCTAATCACCTTTAGATTTCAGGTAGATGTTGCTATCCTCACTTGTTCTCTGAAATCCTATTTTCACAAGATTAGAGTGTAAATGTTCATACCATGTCCTAGGTGCTTGTTTCAATCCATAAAGGGCTTTTTGTAATCTACACACCATGTTACTATCTTCTAATAAGGCAAACCCATCCGGTTACCCAATATACACTTCCTCTTCTAGGATTCCATTTAAGAACACAGACTTCACATCCATCTGGTATACCTTAAATCCCTTGAATGCTGCAAATGCAAGTAGCATTTAGACACCTTCCAGTCTAGCCATAGGAGAAAAGGTTTCTCCATAGTCTTCTCCCTCTTCCTGAGCGTATCCCTTGCATACAAGTTTTGCCTTGTTTCTTACAATTGTGCCTTCTTCATTTAGCTTATTCCAGAAAACCCATTTGGTACCTATGGCATTCTTATGTACTGGTCTGGGTAACAGGACCATGTTGCATTCTTTTCTATCTGGTCTAGCTCCTCTTCCATTGCCTTAATCCAGTCTTCATCTGTAAGTGCTTCTCTAGAAGTCTTGGGCTCTGATTCAAAAATCATGTAAGAGTTTTCTTTCACCTTTCTTCTTGTGAGTATCCTTGCATCTTTATCTCCTATGATCGACTTCAGATCATGAAGTAGTTTCACATATCTAGGAATGACTCTAGTTGGTTCTACTTGCTTTTCCTCTTCTTCTTCACCTAATGCAGCTTCTACCGGTACAAGAACACTGAGATCTTTACTTGTTTCTTTCTTAACTGGTTCCAAGAAGGCTACACCCGGTTTGTCTTCCACATCCTTGATGTAGGTTTCCTTAGGTTTCTTAGGGGATTCATCAACCCTGATGTTGATACTCTCAACAATTTTATGTGTTCTATTGTTGTAGCACTTGAGAGCTTTACACTTAGTAGAATACCCCATAAATATTCATTCATCACATTTAACATCAAATTTTCTTAGATTCCCACCTCTCTTGATGTAACACTTACTACCAAATACTTTAAAATAACTTATAGTGGGAGTCTTTCCAGTCCAATACTCATAAGGGGTTTTAACTCTACCTTTCTTGATGAGTACCCGGCTCATAGTATAGACTGCAGTCCTCACCACTTATCTCCAAAAAGTGTGAGCAACCTTTCCTTAGATCAGCATCGTTCTAGCTGCTTCAACTATAGTCCTGTTATTCCTTTCTACTATGCCATTCTATTGTGGTGTCCTTAGGGAAAACAACTGCCTCTTTATACTGCAATCTTCACAATACTTATTAAATTCATCATAAGTGAATTCACCTCCTTGATCAGTTCTTAGGCATTTTATCTTTTGACCACTTTCCTTCTCTACTAATGCTCTAAAGACTTTAAAATTTCCAAATGCCTCAGACTTGTCTTTCAAGAATGTGACCGACATCATTCTTGAGTAGTCATTAGTAAGAATCATGAAATACCTATCTCCCTGAATACTTCTAGTTTTCATAGGACCACACAAATCAGTATGCAAAAGATCAAGTAAGTTTTCTGCTGAAAAAGACTTACCTTTAAAAGTTGAGGAAGACATCTTCCCAAGTTGACATTCTTTGCATAAAGCATTCTCTGGTTTGTTCAGCAAAGGCAATCCTCTTACTACCTTGATCTTACTCGCCTTTGCAATATTATCAAAGTTCATATGACAAAGTCTCCTATGCCATATCCAACTGTCATCAAACTTTGCCATCAGACAATGACTTATCTTGGTATTCAGCTGAAACAAGTTACCTCTGGTTTGCTTACCAGTGGCAATTAGTTCACCACTCTTTCCAATTATATTTCAAACTCCACCTTTGAACTCCAGAATGAGTCCTTTATCATTTAGTTGAGCAACACTCAACATGTTATGCTTAAGACCTTCTACCCAGTAGACATCATCTACATTGCTCTTTCCATTTAGTGAGATGGATCCTTTTCCTTTTACCAAGCATGGTGCATCATTGCCAAATCTGACAACACCTCCGTCATATTCTTCTAGAGACAGAAACTTTCCTCGATTACCAGTCATGTGGTGAGAACAACCACTATCAATAATCCACTCATTAGAGTTGTTAATGCAAGAGACAAGTTCTTTCTTGTTAGACACTTCTTCCTTTATAGCTACAAACACTATGTCCTCATTCTCTTCATTCTCGGTTCTTAATCAATAATACCTTCATCCACTACAACAAGACAATTTCTTCTATTTCCTCCTTTATACTTTCTAAACCTCTCCAGTTTATCCTTATTGTCATTGTTAGGACAGTTAATAGCTATATATCCTATCTTATTGTAGGAAAAACATTTTAAAGGAAGCTTACCTCTATATTTTCCAGTGCCTTTTGAAAGTCTCTTGCCAAGAAGAGCTTCAAACTCCATTAGAATCTCTTCATCATCCATACCTCTGCTTTGCATGGATTCATAACTAGTACTTACTTCTTTTCCTTTTCTAGTTGGTGCAACAGATGCTCTAAAAGTTGACTTAGTCTTTTGAACACTACCATCATAGCTATTCAACTCATATGCAGTCAACTTTGCAATAATAGAGTCTAAGGATACCTTGGTTTTGTCAATAGACCTTAGTTCCTGAATAGAAGCAACTCTGATTTCATAAACCGGTAGCAATGATCTCAGAACTTTACTGACAACATTGGCATCATCAATTGTTCCACCAGTGCTCTTGATATCTCCAACAATAGTCTTGATCCTTATGCCATATTGTTGAATGGTTTCACCTTCAACCATCCTCATGTCTTCAAATTTTCCTCTAAGGGTCTCTTCCTTAGCTTGCTTGACATGCTCATCACTACCATAAATAGTTTCCAATGTGTCCCATACATCCTCTGGATTGTACTTATCTTGTACATCAATAAACTCAATATCAAACAAACTGCTAATAAGAGCTTCCATAACTTGCCCATTTTCTTGAATCTCTCTTTTTTGATCATCGATTAAAGTGCCAATTAGGATTACAAAGACATTTTCAACATAGATCCAATGTTGAGGACCCAAACTCTTGATATAGATCTTCATTCTATCCTTCCATATTTTTAGGTTATCTCTATTGAACTTAGGACCTTCCCTCTTCATCATTAAGGCATGATCTTTTTGCTCAAGCAGTTAAGCTTATATCACCGAGGACCTGGAGTTGCTCTGATACCAATTGATGAATAATGATGAACAAGGAATACTCTAAATGGTACTGAGAGGGGGGGGGGGGGGTGAATCAGTACATACAAAAACTTGTCAGCAACCGGTTGTCTTCATTACTGAACTTAACCATGGCAATACCAGTTAAACACAGTAAAACTTTAGACAACATAAATAGGTAAAACTAAATACTTTAAATACATTCAATACTTGATAACTACATCACCCATAAACATATGCATGTGGTATATTAGCAATACCATAACCATTAGCTCTGCATGCATAATCACTTAAACAAAGAATATGTTGTTCTCAAATTCTAATTCCCCTCTTATCCCTTGTAAGAAAAATAATAACTCTGTCTGCAAATGAAGAGATCAAGGAAAAAATAACCTTAGAGAAACATATGACAAGGTTTCAAGAACCTTCTACACTTTGAACTTATCCAAAGTTTAGGTGGGTATACCTTCTGTGAATAATTTCACACTTTTAAAATGAGATCCATAGTAAACCAGTGTCCAAAAATCAGTGGATCTTATCACCTCAACATAAACTAAAATAATAAAGGAAAGCTTATGCTCATTTTCAGTATTGATCCTCAAGAGATGTAGAAAGAGAACTACAACTGATACCAGTGCCTTATCCAAGCTACAAAGTCATCTAAATTAAGCAAGGATTTCACAATTAAACATCCCCATGCATCTCATCACTTCGGCTTCTATTAACCCCATACATGCCTGACATATATAAGAGTCCTTCCTTGTTAAACTAAACAATGTTTATCAAATTCAAAGTTTCCAACAAAATAACCTACTGACAGAGATATTTCATGCGTATTTAATTCCTCTACTAAAGAGAAAAGCTAAGAAACATATCCATAAAGATTGCATTACAATCCATGTTCAATTGAATAACCCTAGATTACTCAAATAAAACCAGTAAATTATTGAAAGAACACCAGAAGACAACACAAATTTTAGGCTCAAAAGTTTATGATCTGTGTATTGATATTCATTTTTGAAAAGTCTTACAAAACTCAAAATATTCTCTATAATAACCAGAAAAACCCAAATATATTTCTGCAGAGTTTCTTTACAAAATTCTTGTGATGACCTTCTAACTAGTTCTGGTATCCATTTATAATAGTATGGATGCATACAAGCTTAAGACCTTTTCCAAAAAAAGTTTGTTACAACAATCTTCTTGTTTCAACAAGAAGTTACAAGTCCTTTTCATTTTCTAATGGCCCCTTTCACACTTTGTCACTCCACAGCTTCTTCTTGAACCTCTGCATCTGACACCGCATACTTTCTTGTCCACTCTTCGTACACGTCATCAGTAGGTCATGAGAATTTAATAACTTTCCCTCTTATCTTGGCCAATCTCTTCCAAGAGTTTCTTATTTTATTGACTTCTGAGTTTAGAAAGCCATAGTGTGACTTTATTTTCTCTATCTCCTCAATTGTTCTGACAAATAGGGAAGTATCATCTGTGTTAATGATTCCCTTTACCCTTAATGATAGGTTGGCTCCTAATTAATTAAGCCATACTTGTTTGTCCTTCAATTGAGCTGGACTGGCAAAACCCCTGGGAAATAATTCAAATTTCTGCTTAGTGTATTCCTTTTTATACAAATTGATCCTCCTTTCTGCATTATCTCTTCCTTCTACTAGCTTTGTCAGATCCTTTATCATGTCACAAGTTGATTTGATAATGGGGTCAGCCCCTACCTCATCATAGGATACACAAATAAGTGCTACGTCCACCTCCCTAGGAATCCACTTGTCCAAAATGGGCATTAGAATAGCCCTGTCTCCATTGAGCTCATTCCACATATCCAAAATTTTATTCATGTTGGTATACACTAATGAGGATCCTATAGAGTCAACAAAACTCAAAATTGTGGCCCTCACTCTCTCTTCATACTAATTTGCAAATAGGGTTTGAGCCTGTTTTAGCTTTTCCAACTCTTGTTGAGTGATCTCAGCTGATTGGGAACCAGAAGGTGTAGGAGAAGGTGGGAATTCAATGATAGAGCTAGTAGGTAGAGGTTGTGCAGGAGAAGAAGCAATCATTAAGGTTGAGGACTCATCTTGATGGTATTGTCTTGCCAATTGGCCTTTCAATTTACCAATAATGCTATCTCGGCTTACTATCTCTTCTCCTAGAACAGTCAATCCTCCTATTTTGACAAAAAATTCTTTAAGAGGCTTATTTCTAAGATGATTCCTTTGTGCACTGTAGACTTGAGCAAATGATTCAAAATTAATGGGCTCCAAATAATTCGATGCCTCACTGAGCCCAAATGCATTTCTGAATTCATCATCGTTGACTTCAATGAGGGTTTTTTCATTTACATCCCTAACACTTTTGGTGAGAGGGTCATAATTATGTGCAATCTAAGTTAGGAGATCCACATCCATGAAAACTCTAGGGACCACCAATTTGTTGGTATTTTGGTATGGTTTTGTCATTGATGTCAACACTTACTAAACACTTATCAACTCTGGCACTTTGGAGAATCAGCAACATTCACCGGCAAGCAAGTGACTCATGCACAGTCACTGGTATCTGGTACACCAGCAAGATATAATGATCACCGACACTTGGAACAATATGGAAAACACTTGGTTATGCCGAAGACATCGTGTGGACACTTTGTTTTGGAGTTTTGTTTATTGGTACAT
Source organism: Cryptomeria japonica (assembly GCF_030272615.1). Lineage (NCBI taxonomy): Eukaryota > Viridiplantae > Streptophyta > Pinopsida > Cupressales > Cupressaceae > Cryptomeria > Cryptomeria japonica. The sequence goes on along the minus strand of NC_081412.1, from coordinate 138,327,381 downwards.
TAGCATTTGCATATTTGCTATTACCGGCAAATAGGTCCAGGTTACACCGACAGGTTTAGCTTTTCTAGATCAGCACGACACGCTAAGGAGATGATTAATTATTGTTGTAAATGCATTAAGCTGACATGTTAAATCATTTATTGCATCAAATATTGTATTGTTTTTAAAATGTTTTTATTGTAATATCTTGTAGAGCCGACCTACTAGAATTGGTCTTAGGTTATGGTATAAATGTAAGATCTTATTTGTAAGATCAAGTGTGGAATGCGAAAATGATGGTGTGAAGGTTTATGTGAGAATAAGCAGAGCTATACATGTAGACATCATTTGAAGATTGAAGGAGGGTATTTGTGAAGACAATCAGAACTACACCGGTACTGAATCCAGCATATGAAGATGCTATTTTGTGCAGTACATTCTTATTGGATTTAACCATCCAACTATAGTCAGTGTGACTCCCATTTTGTGATTGAGCAGTGAGCTCTAGGCACTTGGCCTTTCTGCATGTGTAGACCCCATTTATGTACACTTACTATCTACAGTAGTATCATCTGATTGTGGGTAAGGTTTCCCACCATGGTTTTTCCTCTTACAGGGTTTCCACGTACAAATATTGGTGTTATGTGTTGTGGATGACTTTGTCTTTATGTTTCATGCACTAATCCTTATCAGTATAGCAATTAACTGTTAAAACTGTCTACCGACATATCAAACTAATTTACCGGTATTAAGCATTAAGTTGGTTAAGTTGTTTTGGTTTGAATTTATTTGACAACTGATTCACCCCAACCCCCCTTCTCAGTTGTCTCCGGGACCTAACATAATTTACCCACATCCAACTCCCAAATACTTCTCATTGGGGCAGGGGAGTGTCTCATACCAAAACTGACCTTGAATAGACCTAAACCAAACAACCCTATCTATAGATCTCTCAACCAATTGTCCTTGTCATATAATCCTTCTCATATTCTCAAACAAGGAGCCTTGGGCACTAATTCCTTAACTTTAGCTGCTACATTTGTGGACATAGACAATTGTTCTAGGAAGTCATCACAAATTGCCCTCTCCTGGTAATTAACCTTCCCTGTGAAATCCCTTCTAGGTGCCATCTCAATGATATGCAAGTATTTCAATTACTAATCAAAGAAATCCTTTAACAGAATAAAACCACAGTTCATCAATTTTTCAAGTAACTGGTAAGCAAAACACAAGAAAACCTTCTTTTGGCCTAAAGAACTCTGCTTTACACTAGGTTATCTGCAAAAACTCTTCAAAATGATACCTACATTGAACTGATAGCACCAACCGTCCAATCAAAAGGAACATGATTGGCCTTTACCTTCAATCCTTACTACCTCGTGGATCAAGTTTCCTTTTTGCCATTTTGCGAAGCCTAAAACCTGTGCACCTTTATCTTGTGAAAACACACTGACCATCAGATCAAAAGGAACCTGATTGATCTTTACCTTAGTTAAAACCTGGATGTCGGACCCACTTTCGCCTTTCGCCATTTCACAAACGGTAACTCACGGGTGTCTTTGAACTACGAATTCACGTGCACTGTTAGATTAAAAAGAATCTGTGCAGTTGTTAGGAAGCCCGATTAAAATTTAAGAACTTTAGGAAAGGCTTAGAGAAAATAAAGTGCTACTAGACCCACCTAGGGAAAAATTAGAAGGAGGGGACACTTCTCATGATAGACGGAGCCTTCCCTAAGTGGCAATGTTGGCATATGCACACTCCAATGAGACATTGTAGGTGATTGAAGGTTTTTTCATTGATGGCAACCTTACAATCCTATGGAACTAACAAGGCATTACACCAGCACTAGCAAGATCAGACTCTACACCAGCACTCAGACCACAGGCACCGGCAGAGAAAGGAAGCATATCGGCACAGAGGCCAACAGGATTTTTGCTATATTATATTTTGTTTATTATAGTAAAATCTTTGTAAGCTGACTTGGCATCATTCTAAAATGACTCTTATATAAGAGATATCATTATAGAACATTTGCAAGTAAGAAAAAGTAAGATAGTGGAATATATTAGGTAAAATAAGGCAGACCTATTATGTAAATTATAGGTTAAGGGTTTATGTAAGAAGTAGAGCAGAAACCAGTAATAGATCTAGCATTATAGATGCTATTCTGAAGTAGTACAAGATACTGGATTTATATAATCCATCATTGTAAGTCAGTGAGACTTCCCATTTTGTATTTGAGTAGTGAGCTCTAGGCAGTTGGCCTTCTTGCATGTGCAGGCCCCTCTTGTAGCAGTAATATTCTCTCATTGGCCAGTAAGTGAATATTGTGGGTCACAAATCCCACCAAGGTTTTTCCCACACTGGGTTTCCTCATTAAATCCTTGTGTCATGGTGTGCTTTTCATGTGGATGCTTTTAATTCTATTTATTGCAGTATTTCTTGCATAACAATACACTATTATAATATGTTCTACATGTTTTAAGTTAAGAAATACAATTCACCGCTTAGATACTAATTCACCCCCCTCCCTCTTAGTATCTATGGGAAGCCTAACAATTGGTATTAGAGCCTGGTCCTCTATTTTCAGAAACCTAATAGCTTGAGGAAGATCTTGACACCAGTAGAGATGGAAAATCTGATGAAGCAACTAGAAGCAACTCTCTCAAACTATGATGCAGAGAATTTGAAAAACATCAAACTAGAAGATGATCGGAAGGCATCCCAGGATATTATTCAAGCACTTCAAGAGAATCTTTCTATTGCAATAAATAAGAGAAGATAACTTTGTGAAAAGATGCAAAATGAGAATGATGAAAAGGAATCACTTAATGATATGATAAACAAGCTGAAACAAGAGAACATGACAAAAAAGAATGAGATGTAGGATATGACTATGAGATTCTGTAAGGAAATTGAAGATAGGAATAAGAATGAAGAAGAATTGACTAGAAGACTAAGTGATGCAGCAAATGAGAACACAAGACTTAGCTATGAAAATGATTTTTTGAAGACAGATCTGATGCACACTCAGAATGACTCCAATGAACTGATGAGATAAGTAGAAGTCTTAGAAAGAGAACTAGATACTGCAAATCAACATAAAGAAAAATTAAAGAAAATCTAAGAGGAACTTGGTAACTTGGTGAAGAATCAAAAACCTAAAGGTGACACTTCTAGAATTGGCTTTGAAGTTGGTGAAAGCTCTGATACTGCAAACACTCAGGATCATAACAAATTGGTAAGGCAACCTAATGCTTATAAATTCAATGGAAAATGCTTTAACTGTAATAAGTATGGGCATAGAGCAAATGAATGTAGATCTATAAATTATCAGAATATCAACACACCCACCGGTCAATGTTCAAAATGCAACAAAGTTGGTCACAACTCTGAAAATTATAGAATGAATGTGAGATGTTATGTCTGTGGAAGATTTGGACATTTATCTAATCAATGCAGAAAACAAACCGACATAGGTTATGGGAAAGCTATTCAGAAAAATAATGTGACTTGTTATGCATGTAACAAGATTGGACATATTGCAAAATTTTGTAGAAGTAAAGGATCATCGACAGACAACAAAGATCCTAGTTTGAAAGGAAAAGAAAAAGTTGAAGAGGTTAAGCAAGAATTCTCAAAACAATGGATTAGAAAGTCAGACCTAAATATTGTTGGGAATACTCCTCCACTAGTAGAACCAATCATCACTCCACCGGTAGGATAGAGTAGTGCTTCACCAACAGGATAGAGAAATACTCCACCGGTAGGAAGCTCTTCATCAAATTGAAGAAAATTTTCTTGAGGGTTTGGCAATCAATGAGACATATGCTATAATTCCCTCAGTTAATGGTGAGAAGTTGGAAATTACTTCTATACCGGCAGACAATGTTAAGTAACTACTTAACTAACATACATTAAATGTGGTAGTTGGCAGTTTGACATTATAAATTTGTGGTTTTGGCTCCATTTCATTTCACTGAGCATTCAAACATTCAAAGAGCGGGAAATTTGTAGAGTGAAGGCATTTCAAGCAAAGAGGCAAAGCACTTCAGAAATCAATCCATCCAAAGGTAGAAAAAGGTATTTATAATTGCATCCTCCTCTGCACCTGAATTCATAGCAAACCCTATAGTAGTCGAGGTTATAAAATGCCCTAGGCCTATATTTCAACTAGTTCCCGAGGTAGCTAAGAAAGATGACAATGTTGGTGCTTTTTCCCAAATTCCAAAAGGAGTTATTTTTGTAGAAGATCCCAAAATATACATCCATTGCAACATAGAGGAATTAGGAGATGAAGAAATTAAAAGCATGTATAAGACTGTTATATGTGACAATTCTAGAAATATAAAACTTGAACATAAAGTTGTTGAAACCCTAGGATTCACTGAAATCCTCTGCAATCCTGAATTTCCCAAGGAAGTGATTAGGATAGTTTTAAGCAGGGTACATGGTTCATTATTTTGGCTTGATTCGGTTCACAAAACTACAAAGGAAGCTGTGAAAGTAGTAACAGGGTTACCTTCCACCAGTAACAAACCAAACAAGACTAAGAAGGTCTCCAATGACCTAGTAATGAACTTAACTGGTGCAACATTAGACAGAATGTCTCTAAGGGTTAATCATGTGACCGATGCAAATGTGAGATTTGTTAGCATGATTTTAGGGTACAAAGCAACTCATGCAAATAGACTTAACTCAATTTCCAGTTTATGTATTAAGAGTGCTTATGACATGGTTAAGGACAATGTAAAAATTGATGTATGTGAATGGTTAAAAGATGAGTTGATTGATAACTTAGGCAAAATCAAGAAGTATAAGAAAGGAACTTTTAGATCTAGAAATCTAATTCTATGCTTGATGCTACACATAACTAAATAGGTTCTTAGTATCGGCCATAAGAACCTTGGATTTAATATACCAGTAGGAAAATAACTAACAAACCTATTCAACAACATGGGTGAAAACAAAGAAAAGAATATTCATGACTATTTTCAAGCACTAAAGGTTAGGATGAACAAAAGGATCAGACTATCACAAGAAATTATTAACAAATACAAGGATGATATATGTTTTTTAATAAAAAAGGATGAGATTTGGATGGAAGTAGTCATCTCTAGAACAATTTGGGTAACAGAGATGGGTTATGAAATCGATGATCATATCATTGAGACTTATACTAAAGCTCTCCTGGAAGCACCAAATGAACCTAAGGAAGAAGTATTTGGTAGTGCTAAGACCATAGAAAAACAAATTCAATCTAAGAAGAGAGTGAAAAGGTTGAAGCAGTTGTGAGAAGAGGTTCTAGACAGGCTAAGGCTATTAAAGAAGATATACTAAAACAAATAGGTATCACTGAGGATGAGTTAGGAACTCTATAGCCTCAGACTCACCTATCACTGGTAGCTACTTCTTTGGAGAGTGACATGCCTGAAACTTTCAAAAGAGTTGTAAGGAAAGGGATCCTTCACCGACATCCACACCCTTGCCTAGAAGGACTAGACAAAAACAACAGGCAGTGAGGTCTCCAGTTAGAAAGACAACACCAAAGAAAAAGTTGACATGAAAGAAGAAAAAGACTAAACAAAACATGGCCCCTCTTGACAAATTTCTAAATGAAATCATAGAGGAAGGGAAACTCAAGAACATAGGAAAGGTCTATGATACACTGTCAACAGATGAAAAAGAACAAGTTGAAAACACTGTCGTTTTACACCTAGATATCTATAAGAAGTTTCTGATGGAAGTTGTAGATGAACTACCAGATGAATTGTTCAAAAGACTGGAAGTAAGAAGACAAGCTATTGTAGTGCTTGATAAGAAAATCAAAATTGAAAAGTTACTTGCTATTTACCCAGTAAATTCACCTAAGGAGATAGATGACTTAATTGCACAAGCCAATCGGTCAGCATTCTCTACTGCACACCGACATATTGCATTAATGGTTGGAAGGGTGAATAAAGTAATAGAATGCATGGGACATATTCCTTGTTGAGAAAAAAAAATGGGTAGAGACTCAGACTCAGACTGAAACAGAGCAACAAACAAAGAGACAAGCAGAGCAATAGGCTTCGAAATAGGAATAGATTCATGTGGAAATAGTGCCACTGGCAACAGGAGAAGATCAAAAACCATTGCTTAAGGAAATGGAAACATAGACTGACCTACCAGAGGTCACTACAAGCTTGGTTACTTCCTCCACTGATAGAATTCAGAATGTTGGTTCCTCTTCAGTAGGCTACAAATCAACAAATATAACTGAAGTACTTTTGGACTCCATCAAAAGGATAACAAATTGTAGTTCAGAGGCTTATAAAGCTATAGATGATACAATCCCAATTTTGAAGATGATAGCTCCTAACTGGAACATAGACAATAAGGATTCTTTAAGCCAACTTAACACTTTTTATAAATACATCACTAAGAACACAGTGACTATTGAGCAAATAAAGGAAGAGGCATTGAAGGATAAGTTAGAAATTGAGAAGAAAAAAATCTTTGAAGATCAGATAAAGCAGTGTACTAGGGAATTTGACACACTTCTACCGGAACTATGAAACTTATTGAAGGAATTCAAAACTCTGTACAAAGATACTTGAAAGACAAACTTTTTGACAGTAGACATAGATAAGAAAATGAGCAAGGTACAGGATGAAATCAATAAACTTGCTGATAATTTTGTTAACTCACCTAATACATTATCAGTTTTTGAACAAAGGATAACAAGTTTTGAGGAAGAGTTACTTCAGTTAGAAAAAGAAAAGGAGAGAATAGTAAATAAGGCAAAGAATTTGAGACTAAAATTGAGTCCAAGATTGGACTATCTAGCATCATTACGGAAGGAAATATCTGAGGCACAGGTACAGGGATAGAGAACATTGGCAGAGCATATGCAGCAACTCACTAGTACAATTCAAAGAATAGAGACAACAATAAAGGACAGCAAGAAGTTTATGGAAAGTATAAACTTGATTTTGGCAGATCTTTTTCAAATTGTAACGACCCAGTTACAAGGTTGAGACTACAACTCTACTGACATCTTGACAACCTTTGTCATTGATGCCAAAGGGGGAGTAGTAGTATGAGAAAATAACCAACAAAAGAATTATCTGCTCAGGGGGAGTTCTTATATTTTTGGTAAAATATTTTTGGAAACATTTTTGGATTACAAATTTTGGATACACTTTTGAATTTTCTCATGAGTGTTGCCATCAATGCCAAAGGGGGAGATTGTTGGCATATGCACACTCCAATGAGACACTATAGGTGATTGAAGGTTTTGTCATTGATGGAAACCTTACAATCCTATGGCATTAGCAAGGCATTACACCGGCACTAGCAAGATCAGACTCTACACCGACACTCAGACCACCGGCACTGGCAGAGAAAGGAAGCATATCGGCACAGAGGCCAACAGGATTTTTGCTATATTATATTTTGTTTATTATTGTAAAATATTTGTAAGTTGACTCGGCATCATTATAAAATGACTCTTATATAAGAGAGATCATTATAGAACATTTGCAAGTAAGAAAAAGTAAGATAGTGGAATATATTAGGTGAAGTAAGGCAGACCTATTATGTGAATTATAGGTTAAGGGTTTATGTAAGAAGCAGAGCAGAAACCGGTACTAGATCTGGCATTATAGATTCTATTCTGAAGCAGTACAAGATATTGGATTTATATAATCCATCATTGTAAGTCAGTGAGACTTCCCATTTTGTATTTTAGCAGTGAGCTCTAGGCAGTTCGCCTTCCTGCATGTGCAGGCCCCTCTTGTAGCAATAATATTCTCTTATTGGCTAGTAAGTGAATATTGTGGGTCACAAATCCCACCGAGGTTTTTCCCACATCAGTTTCCTCATTAAATCCTTGTGTCATGGTGTGCTTTTCATGTGGATTCTTTTAATTCTATTTATTGCATTATTTCTTGCATACCAGTACACTGTTATAATATGCTCTACATGTTTTAAGTTAAGAAATTCAATTCATCGGTTAGATACTGATTCACCCCCACTCTCAATATATGTTGGAACCCTAATAGGCAAAAGTAACATGGATTTAGAACATGAGGGTTTTTCTCAAAAAACTGGAAGGGTTAGAACTCAAACCTTAAACCCTCATCTGACCTAACACAATCAAAGGCAACAAGGCTATAACATACTCAATTTTTTTAGAATTTTAGCCAATCATGGAACAAGAATATCCATTTTTTAAATAGTGATAATAGTGGCTCTGACTAGGGATGGTTGATCACAAGATCAACACAAGAATTCAGAAACTCTTTAGAGAAATAGGTCAAACACAAGCGCAAAAAAAACAACAAAAGCAAACCTAAATATGTACAGATAAGGACCTACTGTGCATGGACATCAAGAGAAGTAATGTTTCAGGAATTTTCCATGCACTATAAATTCATGTACTTCACCATTCATATTCTGCAAAAAATATGAATCCTTTCCATTAAGATCATAAACAATAAAGGGGCCTATCCATAATGACTCAAATTTTTTATGTTTCCCTTTGTCTTGCCCTCTTGCATTCCATTAAAGGACCATATCACCTATCTGAAAATTCCTCAATGTAGTCCTTTTATCAAACAAATATTTGGACTGCAATTGAATCTTCAAATTCCTCTTGTGAGCCAAAGTTCTAATCTCTTCTACCTCCACCATTTGAATCATTGTATCTTCCATAGGCTCAGATAACTCCATTTCTTCAGCTTGCAAGAACTTGTATACAAGAAGCAAGTTATTAAATGGCACCCTAGATTGTGTGCCATAAACTAATTCAAAAGGTGAAACCCCAATTGCTTTCTTGACAGTAACTCTATCAGCCCATAAAGATAATTTTGACTTTTGGTCCCAAGACCTTTTATTCTCTTCCAAAATTTTCTTGATAATGTTCAAGAGGCTCTTGTTACTTGATTCGGCTTGCCCATTACCTTGAGGATGATAAGGCAAAGAGTAACACATAACTATTCCATGAATGGTGCAAAATTCAACAAACTCTTTTGACCTGAAGCTCATGGCATTATCCATTACAAGTTTTACAGGGACTCTGAATCTAGTTATAACATTATCCATTAGAAAGTCAATAACAACCTTACTTGTGGCTCTCCTAGTGGGTATAGCTTCAATCCATTTGGTAAAATAATCAGTAGCTACTATAATCCACCTATGACCTCTTCCTAATTTCTCAACAATTTCTCCAATAAAATCAATGCCCCATTGGACAAAAGGGGCTTCCACTATGACTGGGTTGAGGGGTAAAGCCCCTTCATACTTCAATTTGGATGAAAACTTCTAGCATGGGTCACATCTCCTGACATGTTCATGGGCATCTTTAAACAAAGTAGGCCAATAATACCCAGCATGAACTATCTTACCAGCAGTTGTCTTAGCAGAGTAATGACCTCCACACACTCCATCATGCATTTTAGTTAGAACTCTCTTAGCCAGGGATTCATCCAAACACATTAGCAATGCCCCATCTCTATTTCTCCAAAATAAATCACCCCGAATGAGAACATATTTCGGTGACTTCAACTTCAGAGTTCTTCTCTTGTTATGGGTCATTCCTTCTAAAAATGTTTCATCCCTTAAAAAATGTACTATCTCTGAGTACTAGGGCTATGTTTCAATACTAGTGACTAGGATGTTCTCAATATCAACATTATTTATTTCAACATCAAGAAGGTTTGACTCAGCCATAAGATTAGCAAGGCCCAAACCTCTCACCAATTTAGTGATCTTTATCTCCAAATGAAACTCCTGGATTCTGTTTATCCATCTGCATCTTTTACCTGTGACCTTAGACTGGGATAGAATATCTTTGACAACCGCATGTGGGACATAAGCAATTACTCATGCATTTACACGATATGGCTTGAAAGCTTTAACAGCCTTGACCAAAGCATATGCTTACTTTTCCATAATTTCATACTTTAACTCTGCAACCTATAAAGATTTGCTATAAAAATATATAGGATGTTCATATCCTTCATTATCCTTTTGTAATAGGACCACAACCACTGTATGATATGAAGCAAAAGAAAACAAAGAGAAAGGCTTACTATAGTCAGGGGAATTCAACACTAGTGCTTCCTGAATAGCCTTTTTGATCTCAGCAAAAGCCTTTGAAGCTTCTTGATCCCAGCAGAATTTTGTATCCTTTTTAAGTAGTTTAACAATGGGCTTGACTTTCTCTACAAAATTTGCAATAAATCTTCTAACAAAATTAACTTTGCCCAAGAAAGATTGGATACCTTTAACATTCTTTGGTTCAGGCACATTTTTTATTGCCTCAATTCTTTTAGGGTCTATTCTTACTCCTTCTTTAGAGACAATATGCCTTAGCAGCTTCCCTTTAGTAACAACAAAATGGCACTTTTTAGGATTTAAGGATACTCCAAATTCCAGAGCTTTATTGAAAACCTTCTCTAAGTGTCCACAGTGGTCATTCGCCCTTTTGGATAAGCATGTCAAATCATCTTGATATACTACCATGATAATATTGATGAATTCCTTGAAAGCTACATACATTGCCCTCTGAAATGTAGCTCTAGCACTCTTCAAACCAAAAGGCATTCTGACATACACATATGTTCCCCAAGGGGTGGTGAAAGTAGTTTTGAATTGTTTGGATTCCTTTACTAACACCTGGTTATACACCGAGAACCCATCCATCATAGACAATAGGTCACAATCAGTTACTCTTTGCAACATCACCTCCATATTAGGAGAAGAGTAATTATCTTTCAAGGAAGCAACATTTAGGTTCCTAAAGTCCACACAAAGTCTAATTTCCCCATTCTTCTTTCTTATCGGGACCAAATTTGAGACCCATGATGAATGTCTTATAGGCTTAATAATTCCCCCTTTCCTTAACTTGGTCAGTTCTTGTTGTATTTTAGATTCTAACAGGGGATTGATAGGTCTTTGTTTTTATCTAAAAGGCTTAGCATCTGGAAGTAGAGGGACTTCATGCTAAAAAAGATCCTGTCTATATGCCTTCAGATCCTCATAAGACCAAGCAAAGACATGCTTTTATTTCTTTAATAAATTAATAAGATTTATTCTGACATGAGGAGGCAATTTTTTTCCAATATATACCAACTTAGGGGATGATTATGTCTCTAAGTTTACTTCCTCTATTTCCTCTAACATAGTGGTTGATTGCTGGTGTAGATGATTGTCACTGTAACTAAACATACCTTCTAGTTCTACCAACCCTTTAGGTATTTCATTAGTGTCTAACTGAACTAAGTTGTTTCCAAACACAATTTCTCTATTTTCAACCACTTCCACTAAGGCATTGCAATCAATTTTTTGCCCATCATAGTCATCAATGCACTGTATAAACCTGAGAATATCTTCATCATCAGCAAACACTTGCCAATTATATACATTGTCAAGAATGGTAGGCCTAGCTTTTACTTCAACTGTGGATATACAAGTTAGTGTTGCATCATCATTCTTTAATGCAACATTTGCTAATAAATCTGCCATGACATTTTTAGATCTTTCTATCCAATTTATAGAGAATGCACTAAAATGCTCAATGACATCCCATACTACATGCTTGTATCTTTTCAATCTATCATTCTTAGATGCATACTTAGCCCTAACTTGAGAAACAACCAATTCTAAGTTCCTAACACTTTTAACAATTGAATCCCATGCCTTTTTGCAAATTCAAGCCCCAATAGCAAGGCTTCATTTCAACAGTATTATTTGTACATTGAAAGGTTAACAAGAAGGAATACTTGAAAGTTATACCTGATGGGGATACAAAGAGAACTCCTACTCCACATACTTCTTTTGAACAAGCACCATCAAAATACATGTGCCACAAATCATGTTGTTGGGATTCCAATTCAATCACAATAGAATCAACATTCTTCAATTGAGGCAAGATTGGTTGTATTCTAAAATTGTTTAGATCCACATCAATCATACAATTCAGCATACTAGGGTCTACTTTCTCAATCACCCTAGGGGCGTGTGGTTCTCTACACAATTTAACATGGCTTCCATTAATAGGGATAGTAGCGTATGATAGATCTAACTAAACATTTCCACCCACCATTGCATCCCACTGCCTATACAACAACATGCCATAGTGAGGTTTAGTGTCAATTACAATGACATCCATCTTGTATGTTGCTTTAGGGAAGGCTGCTATATTTACTTCAACATCTTTCATTGTACCTATCACTAGCACTTCTCTATTATCCATAGCATAACATTTCCCATACACTATACTCACTAACAATCCTAATTCTTTCATGACACCATAGGGCATTACATTTGCAGCTGCACCAGAGTCTATCATATAGTTTTTAATTAACCAATTATTTACTAATAAAGTAACATAGAAAGGATCTACCTGTGAGGGTTCTTGTGTAATAGTTGTTCTGACATATACCTCTAGGGTTTGTAGCTCCTGATCCTTTTCATCCTTAGTTGAACTGGAAAGTGAAGATGTGTTACTGTCAGGTATCTTAGAAAATAAAGATAGATCTGCCTCTCTATGTTCCTTTATTTTCAGTAATTCTATCAATGGGACAGTAACCTTCATCTGAGTGAGAGCCTGAGTCATATCAAACATGGAATTATTAGTCAACTCAGTAGTAGCTTTATCTTTCTCTATTTTAGGCTGACTTGCCTTCTTCATTGTGGTTTTTTCTTGTTTATCATTAGTAGTTTTATCATCCGTACCCTCAGGTATTTCTTTAACTTGATTTTTCTTTTCTTGACCAACTTGAGGCAAGGTAGCACTACTTGCTACTTTCTTCTGGGTTACTTCCTTTATAAACATGGACCTAGGTTCACCTTGGTTGCTATCCCTCTTAGTACTCCTCAAATTGTAATTGTTCTTGGCTTTGGCTATGGCAGCTTTAGTGAGATTTTTTACTTCTTCATCACTAGGCCTCCTGAGATGAACTTATTCATCTTCGATTGTTACCACATTCAAAGTGGGATGACAATCAAGTGTTAGTTGTCCTTGGTAAGAACTTTTACTATTCAACACATCACACTCACTACATTCACTTTGTAAAGACTTGTCATCACTTTCTATGATAGTTTCAAACATATTTATATCAGGCTCAACCTCTTGTCTCATGGATTCTTCAAGGGCTTGAGCTACAACACATTGATGAGGAGAATGTGGCCCATCACAAGCCATACACCAAGGAGTATTCTCTATGTTATGAACATTTTTTCCTTTTAAAGGATCAGGGGTATCTTGGCTCTAAGTATTTTTTAGCTTCTTATTTTGAGGCTTACCATCCTCCCAAGTAGTGTTGTAAGGCATATCATGCAACCTAGGAGGTTTGTCTTGCTAGTTTTAATGAGGTTTGTCATTTTTGCTCACCTTGGCAGTAAGATCCTTCATGGCAGTTACTAACTTTTCTATTTTGTCTTCTTCTTTAGCAACTTTATTAGGTTGATGTTTTTATTCTTACCATAGCCTACCATCAGTTCTTCTCCCTAGTTTCCTAGATGCTTTTCTATTTCTCTCTACATTGATGGCAATTCTAAATGCATCTCTCAGGCTATGTAGATTTTTATCCCTCAGAATATAGGCCATTTTAAAATTAAAAGCATTGTAATAAGTATTCAAGCACATATTGTCATCTAACCTCATTACCTGATGTAGTCTATGCATTGCTTTCTGAAATCTGGCATTAAAATCTATGACAATTTCATTGTCAGAATTTCTGATATTGTTGAACTCATTGAGCATGAAGCTCACATTTATCTTGTCACCATACTGTTCCTAAAAACAATTTTTAAAATCTTCCCAAGACCCAATGCTATTCATAGGAAGACCTCTATACCAGTCCCTTGCATCATCTACTAAGGACTGTACAAATAATTTCATGATGACATCTTCATTTACAATTTCATAATCATTTATCGAGTCACCAAAAGACTTCAATGCTCTTTTGCACTGATTGCATTATTCCTAGCAAATTTATGAAGTCTATCTCTCAATTCAGTAGGAACATTGTTGGGGTACCCTGGGATTCCATCAAAAAAGAGCTACTTATAAAATTCTAGGTTAATAGGTATTCTCTAGAATGGGTTAACGACATGGTTATTACCCATGTTCATTCTGACATTAGGGCTTTGAGTCAGAGAGATCTGGTTACCTTGATTAGTAACAGGGGCTTGATTGGTTGTTGTAGTGCTAACAGGCAAAGTTGGCTGGATTTTAATAGGATGGAGTGAAGCTTGCTGAGGAGAAGGTTTATTTTGATCTACTAAGGGAAATATAATAGGAGGTGCTTTCAGATAGCTAATGTTTCTTTTAACTTCTTGGTTGGCTACTTCTAATTCAGCCTTTTCTAACTCCATTTGCAAATCTTCTTTCTCTTTCCTCATCCTTTCCATCTCTCTTTCATGTGTTGATAGCATGTGAGAGATCTCCACTGTAGTCTTAGATCCAGACCCACCTTCCATGCATTTCTCCTTTCCTTTGTCAACATCATTTTTGACATGTTGTGGGTCACTAAGAACTTCCCTACTTGGCTGCACTACTGACTTGTATGTTGGTTTGGTCTTGGGAACTAAAATTTCCCTAATCACAGGACCTTCATCCTCACTCTTGGCCTTTTCTTGAGCAAGTAACTCAAGGTCAGCAATTTGTCTCAGGAGCTTGTCTCTCTCCATCAATTTTTCCTTTACTTCTCTCTCTTTATATGCTTCCTTTTGTGCTCTTAAGGAAATTAAATGATGAACTCTTCTATTCAGGTCCTCTATTTCTTGGGATACTTTATCTTCATCAGGGAAGATTTCTTCAAAGTATGATATATTGACTTGGTCAATATCAATCAAACTGATGTTTCCATCAATTGTCCTAGGTATAGAATCTCTTACTATGTTTGAACTACTTCTGTCTTTCCCAGAAAAACTAGCATGGGATCTCCCTTGATTTGAAAAATGGACATCTTCTACATTCCCAAATAAACTAGAATGGAAACCTAAAACATCATGCTCAAATTCGTGGGAAGAAGAATTTGAATTTGCATAGACAGGTCTCTCAGATTTCTTAACTGTATTGGTGCTTTTCTACACAGCATTAGATGGCTCATGTACCACTAATCTTTTCTGACCTCTACGTGACTGTTCAAGTAGTCCCTTCTACAATGTCTCACGAGGATGCTTCTTCATGAAAGACCTGGTGTTCTTTCCTCCCTGCATTATGCTTGTTTTCTTAAAGAATTTCACTTATTTCAAAAGGACTAGTTATGATTGTCAGAGTCACCACCCACAAAGACTATGGGAAATATGAAAACAAGCTTTGAATAAAATATTTGTCGATTTTAAAACCAAAATCATGAAGATTTTTAAGAGACAGAGAGGAACAAAACAAATCAAAGGTCAGGAATATTTTTTCAACATAGACATCCAAACAACATTCTAAGCTACTTCAAGCACCAATTTGCAACATAGATACACACTATGACCCATCCCCATTAGAGTCGCCACTTTTATTGTTCTCAAATTCTGATTCCCCTCTTATCCCTTGTAAGAAAAATAATAACTCTATCTGCAAATGAAGAGATGAAGGAAAAAAGAACCTTAGAGCAACATATGACAAGGTTTCAAGAACCTTCTACACTTTGAACTTATCCAAAGTTCAAGCAGGTATACCTTCTGTGAATAATTTCACACTTTTAAAATGAGATCCATACTAAACCAGTGTCCAAAAACCAGTGGATCTTATCACCTCAACATAAACTGAAATAATAAAGGAAAACTTATTCTCATTTTCAGTATTGATCCTCAAGAGATGTAGAAAGAGAACTACAACTGATACTAGTGCCTTATCCAGGCTACCGAGTCATCTAAATTAAGCAAGGATTTCACAATTAAACATCCCCATGCATCTCATCACTTCAGCTTCTATTAACCCCATACATGCCTGACATATATAAGAGTCCTTCCTTGTTAAACTAAATAGTGTTTATAAAATTCAAAGTTTCCAACAAAATAACCTACTGACATAGATATTTCATGTGTATTTAATTCCTCTCCTAAAGAGAAAAGCTAAGAAACATATCCATAAAGATTGCATTACAATCCATGTTCAATTGAATAACCCTAGATTACTCAAATGAAACCAGTAAATTATTGAGAGCACACCAGAAGACCACACAAATTTTAGGCTCAAAAGTTTATGATATGTATATTGATATTCATTTTTGAAAAGTCTTACAAAACTCAAAATATTCTCTATAATAAATAGAAAAACCGAAATATATTTCTATAGAGTTTCTTTACAAAATTCTTGTGATGCCCTTCTAACTAGTCCTGGAATCCATTTATAATAGTACAGATGCATACAAGCTTCGGACCTTTTCCAAAAAAAGTTTGTTATAACAATCTTCTTGTTTCAACAAGAAGTTACAAGTCCTTTTCATTTTCTAATGGCCCCTTTCACACTTTTTCACTCCACGGCTTCTTCTTGAACCTCTTCATTTGGAACCGCATACTTTCTTGTCCACTCTTCGTACATGTCATCAGCAGGCCATGAGAAGTTAATAACTTTCCCTCTTATCTTGGCCAATCTCTTCCAAGAGTTTCTTATTTTATTGACTTCTGAGTTTAGAAAGCCATAGTGTGACTTTATTTTCTCTATCTCCTCAATTGTTCTGACAAATAGGGAAGTATCATCTGTGTTAATGATTCCCTTTACCCTTAATGATAGGTTGGCTCCTAATTCATTAGGCCATACTTGTTTGTCCTTAAATTGAGTTGGACTGGCAAAACCCCCGGAAAATAATTCAAATTTCTGCTTAGTGTATTCCTTTTTATACAAATTGATCTGCATTTCTGCATTATCTCTTCCTTCTTCTAGCTTTGTTAGATCCTTTGTCATGTCACAAGTGGATTTGATAATGGGATCAGCCCCTACCTCATCATAGGATACACATATAAGTCCTAGGTCCACCTTTCTAGACATCTATGGGCATTAGAATAGCCCTCTCTCCATTGAGCTCATTCGACATATCCAAAAATTTATTTATGTTGTTCTACACTAATGAGGATCCTATAGTGTTAGCAAAACTCAAAATTGTGGCCCTCACTCTTTCTTCATAGCTATTTGCAAACAGTGTTTGAGCCTGTTTTAGCTTTCCCAACTCCTGTTGAGTGATCTTAGCTGATTGGGAACCAAAAGGTGCAGGAGAAGGTGGGAAGTCAATGATAGGGCTAGTAGGTGGAGGCTGTGTAGGAGAAGAAGCAATCATTAAGGTTGAGGACTCACCTTGATGGTATTGTCCTACCAGTTGGCCTCTCAATTTAGCAATAATGCTATCTCAGCTTACTATCTCTTCTTTGGCATCACTGTAAGCTTTTAAGAATTTTTCTAACTTAGCTTGGAGATCTACCCTTTCCTTTGCTTCTTTCTCTGCGACCGCAACACTGAATTTTGTAGTTTCCAAGACTATTCTAGCAACCTCAACCACTCTAGTATTTTTCACCCTCTTTATTGTCATACCTCCAAGGTAGCTAGACTCTGGGGTATCCTTTCTCCTTTTATTTTCATCTCTTTTTAGAGACCACATGACCAGGGCAACATTGTCCTTACTGAAGGTTAGTCCTGCCATAGGCTTGGTCTCTTTTCTGACTACCTCTAAAACCAAGGCATTTGCTATATCCCATTCAGGGAGGATGAGAACACCAACCTTTGCTACCATTTCCCTTCCTTTCTTAGGAGTGATGGTCTTAAATTCAATGACCATTTCTTGTTTTATTTCTTCCTCCACGATAGCTGCATCCTTGTGGGGCTGCTCATTCTTCCTCTTCTCACATCTGCCATTGAACTTATCAATATTCTACTTCCACACAAATTGCGTGAAAGCTCCTTTGTCATTCCATCCTCTTTATCATCATATGTATAGGCGATCTCCCCGAGACTCCCTAATTGAAACAATTGTTTAGCTACTTCCTGCTCATCTCCTATATGAATGGGGGAATGAGATGGGGAATACATGGGCTCATTAATTTGCACTTCTTTTCCCACCCTTTGCATCTTTGGGGAATCCTGAATGTCAATGACATCTTGTATTTTCCTCTTCCCTCTTGAAGTAGAAGGCTCCCTTGTTGTTGGCACCAACACATTGTTCTTGGATTTTCTATTTAGTACATAATTACCAGGAGGGATTGTTTTAGTACATGCAGACCTAGCTAGAACTAGTCTTTCCTTCTCAGGGTTGTTTTTAATCACTGCTTCCCTCTTCTCCTTTAATGTCTGTATTACATCCTCAAAGCAAAGAATTAGGAATTTTGCCTTTTCCTAAAAGGAGTGAAAACTGGATAAACGGTCATGGCTGCTGTCGAATTGGTGTACAAAATCAAGAGCCTTCTTGTAGGCCACCCATTTCTCTTTCCTCAGCTCCTGCTCATCGAAATGAAACTCATTTATGATGAGGTCTTCAGGGAATTGGAATTGGTGAGGTCTGCCTTTGCATACTGCCCTTTTCCTAAACATA
The DNA here is from genome assembly GCF_030272615.1 of Cryptomeria japonica. Taxonomy (NCBI): domain Eukaryota; kingdom Viridiplantae; phylum Streptophyta; class Pinopsida; order Cupressales; family Cupressaceae; genus Cryptomeria; species Cryptomeria japonica. Next base: position 138,308,890 of record NC_081412.1, on the reverse strand, counting down.
CCATTAAAGAAATATTTAGGGTCAGAAAACCTTGACATTGTAGTGGACAATTGGTATGGTTGAAGGAACTCCTCAAAGCACTTGCACCCACCCTTAGCAATTACAAATTGATGTGCTATTGTTACCATTGGGAAAATGGTCCCTTTTCCTCTATTGGATAGCTCCACCTCTTGTACACCCCTAATCTACCTGAGGACCTCTGCAATTCCTATTTTCAAAGGGACCTGATAAGGTAACAAAAATGGAGTACCTCTGAAACCATACACTCTGAAAACTGTGGAAATAGGGTACAAGTATATGTCACCCCAATTGTGGATAATTTTGATTTCTTCAGCAAACTCCTTAGCCCTAAGAAACTACAAAAGAGCTTTAGGGATCCTTGGATTCTCTGAGCATAAGAGAATTATGATTTTAGATGCAAAGCATTTATCAAACTTTAGGTAGCTAACATCCTTCCTGTCCCATGACAACACTATGCTCCATAGTTGAATTGCAATTTTCTCCCCATCCTTTTCCTTCACTAGATCCATTTCATTGGCAAAGTAGTCACCACCCTTGAATAGAAGAAGATGCATGAGAAGGGAGTATCATCCAAAAGGTCTATCCACCTTACCATTCTTTATCCCTACGAAGCCTTCATGGATTGCATCAGTGATGTAGGGGGTATAATCAAATGTTACTGCCAGAGAGGGATTTAAAATTTGTGCTATCATTAACATGTAATGGGTTGGCATGTTCACTTTAGCATCTTCTTCAAAAATTTGGTAGAGTGACCTGTATAACCCTTTGGCTCTAAGAGTGAACCAATTTAGGGAGAAAGGCTCTATGGTATTAGGTCCTGCAACAGTCAATTATCCTATTTTGACAAAAAATTCTTTAAGAGGCCCATTTCTAAGATGATTCCTCTTTGCACTGTAGATGAGAAAATGATTCAAAATTAATGGGCTCCAAATAATTGGACACCTCACTGAGCCCAAATACGTTTCTGATTTCATCATCATTGACTTCAATGAGGGTTTTTCCATTTACATGCCTAACACTTTTGGTGAGAGGGTCATAATTGTGTGCAATCTAAGTTAGGAGATCCACATCCATAAAAACTCCAGGGACCACTAATTTACCTACATCCAACTCCCAAATACTGCTCATTGGGGCAGGGGAGTGTCTCATACCAAAACTGACCTTGAATAGACCTAAACCAAACAACCCTATGTGTGGATCTCTCAGCCAATTCCCCTTGTCACATAATCCTTCTCCTACTCTCAAACGAGGAGCCTTGGGCACTAATTACTTAACTTTAGCTGCTACATTTGTGGACATAGACAATTGTTCCAAGAAGTCATCACAAATTGCCCTCTCCTGGTAATTAACCTTCCTTGTGAAATCCCTTCTAGGTGCCATCTCAATGATATGCAAGTATTTCAATTACTAATCAAAGCAATCCTTTAATAGAATAAAACCATAGTTCATCAATTTTTCAAGTAACTGGTAAGCAAAACATAAGAAAACTTGGTTTTGGCCTAAAGAACTCTGCTCTGCACTAGCTTTTCTACAACAACTCTTCGAAATGATACCAACATTCAATTGATGTGAGCGTATATATGGCAATTGGGCTCTTAACTGCGACATTAACACCGCATGCTTGGGCCATCACCTCATAATTGAATTCACAAATGAATTCAAAATTTTGGCTCCAATGAATCATAAAATAACTGAGTGTTTCTATCACTTTGTTGTTTTCCCATTTCGCGAAGCCTAAAATCCACGCATCTTCATTGACTAAAAACACGCTGACCGTCAGATCAAGTGGAACTTGCACAGCGTTTACTTTGTTGACTGCTCTTCATTTGGCAATGGGCTCAGATCTCTTTCACTATTTTGCGAAAGCTAAACATCGTGCACGTTCATCCAGTGAAACCGCATGAGCCATCCGATCAAAAAGAACTTGATCGATCTTTATCCTATCCAGTGACTGGTGGTTTACCCCAATAACTATGCACCAAGCGTTTAAGGCTAGGAGTTTTTGCTATTTCATGAACAGTAATTACCCTGTATCTTCGGCCTGCGAAATGGCACCCACCGTCGGATCCTCCTTGAGATACCCGCCTTTTAAGAAACCTAACCCGATGGAAGTGGACCCTTTGAATCAGCACTATCCAACTTGGCAATCGACTGGTAAAGGAAACCGGTGTGTCAATCACTTATTTGTCAAAAAGATTCCATGGGATCCACTTTAGGACTGCCACATGCATCTGACAAGTCACCTTTTTGTCAGCAGTATGATCCATCTATTTTGCCATGACACCGACCAAGTGGTTGCCATGTCACTTTGCTATTTCACAAAGGTTAACTCTCGGTCACCTTAGCGTTGTGAAATAGCACCGACCGTTCAATCAAAAGGAACGTGATCGACCTTTACCTTCAATCCTTACTACCTCGTGGATCAAGTTTCCTTTTCGCCATTTTGCGAAGCCTAAAACCCGGGCCCCTTTATCTTGTGAAAACACGCTGATCGTCAAATCAAAAGGAACCTGATTGATCTTTACCTTAGTTAAAACCTAGATGCCAGACCCACTTCCGCCTTTTTCCATTTCGCGAATGGTAACTCACGGGTGTCTTTAAACTGTGAATTCACGCATGCCATTAGATTAAAAAGAACCTACGCAATGGTTAGGAAGCCCGATTAAAATTTAAGAACTTTAGGATAGGCTTAGAGAAAATAAAGTGTTGCTAGACCCACCTAGGCAGAAATAAGAAGGTGGGGACACTTCTCATGATAGACGGAGCCTTCCCTAAGTGGTAAAAGTAACATGGATTTAGAACATGAGGGTTTTTCTCAAAAAATTGGAAGGGTTAGAACTCAAACCTTAAACCCTCATCTGACCTAACACAATCAGAGGCAACAAGGCTATAGCATACTCAATTTTTTTAGACTTTTAGCCAATCATGTAACAAGAATATCCATTTTTTAAATAGTGATAACAGAATAATTAATCATCACATGAAAATGCACAACTCATGACACACAGATTTTTCACGTGGAAACCCAAACAGGAAAAACCACGGTGGGGATGAATACCCACAAGCTTGGTTTGAGCTCTTTTGAAGCTCACTCTATTAGAAGCCTAGTCCGGTTAAAGACTTTACAATAAGGTTTTTCTAGGAACCGATCCTATTAAAGATCACCTAGTTAAGGGATGGCTATATACCCTATTAAAGGTTACCTTACTAGATGATTTAAAGAACTCAATGAACTTGAGTCACCTGGTTAGAGGTTTTATAGTAAGCTTGTTAAAGCTACCCGACAAAGGGATTTTCCTTCTGTTGAAATTGTTAGAAGATGACAGGTAAAACTCTGATCTGATAACAACATTATATGCTAAGGTAGATCCTTTTTAGTTCCTCTACTCTGCAATCACACTCTGCAGTTTTCTCTCACTGGTCTGGCAAGTATCTCATCACTCAGATACATACAAAACTTTTGCCAACAACTTACAATAATAAACATCATCGACCTTATAGACAACAATTAGGTCGGTAGCATAAACCCTAAGCATTTAGGTTTACAATTACAGGCGGTCCAATCCTAACTGTTTAAACACTTTTTATAGATTGAAACAATGTCAAATAGATCACAAGTTATTCGGCATCATCCATTCTTCACCACACATATAAATCAGTAACCCATCATGATTTCTTCTCATACCACTAAGAAGAATGTTCATTCCCAAGGTAGACATTTAATGTAGTCGATCTTCACATTCAAGATCCTCAAGGAAATCCTTCACATGCACAAAACTGATGTGGCATCTCGATCTCATCCTCATTTCTAATCTAACTCATCACAGAATATCATTGGTTGCATTGCACAAGCTATATTGCCAAATCGGAAACCCTAGAGCTGAAACTACCAACCGGTAGTCACACTTAGTGAAACCCTGACACCGGTTCACTACATCTCGCCATACCGGTTCTTCAACTTGATCATAAATAACAACTGCTTCCAATCTTCATACCAGTTGACCTATACTTGTTGACATCAATGACAACATACAGTATTATCATATTATCATGTGCCAACATATCGATTCATCAAATGCCAATAGTTTTGAGGTTGTTGTGTAGTCTAATTATGATGCTAAGGTGTTTCCAGAAGGTTGGTGTAGTGGAAGTTTCAATTTGTATAAAAATAATAATTATATGTAGGAAAGAGTTTTTAATATTCCAGTGGAAGAATTCATTGCATTCCTTTGGATTCTGAAGATTATGGATTGTGGTTCTCAATACAATATTTATGTTCAGTGTATGTTGCAATATTAGTTTTGCAAGATCTATGTTGCTTAGATGGTAGAGTTGGTTGTTGTTTCTAACAATGAGATTGTCTGTCAAAATTAGTCTAGAGAATGGTTGATGGTTCTCTGGTGTGTGGATTCAAGTGTTGCTTCTTGGAGGAAATGTTCAAGTTCAATTTTCTAATTGTATAGGGGGGGAAGTGACACTAAGTATGAAAATCCTAATCTAACTCTCATACACACTCATGGAATACAAAAGAGCCTAGGGAGGTAATGCACGTTGGCTACTTCTTATGAGAAAGAGATAGTCATGGATTACCTCTTAGGTTTTCTATTCCTTTGTTGTCAATGAGAGAGAGGAATGATGTAAAATGCAATCTAACCTAGAAAGCAAGTAAGCAAGCCAATCCAAATATGAGAATGCAGATCAAAGGAAAAATGATAAATTACTGAAAAGTATAGATCAAAAGGTAAAATTAGAGGTGTACTTGTGTCTAAAATTTGAGTAGAAATCTCCGAGACCAAGGTGCCACACCACTATCTTGATTCTACAATTTTGGAGCTACAACTGACAAGAGGGATTCTAAGATCTGCAAACTACTATTCTATCAAGTCCTACTAGCAGAGGGAAGGACCATGGCACCATGCCACTATCCTGGGTCGGACCAGATTTCCACGCTCCTGTAGTTGACAAAGTTTTGCATTTTTGAGATTTCTGGGTGGTGTAGATGCTTGTTCTAGATCTATAACTGCTCCTGGATTCCTATTTCTACACCTACAACTAAAAAGGGAAGATTTGGGGTGGCTATATAGGGTTTTGCGTTAGTCAAACCCCTATGTCGGTTATTTCCACCTCCACAAATAGACAATAATATACTAAAAATGTGTGTGCAAAGAACCTTGTGTATATGCAAGACCCTAAGAATGAAAGTAAACAACCTAGAGAAAACCTAAAGAGTAAACCCTAATTGCTTATAATTGACAAAGTAAATGCTCTAAATCCATGATGCAAAGTGATCTAAAGTATGAATGTGAATCAAAATAAATCTTATGCAAAGACATGAAACCATACCCAACCCCAAGGGAGAGGTACAAGCCAATCATCAGTTGGCGATCTCTTATTGTTCTTCTACATCTTCAAAAGCCCCCAATTGATAAAATTATTCTTAATGAATGTTGAATTTTGTTGAAAACTTTAAAGATCTACTCTTTTACTGCAAAGAAGGCTCTAATACTCCAAAAACTTGTTCTTAGATTCTTAGAAGAAGACCCCTTCAAAAGAAGAAAGAGAGCTCTTAAGTATGGAACCCTAGATCTTAATTTCATGTTTAGGCTGACCTAGGATTTGAATTTCCTGTTGATATTTTGGGGTTAAGCATTATCATATCATAGGATTATGCTCACAAAATTTTGGTAAAAAAGCCATAGACCATGTGCATTCCAGCCACGGTCCGACCAACTTTTCACCAAATTTTTGGGGCTATTACATATGATGATATTAGAGCTCATCCCAAAGTTATAGCTTATTTCGAGATGTTTTGATATGCAAATCAGGCCTAAACAGTCGAAATAAGACATAATTAGGGTTTATGATTAAATGATTCATTGGAGAAATAAAATGAAAAGGGGCACATTTAGGGTAAAGGGTCCAACTTTATGATGTGTAAAGTGATGAGACATGACCTTAGATTTAATTAAATTAATTAATTAAATGCTTAAAGGGGAATGAGAAATTCAAGATGCAAGACACACTAAGGCGGGTGCTAACCTAAGTGTGAAATTGTACCACCCTAGCAAGGGTGTAAAATTTATGATACTACATTTAGCCCCCACTTTAGTGGTCATATGACACTATGTGCATATGCAAGATAAAGTACAAAAAAGTAAATATCATTTGAAAAGGGATATATCCATAAGTTGTCGAACGAAGCCCCCATCGGTATCTGTAGTACACAGTTAGGAACCACACCCTCCAAAACCACATGTTAGATCACAAAATCACCTAATGCTTATTAAGGAAGGTGATGAAATTCGTGGGTAGCTATATGCTCCCCCTATTTTGACTTGCTTATTTGTGAGGTGAAACAGGGTATCATGTTTTCCACAAGGAATTGTGATAAAGATTTTGATGAAGCAAGTTCACAACAAGGCTTGATCACTCATCCAAGAACATTATAATGCCACTGACAGTGTGATAATCAGAGCTTTGTAGCTCAAGATATGATAGATTGAAGAAAAAGTGTACAAATTAGGGTTTTAACTTAAAAACAAAAATTCAAAAAGTGCATAACATATAAATATGAAAGTCACACCTTCATTTGTCACTTTCTAACTTTTTGGCACTATTAACTGCAGAGGAGCCCACATACAACCCATCATGCCTTGATGCCAACTTGAGTGACCTATGTGGATGGAGATCCTATGCCAGTCCATATTTGTCAGCCGATTGCTCGATAAGGTGAGTTGACTTTCCATTGACTGCATTTGACTTCAACATTGTTTTCATAGTTTTCAGAAGTGATGATGTCATCACCTAGTCTAGGTCGGGGCCCTCTCCTTGGACACCCAGGGGTCCTAGGGCATCATGGTCCTCCTAGGGCACCATGGTCCCCTTTGGGAGCCATGGTCTCAATAGGGCACCATGGTCCCATTAGGGCACCCTGGTCCACTCAGAGCACCCTAGTCCCTATTTGGGGTAACCAACAACAACACAAGATCAGGCGATGAATGCTAGAAATGTTAGAATGATTATATTGATTAGATGATGATAGATGATTGATTGATTATGGCTGATAGATTGCTTTGTGTTTTGTAGACACTATAGTACATGCATGAGCATAGTGTCGGTCTCACATTTCAGAGCCTTCAGGAGCAGATCCCGAGGCCTACGACAGGAGAGAGGGATTTGCTACATGCAGTGGGTTTGTGGGATGTGATGACCATGTCAACCATACAATTCCATTCTACAATACTGATGGCACTAATGGAGAGGTGGGATGCAGATACCTCAATATACTCACTACCTATGGGGGAGATGACGGTCACCCTTGAGGATGTATACCACATTCTATGCTTACCTATTATAGGAGACACTGTTAGATATTGATCTAACCATATAGAGGAGGATTATAGGAGAGAGAAGGTATATGTTGTGGGGAGAGTGATATGCAGCGAGATGAGGGGTTTCATTATGGTCAGTTGGATCCTACACCCTACAAGCGAGGTTCCATTGGTGAGGTGACTCATGATTGTGACCCTTGCATTAGCCTTTTACCCTAATGGGTACGACACACATATGCACAAAGGACTCATCTATGCCCTATGAGCCATGGAGAGACACAAGAGAGTATACTCTTGGGGTCAGAGCATGCTTGCACATCTCTATCACAACCTTGGAGAGTATGTGTTCGGACAGGGATGCAACTTGATGACATGCACGCTACTACAAGTGTAGATGTTTGAGCATATTACCTGCACTAGACCTCACAGAGCTCGCATAGAGCTAGTCCTAGAGAAGCCTAGGGTATATGCTTGTCCTCTTACCCATGAGTGGTGATTAGGTGATCTCCTGTATTGGAGGTTGAGCTTGGATGGATTGACAGTGGGAAAGATCATATGGAGACCCTACCTTAGGATGTCCATGTGGGAAAGGCTACATATACAGATGTTCAGCATGCAGAGGAACCTTCTACTAGAGGGACGGTATAGCCACATAGTCATTCCCTTCTACTTCAACCAAGTTTGGCAACAATTTGGGTTCAAGAAGTGTGTTCTTGTTGATGTGCTTGTATACATACGAAACTCATGAGTGATGTGGAGACTAGGAGCCATTCCTAGGCCTATGAGTGATGAGATTGACATCACATATTCAGATGGGTCAGATCAGGACATAGTGATAGAATATAGAGATGATTCAGGTGCACATCGATAGTACATCACATGGTGGGGGAGGACATACCCTAGAGCCATTTTCCTAGTAGACTTCTTTGGAGGGAATCCTAGACCATGGAGACAGTCAGGTGACGAAGAGGGAACTGATGCATCCAGGGAGGATTCAGATGATCAGGGTGATGACACAGAGGAGCAAGAGGCACGAGGAGATGGAGGCGATCTTGATACTAGAGAGGGAGATCAGAATGGAGATGATGAGGAGGATGAGAAGGAGGACAAGGAGGAGGATGAGGAGGATGAGGATGAGTCAGGTATAGTTCATCACTCTAGAGAGGATACCAGACCTCTAGATCCACCTAGTCTCCCACTGCAAGAAGAGAGGGATCCCATAAGGGGTCCTGATCCTGATCCCCATCAGACCAAACTAACTATACAAAGACAGTATGAGTGGGGAGAGACTAGCAGGTCCCAGTCTCAGGCAATTGTTGTCCATGATCCTCACTGGCCAGAGGGAGATCCAAGTAATGTGCCCTATTATTGATTAACATATGCATCCCACCTGCATTATATTTGATGATATAGAATGTCACTAATGAAAAATTTCTCTCTATCTTGTAGCTACCATCTAGGAGTGGTGTTCTCTGATTCAGAATGTAGTGACAAACCTTATTGTGACTATGCACATTTAGAGTTCCTCACAGATAGCACACAGATCCCAGAGGAATGCAAGATGACACAAGGACCTGTTCTCCCCCATTTGGATGGAGGTGGAGATCCTATGAGAGAGATTATGATAGACAGAGCGTGACCTAGTGGTGTTATAGATAGAGGCAGCCACATACCGAAAGATCACAGGAGCTCCTCGTGGTCCATATCATGATATACCCCTACAGGGTCACTACTACGGCCAGATTAGGAGGGGGTATCTAGCCACCATCCTCCTACTACTAGTCCTAGGGATAGGAGATGATTTTTGATGTATAGATGTATATATGATGACATGCATGATCATAATATTTTTAATGCTTAAACAATGGACATATTTATTAGATTAGAAGTAACATATTGAGTAATGAGAATGTATATATGATTTAATTTCCATGTGATTGATTTCTAAATTCTTTAATCAAATGCTACTTTGATGATGTAAAAGAAGAATGTATTAAGCCAGAGAAATATGTGACTAATGTGATTTAATTAACTCTAATTAAACACAACATGATATAATTTCTAATTAACACATAAGAAATTGTATAACATCCTAACACATATGAAATGTAAATCCATTACAATTTACATAAAAATAATCCAAGACAAACAATACAGTAATGAAACATGCTTTTCAAGAATAAAGTAATGTAGACCAAATGATATAACATCATTTAATCTTACATACTTTAATGAAGATATACTAACATATTACCCAAATTTGAAGAAAATAATATAAAGAGAGAATAGAAAGAAGACTAGAAATAGAAAGAGAAAGAGAGAGAAAAACTAAGCATAGTATCTATGAAGGTGCATAGCATTTATGGGTTCCTTGAGAGGTGTACCTTCCACATCTTCTATCCTATAAGCACCTGATCCATAGACCTCCACAATGATGTATGGTCTAAGCCAATTAGGAATAAACTTTCCTTTCTCCTCAGGTAAGGCATTCACATTGTGCTAATTCTCATAAAGGACTAAATCCCCTACCGAGAAGGAATGTTGAATAACCTTATCATATGCTTGAATATGTTCTAGGGAATTTATGCATTGTTCATTGATCATCTCAAGTTGTTTAAGTCTTTTCTCTCTATAGGAGTCATCATCCACTATAACCCTAAGAGAAACTCTCAAAGAAGGAATTTCTAACTCCAAAGGCATAATGGCATCAACACCATAAACAAGATTACAAAAAGTACAACCCATAATAACACATACACTCATGCGATAAGCCCACAGAGCATAAGTCAATTGAGTATGCCAATCCTTACCATGCTTGTTTATAGTCTTTCAAAGAATTTTTTCAATTATCCTATTAGAAGACTGAGCTTAACCATTTGATTGAGGATAATAAGGTGTAGAGAATTTATGTTGAATATGATATTTCTCGATAAAACTTCACATTCTTATTTTTAAATGACATTCCATTATCTGAAACTAAGGCGGAAGGTATCCTAGATCAAGAAATGATGTTTTCCAAAATAAATTGACAAATTACTTCAGCGGTATTGAATCGAAGAGGAAAAACTTCCACCCACTTTGTAAAGTAATCAATGGCAGTTATAATGAAAGTATGTCCTTGAGATGAAGGAGGAGATGTTTTACCAATAAGATCCAAACCCCATGTAGAAAAGGGCCAAGATGCTACTTGTGATCAAATCTCTTGGGTAGGGGCATGGATCAATTGCTATGTTGCTGACACTAATGACATCATTTAACAAATGCAAAGGAATCCTTTTCCATGGTGTGCCAATAATATCCCATTCAGAGCAATCTCTGAACTAAAGACCTACCCCCAAAATGCCCCCTGCAAGCACCTGAATGCACTTCTTCAAGAGCAATAGGGACCTTAGTCTTGTTTAAGAATCAAAGAAGAAGACCATTATAACCCCTCCTATAAATAACATTAGAAAGGATAATGTATCTAGCATCCAATTTGCGAACCCTAGCCCTAGTCACAGAGTCAAGAAAGGTACCATCACTCAAATATCTCACGATATGCATGTACCATTCATCAAAATCTATAATGCAACAATATGCCACATCACTAGGATTATCAGCAATAACTGGAGTAGTAAGGTTGTGAATAGTGAATCAAAGATCTACCAAGGGGTCCTCTAGAGACACAAGAGAGGCAACACATGCCATCGCATCAGCATGTCAATTATCTTTTCGAGGGACGGGATCCATGTTATAAGAATCAAATTTTTGTAACAAGGATAAAGCTAGATATTTATATTGTGACAATTTGTCTTGCTTGGCTTGATAAACTCCTATCACTTGTCTTATGATTAGTTGAGAATCTCCATAAATATGTAGATGTTTTACATTTAATGCCAAGGCTACTTTAATTCTAGCTATAAGAGCTTCATATTCAGCAATGTTGTTGGTACATAGGAAATTGAGATGATGTGATAAAGGAATAAGCTTATTTTTAGGAGAGATTAAGACCACCCATGGCCCTGATCATGTATGACACTTAGAGCCATCAAAGTACAATTCCCAAGTCTCATCAACCTCAATGGAAAGAATGTAGTCATCGGGAAAAGACTCTGGGTTAGGTAGGGAGAAGGGTGAAGGAGCATCAACTAAATGATCAGTCAACACTTGACCCTTTATTGCCTTTTGTGAGACAAAATTAAGGTCAAACTTGGTCAACATCGTAACCCACTTAGCTAAACATCTAGAAAGGTCAGTTTTGGAGAAAAGATGTTTAAGAGGATCAAATTTAATGATAACATGAATCTCAACATTCAAGAGATAATGCCTCAAATTTTGGGTTGCAAAGACTAAAGCAAGGCACTTTTTTTCTATCACAAAATATCGGACTTCATAACTGAGTAGAGTGCAGCTTATGTAATAAACCGGGCATTCTCTACCATCCTTATCACATTGTGCCAATAAGGCTACAAGAGCTTGAGGGGAAGTAGCCATAGTCAATTAAAGAATGGGAGGATTGGCCAAATAAATCTTTAAGTCTTCAAATTCTTGATGACAATCCTCATTCCATTGGAAAATGATATTCTTTTTAAGAAATTGTGTGAAGGGAAAGGTACGATCCGTAAGTTGAGAGACAAACCTACAAATAGCTTGGATCTTTCCTTGCAATCTATTTTAGTTAAGAAACATTCTTAGGAGATGGCATATTAACAATAGCATCGATCTTCTTTATATCCACCTCAATGCCACGATGTGAAACTATGAATCTGAATAGTTTTCCACTATCCACACCAAAAACACCTTTTTTGAGGATTCAAATGCATGTTGTACTTACGAATTATCTCAAAGATTTGATGAAGGATCTTAACATGATCTATAGAAAGAATTGATTTGGCTAAGATGTCATCTACGTAATCTTCTAAGGTCTTATGGATATAGTCATGGAAGATGAGAGTCATAGCATGCTGATAGGTTGCACTTGCATTTTTTCCAATCCAAAAGGTATCACAATCCAACAAAACGTACCTCAAGGAGTGGTGAAAGCAGTTTTATATTGAGCTTGGGGATCGATGAAAATTTGATTATATCTTGATAAACCATCCATAAAGGATAGTGAAGCATGCCCTGCTACCGAATCCACTATCATATCAATATTCAGGAGGGGAAAATCATCTTTTAAAGAGGCCTTGTTCAAATCATGAAAATCAGTACACATCCTATTCTTGTTTTCATCTTTAGCCACAACCACAATGTTCAAAATCCATGAGGAAAAATTGATAGGATGGAAAATCATCTTTTAAAGAGGCCTTGTAAAAATCATGAAAATTAGTACATATCCTAATCTTGTTTTCATCTTTAGCCACAACCACAATGTTCAAAATCCATGAGGAAAAATTGATAGGACGGATGAATCCAACATCCAACAATTTTTCAATCTCAGCTTTAACAAGTAATGCCACCTTAGGGTTAATCTTTCAAATCTTCTTCTTCACAGGTTTAGCATTAGGAATTAGGACAATGTTATGATTGGCAATCTTAGGATCTACACCAAGAATGTCAGAATATATCTAAGAAAAGAACTCAAGGAATTCATGTAACAACTTAGCATATTGTTTCTTCTCTTCCTTGTCAAGATGTTTCCCTATCTTGATGATCTTATCTTCAACACAAGGATCCATCTTGATATCAATAGTGTCATTTATTAGGAGATTGATTTGTTGAGGAGTATCTCTCAATTGAGGAAATTCTTTAACTATCTCATCATTATTTCTTTATTTCCCAAAGTAAGCTTCCGCATTTAAACAATAGGGAAAACTGCGGTTATGGTGATAATGAGGTAGGTTGTCATAAGCTCCCAAGAATTCAGCTAAGGAAACATCAATAGAAAAAAACATCCAAAGCAAAGGCATAAGAAGGATCAAAGTCAATATATTTTGGATATTTTAGTGAGAGAGAACCAAAAATTACATTAACACTAATAGATGGTCTCCTAGAGGCTTTAATACGCTTGAAAGGATCTTAACCAAGCCCAAATGTCATATCACAAAAGTTGTTTTCCAAGGGAACTTTAATCCCTTGTTCTTGAGCACCACATCCATTTCCATTATATCCACACCTAGCTAGGATGTGAAAACTAGGACCATAAAGGTTAGTCATTTCTAAAGATGAAGGAGAGTTTTCAAAAAGTGAAGGATCAAAATACTCTAAACCAAAAACTAAGGGAGATGAAATCTGAGAAGTCACCACAAAGTTATTACCCAATGGCCCAGATAAAGTTGATTGCTTTTTAGGTTCTTCTTCTTCTTTCTTCTTTTCGACCTTAGGTTCTCTAGGGGGAATTTTGTATTCCCCTATAAAAGTACGATTGAAATCAAGGGATCCCCAATCATCTTTTACAAGAAACTCTTCAGGAGAGAAAATATTCTCAATCATAGAATCAGGTTGAGAAGATTCTTCCTCAAGAACCTTAGGTCCACTTGAGGAAGTATCGAGGATCGATCTAGATATAGGAGATAGTTTTGATGAACTATTCATACTAATCGGAGTAGAAGCTTTAGAGGGATTGTCTAAGATTGTTGGGGAAGAATTGATTGAAGAGGATTTAGAACTTGATGTTTGTAAACAAGTCTAGAATCTTGTGTCTCCTAACAAGGACATGTATGTTGTATTGTTGTAAATGAATTTAATTTGCCTATGCAATGTAGAGGGAAAAACTTGCATGTTATGAATCCAAGGTCTCCCTAGCAACAAGTTGTATGTCAACTCTCCAGACATGACATGGATAGGAGTAGGTAAAGTAATAGGACCTACTTTAACAGGAAAGGTGATGATACCTAGTGAAGATTTGGCAACATTATCGAAGCCACGGATAGTGAGAAAATCAGGCTTGATAAAAGATTTATCAACATTGATCTTATGCAACAAGTTAATGCTATGAACATTAAGGCAAAACCATTATCCACTAATGTTCGCCTTATCGCACTATCATTTATGATAACCACAATCATTAAGGGATCATATTGTTGTTGAATTTTAATAGAAGGCAACTCATCTTGTGTAAAAATAATTTGAGCTTTAGGTGATGTAATAGAGTGAATCAAGGAAGCCATATTATTGGATGTCACTATGGGTGGAACATTCAATGTTTTCAAGGCATCTTGTAGCATTCCATGGTGAGCTGAGGAAGTTTGAAGCAAATCCCAAAGGGATATCTTGGCAGGAGTAGCTTTAAGTTGTTCGACAAGATTATATTCCTTACCAAGGGTTTGTGAAATGTGAGGTTATTGAGGAAGAATGAATTGAGGATTAGGTAGAGAAGTTGGAACAACCGGAGGAGGGTTAGGTTGCCTATTGTTTCTCATGTCATAGGTATGGGCAACTGCATTATAGCTCTCCTTAGTTAGTTGTCTAACATAGCTATAAGGAATCTTAGTGGGATTCCTTCCTTGAACCATAATGATAGGTTTATTTGGAGTGCTAAAGGAATCATGACCATATCCATCTTCAACCGTGAAAAGAGGTTGATTTGGAAGAGGTGAAGTTGGAGAAGGACAAGAACCTTGGACAACAAAAAGTGGTTTTCTATGTTCATTTATATTAATCATATTGATTAACCTTTTAGATGCATTATTCTTGTTTGAAAGTTTAGGCAAAGAAATAAAGTCATCAAGGGCATCATCCAATAAAGCATAGTCATAGTGATTGAAAGGCTTATCTTTGGATTTGAAAGTAGACATAACATCATAGAGGGAATCATGGGAATCAACTATGTTGTTAGATCCAGTGGAGGAGTTGATAGGAATGTACCCATGAGAGGAATCATTCAACTTATCTTTCTCATCACCATGAAATGGCATAGTAACAAGGTTGACTAATTTTTGGCAAAATGAGGGTTTAGAAGGCTTAGGGTTCAAAAATTCATCTAGAGATTCATCTAATTCATCCTTACTAAACTCATAATAAACAAAATTGCATACATCATCAAAAGCATGAACATCTTGTAAATAGAAATCTGACATATGAAAATTGCATGAAACTTAAACACACAATGCAAGGAAAATGAAACAAACCAATCTCTCTTTTTTTTCTCTCTTTTTTTTTTTTTTTCTTTTATGTTTGAAATGAACTAAACTAGATCTAGATCTAAAAATTCAATGCAATGTAAATGAAATTGTTTTCACGTTGGATTCACCAAAGATGTGTAGGGGTAAAAGTGAGACTAAGTATGGAAACCCTAATCCCACTTTCATACACACTCATGGAATACGAAAGAGCCTAGGGAGATAACGCACATCGACTACTTATTATGAGAAAGAGAGAGCCATGGATTACCTCTTAGTTTTTCTATTCCTTTGTTGTAAATGAGAGAGAGGAATGATGCAAAATGCAATCTAACCTAGAAAGCAAGTAAGCAAGAAAATACTAATATGAGAATGTAGATCAAAGAACAACTGATACACTGCTAAAAAGTACAGATCAGAAGGAAAAATTAGAGGTGTACCTATGTTTGAAATCTAAGCATAAATATCTGGACCAGGATGCCATGCCACTATCTAGATTCTGCAATTCTAGAGTTGCAACTGATAGGAGGGATTATAAGATTTGCAAACTATTGTTTGGTCAAGTCCTATTGACTGAGGGTAGGACCATGGTACCATGCCACTATCCTGGGAAGGACCAAGGTTTCATGCCCCTATCCTTGACATATTTTTGCACTTTTGAGATTTCGAGGTGGTGTAGATGTCTGTTCCAGATCTGTAGCTACTCCTGGATTCTTGTTTATGCACCTGCAACTGAAAATGGAAGATTTGGGGTGGCTATATAGGTTTTTCCCTTAGTCAAACCCCCATGTTGGTTAATTCCACCTCCATGAATAGCTAATAAAGTACTAAAAATGTGTGTGCAAGAACCTTGTGTATATGCAAGATCCTAAGAATGAAAGTAAACAACCTAGAGCAACCCTAAAGAGTAAACCCTAATTGCCTATAATTGACAAAGTAAATGCTCTAAATCCATAATGAAAAGTGATCTAAAGCATGAATTTGAATCAAAATAAAGCTTATGAAAAGACATAAAAACAACATGAAACCATACCCAACCCCAAGGGACAAGTACAAGCCAATCATCAGTGGGTGATCTCCTATTGTTCTTCTACATCTTCAAAAGCCTCCAATTGATAAAATTATGCTTGATGAATGTTGAATGTTGAATGTTTTTGAAGACTTTAAAGATCTACCCTTTCGTTGCAAAGAAGGCTCTAGTACTCCAAAAACCTATTCTTAGATTCTTAGAAGAAGACCCCTTCAAATGAAGAAAGAGAGCTCTTAAGTATGGAACCCTAGATCTTAATTTCATATTTAGGCCAACCTAGGATTTGAATTTACCATTGATAGTTTGGGGTTAAGAACTATCATATCATAGGATTATGCTCCCGAAATTTTCAGAAAAAATTTGCGGACCATGTGCATTCCCACCATGGTCTGACCAACTTTTCACCAAAGTTTCCAGGGTTGTTAGGTATGATGATATTAGAGTGCATCCCAAAGTTATATCTGATTTTGAGATGTTTTGATATGTGAAATCGGGCCTAAACGGTTGAAATAAGACATAATTAGGGTTTATGATTAAATGATTCATTGGAGGAATAAAATGAAAAGGGGCACACTTAGATTAAAGGGCCCAACTTTGTGATGTGTAAAGTGATGAGACATGACCTTAGATTTAATTAAATTAATTAATTAAATGCTTAAAGGGGAATGAGAAATGCAAGATGCAAGACACACTAAGGCGGGTGCTAACCTAAGTGTGAAATTGTACCACCCTAGAAAGGGTGTAGAATTTATGACACTACACTAATATTGATTTGATGGGCAAGATAAGTTATGTTGTTCCATGATCAATGATGTTAGTTAGTTTGGTTTTTTGCTGATTAAGGTAGTGTATCTTATCTGTATCATACCCTTTTGGTCTAGATATGTATTGGATGTTGTTATGGATCTTACCATGGTGTGTGTGGAGACAAATTATGCATTCTATCTCGGAAAATGGTTTTGGGTTGATTGGTTAATGTGTTTTCTTGTTGTTCTACATGTTACAATTAATACCAACTTTGGTGAATGTTATAGCATGTGTGGTTTGTTGGAATAACTCTAGAGGATGTGTTGTGATGAGTTTGAGTCCCCTTTCTCTCCTAGAGTGGACCACAATGAATGGTATAGGTTCAGGTGACATAATTTATGTAATATTTTTTACTATGTCTATGGCTGACCTAGTTGGGGGTTTTAATGAATGATCTTATATATATATATATATATATATATATATATAGGTGTGTAGTTGTATGAGTTGAGGTATGGAATGTGTGTGAACTGGTGTGAAGCGGATGTGAATGATATGCAAGTAGATTTGATGTGAAAGTCAATTTGTGAAGACCTTTGATTTTAATATCTTCAGTGTGATAGTGTATTGAGGTAGTGGTTGATGTTAAATATGTTAGCCATGATATTGGTCAGTTGACATGATGGTTCAATGATAATTTCATGATAAATAGATCTTGTTCAGTTCAATTTATCTAATCCCTATACCTATTGAATGAAGGTGTGTTTATTTTGGTAGTTTGTATTGAATTTTGTATCTTTCCCTAAGGTTGTGCACCTTAGTATTGTATCTCTTATCAGGTGTAATGAGCTCCTTGGCCTTGATGCTAAAACATTGTAATCAGTTATTCATACTGTGAGTGTGATTCTCACTATGGTTTTTCCCTATTTTGGGTTTTCCACTTAAATATGATGTTCATATGTTTATTGTGATTTTTTATTTGATATTTAACAATTGCAGTATTAAGTTAATTGTGATTTTAATTGTGATAGTGTAACATCCTAAAATTGCACCCCTATACATTTTTTATCGCATTTGGATCCTTACCTTAGTGTTTACACCCCTAGGAATGATTGTGACCTGATTCTACTTGCACCATGCAAATATTGCTTTATTTTGACCTTACACATCAACTAGGCACCTTGTCCTATCCCTAAAATGGGGTAGGACCATGGCACCATGCCTTGGTCCTTCCTATTTGGGCCCCTCTTTAAACCCTTTTTGTTGAATATCTGGGCAACTGAGAGGGGGGGTGAATCAATTGACAATAAAATTTTCTTTTAATCTTAATTCACAAATCCAAAACAATTAGTAGAATTGATAAAACATGAAATTATATTCACATAACAAATCAAGTACAAGAAACACCAGAATTTATGTGGAAAACCCAAGATGGGAAAAACCATGGAGAATGTTAATTATCTATATGTAAACACCAATTAAGGTGACTTTTACAAAGGATGGCTCATTAACAATGTGCTCAATGCAAGTGGGCTCACTGTTGATGGGCTCACTACCTAAAAAGGCTCACTGTCGAAGAAGAAAGAAAGATGAAGAGAATTCACCACTAAAAACCACAATCTGCATAGTCGGAAATGCTTTCGGTAACAATCCACAACACTATACTCACACAATAACTGGATTCTTTTAATCTTGCATGTCTTTAACACAAAAAGTCGTATATCAACTCATAAAATCATGGACCTACATATAATGTCTCCAAAAAAACATAATCCTCAATGTTGGTTAAGACAAAGATCTAAAATAGGTTTTCATTAATCATTTCGATGGTGGGAAGGAATGAGAACAAGACCTTATTACACTATTCCTCATTTAACATGTCAACACGTTACATACATCACCAAAGCCATACCCAAAATATTATCCGCATGCTATATAACTGCTATTACATGGCTTCAATGTCGAGTCCAAAAACCTCGATCTTCGAACCAATCTGGACCCAAAAATAGCACTAAATAATTGTTGGCATTATGGATGAATTGATTATGTGTTGCATTGATGTTTTGTCATTGATGTCAACACTAGTTGTTATGGTTGATTACCGACAGATAGGTTTTGGTTACTGGTAGAAGATCTAGTGTTATCGATAGAAGAGACTGTCTGTTGAACACTTCCGACATGTTTGGATCAGTGAAGTATGTTTGATTTCATGTATTATATACTCCATGAGCATGTTTTGGTCAGTTGGTATTGGCTAGGTAATTGAAAGCTATCATACACTCTGGTAAACCCTTACCGGCACTGGTTTAAAGCTTTACTGGTAGAGCTTTCATTGAGGAATCATGACAAGATGCATAATTGATGTTGGTGCAGTTTCTTCATGGGTTTCAGGATGCTAAAGATGTTCTTTGATCGTGCTTCAACTACTTGAATACATTGTTTTGGCATGGTGGACCCATAATAGGTCTAGTACCTATCTAGGTTATGGTCTGGTATCATGCTAACATGTACTCTACATGTTACCGAGATGTTTTGAGATGATTTATGGATTTGTTATTGTTGTTTTGGTCTTAAGACGACATGGCATATCATTGTAATAAGGAATTATGTAATTATCTTATTGTAATATCTTTTAGGTGGCTGGCCTAATTGGTTTAGGCCTTATGGTTTGTATAAAAAAGAGGTAGAAAATCTTTGTAATGTATCATGGTTATAGGAAAGGTCATGGGCAAGGCATGTAATGTGCGAATATTGTAATATCATTCAGGTAGAGGAGTTGGTCGATCATTGGTGATCGGATTGGATTCAAAAGAGGATTTAGTCCTCTGACATTGCTTAATCAGAACTATAATTAGGCATGGTAGATGCTATTTCTGGTAGTTCACTCTATTGGAATGTTGTCCATTTATCTTGAGATGGTTGTAGGCTCTCTGTATTCAATGAGACTCTTTTTTAATGAGCATTACTCTCTAGGCAAGGTACCTTCTTGCAAGTGCAAGCCCCTCATTGTATCACATACTTTCTGCAGAAGTATCATCTGACTGTGGGTAGGCTTCCCACCATTTTTTTTCACTTTCTGGGTATTCCATGTACAAATCATGGTGTTATGTGGTATGGTTTCTTTGCATTGATGATCTAGTTAATTGTTAAGTTGTATTGTTTACCGATATATGTTCCTATCGACATATGTATGTGCTTTACCGGTACTTTATTTGTTTAAGGTTGTATTGTGGATTAAAAGTTATAATCTGTTAACAAATGATTCACCCCCCCCCTCAGTTGTTCATTGGTTATAATATCTTCCTAAAAGTCAAAACATCTAGTAAATCCAAGAAACACTCAAACACTCAACACACCTTATTCAAACACTTCTGCTCAATATACCACATCTGAACCTAATCTAGATCATAGGATTTGACATCAATGACAGGACATAACATAATGCTAACAAACTCCCCTTTTGTCATTGATGGCAACATCCATCAATAAAATCAACAAATCATCATGCAAACTCTCTCTCTCCCCCCCTTTGACAACAATGACAAAGGTGGACACAACTCCCCCTGATAAACTCACTCCTGCTCCCCTTAAGAGGAAGCACATAAGCATCAGACAAGAAAAGAATATATAGGTTGTTCACTGGACCAATGCACATCAAAATGTACATTAGTTAAAACTTGAGAGGGGTAATACCCCTAACACTTTCCGGAGATACTCACAAGTTTCTTTGCACAATGCCTTAGTGAATATATCTGCAATCTTCTCTTTTGTAGATACATACTCAAGTCTGACCTCATTATCCAATACTTTTTCCCTCAAGAAGTAGTAGCTAATGGATATATACTTTGTTCTGGAATGTTGTATTGAATTCTTTGAAATGTTTATTTCAGTAGTATTATCACACATGATTGAGATAGGGTCATCAAAATTTACACCAATGTCCTTCAAAGTCTGCTTCATCCATTGAATCTGAGTGCAACAAGAAGATGTTGCAATGTATTATGCTTCTACTATAGATAGGGACATAGAGTCTTGCTTCTTACTCGACCAAGCAACCAACTAGGAGCTAAGGAAGAATGCTCCTCCACTTGTACTTTTCATGTCATCAACACTTTAAGCCCAATCTGCAATTTTATAAGTTGTCAAGGTAAAATTTGAGCTCTTGGGATACCATAAACCAAACACTTATGTGCCTTTAAGATATGTGAAAATCCTTTTCACTACCACAACATGTGATTCTTTTGGTTCTTGCTCAAATCTGGTTGCCAAACATATGGCATACATGATATCTAGTCTGGTAGTAGTCAAATATAATAGTCCTCCTATCATTGATTTGTACTAACTTGAATCTACATTAGAATATTTATCATCCTTGGTTAACTTGCATCTGGTGGTCATGGGTGTACACACTAGTTTGGAATTCTCCAATCTGAACTTCTTTAACAGCTCTTTGATATACTTAGACAGAAATAAAAATTTCTTTAACATTCTAATTAACTTGCAATCTGAGGAAGAAATTCAACTCACTAATCATGGGCATTTCAAATTATTTCTACAATTCATTAGCAAATCTTTAGCACATACCTTCATTTCCTCCAAAGATTATATCATCAACGTATACTACTACAATTAAAGTTTTACTTGAATCATTTTTTAAGTATACATTGTTGTTAGCTAAACCTTTCTAAAATCCTTGATCAGTCAAATACTTGTCTAGTCTTCCACACCAAGCCCTAGGATCTTGTTTAAATCCATACAATGCCTTTTTCAATCTGCAAACAATGTTTGGATCATCTCTCAACCTGAAACCTTCTGGTTGTTCAATGTAAACTTATTTCAATTCTCCATTCAAGAATGTTGATTTTAAATCCATCTCATAAAACTAGAAGACCTTAAATGCTTCAAATGCCAGGAACATTTGGATTGCCTCCATTCATGCAACTGGGGCATAAGTTTCATCAAAGTCAATGCTTTCAATCTAAGTGTATACTTTGCAAACCAACCTTTCCTTATTTCTTACAACCTTTCCATGTTCATCCATCTTGTTTTGGAATACCCATTTATTTCCAATCACATTCTTGTCTTTCGATCTATTGACTAATTACCATGTTTGATTTTTCTCAATCTGATCTAGTTCTTCTTTCATCATCTTCATCCAATTTTGATCATTACAAGATTCTTCTATTATCTTTGGCTCAATTTTAGATAGTAAACACAACAAAACTTTTTTTGTGTTGCTTTTCTTCTTGTGATAACACCTTTGTTCTTATCTCCAATGACCTAGTCTTCTGAGTGATTTTTCTGAACATATCTTAGAGTATTGGATGTAGATGTTGGAGCATACTGACCATTCTTTTCTTCACTTATGCTTTCTTATTTCTTTTTCTATTCATCAGGACCATTCAATTCATATCCTACTACAATTTTTGAATCCTTTCAAGTACTTTCATCAATATTTACACTTGCACTTTCAACAAGTTTATTCGGTCTTTTGTTGTAACAATGGTATGCTTTTCCCTTTGTTGAATAACCCAAGACTATGCCTTCATCTTCTCTATTGTCAAACTTTCCAAGATTATCCTCATCTCTCTATATATAACACTTGCTTTCAAATACCTTGAAATATTTCATTGTCGGAGTTCTACCATACCAAAGTTCATAAGATGTCTTACCATATTTCCTCCGATACAAGATTCTATTGTGTATGTTGTTGTATGAATTGCTTCTCTCCAATAAACTTTTGGTAACTATGCTCCTTTCATCATAGTTCTAGCGACTTCTTGTATAGTTTGGTTCATCCTTTCAAATACACCATTTTGCTATGGTGTCTGAGGGAAGATAATTGTCTTTTGATGCCATGTTTCTCACAAAATTCATTGAACTCATCAGAGATGAATTCTCCTCCTTTATCAGACCTTAAACACTTGATTTTCCTATCAAACTCATTCTCAACTTTTTCCTTGAATATCTTGAACTTCTTTAATGCCTTAGACTTCTCTCTTAGAAAAGTAACCCAATTCATTCTATAATAATCCTCAATTAGTAATAGGAAATACCTCTAACTTTGCAAGCTCCTTTTTTGGGTCAAAACATAAAGATCTATGTGGATCAAATCTAGTAATCCGATAGATGAGTACTCATTTCCTCTAAATGTGCTCCTAGTATACTTTCTTCCTTGGCATTCCTTGCAGATGTTGTTCTCTGGTTTAGTCAATCTAGGTAAATCACTTACTGTACTTCTTGACCTGATCTGCACCAGGTTGTCAAAGTTGATATGACACATCCTCTAGTGTCATATTCAGTTGTCATCAACTTGTGATATTAAACAATGTCTTGTAGCTCCTTCCAATTGATACATATTTCCATTTGTCCTTCTTCCAATTGCAATAACCATTTCAGACTCCTTCCAGATTTCACATCCATTGTCCTAAAAGACAACATTGTATCCATTTTCAAACATCTATCCAACACTCAAAATATTATGATGCAAGCCCTTCACATAATAAACATTGTCAATGTTATGTTTTTCATTAAAAGTAATTGAACCAATCCCAACAATTTGTGTTGCCTAATGATCTCCAAAACTAATGGAACCTCCATCATATTTTTTATGCTTTATGAACTTACTCTTATCACCAATCATATGATTTAAACATTCACTATCAATCAACCACTCATTCTTATCTCTTCTAGCATAAAATACATTAGCAATAGACTTAGTAGTATCACACTTAGGAACATCCTTTTCTACTAAAAATAAACAATCACCTTCCTCAAAGTCTGATTCATCATTTGAAATGCCAACATCATCATTAACATAATAGGTTTTCTTATTGAATTTTCTCTTTTTTTCCCTAAAAAAATTTCTAGCTCCCTTTTTCGGACATCTAGTAGAAATATGACCAATCTTTCCACATCTAAATCATTTAAAGGGTAACATACCTTTGTACTTTCCAATGCCTTTCTTCAGTTTTCTCACAAAGTTTGCTTCCATCTCATCTAGGCTCTCTTCATCACCTAGGCCATCTTGAGATGCTTTTAATGTTGTCTCTGATTTATCTTTGTCTTTTCCAAACTTTCTCACTTCAAATGCAGTCAGGGTACCAAAAGCTTCTCTTTGGTGGACTTCTTCGAATCATAGGTTTATTCAAAAGCTAAGATCTTATCAGTGTAGCTTTCTGATACTATCATCAAAAAAATTTCAATTACATCTTCATCATTCAAGGTGTCTTTGAGTTCTCAGATTTCATTCATTGTGTTGTCAACCTTCTCAAAATAGCTGACAATGTCTTCTTCTTCCATCTTTAGGTTTTCATATCTTTGCTTAGTTGTTAGCCTCTTTGTCAACTTAACTCTCTCATTTCCTTCATAGATGTATTTCATCTTTTGCCAAACCTCATAAGCAATATTCAAAGAAATAACCTTTTTCAATTCATTTTTTGATTATGCACTAAATATAGCATACCTTGCTTTTTCATTTTCTTCATAGGGTTGAATCTCATCCAGAGTATTAAGATCATTCACCGGTTGAACATACTTAGTCTTCATATCCTTCCAAGTATTTTAACCTAGAGAAACTAGATAAGCTCTAATCTTCAATTTCTAGAAACTATAATCAGATCCTTCAAAGAAAGGAATTGATAATTTATGTGCCATTGGATTAAGATCTACCTCAAGCGGTTAAGCTCTATATCAAGGAACCAAAGCTCTGATACCAATTGATGAATATTCAAGAAACTAAGAGGGGGCAAGTGAATTAGTTGACAATAAAATTTCCTTTTAATCTTAATTCACAAATCTAGAACAATTAGTAGAATTGATAAAACATGAAAGTATATACACATAATAGATTATACACAAGAAACACAAGAATTTACACGGAAAACCCAAGACAAGAAAAACCATGAAGAATGCTAATTCTCAATATATAAACATCGGTTAAGTTGTTTTTTACAAAGGATGGATCACTCCTAAGGTGCTCACTGTAGGTGGGATCACTGCCAAGAAAAGATCACTACTGAAGAAGAAATAAATATGAAGAGAATTCACCACTGAAAACCACAGTTTGCATAGCCAAAATTGCTTTTGGTAACAATCCACAACACTATACTCACACAACAACTATATTCTTTCAATCTCACATGTCTTCAACACAAAAAATCGTATATCAACTCATCAAATCATGCACCTACATATATTGTGTTAGGATTCCCAAAGATACTGAGAGGGGGGGGGTGAATCAGTATCTGACCGGTATAAGAATTTTCTTAACTTATAACATGAAAAGCATTTCAAAACTGTGTACCGGTAAACCAAAAATATTTCAGTAAATAAGAACAATAACCACAACATAAAAGACACACCATAACACAATATTTTTAATGAGGAAACCCAGTGTGGGAAAAACCTTGGTGGGATTTGTGACCCACAATATTCGCTTACTGACCACTAAGAGAATATTACTGTTTACAATAGGGGCCTGCACATGCAGGAAGGCCAAGTGCCTAGAGCTCACTGCTCAGTTACAAAAGAGGTCACACTAACTTACAAAATTGGATTATACAAATCCAATGTCATGTACTGCTTCAGATTAGCATCTACTATGCCAGATTTAGTACCAGTTTAAACTCTGCAACATACATAAACCCTTATCCAATATCCGCCTTACAATTCACATATTAGGTTTGCAAATAATCCTTCCATCTTACACCCTAAGTGATCTAAAATGATCTCATACTTATATGACTCATATTAGAATCCACCATGTCGGCTTACAAAAAGATTTTACAATTAAATACAAAATATAATTAAAAAAAATTCTTGTCGGCCATGGTGTCGGTGATCAATCTTTTCAGTGTCGGTGAGCTATGTGCCAATGTAGAATATGTCGGTGCCAGTGCCTGCCGGTATCACATGATTGTAAGGTTGCCATCAATGACAATACCTTCAATCACCTACAATTTCTCATTGGAGTGCGCATTTGCCAACAATCTCCCCCTTTGGCATTGATGGCAACACTCATGAGAAAAATCAAAATTGTATATCCAAAAATGTTATCCAAAAATGATTTGCCAAAATTGTCTTACCAAAACTATGTTATCAAAAAGTGTGCTCCCCCTGAGCTGATGATGTCTTTCTTCTGATCATTTTTCTCATCTCCACTACTCCCCCTTTGACATCAATGACAAAGGTTGTCATTCACTATCAATGGAGTGTGGTTCCTGCCTAGATCCTTGTAACCGGTGGGTTACAATTTGATAGATGTCTTCCAAAGCAAAATTTTGACTAGTGCTGAACCTTTTGCTGTCCTTTAATGCCTCTTCTATTCTCTGAACTGTACTAGTGAGTATTTGCATTTTCTCTTCTGGTGTCTTAAGTTCAGGAACCAGAGCCTTGGAAATTTCTTTTCTCAAAGAAATGAGGTAATCTAGTTTAGGACCTAGTTTGTATTTTAAATCCTTTGCCTTAACCTTTATCTTTTCTTTATCTTTTTCTAACTTCTCAATTTTCTCTTCAAGATATGCAATGTTCTTTTCAATTTCCAAAAATGGATCTGATGTTCCTATTAAATTGTTAGCAATATTGTTAATTTCATCTTGTGCTTTGTTGATCTCTAAGTTTATGTCTTCTGTCAAAATATCAGTTTTGCAGGTATCTCTGTAGAGTTTCTTGAAATCCAAAATTGTTTCTCCTAGTGCCGGTAATAAGGTTTCCATTTGTTCCTTATTATTCTTCACCATTTCCTCAAAGAATTTTTCTTTCTCCTTATTCAGTCTCTCTTTGAATGTGTCTTCATTTATCTGGTTAATTGTTAAAATGTTATCGGTGATGTATTTAGATAATGTGTCTAGTTGACCTAAGGAATCTTTACTTCCCACAATGCACTTGGGTGCTATCAATTTAAGAATAGGAAATGTGTCATCAATAGCCTTGTAGGCTTGTGCATTACACTCAGTGATTTTCTTAATAGAATCTAATAATACCTCTGTCACGTTCGTTGGTCTAAATTTTGTCATTAAAGAACCATATGTCTACCCAACTGTTCTCACAATCTCCATGTTGTTGGTTGTAGTAATAACTTTTCTTATTTCAACCTCTGGTAGGTCAGTTTGTGTTTACATTTCTACTAGCAAAGGTTTAGGCTTTTCAGCTATTGTTGGTGGCACTGTCTCAGTTTGAACCTGTATCTCAGCCTGTTTGTGTTCCCGTTTCTTAATCTATGCCTTAGAGGGTTTCTCTGAGCTCTCTACTACCAGTTTTTCTGATGAAGTCTCAGTATGCACTACTGGTGTTTATATTTACAGTATCACTAACTCCAATCTCAACATCTATAGCCAGTGGTTTAGTAGCCATATCTTTCTTCTTATCTTCAGTGGTCTCTTTGTCAACCACAACAATTACCTCTTGTGTATCTATGTTCACTGTGTATAAAATTTCCGACTCAGGATTTGTTTCCTCTTGAGGAGTCTCCATACTCTTAGTTGTTGGTTGTGTGTCAATGATTTCTATTGGTGGAGTATCAAAAAGAGATGGGGGTAATTTATTAGTTATTTTAAGGCTCGGAGGTCCACCTTCCTTACCTTTCCCCTTATCCCTGTCCTTTTGGTATACCCTGATGGTCTTAGGTCTTTTGAGTTCTTCATGTTTCTCCTTTTCAACAAAGAAGATATCCCATAGATTTGCAGTTTCCTCAGAAACTTCATTCACTCTGCCTGCCATTAGTGCTACTTGTCGATGACCGATTGAAAATATTGTCCGGTTAGCCTCACTGATTAATTGATCTATTTCTTTAGGTGAGTTTACTGGGTGCACTGCAAGTAATTTTTCTATTTTTATCTTTTTATCTAGCTCAACAATAGCTACCCTTCTGGCTTCTAGTCTTCTGTATAAATCATTGGGTATTTCATCAACAATTTCCATCAAAAATTTCTTGTATATGTCTAAGTGTAAAATTACACTATTCTCTATGCTCTCTTTATCATCAGTAGAAAGTGTGTTATACAACTTGCTAATATTTTTCAATTTTCCATCTTTTGTTATTTCACTTAGAAGTTTGTCCAGTGGAGCAATATCCAATTTTACCTTCTTCTTCTTTGTAGTTAACTTCTTAACTAGAGGCCTAACTACTTGTTGCTTTTGTCTTATTCTTCTAAATGTGGGCGAGGGTACCGGTGAGGGTTTTTGTTTCCTTTCTACCCTTTTGAATTCAGTCAATATGTCACTTTCAAAAGAAGTTGCAACCGGTGAAAGATGAGCTTCCGGTTGAAGTCCTTCCAACTCACTTTCCTTGATACCAGTTTGCTTCAATACATCTTCCTTAATTTCTTTATTTCTTTAGCTTTTCTAGTGCCCTTCCTCACCATCTGTTCAATTTTCTTTACTCTTTTCTTAGACTGAATACCTTTCAATTGTCTCAGCATTGCCAAAGAATTTCTCATCCAGTTTTCTTGGTACCTCAAGTAGAGATTTTGCATATGTCTCAATTATGTTCTCATCAACTTCATCTCCCATTTTGGTTACCCAAATAGTCCTTAGGACAACTGCTTCCATCCAGATTTCATCTTTCTTTACCACAAAGCATATGTCATCTTTGTATTTGTCAACAATTGCTTGGGACAACCTTGTTCTAGATTTCATCTTTGCCTTAAATACTTGGAAGTATTCATTGATGTTATTATCTCTGTTTTCTCCCATGTTGTTCAGTATGTCCAATAGTTGTTTTCCTACTAGTGTATCAAATCCAAAGTCTTTCTTGCCAGTACCGGATACTTCTTTGGTAATGTACAAGATCAAACATACAAGAAGATTTCCAAATCTGAAAGTTCCCTTCTTGTCACCTTTGATTTTCTTTAGGTTTTCTATTAGTTCATCTTTCAGCCATTCACAGATGTCAATCTTAGCATTGTTGTTCACTAAGTCATAAGCACTTTTAATACACAAGCTAGAGACTGAGTTTAGTCTATTTGTATGAGTGGCTTTGTAGCCAAGTACCATGCTAATGAATTTGACATTTTCATCTTTAACATCATTGACTCTAAGTGATCTCTTGTCAAAATTTGTGTTGGTTAAGTTCGTTACAGTGTCATTATAGACCTTCTTAGTTTTGTCAGGCCTGCTACCAGTGGAGGGTAAGCCTGTCACTTCCCTAACTGCCTCTTTCATGATCTTGTAAATTGAATCCAACCAAAATAATTCTCCATGCACTTTTCTTAGCACAATCCTTATAACATCCTTGGGAAAATCTGGGATACTAAGGACTTCAGTAAAACCTAGGGTTTCCACTATCTTATGTTCCGATTTGATATTTCTAGATTCATCGCATAAAATAGTCTGATACATGCTCTCTAAAGATTTTGAATGCTCGGTGAAAAAAAGAGCCAAAACACTTGCTTTATAGTGTTATTTCCTTCAACTACCACATTTAATGATTGTCGGTTAAGTCACAAATTAACTCATCTATCGGTAAAGAAGTAATTCAACTTCTCACCATCAACCGAGGGTATATTACCATGTTTTTCAGTTTGTTGCCAAACCCCCAAAGGATTTTCCTTCAGTTAGATGAAGAGTCTTCTGTTGGTGGAGTGTTACTCTATTCTACCGGTGGAGGAGTATTCCCATCAACATTCTGATCTGACTTTTTGATCCATTATTTTGAGAATTCTTGTTTTACCTCTTCAACTTTTTCTTTACCTTTCAAGTTGGGTCCTTTGTTATTTGTCGGTGATGCCTTACTTCTACAAAATTTTGCAATATGTCCAATCTTATTACAAGCATAACAAGTCACATTGTTTTTCTAAATAGCTTTCCCATATCCTATGCCGATATGTGTTCCGCATTAATTAGGTAAGTGTTCAAATCTTCCACAAACATAACATCTTACATTCATTTTGCAATGTTCTGAATTATGACCAACTTTGTTGCATTTAGAACATTGACCGGTGGGTGTATTAGTGTTCTGATAGTTTCTAGATCTACACTGATTTTCTCTATGACCATACTTGTTGCAGTTAAAGCATTTCCCATTAAATTTGTAATTATTAGGTTGTCTTACCGGTTTGCTATGATCATGTTTGTTTGTAGTACCGACGCTTTCACCAACTTCAAAGCCAAGGCCATTTGTATCACCATTAGGTTTCTGATTCTTCAGCATGTCATCAAGTTCTTCTAAACTTTTCTTGAATTTCTCCTTGTGTTGATTTACAGTAGCCAACTCATTTTCCAAGAAATCTTTATGTCTCATGAGTTCCATTTTGTCATGTTCTAAGTGAATTAGATCTATCTTTAGCATATCATTTTCATGACTAAGTCTTGTGTTTTCATTTCCAACATCATTTAGTCTTCTAACCAAGTCATCTTCATTCTTCTTTCTATCTTCAATTTCTTTACAAAATCTCATAGTCATGTCTTGCATCTCATTCTTCATTGTACTATTTTCTTGTCTCAGTTTGTTCACCAAATCATTGAGAGTTTCCTTTTCATCTTCATCATTATGCATCTTTTCACAAAGTTCTCTTCTTTTGTTTCTTTCTATAGTGAAATTTTCTTGATGTCCTCAAATAATATCCTATGCAGCCTTTAGATCATCTTCAAGTTTGATATTCTTCACTTTTTCTGCATCATAGTCTGAAAGAGTTGTTTCCAATTGCTTTCTCAAGTTTTCCATCTATACCGGTGTCAAGATCTTCCTCAAGTTGTTAGGATTTTGAAAATAGAGGACTAGGCTCTGATACCAATTGTTAGGATTCCCAAAGATACTAAGAGGGGGGGTGAATCAGTATCTGACCGGTATAAGAATTTTCTTAACTTATAACATGAAAAGCATTTCAAAACTATGTACCGGTAAACCAAAAATAATTCAGTAAATAAGAACAATAACCACAACATAAAAGACACACCATAACACAATATTTTTAATGAAGAAACCCGATGTGGGAAAAACCTCAATGGGATTTATGACCCACAATATTCTCTTACTGGCCAATAAGAGAATATTACTGTTTACAATAGGGGCCTGCATATGTAGGAAGGCCAAGTGCCTAGAGCTCACTACTCAGTTACAAAAGAAGTCACACTAACTTACAAAATTGGATTATACAAATCTTATGTCATGTACTACTTCAGATCAGCATCTACTATGCCATATTCAGTACCAGTTTAAGTTCTGCAACATACATAAACCCTTATCCAATATCTTCCTTGCAATTCGCATATTAGGTCTGCAAATAATCCTTCCATCTTACACCCTAAATGATCTACAGTTATCTCATACCTATATGAGTCATATTACAATCTGCCATGTCGGCTTACAAAAATATTTTACAATTAAATACAAAATATAATTAAACAAAATTCTTGTTGGCCATGGTGTCGGTGATCAATCTTTTTGGTGTCAGTGAACTATGTGCCGATGTAGAATCCGTCGGTGTCGGTGCTTGCTAGTATCACATGATTGTAAGGTTGCCATCAATGACAATACCTTCAATCACCTACAATTTCTCATTGGAGTGTGAATTTTCCAACATGCTGTAGATTCTAAAAAACATAATCCTCAATGTCAGCTAAGATAGAGATCTAAATAGGTCTCCACTAATCATTCTTGTTGTGGGAAGGAATGAGAAGTAGACCTTATTACACCATTCCTCATCAAACATGTCAACACATTACATACATCACCAAAAACGAACCCAAAACATTATCCATACATTATATAACTACCATTAAATAACTTCAATTTATGGTCCAAAAACCTCAAGCTCTGGACTAATCCAGACCCAAAAATAGCATTGAATAATATCTTCCAAAAAGCCAAAACATCCGATAAATCTGGAAAACCCTCAAATGCTCAACACCTTATTCAAACACTTTTGCTCAACATACCAAATATGGACCACAAGATTTGACATCAATGACAACACATAGCATAATGCTAACACTTTTTATCTTTTCAAATTTGAGTGAGAAAACTAGCCTCGTGTCAGCTCATGTTGAAAAATTAGTAAGTTTTTTGACAAGCAAGTATAAAATGACATTTTTCCCTCTCATTTAGACATACAGGCATAATGCATGCAAACATGAGATTCAATTCAACATCAAGAATTCAAGTATTCAAGCAATTGAGAAAGTAATCAGTCTTCCTTCAAGCCTTGGAGCAGCAACAAAGTCAAGATTCAAGAATTGAAGTGGACATTCACATCCTATTGTGTCAAAGACTTCATGAAACCCTAATCTCGTGTGGAGACAAATAAAACTTCACAACTTGAGGTATATCAAGTTTCCAGTCATTATTCAACATCTCCCTCAGAAGGAGAATATTCAATTACAATAATTCAATTATATTTTATCTTTATTTCATGGTTAGTTCGAAAACTCGAGTTTGACTTAGCAAGCCCCTATTCCTAACCTATTTCCCTTTTTTTTTTATGTGCAGAAATTTGGTACAGAGCTACAATCTTCAGAATCGACATTATTCACAGAGACAGATCAATCCACCTTTGGTGTGTGAAAAGTTTAGAGGACCAAGCATCTTGATATTTTAGGAGCTCCTTCAGGGATCCGATCCAAATCTACTTATATTTCTTAGATCCAGGGGCATGCCTCAATTTGACATTTATAGCTTGTTATTTTTGTGTTTTTACCTTCATTTTAAGCACTTTACCCTAATTTTAGGAATTCAACTTACAAAAGAGGGCAAACAAATCCACCCCTTGAATCCAATCAGTATTTTCAGTCCTTATCTTTGCTAGTTTGTGACTAAATATATTGGATTCAACCCTCTTTTGAATGTAATAGGTCCCTATGCAAAAATTAGTATTTTTCATCCTTTCGTGGTGAAACCCTAATGTCAGAAATTACATGCAAAAATATCAATTATATGCAAATAGATATTTAATAGAGGAATGTAGAACCCAAACTCGAGCTACGTCCACCAAACAGAGAGTCTAATATTATTATCTAGTAAATCAAATCGATTACAACCAACAATCCCTTGTAACTCAATACAGTTGCAAAATGCTACAAAATTCTCTACAAAAAACCCTAACCCTTAGCCATTTTATCAAGACTTATGTTGGTTACAAAATTAGGGTTAGAACATGTTAGCCAATAGAAAAAATAGCTCCTGACGCCTTTATAAAATAATAAAAGTTCGTTGAGCTTTCGGGAGCGTTGCCCCTCGACCCTGCCCTATACCACGACAAGGAGCATGCCAGGAGCACTGCCCCTAGACCCCACAAGGGGCATTGCTCCTTGACCCCATCTTGGGGGTACTGCCCCCAAACCCTCATTGAATAACTTGGGGGAAAACTACGTCGATAAAAGTATGAAAAATTAACCTCCAAGACTGATTAGGCTCCATATAACAACACCTAATTTTTCACCCATTACACTTTGGTGAATCTGACTCCTTACACCATTAATTTTGATTTATGTTCTCAGATCTGACTATTTATGCAATTTAAAATTCAAATTTTCATTTACAAGTTTTATTTCCAAGTAAATTTTAAAAATTTAGAGGTTAAATTCAACAAAACCCTAATTTTTAAATATAAAATTGAGCTTGTGAATTGCTTAATTTGAATTAATTAATTCAAATCTAGGTGTTTTCCCATTTCATAATTCAAATTTTCACTTACAAGTTTAATTTCCGATCGGATTTAAAAATTTAGTGGTTAATTTCAAAACCCTAGTTTTCAAATTTAAGATGGAACTTGTGGGTTGTTTAAACTTTGGATTAATTATTTCAGATCTGAGTGTTTTCCCATCTCGCAATCCAAATTTTCACTTACAAGTTTAATTTCCAATCAAATTTCAAAAATTTAGATGTTAATCTCAAAACCCTAATTTTTAAATTTAAGATTGAACTTGTGGGTTGTTTAAACTTTGGATTAATTATTTCAAATCTAATTATTAATGTTAGTTCAAATTCAAAATTACAATCTTAGATCCAATTTTCAAATTAATTTTAAAAATTAAGAGGTTATTTTCATAAAACCCTAATTTTTAAATTTAAATTTATTAGTGGATTGCATGCTCTTTATGAATTTATCCTTTCAAAATCACAAATAAATTTTGCTTAATTAATTTAACAATCAATTTTACAAAAAATTGTGCATTGTTTAATTACTTTAAATTTCACATTTCACATTTCAAATTCAAATTTCTAATTTCCCTCCTTTGTGCATGAATTTTACTATTATTATTCCAACCTATAATATCACCATGAGAAGGAGTTATAGAATTAAGGCTTCCCAAGGTTTAATTATCGAGGAGATGGGGCCTAATTTGGATAACTTGTTCTTTGAGGATGTTAGTGGTTCTTCCAACCCTACAAATGACTCTGTTTATCCTCATTGTTTCCTTAATACTCATGATGTAGATGAATCACTAACTAGGGTTTCCATTGACCAATTGGAGAAGATTGATAATCAATTTGAAATCTTCAACAATGGATGAGTCAACAATAACCAAAAAGTGAAGCTCTACCATTGATTCAAGGTTTAAAAAGAATTGTTTAAAGTGATAAACTTGGTGTTGATGTGTTGTGTGGTATTTCTCATATTTTGTACAATAATATTATGCTTATGAAGAGTTGTTCTAGAGTCCTTAATTATGTTTCTTCCCCAAAGGGTTTACACTGCAAAAGGTAGAAACCAAGTTGAGTCTTCAAATATATATGGAGAAGCCAACTCCAACTATAAATATCCTCTATAAATTGGACCAACTGACAAGGATTCAACATATCCTTCTACACTTTGGGCTCTACAAGACTTGGGATGGTGATCCCTTAGTGAATTTATAATCTTTGTGGCATACTCACAAATTGCACTAAAACAAAGCAGATAATCTCATATACAGGCTCAATAAAGAGGGAGAATGCTTAAGAATGGCAAATTCTCTAGTGAACCTCAACCTATTGGAGCATGGAAGAAAACATATAATAACAGATGTGAAATAAAATATATTCTAGTAATCAACAATTTATAGAAATATAGATTAATGGAGCACAAAATAGATTGTAAAGACTAAGACAATCTATAACTAGTGCCTTATTCCATTGGGGACTCAAATTCATGAGATGTAAGATGAATTACAATAGAATTTATCTACTAGCATGTTGAACCAAGAATATATTACATTGCCATATATCTTAACTATGGCCCAAATCTAAACAACTTATCAAAATCCCTACACAAGCCCCACCACTCTGCAGTTTTGTTCAAGCATTCAATTGATCCCTTAGATCACAACATAAACACAAATCACATACATCACAACAATGCAATGAATGAAGGAAACCCTTGATTATATTTCATTCAAAAGATAGTAGAATCATACAATGAAGAGAAACAGGTTTAGATTCTATTTCATTAACTCAAATGCCATATCTCTCATAAGACAATATACAATGCAATCCTTCAAAACCTGCACAAAATATGACATAAGACTCATTCTTATTTTTCTCTCCAAAAAATACTTTACACTTTGCTCATTCGCACCTAAAACTTGCTAATGGAACTATGACTCTGATTTAGAAAAATTGGTAGAGAGTTCAAACCAAAACCCTATCTCTTGGCCTTGAATTCCCTTTTATAGAAAACAAGGGAGCAAAAAAGCTTCGGTCCAGAGGAGATACTTTTCATAAAAATGATCGGACATATATGTGTTGGCATATATGCAGAATATGATGACATGTTGATATTGTATATTGTCATTGATGTCAATATGCTGAAGAGTGAACTGGTATATTGAAGTAAGCAACTGGCAAGAGAACCAGTATGATGTTGTAAACCGGTATATGTGAAAAAGTGAAGCGGTATGCTTGTCCAAGTGAACCGGTATGTTGAAATGTGAATTGGTATGTGCAATGTTTTGTATCAAGGTTTCATATGGTATGGCTACTGGTTGGTAGTCTCAGCTTCAGGGTTTCTGATTGAAGTGTTCCATGCCTATGTGATTCAACCAATGATATCGTGTGATGAGTTAGCATTGTAATGAAGAGCATATTGTGTTGCCACATCAACCTTATGCGCGTGAAGGATCTTGCATGAAGGAGATTGATCCTATCTACCTCAAGAATGTGCGAAGTCTTTGTAAATTGTGGAGAATGCATGATGGGTTATCGGCCTCTAAGAAGCGATGAAGAACAAATGTTGGAGAACATCTTGAGATCTGTTCAAGACTATTGTAATCAATGCAACGTGTTCAACGGTTAGGATTGAACCGACTCAATTGCTTAACCTAAATGTTTAGGGTTTAGGATTTATGCTACTGACCTATCTATTTCCTATAAGGTCGATGTTGTTTTTCATGTTAAAGTTGTTGGCAAATATTGTGTGTGTATCTAAGAGAAGAGATACGTGATTCTTGCCAGACCAGATAAAAGAATAGATACTTACAGAGTGTGATTGTTGAAGGAAGGAACTAAAGTGGGTCTGCATTGGCATTGAGTGTTATTACCAAATCATTGTAATACTTGTTGACCTCTAACCACTTCAATAGTTGGAAAATCCCTTAATAGGGTAGCTTTAATCAACTTGTTGTTAATCCTTTAATAGGGTGACTCAAAATCACTGAGTTCTTAAAATCCTCTAACATGGTAACCTTTAACAGGGTTTAACTCTTAACTGCGCATTTAGCCATCCCTTAATCGGGTGATCCCTAGCAGGATCAGTTCCTAATAGAACCTATTGTAATAGTCTTTAACCAGACTAGGCTCCTAATAGAGTGGACTTCAAAAGGGTTCAAAGAACAACTTGTGGGTATTCATCCCCACCATGGTTTTTCCCAGTTGGGTTTCCATGTGAAAAAAATGTGTGTCATGTGTGATGCCTTTTCATGTGATGCTTTTTTATTTTCTCTCAAGTGGTAAATCATGTTGAACTAGCAAGCTATTATATTTATGATGGTAGAGTACTTGTTTATGCATAAGGGTGATGTTGAAATAAGATGTTAGATTGTGTGGAAAGCTAAGAGCTACCAGTTTATATCTTTCACATTCTTACTATGTTTAACCAGTAGTAATCTGGTTTAGATCGGTGTTATTGCTCGCCAATAAAGTGTAGTGTTTTTAGTCAAACCGGTTCAAGGAAAAGTGTTTTTGTCTGTACCGAATCACCCCCCCTCTCAGTATTGGTTTGGTACTAATTGTTCATCATTGATTCATCAATTGGTATCAGAGCATCCTCTAGGTCCTCTATGTTGTAAGCTTAATCGCTTGAGGGAAAGATCCTATTCTAATGATGAAGAGGGAAGGTCCAAAGTTCAATAGAGATAACTTTAAAATATGGAAGGACAGAATGAAGATATACATCAGAAGCATGGGTGCTCAACACTGGAGCTATGTTGAGAATGCTTATGTTATCCCTACCGGTACTCTCACCGATGGTCAAAAGAGAGAGATTCAGGAGAATGGGCAAGTCATGGAAGCCCCAATCAACATTTTATTTGGCATTGAGTTTATTGATGTTCAGGCTAAATAGAATCCAAAAGAAGTATGGGATGCACTTGAGAATATCTATGGTGGTGATGGGCATGTAAAACAAGCTAAGGAAGAAAGCCTTAGGGGAAAGTTTTAGGACATGCGGATGGTTGAAGGAGAGACCATTCAATAACATGGAATAAGAATCAAAACTATTGTTGGAGATATCAAGAGTGCAGGTGGTAAAATAGAAAATTTCACTATTGTTAGCAAAGTTTTGAGATCCTTATTACCGGTCTATGCAATAAGGGTTGTTGTTATTCAGGAGTTGAGGTCTATGGACAAGACAAAGGTATCCCTAGACTCCATCATTGCTAAGTTGATAGCTTATGAGCTAAATAATTATGATGGCAGTATTTAGAAGACTGAATCAACCTTTAGAGCATCTGCCACACCATCTAGAAAGGGAAAAGAAGCTAGTTCCAGTGGTGAACCAAGACAAAGTAGAGAAATGGATGATGAGGAGATCCTGATGGAATTTGAAGCTCTTCTTGCCAAGAGACTTCCTAAGGGAACTGGTAAATACAGAGGTAAGATCCCTTTGAAATGCTTTTTTTGCAATAGGATAGGACACATTGTTGTAAATTGTCCTAATGGTGATAATAAGGACAAACCGGAAAAGTTCAAGAAGTTCAAAGGAGGAAATCAGAGAAACTATTTTGTAGCAGTTGATGAAGGTGTCACTAATGAGGAATCATAAGATGAAGAAAGTGAAGACATTGTGTTTCTAGCAGTTAAGGAAGATGTGCCAGACAAGAAGGCACTTGTCTCCCACTTTGATGATTCCAATGAGTGGATTATTGATAGTGGTTGTTCTCACCACATGACTGGTGATTGGAGTAAGTTTCTATCTCTAAAAGAGTATGATGGTGGCATGGTTTGTTTTGGTAAAGATGCACCATGTATGGTAAAAGGAAGAGGGTCCATCTCTCTGAATGGAAAAAGAAGTGTTGATAATGTTTATTGGGTAGAAGGTCTCAGACACAACCTTTTGAGTGTTGCTCAGCTGAATGATAATGGACTCATTCTGGAATTCAAAAATGGAGTGTGAAAAATCAAAGGAAAGAATGGTGAACTGATGGCCACCAGTATGCAGCCCAAAGGTAACCTATTTTAGCTGAATGCAAATATCAGTACATGTCTTATGGCTAAGTGTGATGTTAGCTGGATATGGCATAGGAGACTCTGCCATGTAAACTTTGACAATATTGTGAAATCTAGTAAGATCAAGGCAGTTAGAGGATTGCATGTGCTAAGCAAACTAGAAAATCCTTTGTGCAGAGAATGTAAATTGGGGAAAATGTCTTCCTCAACCTTCAAAGATAAATCTTTCATTGTAGACAATTTACTTGATCTTGTGCATATTGATTTGTGTGGTCCTATGAAAACTAGGAGTGTGCAGGGAGATAGGTATTTTATGATTCTTAATGATGATTGCTCAAGAATGATGTGGGTCACATTATTAAAGGATAAGTTTTAAGTCTTTGTAAAGTTCAAAGCCTTCAGAGCACTGGTAGAAAGAGAAATTGGTAAGAGAATCAAATGCCTTAGAACTAATCAAGGAGGAGAATTAACGTCCGGTGAATTAAACAAATAATATGAAGAGAATGTCATCAAGAGGCAACTGTCTACCCCCCGGACTCCACAGCAGAATGGCCTAGTAGAGAGGAACAACCGAACTATGGTTGAAGCAGCTAGAACTATGTTGATCCAAGGAAAAGTTGCTCACACCTTTTGGAGAGAAGCGGTGAGCACTGCAGTCTACACAATGAACTGGGTACTCATCAAAAAGGGTAAGGATAAAACACCTTATGAGTATTGGACTGCTAACACACTAGTGGTAAGCTACTTTAGAGTGTTTGGTAGCAAATTTTATATCAAGAGGAGTGAACATCAGAGAAAGTTTGATGCTAAATGTGATGAGGGAATATTCCTAGGGTATTCCACCAAGAGTAAAGCTCTCAAATGTTTCAATAATAGGATAGAGAATTGTTGAAAGCATCAATGTTAGAGTTGATGAAACCTCTGAGAAACCTGAGGAAACTAGCAGTGAGCAAGTAAGAGATGAACCGATAGTAACCTTCTGGGAACTGGTTGCAAAACAACCTAGCACCAATAGTAGTGCTCCTATACCGATGGATGCTGATGAAGATGAGGATGAAGAAGAAAAGCAAGAGGAATCTGTTAAGATCATCCCTAGGTATGTAAAGTTGAATCATGATCCAAAGTAGATCATAGGAGATAAGGATGCAAGAATTATTACAAGAAGAAAAGTTAGAGAAAAATCTTGCATGATCTCTGAATTTGAGCCTAAAACATTCAAAGAG
Source organism: Cryptomeria japonica (assembly GCF_030272615.1). Taxonomy (NCBI): domain Eukaryota; kingdom Viridiplantae; phylum Streptophyta; class Pinopsida; order Cupressales; family Cupressaceae; genus Cryptomeria; species Cryptomeria japonica. The sequence goes on along the minus strand of NC_081412.1, from coordinate 138,268,919 downwards.
GCACATAAAGATGAAGAATGGATCAAGGCAATGGAAGAGGAACTTGACCAAATAGAAAAGAATGGTACATGGTCTTTGGTACCCAGACTAGAGCATAAAAATGTCATTGGCACCAAATGGGTTTTCAGAAATAAGATGAATGAAGATGGCTCAGTGGTTAGAGACAAAGCCTGACTAGTGTGTAAAGGATATGCCCAAGAAGAAGGAGAAGACTATGGAGAAACATTTTCTCCTATAGCCAGATTGGAAGGAGTTTGTATGCTTCTTGCATATGAAGCTTTAAAGGGATTCAAAGTATATCAAATGGATGTAAAATCTACATTCTTGAATGGAATACTTGAAGATGAGATGTATATAGAACAACCAGATGGGTTTTCCCTATCAGAAGATAGTGACATGGTGTGTAGGCTACATAAAGCCTTGTATGGACTAAAGCAGGCACCTAGAGAATGGTATGAACGCCTGCACTCCCATCTTGTGAAAATTGGATTTGAAAGAACAAGTGAAGATAGCAATATCTACTTGAAATCAGAAGGAGATCAGATTCTGATCTGTGAAGTATTTGTTGATGACATAATCTTTGGTGGAGATGACAAGATGAGTCATGACTTTGCAAATGAGATGAAGAAGGAATTTGAGATGTCACTCATAGGGGAGATCAAGTTCTTCATTGGACTACAGATTCAACAAATGAAAGATGGAATCTTTATCACTCAGTCCAAGTATGTCAAAGAGGTGTTGAAGACCTTTGGCATGGAAGACAACAAATCTGTTAGTACACCAATGGTGACCGGTTGTAAATTATCAAAAGAGGATGACTCAATGTTGGTAAATGAGAAGGAATACCGATCAATGATTGGTAAGTTGCACTATTTAGTACATAGCAGACCGGACATTACACATGTAGTGGGCATTACTGCATAGTTCCAGAAAAGCCCAAGAGAATCCCACTTGGTAGCAGTCAAGCTGATTCTTAGATATCTGAAGGGAACTATTGACTATGGATTGTGGTATCCATACAATAATAATTTCAACTTGAAAGTATTTATAGATGTTGATTGGGCTAGTAATGTGGACGACCAGAAGAGCACAATCAGTGGTGCATTCTTTCTTGGTGGTAGACTAGTCTCATGGATGAGAAAAAAGCAGAGTTGTATCTCTCAGTCTATAGCAAAAGCAAAGTACATTGTAGCTTTTATGAATTGCACTCAGACAATTTGGATGAAGCATGTATTAAACGGCTTCAAAGTTTCTGTATCTGAACCGGTAAGTATATTTTGGGACAATATAAGTGCAATTAACATCTCCAAGAATCTGGTTTTACATTCTTGAACCAAGCACTTTGAGCTTAAGTATCATTTCTTGAGGGAAAAGGTTCAGAACAAAGAGGTTGTATTGGAACATGTTTCCAATAAGGAGCAGTTAGCAGACATATTCACCAAGCCTCTACCAAAGGCTACATTTACCTATCTAAGAGGTGAATTAGGGGTGTTGTCCCTTCAAGAGGTGAACTAAAGGTGTGTGCTCCACATCAGTCAAGTCTTACATTGATATATCTTTTTCAGGATTGGTGTGTTGAAGGATGCTACTCCTTAGGGGGAGCAGCATAGTAGAACATAGATGTATATGTCCCCACTTTGGCATTGTTGTCAAAGGGGGAGAAGATGTGAATCGGAGAAGATATCTGCAGCATTGGGGGAGAAGATGTGAAGCGGAGAGATATCTTTGTATATTGTCATCAATGCCAAATGTGGAGATTGTTGGCATATGTGCAGAATATGATGACATGATGATATTGTATGTTGTCATTGATGTCAATATGCTAAAGAGTGAACCAGTATATTAAAGCAAGCAATTGGAAAGAGAACTGGTATATGTGAAAAAGTAAAGTGGTATGCTTGTCCAAGTGAACAGGTATGTTGAAATGTGAACCGGTATGTGGAATGTTTTGTATCAAGGTTTCATATGGTATGACTACCGGTTGGTAGTCTCAGCTTTAGGGTTTAGTTGAAGTGTTCCATGCCTGTGTGATTCAACCGATGACAATGTGTGATGAGTTAGCATTGTAATGAAGAACAGATTGTGTTGCCATGTTAGCCTTATGCGTTTGAAGGATCTTGCATGAAGGAGATTGATCCTATCTACCTTGGGAATGTGCGAAGTCTCTATAAACGGTGGAGAATGCATGATGGGTTATCAGCCTCTAAGAAGCGATGAAGAACGAATGTTGGAGAATGTCTTGAGATCTATTCAAGACTGTTGTAATCAATGCAACATGTTCAATGGTTAGGATTGAACTGACTGAATTGCTTAACCTAAATGTTTAGGGTTTAGGGTTTCCACTACTGACCTATCTGTTTCCTATAAGGTCGATGTTGTTTTTCATGTTAAAGTTGTTGGAAAATGTTGTGTGTGTATCTAAGAGCAAAGATACATGATTCTTGCCAGACCAGATAAAAGAATAAATACCTGCAGAGTGTGATTGTTGAAGGAAGCAACTAAAGTGGATCTACATTGGCATTGAGTGTTGTTACCAGATCATTGTAATACCTATTGACCTCTAACCACTTCAATAGTTGGAAAATCCCTTAATAGGGTAGCTTTAATCGACTTGCTGTAAATCCTTTAACAGGGTGACTCAAAATCATTGAGTTCTTAAAATCCTCTAACAAGGTAACCTTTAATAGGGTTTAACAGTTAACGAGTATTTAGCCATCCCTTAACCGGGTGATCCCTAGTAGGATTGGTTCCTAACAAAACCTATTGTAATAGTATTTAACTAGACTAGGATCCTAACAGAGCGGACTTCAAAAGGGTTCAAAGAACAATTTGTGGGTATTCATCCCCACTGTGGTTTTTCCTAGTTGGGTTTCCACATGAAAAATATGTGTGTCATGTGTGATGTCTTTTCATGTGATGCTTTGTTATTTTATGTCAAGTGGTAAATCATGTTGAACTAGCAAGCTATTATATTTTTGATGGTAGAGTACTTGTTTATGCGTAAGGGTGAAGTGGAAATAAGATGTTAGATTATGTGGAAAGCTAAGAGCTACCGGTTTATGTCTTTCACATTCTTACTATGTTTAACGGATAGTAATCTGATTTAGATCGGTGTTATTGCTTGCCAGTAAAGTACAGTGTTTTCAGTCAAACTAGTTCAAGGAAAAAAATTTTTGTCTGTACTGATTCACCCCCCCCCTCTTAGTATCGGTTTGGTAATAATTGTCGATCATAGATTCATCAATATGATTCTTGTTACAATGTTCCTTTGAGGAATGTCACAACCAACACCAAATATCTTTAACTGCTTCATCAAAAAACTTTATGCACTTTGTCTTCCTTGTTATTGCCAAAAAAGATCATAATATGGACCCACCCTATTGTTGCTCATGTTAAAAAAGGTAACTGCTACAAGAAGACAAAACCGTTTACCAAATTGTCACATCAATAAGTTGTCTAGCTAATTGTTTGAAGCCTTTATTCCTTGTTCAAATATGTCTTTCTCCATTCATTGTATTCTTCATTAGATAGCCACCTAAAACTCATGACCTCATCAACTTTCTCCCTATATGGAGTATACTTTACAACAACTTGATTTTCTTCTCTTTCAAAAGACTCAAAGAATGTCCCTATGCATACAATTTTATCCATACTTTTTTCCAAAAAATCAGTATCCAAATCATCACAAATTAGTTCCACCTGAGTGTTGATGATTCTCTCTTTATCTTCCTTCCATAGCTACAAAGGCTTGATAGCTCCATTCTCATCCAAAATCCCTGGAAAAAGTGTATTATTTAACTCATTGAAACTCCTCATCAACTCTCTTTTTTTTTTCTCCATACTTTCTGGTTGGATTTGAGCTTCTTGCATTGACTTCAAAAAAATATAGGTTGGCTGAAGTGTAGGTGGTCTCTCAGCATGATATTTAGAAGCCATTAACATTAGTCTAAGCTCATTTTCCTTTTGTAACCATTTGGTAAACAGAGGTATTGTCACCTCTTTATCCTGATCAAAACCTTGAATATTAAACAAAAATGAATATAAATAATGAATACTATTCAACTTGCTATCAACCTTTTCATTTAAATGAGTTAACATAGAGCTAACTATTTCTCTTTTCTTGAAGGAAGACTGATTCTTTGATTCCTTTAGTTTATTCTCCAATTTTGTGATCTTCTCCAACAATTGAGCCTTTGTTGGATCAGTTGACCTAGTTGGTTCTTCAACAAATGGCTTTGATAAAGAACACTGAGTTGGTGCATCAATAAGGGTAATAGGAGGAGACCTCAATGTTGAAGGTGTTGAAGTAGTTATAGGGGAAACAAGGGACGCTTCCAACTATTTATGTTCCAAAAGTTGAGCCTTAGACTACAACTCAATACATCTCTGTTGCACCTTGTTATATTCACCAAAAATATGTTCAAACTTACTCATAAGTTTATGCTTCTCTATCTCTTCTCTCTTAGCAGTCTCATGGGCCAATCGGGCCGCATCCACAACTAACTTTGAAGCTTCCACATTTGATGTATCTACAGCTCTCTTAATTATCAGGGTTCCCCTTAAATTAGGGTTGATATCACCAATATCAAGTCTTCTAGGCCCTTGTTCCAATGACCAAATGGCTAGGTGGCATAATCTTTTGAAAATTTAGATCCTTTTAATGCCAACCTAACTTCTTCTTCAGAATTGAAAGGCTACTATTTTGATTTTCTGATGGCATCAAAGGCATTGCATCAGCAATATCCCACTCAAGCATAATTAGGACCCTGCTTGGTTGATGATTCTTTTGCCTTCTTTAGTAGTGATTCTTCTAAATTCTTCCATCATCACACTCTTTACTTCATCCTGATTCTCCTGATCAATTCTATCTGGCTTTTGATCTTTCCTTTCTTCACATCTCATTTTGTATTCATCAATTTTCATCTTTCATACTAGCTACAAGAAAGCTTGGCTTTGTACAAAAGCCTCATCTTCAATAAATTTATCACAGGCCTCTTTTCTTTCATCTTTGAAAGCTCTTCCTTGTATATCTAGTGTAGCAAGGTCCCATTCTAATGACCTTGGTGGAGATGGGATTCCAACCTGCAACTCTTCATCAGTAATAATGATCACATTCTCCTCTAGTTCTTATGCAGATTGCTCTTCAGGCTTGTCAATTTTCTTCCTTTTAGATGGAGGAGGTGAAAGGCTCCTTTTAGGTGGAGCTTCAATTTCTATAATCACTACCCCCTTAAGGGGCCCTGACTGAGGTTCAAGGGGCTTTTCTTGTTCCATTATCCCCTTTCCCTTCCTCTTCATCTCTTCATCTCTTCTTCCTTTTCACTATTATCTTCATCTCTTAATATTCTATAAATAATCCTCCCTCTTGAAGGCATGTGGATAGGACTCTCCTCCTCTAGCTCCCCTTCTAGTGGTGATGTTGATCTTTGTATTTGGGGCCTTTGTTGTGGAGGCTTTGCCAATGGCCTTTGTTGGGTTGCTAATTTTGGAGGTTCTTTTCTCATTTCTTGGCCGCTTGCAATCTCCAATTGCTCCACCTCATCCATCAGGTCATACATGACTTCATAAAAAAAATAATCAAATGATCCATTTTCTTGTAAAAAGATCTGAATTCTCTCAATGGATCATACTTTGGATCCAACCTATGGACTTTATCAAGCAACTTCTTATAAGAGACCCATCTTTCTTTTCTGACCTCTTGTTTATTCAAATCAAACTCATTCCTGATTAGATCTTCTAAAAAATCAACATACTAAGGCATCTAGGTTCCTTTGATTCTTTTTCTAAACATTTGATAAAAACCCTCTGGGTCACTATGCCTCTTTATGCTGACTCTCAAACAATAAGGAGAAAGAACCTTTTCAAAATGGAGTCATCCTCCTTTAAGAATTAAAAAATATGGGACTATAGTGTAATCGGGGAAAAAGGTGCCTTTACTTTTCTGTCTTAGCTCATCTTCATGTATGTATCCCAATTGCCACATAACTTCTGCAAATCCTAATCTAAGTGGAACATTGAAAGGCAATATATGTGGTTGTCCATGAAAACCATACACTCTTATAACTGTGCTCATGGAATAGGGAATGATATCCACCCAATTATGTTGAAGTTTCAATTATGGCTTTCTTTTCATTGGCCTTGAAAAATCATGCTATTCTACTGGAATCCTTGGTGGATTTACTACCAACCTAGCCCTAAGCTTCGATGTAAAGCAATTGTCAAATCTCACATATCCATGCTCCCAACTTGCACTGGCATGTTTTCTCCATCCTCCACCCTTCTCAACTCCATTTCTTCTGCAAAGAAATCTTCATTTTTGTACAAGATCACATACATAAGAATGGAATACCAGTAAAATGAGGCACTAATGTCAATCACCCTTTTTAATCTATAGCAACCCCTCATGTATCTTTTTTGCAAGGTATGGAGAAAATTCATAAATTACTACAAAATGGGGATGTTGAATCTCAATCCCCATGTGCATATATGCTTTTGGGATTATTGTGCCTGAGTGGAAACCTAAAATTTGACATAGTGTGAAAAATGTAGCCCTGAAATAATGTGCAAAGGTATCAATTACAAAAGGCTCTTCAACACTTAGTCCAATATAATATTGAGTATCTAATGTCTTAGCCAAGTAGGATGGGATAAATCTTGCTCTGATAAAAAAAATTATCTTTTCATATTATTTCTTCGGTTCCTCCAAATCAATAGGTTCTAGGGATACAAAAGGTTCATACAAGTCAAAAAATTCTTGAAACTCTTCCCTTCATATGCTCAACAAAACTTCTCATTTTCTTCCCCTCACAACCCTTTAGATTGGGTCATACTTATCTTCCACTGCTCTCAACAAATCCACATCCATAAATATAGTAGGCACAACTAGTTTACCCAAATCATATTGCCCTGCCTATAAAAATGGGGTTGGTAAATTCCTTTGAGCAAACCATAGCTTGAACATGCTTATCCCCGACATAGGCACCCTTGCATCTAATATCTTGCAAGTTTTGTCAACTAAACCCTCACCTAGGGTCTGTCCATGTGCAAACCTCTACCCTTGGTAATTATAATTTGTTGACAGCTTCAATTGGTCCAAGAAATCATCATAAACATTTATTTTCAAGTATTCTATTTGTCTTGAATGATTTCTCAAAGGTGTCATCTCTTAGACTAGGGTTTCTACTATAATTCTTTGAATCCAGAAGGAAAAGACTAAGGCTAGCATGAAAACTCAATTGCAACAACAATTAAGGAAAATTCTCACCTGTTTTTGTCTAATATCTAACCCTAAAACAATTTATAACTCTTTCCCTACAATTTGCATGCAAGTCACAACTTTAATTTCTTTAAAGAAGATGGGAAAAGCTCATATGAACTTACTGCTTTAAACACACTAGAAAACCCTAATTTCTCACTGCAATAAATCATTTAAATCTCCTTTGGCTCTGGAATTTCTTTTCAATCTCATCTGAATGCTTTGGTGACTCAAAATAACTCAAATCTCCTTTGGCTCTGGAATTTCTTTTCAATCTCATCTGAATGCTTTGGTGACTCAAAATTCCCTTAATTGCTTTCTGGAATGAGGATTCACCATCCTATCCACCATTACTACTTGTGCGAGTGTAGAAAATGGCTCCATTTGCATTTGAATCTCAACCATTGATCATTTCCACACTAGCAAATTGCACGAACCATACTGGTCAATCTGACATTAACTATCATATGTGGCAAGTAGGCTCATCAAAAGTATGACGTAGCACATCCATCTCACCACCATCTCACCATGGTCAACGGTCCCACCATCAGCTTACCTCAGCCCTCCTTGGACATGTGGTATTATCTCGTGATGCCACAGTGATTATCCTCCTTGCATCTTTGACCACGAGGTCATGAGGACCATCTGATCTACTCAAACGTTATCTTCCTACCACAGTGACTGTCAACTTTAGCCACTTAACCATCGAGCACCTTTTTTTATTGAGATTAAAACATCACCATCCATTTAATGCATGTGCAAATAGAATAATCTTTAGTAACTCGATATTTAGCATAAAGACATCGGCAGAAATAATATAAGGCTCAGACTCAGGAAGAAAATTAAACCACTCGCTAATAAAAATCAAAGGTGACCCGCTTAGGACGATAGAGATAGGCATAACGTTAGGAAATAAAGGGGGACCCGACCATGGGGCTAATAATATATAGCATGCTAGACTTAGAAAAAATAACAAGGAATCGACCAAACAAATTAATGCCTAGGAAAATGACATGGCCTCTTCAATGACAAGATGACCCTCAGACTTAAGTTAATAAAGTAACACAAAATTATAACAGGTTTAAGGGGTTTAACAATAGGACTTAACCAAAAAGGCATAAACCCTAAACCCTAATCTTGAGGGAAATAACAAAGAGCATAATTAATTCAAAATGACCAAAGTTTTCAGAAGAACATCAAATTTTTGCTAGGTCATTTTGCAGGACTACTAGGTTATACACAACCTCCTAGTCAAATTAATCATTCCATTCCTATGACTACTCATATGGCTAGTGTTCCCACTTTTACATATAACATCATGGCTACCTCTACACAAAATTTAATATCTACACATGCTAGTCAAGGGGGAAACTCTTCTAATCATAATTCCTTCATCCCTCCTCTTGTGAGTCTTCCATTTGTTGCACAGTCATCTCCATACCTACATATCATAGTGTCCCACCTCCTTATTCTCAATATCCTCCTTCATTTTACAATGTTACTCCTCCTCCTCAATCCAACATGTCCAATTTCAATCCATCCACCAAAGCTACAATCAATAGTCTAGCCCAAATAGTGTCTTTTTTACAACAACAAATAGCTTCCATGAATCAATATATGTATAAAGTGCCCACATTTGATGTAGCGATCCCATCATCCAATGACATTGTTTGTGATGTCCCTCCTAAGCATGTATAAATCCCTCAACTATATCTTTATAATGGAAAAGGCGATCCTTTAACTCATGTTAAACCATATCAAACTTTGAGTAGTGACTTTTCTCATGACCAAATACTTTTGGCTAAATTGTTCAATAGAACGCTTAGGGATAAAGCACTGCAATGGTATTGTTCTTTGCCTCCTTATTCTATTACTTCTTTTCAACAATTTTCTAATGCTTTCATTCAATAGTTTCACAATAATATTGGTCCTAAGATTACTTTGACTAATTTGATGCATTGTAAGCAAGGTGTTAAAGAAAAAGTGACTGATTGGTAGATATAAACATTTGTATTCGCAAATTTCTTTTCATGTTCTTGATCAAGATATTCAAAGAATTTTCATTTTTAATTTGTAAAATGACATTAGAGATAAACTTCTCTTTTTTGAGTTTACTTCCTTTATGTTGTTGTACTGTAGTACCCCTGCCCTAATCAATCTCTAACCTTGGTTTAATCTTGATTAGTTTATCTTAATATGATGTTACAGTCAGATGCTTGATTTAACGCATAGCTATTGATGTGGTTTTCTCACTAGTTGTATGCAAGTTATTTAGTGTACCTATTTCGTGGTATTAATATTGAGCTAACGCTTTTATTAAATATTATATATGTATGCATGTATGACTCTTGGTTGCAGGAGATTTCAGGTACAACGCCGTATGAGTGTGAGGTTCTTCTTCACCTGGATTGCAGGTTTGAGTGTATCTCTTTTATCCTTAGAGTTGGATTAGGTGCTCGTAAGACCCTAGTTGACCTTAGTCGTGCTCAAGTGAGCATCGCCAGTCGTCGTCAGTATCCCCTTCTTGTTTGGGTTTGCGAGTCGTCTGTTTGGTTGACCTTCTCGGCTTGCGTGCTTGGTGTGTTTGGTTAAATTGATTAATTAGTCCTTAGTAATTATTTTGATTATTTATGCATTTGTGCATTGAAGATTAATGGGCTAAAGTAATCGGGTTTTCGTTATGCGATTTTCGTTGATATTGGACTGCTCATTTTTAATTGGGAGTAAATTCGATTAAATGTCTGATTTTGAATATTTAATGCATTTTGAATATGCTATTGAAAAGGAAAGTTATGTATTTTATCACAATAGAATTTAATTGAAATCTGTTGGATTATTATATTAGAAAGGTTAAATTTGATTAAATGAGAAAATCGATTTTGGATTTGGAAAGCAAGTTAAATTGTGGTGATAGTTAGAAAAGATTAAAGGTTGAGAATTATTTGTAAATAAAAGTTTTTAATTCCAAAAATAGAATTTTTGGTCAACTCTTCCATATAACCCAAAATTTGGGGGAATTTTGGAGGAGGGACACTTTTGGAGAGATTTTGGTTGGAAGGAAATTTTGGAGATGAATTTGGGGATTTTGGATGGAGAAGGAGGGTTTTGGCAGCTGGAGATTGGGACTCTTCAGCCGATCTTGCCAGGAACGCGAGATCAGGTAGGATCCAACTCTCAATTTTAATTATTGTTTAAAATGGAAATGGGGGTTTTATCTTGGTTTTTAGATTTTCCATCGAATGCCATGCTTATGAATTGATTTAGTAAATAAATTAGCTTGGCTGGAAGTGTTTTTGAGGTGTGGTTAAAATCCTCTATTCTCTTGGGCATTTGAAACCCTTCAAGAAAATGTGATATCAAACTCAGTTTGTTTCAAACCGAAATTGTTAATCCAAATTTTGAGTTGGGTTGTATTGTTGTTGTTAACCGAACTGTGTTAAAAAAAAAAAAATGTTTTTATTGAACTGTGCGTTCTGTGTTTTTTTATATTGTTTAGTGTTGTGTTAAATGCATAAACACCGAACTGGGGTGAGTTTTATTGAAAACCTTGGTTTGGGGTGGAGGGCGGGGAGCGGAGCTCCACCCGCTCCTCCTCCCCTTCCCCCACTCATTCCCCGCTTGCTCCCTCGTTCCCTTCTTTGCGCTCGCAGCCCGCCTCTGGCCGTGGCACACTGCGGTGGCCGCAGGGTGCCGCGGACCTGCGGGCACCGCAGAGGCGTCGCCCGTAAGGGTATCCCCTGTGGCTATGGTGATGGATGGCGCTAGGGTTAGGGCACGGCCCGCCCTCGCCTTGCTTTTTTTAATGCATTTCGTTTTAAACATAGATTATAAAATCATTTTTTTTAATGTATTTTTTTTTAGTATTTAAAAAAAATGCATATGTTATGTTATATCATTTTGATGTATGTTATTTTAATGTTGAGTTTTATTAGTTCTTAATTTTGATTATGGAGGCATTAATCGTCACAAATGTTAGTTTGATAATGATTAATCTTATAATAGAGCTTATAGGTTAATTGTTATTTAGCTTCATTTCGTGACTTATGCCCTCTTTCCAATTAAGTTCTACGACTGTAATATTGCAATTTAATTTAGTCGATTATATTCTGATTGATCTTGGATTAATAAATCTAGATCTTACCTTCTAGCTGATTAGAGCATTTGGCTAATTAAGGTAGTATTGTATAAAAACAAATAGGGAATAATATGTTATTGGAAGATCGTTGAAATACGATGTAATTACTAATTGATGTTGTTAAATATTATTTTTAGAACATATCATTTGAGTAATTGAAAAGTAAGTGAAATATTTATTGTTGGGTGTTTGAATTTAAACGATATGCTTTGGAAATGATTATCTCCATTTAGATTCTCTTTTTACATTTGTAATTCCGTGATCCGTATAATGCATCTAGACTTGAAAATATGAAACTGTAGAGGTCGGTTTTAGACCAGTATGTCTATGATGTTTTGTTGGAGATTAAATATCTTATTTTAGTTGATTAATGGTTGTCTAAATTTTATTAATATGAATTGGTTTAAAAACTCATTATGACTTTATATGTCTATTCGATGCTTTGAACCTTAAAGAGTTAGAAAACCAAGAACAACTTATCCCTAGATGAGGTAGATAACTAAAACCTGTTTTAGATCTTGTAGAAGACTTGATCAACTTGTAATGATTAAATCAAATTGAGGAAATATAGTCCTTTCTGATTATTGCCTTTGCGAGTTTTATTGCTGTATTCGCCTTTAATTATGAAAGGGCATGTTTTGCTTTGTTTAGTAGGACCCTGTCGTATGGATTGACTTGAGGTACCTGTTTCAGTCCTCGATTCCGAGTTGACTGTTGTATTGTGGTAGTGTCATTTTGGTCATATCCTCGTTGTGTGAGTCGAATGATGATTCATGGTTGACCTTAGTTTGTCAGGTCTCTAGTTAGAGTACCGTCAGTAAGTGTTCACCTTTGAGTCGTGTTTGACCAGATGATTGTTCTCCTTCTTGAACTCTATTCGTCTTACCATGTGTATTCCTTGGTTTGAGTTCATCCGAGTATAGTCTAGTGTCGTATGGGAAAGTGGCTTTCGATTGGGGGCCGCGCCCATAGTGGCTGCTGGGTAACCCGTCGAAAGTGAGTCTAATAAGTGATAACCTTTAAGTAGATTAGAATGTAATCTCTAAATAAGATAATGTGCCTCACACATGGGACGAGTGCTATCATAGATTCGACATGCTGTGAGAAGGCCTGAAATGGCAAACCATCTTCCTTGTCTTCGCAAGAGGATGTGTGGGTCCACATGAGGCTTGGATGAGCCGGAAGCTCGGATTAGGTTGCCAGGGTAACCCAGTGTATGGGGCCGGGACCTATGAAGACTTGCCATGGTATCCATACCAGGTTGTGTGATGACACTTGTCCCTATGTTCACTAGTGTGTTGTCGTTTTGTCCTGTTAGGAGTACCTTTGTGGGTCATCCTCTTGTATCTGCCCTTGCGAGTGTCGGTTTCATGTTAGACCTTGGGTGGTGATGGCTCAGTTTTATGGATGCTCTTCTGGACTCTTGTATTAGCTTGATTATGTTCAGCTGGATCCTGTTCTTTTCAGGGATCGTTTATGTATTTATTGACCGGTGCGGTCGTTTGTATATTGTTTATGTATCGCCTTGATGGCTGGATTGTATAGTGTAACCTCTTGTATTCTTAACTTTATTATTTATCAGAGGGGTCTTGCAGTTGAGCAGACCCGGAGATGTAGCCCTTTAGGGGTGAACTCCGAGATCATTATGGTGTTATGTGATGTATTCTCTTATGTTTCCTTTATTCAGCTTTATCATGTATGATTAACTTATGATAGAATGGTTAAGTGGATAATTGGAATTAACTATAAATGCTTATATTCAGTTCTTTCTTGAATGCCATGTTGATCGAATGCGTAAGTGGTTTAGATGATATTTATCGTAGATGCCTGTATGTAATCGTCTTTTAAAATGCAATAAGTTGGAATATGAAAGAATGTAACTTAGAGTAATGAATTATACTCAGTTGTTGTTAAGGAATTTAAATATGCTTGGAAAGATCTCTTATGTTATGATGAAATCTTAGTGTATTAGAATGTTAGATGTATGGTTTGTAATTTTTAAATGAAAGGCTTGAATGAAGATTATGAATGGATCTTAATGATGAATCTTCGCTTGTGATTTATATTTCCATCTTTTGAAAGAAATTATCCTGATTAAGAATTGTCTCGTTATTAGATAATTAGCTTATTGGATTAACTGTGTGAGTTAAGTGAATTGTGAATTTTAAGTAATCTCATTGGGAAACTCTTTAGGTGTGAGTTGATGTCTTCCGCTATGTAATCTGAATCTTTGATATCTTGTTGCATCTTATGTGTTGTAACTTTTAAAAAAAATAAAATTATTGCATCTCTATTCTGGTGTTATGGCTTAATCCCTTCGGGGTTTCTTGGCGGGGCATTACATTTGGTATCAGAGCCCATGTTGCAAACATTGGGATCTCTGGTGTTGCGTGTGCCCTCTATTTGTGTGAGGTGTATCGACCTTATGTGTATGCTTGTCCTCCTTTTGCATGTGAGTGATTGAGCAAACCTTGATTGTGTGTAACGTGTGTGTTCACACTTTGTTTTCACCTTCTTGATGTTGGTGTTTGAGTGCTTATATGTGCTTTGTGTGCTTATTGATGTCTTGGTCTACGATTACTCTTATTCTAAAAAAGAGTCGTATGCACCTTCCCTTATTGAGTGTTTTACTCTTTAGACTAATCCATTTGGATTGGTTCGTGCTTGTCTTGAATCTGAAAGTGCGAATTGTGTTTGTTTAAGATTATGATCTAGCTTAATGTTGTCCACTTGAAGGACTTGTATGGCAATTATTGTATGCTTATTTTGTAGAAAATTAAATGATCATCACCATTCCTCTCTCTCTTTCTGGAAATTAAAATGATTAGGATATGTGTAATTATCTTTGATTTGAGTTTCTTGTTTGCGAGAGAGAAAAGGGTGTGACTTCTTGAGCCCTTGTGTGAGCATTATGACGCTTATGTTTTTAGATTATAAAAGGGCTATGGGTTTAAAAATTTATTTTGGTTATTGGGAGAAAACTGTATGTGTATGTTTAAATAATTCTCCATGTGTATCTTGTAGGAGTAGCATGATTAAATTCTACCTTAGTAAGGTGCATTGCTATGCAAATAGTGGAATTATGTGAAACTGCTGGATTGGTAGAAGAAGTGTTAAAAAGAGCATGTTACTGTAGCTTCGAGAGAGTATTAATGTGCTCCCAGAAAGATTGTTTTATGTGTTTTCTGAAAGACTGGTTATGTGTCTCATTAAACCAATTTGACTGAAGATGTATTTTAGCAAATGCTCCATTGAACTCGCTTTTGGGTATATGTAATTACCTTAATGTGTTTAGAAAGTGTGGATGAAAAGCTTGTTTGATGTGCATGCATTAATGTGTGTCATTTGGAGTAATAGCTCTTTGCTTATCTTTAATCGTAATGTGATCTTCTCTAATAGGTTGCAAATTATGACTTGTGTCTGAATTGTATTATTATAAGTGAGTGTTCTTATGAGGTCTTGCATTATCTATAAGATTGCTTCTCTTGATCTCTGTTTTGTTTAGAAAACTAGAACCTCCTGTTGCAACCATAACTATTGGAGATGTTTTGTTAGGCTGAATGTCATCCTTCTAAACGGTAGCGAAATGAAAACCGTATAATTGAAATGATAGGCTTATAGTGAGAAATGTTATAATGGAGCGTGATCTTGTTTGATCTTGCGTTGTTGGTAGGAAACAGTTTGGTTATCAAACTCTCTTTCCCTTCTCTTTGCCTAATCATAAGAATTTTAGAAATGATATTAAGAGTGCATTGATTTAAATAGAATGTTTATAAAACATGTGAAATTGTATGTTTCTTTTTGGCTTCATAGTGATAGATGAAAGTCTTAAGCTTTAAGAAATGAATTTGGCTTAGCTAGTAATTTAATTATGAATGCTTAGTGAGATTCGAGAAAGATATAGGAATGATGTTATTTCCTTATGTAATTGTGAATTGTTAATAATTTTAGTACTTGTATCTAGAGTAAACTTGATTCAGTTATTTATGTAGAAAGCATAATTGAAATCTTCCTTGGATAGATGTTAGCGTACTGAAAAGTATTCTCTGTAAATGTGACTAAACCAGTACTGGTGTATTTGTGTGTATTGTAAGAAACCAGTGCTTATTATATGTGCCCATGGATTGGTGAAGTAATCAACCATGGAGGTTATGTAGCTTATGAGTATAGGAAACCATATTGTTTATGTGTTGTTGCTTATTTGTTCCCTGCTGAGTACCAAACCTCGGGTTGTGGGTAACTCAGTATGTTAAGGGGTAGTATTCGAAGCGACCGTTCCTTGAATAGTATGGATGGGCGTACGAGTAATGTCGGCGCGAAGCGACTATAGCTTCTCTACTTCAAGGAATGATATAGTTGTACTACTAAACTGTATCAAGGTGTACTCAATACTTTCCCTTGTGATGAACCTATTTACGAGGTTCATGAGTGCCAGCCTTATTCCTATCCTTTACTTTGAGCATATTGATGGAATTCTATTGGAGCATCTGTTGCCTTGTCTTCATGAGAGGTGTGTTATTGTTCTTACATAAGTTGCCAACTGACTAGTGTTGGTAGACTTGTGGGTAGACCTTAGCCACGTATACCTCTGGCTTACGGCGAGTATCCTGAGAGGAACATTGCTATGCGGAGTGTGACCAGCGCGTGCCTTAGCTGCAGGGTACACTGCCATGCGGGATACGTCCATTGTGTGCTTTGTCCGCTTGGAGTATTGCCATGCCGTGCTGAGACACGATGCGGGATGTAGTAGACATTTCCATGCGGCCTACCGCTAGGTATTGGGTAGAGCCATGCCACGTGACGACGTGATGCGGGGTGATGTCGAGGTGCACACTGCCATGCCATGTGGATGTGTGACTTGGCCACACCACATGAGGAGCTACTAGGATAGCTAGACGATTGTTCCTTCCTTCCTCGTTGGTGGCTAGCTATTAGTCACGTAGTGATGTAATGTGCAATTGTGATTTTTTTTAATTATTTATTTATTTCTTTGGGGATCAGCAATTTATTTTACTTTGACTGTGAAGGTTTAGCCACGATCTTGTGATCTTTTGCACTTTTGATTTAGTGTTGAGATTCCGGATTATTTTCTTGCCTTACTGTTGGAATTGAGGATTTATTATCTTTATTCTTCTGTACTTTGGTGGCTAAACCGGTTTATCCTTGTTGTTTTCATATGCTGGTCTTGTGTTGCAATGTGAATTCCTCTCCAAGAACGTAGGAGACGGGCTTGGATGAGTGTATACGAGGAAGTAGATGCAAGGAACCTTGAGGATGGAGGTATGTGAGGCTGTTATGCAGCTAGTATCCACTACCTACCTATGTGTGGTGACTATCTCTTGGAGGCTATACACCTTACACAACAAGGGATATTCACAAAGGTCTTGTATGGAAGGTAGCACCGCTATGGTGTGCCTAGCACCATCGAGCCTTTGAGTGAGATATTGGATTCTTATGATCATATTGTAGTTCTGAGATCAGCCATAGAGATGTTGATCGTGCATGTTATCTGTGACCGAGCATTAGACATGCTCACATGTGGCCTTTTCTGTTATGCATTCCAGTTATGTGGATGGTTATTATTTGTATCATGGAGTAAATTGTGTTAACTTGTCACTATGTTATGGGACATAGTCTTTAGAAAGGTTTTCTTATGCTTGGCAAGTGTAATCAATTGAGTTATTTATGTTGCTCTTATTTCATGAAAGTTAATTTGGTTGTAGAAATTGATATTTAAGCTAGTTCTATGTTATTGAATTTTATGATAAAGATGGATTGGTAAAGGAAATTGATCTTGATAGCATGTTTTCTGGTCATGTTTGATAGATGATTATGGTAATCGTTGTTTACCTCTTTGTAATGCTTTAATTCGGTGTAATGAAAGGAAGAAAATTCTTGTTTCTCTGCTATGATTGTGGATAATTCCTAGAATATTGTAAGGAATGTATGGATTTAGATGTATCTTGCCAATGGATAATGGCGTTTGTAAGGATTTTGCAATTATATTTCATTTATTTATGGAAAGATTTCTATGTGCAATTTGACCTTTGTTGAATGAGTTTCAGGGCTGATGCGTACGACATGTTCTTCATCTAGCCTTACGACATCCAGGAGTAAGTCGGAACCTAGGGGGGGAGAATGTAGTACCCCTGCCCTAATCAATCTCTAACCTTGGTTTAATCTTGATTAGTTTATCTTAATATGATGTTACAGTCAGATGCTTGATTTAACGCATAGCTATTGATGTGGTTTTCTCACTAGTTGTATGCAAGTTATTTAGTGTACCTATTTCGTGGTATTAATATTGAGCTAACGCTTTTATTAAATATTATATATGTATGCATGTATGACTCTTGGTTGCAGGAGATTTCAGGTACAATGCCGTATGAGTGCGAGGTTCTTCTTCACCTAGATTGCAGGTTTGAGTGTACCTCTTTTATCCTTAGAGTTGGATTAGGTGGTCGTAAGACCCTAGTTGACCTTAGTCATGCTCAAGTGAGCATCGCCAGTTGTCATCGGTATCCCCTTCTTGTTTGGGTTTGCGAGTCGTCTGTTTGGTTGACCTTCTCGGCTTGCGTGCTTGGTGTGTTTGGTTAAATTGATTAATTAGTCCTTAGTAATTATTTTGATTATTTATGCATTTGTGCATTGAAGATTAATGGGCTAAAGTAATCGGGTTTTCGTTATGCGATTTTCGTTGATATTGGACTGCTTGTTTTTAATTGGGAGTAAATTCGATTAAATGTCTGATTTTGAATATTTAATGCATTTTGAATATGCTGTTGAAAAGGAAAGTTATGTATTTTATCGCAATAGAATTTAATTGAAATCTGTTGGATTATTATATTAGAAAGGTTAAATTTGATTAAATGAGAAAATCGATTTTGGATTTGGAAAGCAAGTTAAATTGTGGTGATAGTTAGAAAAGATTAAAGGTTGAGAATTATTTGTAAATAAAAGTTTTTAATTCCAAAAATAGAATTTTTGGTCAACTCTTCCATATAACCCAAAATTTGGGGAAATTTTGGAGGAGGGACACTTTTGGAGAGATTTTGGTTGGAAGGAAATTTTGGAGATGAATTTGGGGATTTTGGATGGAGAAGGAGGGTTTTGGCAGCTGGAGATTGGGACTCTTCAGCCGATCTTGCCAGGAACGCGAGATCAGGTAGGATCCAACTCTCAATTTTAATTATTGTTTAAAATGGAAATGGGGGTTTTATCTTGGTTTTTAGATTTTCCATCGAATGCCATGCTTATGAATTGATTTAGTAAATAAATTAGCTTGGTTGGAAGTGTTTTTGAGGTGTGGTTAAAATCCTCTATTCTCTTGGGCATTTGAAACCCTTGGATGTTTGTAAAGAATGAGAAACCCTTCAAGAAAATGTGATATCAAACTCAGTTTGTTTCAAACCGAAATTGTTAATCCAAATTTTGAGTTGGGTTGTATTGTTGTTGTTAACCGAACTGTGTTAAAAAAAAATATATGTTTTTATTGAACTGTGCGTTCTGTGTTTTTTAATATTGTTTAGCGCTGTGTTAAACACATAAACACCGAACTGGGGCGAGTTTTATTGAAAACCTTGGTTTGGGGTGGAGGGCGGGGAGCGGAGCTCCACCCGCTCCTCCTCCCCTTCCCCCACTCGTTCCCCGCTTGCTCCCCCATTCCCTTCTTTGCGCTCGCAGCCCACCTCTGGCCGCGGCACACTGCGGTGGCCGCAGGGCCGCGGTGGCCGCAGGGCGCCGCGGACCTACGGGTACCGTAGAGGCGCCGCCCGTAAGGGTATCCCCTGTGGCTATGGTGATGGATGGCGCTAGGGTTAGGGAACGGCCCGCCCTCGCCTTGCTTTTTTTAATGGGTTTCGTTTTAAACATAGATTATAAAATCATTTTTTTTAATGTATTTTTTTTTAGTATTTAAAAAAAATGCATATGTTATGTTATATCATTTTGATGTATGTTATTTTAATGTTGAGTTTTATTAGTTCTTAATTTTGATTATGGAGGCATTAATCGTCACAAATGTTAGTTTGATAATGATTAATCTTATAATAGAGCTTATAGGTTAATTGTTATTTAGCTTCATTTAGTGACTTATGCCCTCTTTCCAATTAAGTTCTACGATTGTAATATTGCAATTTAATATTGTCGATTATATTCTGATTGATCTTGGATTAATAAATCTAGATCTTACCTTCTAGCTGATTAGAGCATTTGGCTAATTAAGGTAGTATTGTATAAAAACAAATAGGGAATAATATGTTATTGGAAGATCGTTGAAATACGATGTAATTACTAATTGATGTTGTTAAATATTATTTTTAGAACATATCATTTGAGTAATTGAAAAGTAAGTGAAATATTTATCGTTGGGTGTTTGAATTTAAACGATATGCTTTGGAAATGATTATCTCCATTTAGATTCTCTTTCTACGTTTGTAATTCCGTGATCCGTATAATGCATCTAGATTGGAAAATACGAAACTATAGAGGTCGGTTTTAGACCAATATGTCTATGATGTTTTGTTGGAGATTAAATATCTTATTTTAGTTGATTAATGGTTGTCTGAATTTTATTAATATGAATTGGTTTAAAAACTCATTATGACTTTATATGTCTGTTCGATGCTTTGAACCTTAAAGAGTTAGAAAACCAAGAACAACTTATCCCTAGATGAGGTAGATAACTGAAACCTGTTTTAGATCTTGTAGAAGACTTGATCGACTTGTAATGATTAAATCAAATTGAGGAAATATTGTCCTTTCTGATTATTGCCTTTGCGAGTTTTATTGTTGTATTCGCCTTTAATTATGAAAGGGCATGTTTTGCTTTGTTTAGTAGGACCCTGTTGTATGGATTGACTTGAGGTACCTGTTTCAGTCCTCGATTCCGAGTTGACTGTTGTATTGTGGTAGTGTCGTTTTGGTCATATCCTCGTTGTGTGAGTCGAATGATGATTCATGGTTGACCTTAGTTTGTCAAGTCTCTAGTTAGAGTACCGTCAGTAAGTGTTCACCTTTGAGTCGTGTTTGACCAGATGATTGTTCTCCTTCTTGAACTCCGTTCGTCTTACCATGTGTATTCCTTGGTTTGAGTTCGTCCAAGTATAGTCTAGTGTCGTATGGGAAAGTGGCTTTCGATTGGGGGCCGCGCCCATAGTGGCTGCTGGGTAACCTGTCGAAAGTGAGTCTAATAAGTGATAACCTTTAAGTAGATTAGAATGTAATCTCTAAATAAGATAATGTGCCTCACACATGGGACGAGTGCTATCATAGATTCGACATGCTGTGAGAAGGTCTGAAATGGTAAACCATCTTCCTTGTCTTCGCGAGAGGATGTGTGGGTCCACATGAGGCTTGGATGGGCCGGAAGCTCGGATTAGGTTGCCAGGGTAACCCAGTGTATGGGGCTGGGACCTATGAAGACTTGCCATGGTATCCATACCAGGTTGTGTGATGACACTTGTCCCTACGTTCGCTAGTGTGTTGTCGTTTTGTCCTGTTAGGAGTACCTTTGTGGGTCATCCTCTTGTATCTGCCCTTGTGAGTGTCGGTTTCATGTTAGACCTTGGGTGGTGATGGCTCAGTTTTATGGATGCTCTTATGGACTCTTGTATTAGCTTGATTATGTTCAGCTGGATCCTGTTCTTTTCAGGGATCGTTTATGTATTTATTGACCGGTGCGGTCGTTTGTATATTGTTTATGTATCGCCTTGATGGCTGGATTGTATAGTGTAACCTCTTGTATTCTTAACTTTATTATTTATCAGAGGGGTCTTGTAGTTGAGCAGACCCGGAGATGTAGCCCTTTAGGGGTGAACTCCGAGATCATTATGGTGTTATGTGATGTATTCTCTTATGTTTCCTTTATTCAGCTTTATCATGTATTATTAACTTATGATAGAATGGTTAAGTGGATAAATGGAATTAACTATAAATGCTTATATTCAGTTCTTTCTTGAATGCCATGTTGATCGAATGTGTAAGTGGTTTAGATGATATTTATCGTAGATGCCTGTATGTAATCATCTTTTAAAATGCAATAAGTTCGAATATGAAAGAATGTAACTTAGAGTAATGAATTATACTCAGTTGTTGTTAAGGAATTTAAATATGCTTGGAAAGATCTCTTATGTTATGATGAAATCCTAGTGTATTAGAATGTTAGATGTATGGTTTGTAATTTTTAAATGAAAGGCTTGAATGAAGATTATGAATGGATCTTAATGATGAATCTTCACTTGTGATTTATATTTCCATATTTTGAAAGAAATTATCCTGATTAAGAATTGTCTCATTATTAGATAATTAGCTTATTGGATTAACTGTGTGAGTTAAGTGATTTGTGAATTTTAAGTAATCTCATTGGGAAACTCTTTAGGTGTGAGTTGGTGTCTTCCGCTATGTAATCTGAATCTTTGATATCTTGTTGCATCTTATGTGTTGTAACTTTAAAAAAAAAAAAAATTATTGCATATCTATTCTGGTGTTATGGCTTAATCCCTTCGGGGTTTCCTGGCGGGGCATTACATGTACGTAGTAATTCGCAATTATCATCTTATTATGAGTCAATTGGAATAATCATCTTCAATGGTTCTGAATGATAAAAGTGAAAGTGCTCAACAACCTTCTACAAAGTTATAACCGAATAAGGGATTAATCAAGTTAAATGACAACAACAAAAATCAAGTAGAAACCATAACAAAAGGTGTGCCTTCTTTGTCCAAATACTTTAGAAAAGAATTCACTCCTCTTAATGAATCTTTGCTTAGTATTATGACGCAATTGTTACAAAGGGATGTGTTAAATCTTCCCCCTATTAAACCACTTGATCCATCGAAGACCTCCTCACCTTACTTTGATTCCAAAGGTTTTTTCCAATATCATCATCATCCTAGTCATGACACTGAAAAGTGTTATTCCTTAAAGAGTAAGATTCAAGACTTGATTGATAACAATACCATATATGTGGCTGGTGTGAATGATAAAGGAAATAAATTTGTAACTCCTCCTAATCAATATCTTCAAATTTTCACTAATCCTTTACCTTCCCATTCTGCTAATGTGATTGATATTAACCGTCTTGCCTTCTCTCGACCTAATGACCTTGGCCTTGAGTCTAATAATGCAATGAACCTTATTGATAAAATTGAACCTCCTAAGGACCTATGCATCACATTTGATCCTAGTGAGACTATTGAATCACCCAATGGCCCATTATATATCATTGCAAGAATCAAAGGCATGCCCCTCTCGAGGGGTACTCATTGATCTAGATTGTATGGTTAATAATAACCGAATAATTTCTTTATACATTACAATTGCATCAAGTGACATATGATAAATCTAATGTGATAGAGTTTTTTATGGCTTCTCTTATCCTAATATTGGTTCTATTACATCTCCTATTGAGGTTGGCACTAAGTTCTTAGATGTTGTCTTTGCTATCATTCCTACATCCGATCTATTTTGTGTGAAGTTGGGACATCCTTGGCTCTCTTCCATGAAAGCGATCACTTCTACTATTCATAAGAGTTTGAAATTTCCTCATGATGATAAAATTATAACTGTTATTCATAACATGTATCAACCTATAGTGAGGCATGGAGATGTTTGTCTTGATTGTTTTTGGTCCAAACAATTATATCCTCTTCAAACTAGAAGTGATACTCTTTTTAAATCCTATTTAAAATGGAAAAATGACATGATTTTATTCTTGAGTAAACCTAGAAATCCAACACTTGGTCTTCCTCTTAGCAATGACCATTTTCCTTTTTCTAAGGATACTCTCCCTCTTCCTCTTGCAGATAAACCAATTCTTCCTCCTAAGGATAAAAATATCATTCTTCCTAAGGATAGACCTATTCCCCCTCCTCCTGATGGACCTGGTCTCCTTCCAACACCTTCTACTCTTCCTTTATATGGTGCAGTTCTGCCTCCTACATCTTACAAAGGGAAGCGCCCGACAACACCTATTGCTCAACCTAAGTAACCTTCTCCTATTCATCCTCCCTTAAAAGAATAAAAGAATTATATGCTTGCTAAACCTAAACCTCCACAACCATTAGCTAAAACTAAACAAAACCATTGTGTGAGAGAACACTGACAAAGACATCGTTCTAGGGCTCGTGAATTGGCTTCTCAAACTATTTCTTCTCTGAAGACACCAACTATTGACATAATAACATTTTATCAACTTTCTCCTAACCAAGAGGTTCAACCTAAATCTCTAAGGTGATATAAGAGCCTTTGATATAACTCTCCTCAATTAATTACTTCAAATGGGACCTATTGAAGCTTCAATCATTATAATTACTAAAAAATGTATGATTTCAGCAAAAAACAAGATGTGCCAAAAAGTGTAACTCCGTATTGTGGGATCACCCACATATACATGATATACAGTATTTATCATAAAAACCAATCTAACCCCAGAGTTAAGAAAGACCACCCCATGTTTTTTTTGTCTTGTGATTGTTGGATATTGTTGGCATATGATGAATCAGCATGTTGATATGATGATAATGTATGTTGTCATTGATGTCAATAAAGTATAAGTATACTGGTATAAAAGAAGCTGGTGAATAGGTATGAAGAGGTATGAAGAGATGCAGTGAACCGGTGTTAGGATTTCACTAAGTGTGACTACTGGTTGGTAGTCTCAGCTCTAGGGTTTCCGATTTGGCAATTCAGCCTATGTGATGCAACTGATGATACTCTGTGATGAGTTATCCAAGAGATGTGATTGAGATCAAGGTGCCATGTCATATTTGTGCACGTGAAGGATTTCCTTGAGGATCTTGCATATGAAGACTGATTGCATTAAAAGCCTACCTCAGGAATGAACACTCTTCTTGGCAGTATGAGAAGAAAACATGATGAGTTATTCATTCCCATGTGTGGTGAAGAATAAATGATGCAGATTGTCTTGTGATCTATTTGAAATTGTAATACTTTATGCAAGTGTTTGTATAGTCAGGATTGGACCTCTTGTATTGTAAACCTAAGATTCTTAGGGTTTATGCTATCGACCTAACTATTGTCTATAAGGTCGATGATGTTTGTTGTTGTAAGTTGTTGGCAAATGTTGTGTGTGTGTATCCGAGTGATGAGATACTTGCAAGACCAGTAAGAAGAAAATTGCAGAGTGTGATTGCAGAGTAGAGGAACTGAAAAGGATCTACCTTAGCATGTAGTGCTATTATCATATCAGAGTTTTACCTGTTGTCTTCTAATCATTTCAACAGTTGGAAAATCCCTTTACCGAGTAGTTATAATAGGCTTATTGTAAATCCTTTAACCAGGTGACTCAAGATCATTGAGTTCTTCAAATCCTCTAGCAAGGTAACCTTTGGTAGGGTTTCAACCTTTAATAGGGTATATAGCCATCCCTTAACCGGGTGATCTCTAACAAGATCAGTTCCTAGCAGAACCTTATTGTAAAGTCTTTAACCAGACTAGGATCCCAAAAGAGCGAGCTTCAAAAGAGTTCAAAACAAGATTGTGGGTATTCATCCCCATCGTGATTTTTCCCATTTGGGTTTCCACGTGAAAAATTTGTGTGTCATGAGTTGTGCATTTTTCATGTGATGATTATGTATTCTTTGTTTGAAAGATTATGCATGCAGAGTTAATAGGTTCTGGTATTACTGGTATACCACATGCATATGTTTATGAGTAGATTTATTATCAAGTATTGAATGTATTTGAAGTGTTTAGACTTATCAATATATGTTGTCTGAAGTCTTACTATGTTTAACTGGTATTGCCATGGTTAAGTTCAGTAATGAAGACAATCGGTTGATATTGCTTTAACTTGATAAGTTGTCGGGGAAAGTTTTTGTCTGTATAGATTCACCACCCCCCCCGTCTCAGTACCAGTTAGGGTATCTGTTGTTCATCATTATTCATCAATTGGTATTAGATCATCTCTAGGTCCTTGGTGATATAAGCTTAACCACTTGAGGTAAAAGATCCTGCTCTAATGATGAAGAGGGAAGGTCCTAAGTTCAATAGAGATAACTTCAAGATATGGAAGGACAGAATGAAGATTTACATCAAAAGTATGGGTGCTCAACACTAGAGCTATGTTGAGAATGCCTATGTGATTTCCACTGGCACTCTGACTGATGATCAGAAGAGAGAGATTCAGGAAAATGGGCAAGTCATGTAAGCCCTTATCAACAACTTGTTAGATATTGAGTTTATTGATGTACAAGACAAGGACACTCCTAAGGATTTATGAGATGCACTAGAAATAATTTAAGGTGGTGATGAGCATGTAAAGTAAGCTAAGGAAGAAATCCTTAGAGGAAAATTTGAGGATATGAGGATGGTTGAAGGAGAGACCATTCAACAATATGGCATTAGGATTAAGACTGTGGTTGGTGATATCAAAAGAGTTGGTGGAACCATTGATGATACCACTGTTGTTAGTAAAGTCCTTAGATCATTGTTACAAATCTATGCAATCAGAGTTGTTTCTATCCAAGAACTAAGGTCTATTGATAAAACCAAGGTATCCTTAGACTCTATCATTGCAAAGTTGACTACATATGAGTTGAATAGCTATGATGGCAGTGTTCAGAAGACTGAGTCAGCCTTTAGAGCATCTACTGCACCATCCAGAAAAGGAAAAGAAAGTAGTACTAGTTATGAATCCAGACAATGCAAAGATATGGATTATGAAGAGATTCTGATGGAATTTGAAGCTCTTCTTGCTAAAAGACTTCCAAAAGGAACTAGTAAATATAGATGTAAGCTTCCTTTAAAATGTTTCTCCTGCAACAAGATAGGGCATATAGCTGTTAATTGTTCTAACAGTGATAATAAGGATAAATCAAAGAGGTTTAGAAAGTATAAAGGAGGAAATAGGAGAAATTGTCTTATTGTTGTAGATGAAGGTGTTACTGATGAAGAATCGGAGGAAGAAGAGAGTGAAGATATAGTGTTTGTAGCTGTAAAGGAAGAAGTGTCTGATAAGAAAGCAATTGTCTCTCGCATTGACAGCTCCAATGAGTGGATTAATGATAGTGGTTGTTCTCACCACATGACTGGTGTCCGGGGAAAGTTTTTGTCTCTAGAAGAATATGATGGAGGTGTTGTCAAAATTGGTAATGATGCACCATGCTTGGTAAAAGATAAATGATCCATCTCACTGAATGGAAAGAGAAGTCCAGATGATGTCTACTAGGTAGAAGGTCTTAAGCATAAACTTTTATGTGTTGCTCAGTTGAATGACAAAGGAATCACTCTGAAGTTCAAAGGTGGAATCTGCATTATAATTGGAAAGAGTGGTGAACTTATTGCCACTAGTAAGAAGACCAGAGGTAACATATTTCAGTTGAATGCCAAGATAAGTCGATGTCTAATGGCTAAGTTTGATAATAGTTGGATATGGCATAGGAGACTCTGTCATATGAACATTGACAACATTGTTAAAGTTAGTAAGACAAGATAGTAAGAGGATTACCTTTGCTAAACAAACCTGAGAATTCTTTGTGCACAGAATGTAAACTTGGGAAGATGTCTTCCTCAACTTTTAAAGGTAAGTCTTTTTTAGCAGAAAATTTACTTGATCTTGTGCATACTGATTTGTGTGGTCCTATGAAAACTAGAAGTATTCAAGGAGATAGGTATTTTATGATTCTTACTAATGACTACTCAAGAATGATGTGGGTCACATTCTTGAAAGACAAGTCTGAAGCATTTGTAAAGTTCAAAGCCTTCAGAGCATTAGTAGAGAAAGAAAGTGGTAAAAAGATAAAATGCCTAAGAACTGATCAAGGAGGAGAATTCACTTCTGATGAATTCAATAAGTAATTTGAAGATAGCAGTATCAAGAGGCACTTGTCTACCCCAAGGACACCACAATAGAATGGCATAGCAGAAAGAAATAACAAGACTGTAGTTGAAGCGGCCAGAACTATGTTGATCCAGGGAAAGGTTACTCACACTTTTTGGAGAGAAGCGGTGAGCACTGCAGTCTACACTATGAACCAAGTACTTATCAAGAAAGGAAAAGATAAAACCCCTTATGAGTACTCGACCAGGAAGACTACCACTATGAGTTACTTTAAAGTGTTTGGTAGTAAGTGTTATATCGAGAGAGGTGAGCATCTGAGCAAGTTTGATGCAAAATGTGATGAAGGAATATTTCTGGGATATTCCACCAAGAGCAAAGCTCTCAAGTGCTACAACAATAGAACTTTGAAAATTATTGAAAGTATCAATGTCAGGGTTGATGAATCCCCTGAGGAACCTGAGGAAACATGTAGCGAAGAAGTGGAAGATGAATCGGGTATAGCCTTCTGGGAACTAGTTAAGAAAGAAACTTGTAAAGATCTCAGTGTTTCTATGCCGGTAGAAGCTACAGTAAGAGAAGAAGAAGAGGTAAGTGAAGGAGAAGAAGAAAAGCTAGCAGATCATGCTAGAGTCATTCCTAGATATGTGAAGCTGCATCATGATCCGAAGCAAATCACAGGAGATAAAGATGCAAGGATACTCACAAGAAGAAAAGTGAAGGAGAACTCTTGCATGATTTTTGAATTTGAACCCAAGACTTCTAGAGAAGCACTTACAGATGAAGACTGGATTAAAGCAATGGAAGAGGAGCTAGAACAAATAGAAAAGAATGCAACATGGTCTTTGGTGCCTAGACCAGAACATAAAAATGTCATAGGTACCAAATGGGTCTTCAAGAATAAGATGAATGAAGAAGGCACAGTTGTACGAAACAAGGCTAGGCTTGTATGCAAGGGATATGCTCAAGAGGAGGGAGAAGGCTATGGAGAAACCTTTGCTCTTGTTGCTAGACTAGAAGGTGTTCGAATGCTACTTGCATTTGCAGCATTTAAAGGATTTAAGGTATATCAGATGGATGTGAAGTCTACATTCTTGAATGGAATCCTTGAAGAGGAAGTATATATAGAGAAATCGGAAGGGTTTTCCTTATCAAAAGATAGTGACGTGGTGTGTAGATTACACAAAGCCCTGTATGGACTTAAACAAGCACCTAGGGCATGGTATGAAAGATTACATTCTCATCTTGTGAAGATTGGATTTCAGAGAACAAGTGAGGATAGAAATATCTACTTGAAGTCAGAAGATGATCAGATTCTGATCTATGAAGTGTTTGTAGATGACATAATTTTTGGAGGAGATGATAAAATGAGTCATGTGTTTGTAGATGAAATGAAGAAAGAGTTTGAGATGTCTCTGATTGGAGAGATAAATTTCTTCATTGGTTACAGATTCAGCAAATGAAAGAGGGTATCTTTATTACTCAGTCCAAGTATGTCAAAGAGGTATTGAATACCTTTGGCATGGAGGAAAGTAAACTGGTTAGTACACCGATGGTGACTGGCTATAAACTGAATAAGGAAGATGATTTAGCATTGGTGAATGAGAAGGAGTATTGGTCAATGATCGGTAAGCCACACTATGTGGTGCACAACAGACCAGATATTGCTCATGCAGTGGGCATAGTATCTTGTTTTTAGAAATGTCCTAGAGAATCCCACTTAGTAGCAGTCAAAATGATTCTTAGATATATGAAAGGAATAGTTGACTATGGATTGTGGTATCCATATAATGGTGACTATAACCTCAAAGTATATACCGATGTTGATTGGGCAGGTAATGTGGACGACCGGAAGAGCACAACCGATGGAGTGTTCTTTCTCGGTGGAAGACTAGTATCATGGATGAGTAAGAAGAAGAGTTGTACTTCCTAGTCTATAGTTGAAGCAGAATATGTGGCAGCATTTATGAACTGCACTCAAGCAATTTGGATGAAACATGTATTGGAAGGTTTCAAAGTACCTGTATCTAAACCGGTGAATATATTTTGTGACAACATAAGTGCAATAAATATTTCCAATAATCTGGTATTGCATGCTAGGACTAAGCACATTGAGCTTAAATATCACTTCTTGAGAGAGAAAGTTTAGAATAAGGAAGTTGTACTTCAACATGTTTCTAGTAAGGAGTAGCTAGCAGATATATTCACTAAGCCCTTACCAAAGACTACATTTACCTATTTGAGAGGTGAATTAGGGGTTTTGCCCCTTCATGAAGTCAACTAAAACTTGTGTGCTCTGCATCAGTCAGAAACTATAGTATCAAATCTTTCAGGATTGATGTGCTGAAGGATGCTACTGCATAGGGGGAGCAACATAATAGATTATGGAAGCGTGTGCCTCCACTCTAGCATTGTTGTCAAAGGGGGAGAAGATATCTAATGTATGGGGGAGAAGATATCTGATGTCTAGAGGAGAAGATATCTGATGATGAAGATACACTGGTCTATGATGTTTACAGTTGCAATACTACACTAAGTATTGTAATCAATGCCAAAGGGGGATATTGTTGGATATTGTTGGCATATGATGAACCGACATGTTGATATGATGATAATGTATGTTGTCATTGATGTCAATAAAGTATAAGTATACCAATATAAAAGAAGTAGGTGAATCGGTATGAAGAGGTATGAAGAGATGCAGTGAACCGGTGTCGGGATTTCACTAAGTGTGACTACCAGTTGGTAGCCTCAGCTCTAGGGTTTCTGATTTGGCAATCCAGCATGTGCGATGCAATCAATGATACTCTATGATGAGTTAGCCAAGAGATGTGAGTGAGATCAAGGTTCCACATCAGCTTTGTGCATGTAAAGGATTTTCTTGAGGATCTTTCATATGAAGATCGATTGCATTAAAATCCAACCTCAGGAATGAACACTCTTCTTGGCAATATGAGAAGAAAGTGTGATGAGTTACTGATTCCCATGTGCAGTGAAGAATGAAAGATGCAGATTATCTTGTGATCTATTTGAAATTGTAATACTTTATGCAAGTGTTTGAATGGTTATGATTGGACTGCTTATATTTTAAACCTAAGATGCTTAGGGTTTATGTGATGAATACTAAGAGGGGGGGGTGAATTAGTATACCAAAAATTACTGTACTCAAACACTTTATTACTCTAGCAGTAAACCGGTTAACACAAATGCAAACCAAATAGCAAGTAAGGCATTCACCCACAGAAGCACAATCACCATAACACAAGAGATTTTGACATGGAAACCCAAATGGAAAAAACCATGGTGAGATGAAACTCACAAGTAACTATCTGCAAAATAGTAACTAGGCTGGTTAAGGTCAGACCGGTTAAGGTCATACAATCTTCTTTACTAGAATAGATCCTGTTAGGAATCTCAATCTCTATTAGGAGATAAGTCTGATTAAAGACTACCTTGTGATAGGATTTTAGACCCACAGATGTGAACCACCTTGTTAGAGGATTTACAAAGGCTTTTCTGGGCCTACCCGGTTAAGGGTTTCTAACTTGTCAAAGATGTGAGTAATCAACAAGTGAATGATCTAGCAAATAGCACAGTCTTCTTGGATAGGTCCATGATAGCTTATTGCTAATGCATTTTAGCATTACTTTAGTCTTCAGTAAATCCACACTCTCTTGCAGTACACAGACTTGATCTTTTATTTTAAGATCACACATACAAGAACTCATCAACCACTACTAACCCTAACAACTACACACCCATTAAAACCCTAGACATGATGTCCTTAAAAGGAATCTGATTTCATGTCGGTCCAATAGGATTACATTGCAAGTTCCTAGGTTCATTGTATCTAGACACATTTGGTAACATGACACAAAATCACCGTCAAAGTGTTGGTGGATGGTAACTCATCACAAAGATATACTGGTTGGTAACTCATCACAGAGTATTACCAGTTTATACAAATTTACTGATTATCGGTTGGTAAATCAATACCGGTTTGAAACAAATACCAATTTAGCAGATTACTAGTTGATAGAAATGAAGACTGGGAAAATGATAATTGTCACTTCTAGTTCCTTTGCTCTGTTCCACTTGAGATCCTTAGACCGCTTGAGGTCTTCATGCCGCTTGAGATCGGTAAACACTTTCTGCAAGACATCAATGGTCTAAAGACTATAACATAATACCGATTTTGAAACAAATATCGGTTGAGCATAACTCATACATGCAAAAAGTGATCTCATAGCAAGTGTGTGTCCATCAATGACAATCACAACATAATCATCAAAAATGCCAATAATCTCCCCCTTTGGCATTGATGGCAACACTTAGGAAAAATTTTGATGTCTAAGTGTTTTTACAAAAGAAATATGCCATAATAAAAAATACTCCCCCTAAGCATATACATTATCCCTTTGCAGAAAAGAAAATGTATACTACTTCCTTACAAAGATAAACATGGGTATACATAGCATGCATCAAAATTTTAAATACCAGAATACTTCTCCCCCTTTGCCAACAATGACAAAATACAACTAAATAACCCCTGTTTCTATTAGCTAAATAAATGTTTATGACAATAAAGAGTGAAACTTGTCAGAAACTGATTTAAAGTCCTGCATAAATTGCTTCATGGATAAGGACCATGACTCAAGTAATGAGGTAGCAACCTCACTCTCCGTTTGCATCTGGGATACCTATTCCTCCATGGCATCCAAAGTATTCATCTCTTGAGTAACCATCAAGGCATCCAGATTGAGATAGCACTTCTGAAGTATTTCCAGTCTTGGTAGTAGAACCAGTTGTAGTTCCTACAAATCCTTGGTCCAGTTGCTGATTTCTAAATCAATTCTTGCAGCCTAAAGTTGAAACCGGTGAATGGTTTGCCCATAAGCAGTAAAGGAGTCATATGGGGTCTTGAAGGTGCTTATGAATGTCTGCAAATCAGTTTGCAATTTGTCTTTCTAGGCAAGCACATCATCACAGAATAGATGGGGTAGACATATCTTACTGAGCAACAATTTCCCCTCATCCATTGCATCTCTAATGTCCTTCTGTGCCTTCTACAAATCAGACCGGTGCTCATGTAACTTTTTCACCAAGGCAGTGCTCAAAGCCTTTTGATGCTCCTTCTTGGTATGTGCTTTGGTAACCTCTTCCAAGCTTTGTACCTGGTCCTCCACAACTGTGCATAAGAGTTTTAGTTGGGCCAAAGAGGAATCGGTACTGGGGAGGTTGGTACTGGGTATCAAACTGGTAAGAGTTTCCACTGCAGCTTGGATCAGATCTTGCTCCTTCTTCCTTCTTATCACCTCTAAGCATTCTTGAGCAAGCTTAATGCTTTGAAGCAACTCCGATTCATTAGTAGATTGGAGGTCAATGGGACTAGTAAAGTTAGCCGATTTGACTTGACTACCGGTTGCCTTTAGGGTCTCCAGCTGTGTGCTCTGTGCCGCTTCCTCCTTCTCTTTGGCTCTTAACTTAGCTTCTTCTGCCTTCTTTTGCTCCTCTGCTTCTTGCTTTCTTTTCTCCTCTTCCTTCTTCTTCTCTTCTTCTTTCCACTCCTTTTCTTCTTCATCCTTCTTCTTCTTCTCCTCTTCCTGCTTCCTCTTCTCCTCTTCCTACTTCTCCTTCTCCTCTTCCTGCTTCTTCTTCTCTTCTTCCTGCTTCTTCTTCTCCTCTTCTTGCTTCCTCTTCTCTTCTTCCTTCTTCTTCTTCTCCTCTTCCTACTTCCTCTTCTCCTCTTCCTTTCTCTTTTCTTCTTCATGTCGTTTCTCTTCTTCTTTCTTTTCTTCTTCCTTCTTCTTCTTCTCTTCCTCTTGTTTCTTCTTCTCCTCTTCTTTTCGTTTCTTTTCCTCATCTAGTTTCCTCTTCTCCTCCTCTTTTTTCTTTTCTTCCTCTTTTCTCTTTTTCTCCTTCTGCCTGTTTCTTCTTTTCAACTTCCTATTGCTTCTTCTCTTTTTCCGCTTGCTCTTTGGCAGCCTTTTCTTTGTCCTATTTTTCTTGTCTTGTCACTTCTGATGGTGTACCTAGAGTGACATTTTCACCATTCAAGGCATCAACATCAATAGGGTCCATTTGATCAGTGACCTATTCTCCTTCACTATCATATACCTCATCCGATTTATTGGTTGTCAATTCTTGCTCAACTTTCCTGTTGGCTTCAGCCACTTGATGCAACCTTAAAGTGGCTTGGGCATGAGAGTGGGTATCTTTTACCACTTCAAGAACTTTTCCTTCTAGCAACAAAAGTCTCCTTCTTCTCATGAAGAAGAGGCCCTTATATCTTTCCACTACTTCATAAAGTTCAGTTTTAGGCACATTAGGAAAGTATTGTGCAAATACTTCCTCTCTTATTTCCTGTTCCTTCTCTATGGCAATGTGCCACTTGTTATCTAAAGAATTATACAAAGAATCAGGTGTCTCAGATTTAATTTTTGATGGCCACCGGTCATTAATACATAAATAATTGATGACTTCCTATTCCACTTCCTTCTTTTCATCATCATTAAAATCAGCAAAGCATTCTTTCAAATCACCAAGTACTTTTCTTCTAATATTCTTAATATTTCTTTGACAATGTGTCAAAAGTTTGTAGGAGGAAATATCAATATTTACCAGTGCAGATGTTGGCAATTCATTCTTTGTCTTTTTCCTCACTTGTCTAGTCTTCTTAGGCTATTCTTCAAACACAGTGTCCTTTGAGTCTGGTGTGGTGTCTTTTGTCTTCTGCTTTCTCTCAAAGACTTTGGTGGGTGCAACTTTCAGTTTCTTCTTTGTTGGTGACTGCTTGGTCACTTTGGGACTTGCTGTGGTAACCGGTGCTGATACTGAAGGCACTACCTTTCCCATTTTTACTGATGGTTCCTCAACTGGTGTAACCCTTTCCAAATAGGTGTTGGTTCTCTTTGCCTTTGGATCAGGGGGCAAGGCAAGTAGGGTAGAGGAATACCCATCTAGCATGTCATACATTACCTCATAGCCCATCGGTTCCACTTCTTCCTATCTAGGCTCAACCGCCTCCATTATGCACTCATCAACTTCGATGGTGAAGCAGATGTCATCTTCATATTTCTTGACAATATCACCTGATATTATCACTCTTTAGCCTATTTTGCATCTGAACTCATCAAAGTATTTGTTCAGAACTTTAAGATAACTGGTTCCAACTGCTTGAAGGCTTTCTTTGATTTGCTTTGTAACTGGTTGGTTGGCAGACCACTGAATATCTCTGACTCCTAGGAAGTAACCTTGGAAGTAGAAGAACAACCCAACCAATAGTTGTCCAAACTTAAATCTCAAGGAATTGTCTTGTTTAATCGCCTTTAGGTTCACCAGAAGTTATCTTTGCATACAGGTGCATAAGTCAAATGATGCATCTTCCATGATCATCCGGTAGGCAGCATTTACCACTGCAGCAGAGACAGAGTTGATTCTGCTGGCATGGAACGTCTTGTATCCTATCACCATACACGCATATTTAACCAGATTTTCCTTGATGGAATTGACAGTCATTCCGCGTGAGTCTCTCACAGAACTAGTGAGCTTGGTCATTTCCATCTTGCTAATCTTTCTTAGGGCTGGCACTTCACTGACATTACAGAAATCGGTGACATCATGAATTACTTCCGGCATGATGTCATGCGTCCACTCTAAGTATATTTAATCACCATGCACTCTGCTCAGAATGATGCAGATGTGATCATCTGAAAACTCTTCAAAGAAATAGATTGCATTGTGAAGCTTCTTCTTTTTCGGGATGCTAAATTCCAGTTTAATCTTCTTGTCCTTCTTGCATAACAAACTTAACTGGGAATGGATTACAAGAGATCCTAAGTCTTCAATTTTACAATCAATGTAATTGGAAATGCCTTCCTCCACTATAACACCAATGGGTATTTGAGATAGGGCATTATATTTTGTCGTCCGTTGTATGAAGTCTACAAAATCAACGGGTGCACTAGGGCTAGAGTGTGATACGGAAGCCATGATAAACAGAGAAATTTGAGAAATACCTTCATAATTCAAAATTTAGGGCTTGCAGTTTGCACTTCATCACACACTCCTTCGGTTGCTGAAATACTGTTTTATGCTCTACACTTGACCAATTAAAATTCGCTTCTGATTCTTCTTCAAGATTTTGATAATTCTTTGAATCGTAGTCCAAATCACTTTTCGTCGCTCAGTGCAAAAAAAACTTCTTCGCTCGAGAAATGATAAGTGAAAAATGACTTGAAAAATCCTTTTAAGCAAGTTCTCCACCTAGCATAATAAATTCTCCACTATTAGGACGTAAACCCTAATTTTCCTTTTACCATTTTTGGTCTTCTACCAGTTGATAGGTATCACTGACTGGTTAAGGTCTTTTACCAGTTGAAACCAGGGGTTTGAGATATTTCACTGTTTGCTCCCCCTAAGCTTTTTTGATGCTTAGGTTGTCGGTTCAGTGACTTCCACACTAGGTGTAGAAACGGGTTCTTCTTGAATCACTTCTTCTGCTTCTTCTTCCAAGTTTTCTTCATATCCATTTGAATTGTTTCAACATCTATCTTTCCTTCTGGAGTTACTGGTATATCATCCAATATATTATTTCTCATTCTACAGAATCTTGTTGTATGACCCAGTTTGTTGCAATGATAGAAAATCATTCCAGGTGCTCTCCAAGGTCCATTGTTCATGTTTCCATTCTTCCTTTTGCATGTTGCAGCAGTGTGACCATTACCATGATAGATCAAATAGGTTCCTCTCCATTTAGGAAAAGCTCCTTTACTCCTTTGAGGATACCTTCCGTTGTTGTGCATGACAGACCTGCATTCAAATGCTCTATGCCCAAACTTGTTGCATGCATAACAATTACCATTGAATCTATTAGGTCTAGGCTTATCATTTAGAAAATAAGGAAAGTTATTGTAAGCCTTACTTCTACATACATTAGGAGTGTGTCCTTCCTTGAGACAATTAAAGCAACAAGTTTGAACTTTTTCTTACCTTTATCCTTTGGTGCCGGTTGTTTCTTTGATGCTCCATCTTTTGTTCTGGAGGTCTTACCTTCCCCATATTCAGATTCCTCATATTTAGAGAAACCAAGTCCATTGGTATTCTTTACCGGTTTAGCTGACTCAAGCTTTTTCTCTAGCTTGACAGTGCTCTTATTGAATTTGGCAAGTATTTCCTTTGACTCAGTAAGTTCTTTGGTTATAGCAGCATTGGATTCCTTCAAGGTTGCATTCTCAGAAACAGCCATGTGTAGTTCACCTTGCATTTATTCATTTTCCATTTTATTTTCATGAAGATGAGTGGTAAGTGCACTGATCTCTTGCTTCAGCTTGGAGATCTCATGATCTTTGTCTTTTACCAAATCTTCAGCTTTCCTTCGGTTCTCAAGTTCTTGACACATTCTGATAGTTAGTCCTTCAAGTTCCCTTCTTAGGTTGGCATTGGACTCATTTAGTTTTTCAACTTCTTGAACTAGGGCTTCCATGTCCGCTTCATCAGAAGAACTGTTTTCAGTTAGCTCCATCAATTTTTCAGCATGCTCTCGTCTTTTTGCCTGAGAGGCCTTATATTTGACTTTAAGTTCATCATAGGCTTGCTCAGTCTGAGTGAGCCAATGAGTAAGTTCCCTCATAGTGTATTCCCCCATATCTCTTTCCAAGTGGTTAGACTTATAGAAAGGTTGGCTCTGATACCAATTGATGAATACTAAGAGGGGGGGTGAATTAGTATACCAAAAATTACTACACTCAAACACTTTATCAGTCTAGCAGTAAACCGGTATAACAATTTAACTAACAAACCGGTTAACACAAATGCAAATCAAATAGCAAGTAAGGCATTCACCCACAAAAGAACAATCACTATAATACAAGAGATTTTGACGTGGAAACCCAAATGGGAAAAACCATAGTGATATGAAACTCACAAGTAACTATCTGCAGAATAGTAACCAGATCGGTTAAGGTCAGACCAGTTAAGGTCATACAATGTTCTTTACCAAAACAGATCCTGTTAGGAATCTCAATCTCTGTTAGGAGATAAGTCTAATTAAAGACTACCTTGTGAGAGGATTTTAGATCCACAGATGTGAACCACCTTGTTAGAGGATTTACAAAGGATTTTCTGGGCCTACCCGGTTAAGGGTTTCTAACTTGTCAAAGATGTGAGTAATCAACAAGTGAATCATCTAGAAAATAGCACAGTCTACTTGGTTAGATCCATGATAGCTTATTGCTAATGCATTTCAACATTACTTCAGTCTTCAGTAAATCCACACTCTCTTGTAGTACACAAACTTGATCTTTTATTTTAAGATCGCACATACAAGAACTCATCAACTACTACTAACCCTAACAACTACACACCCATTAAAACCCTATGCATGATGTCCTTAAAAGGAATCTGATTTCATGTTGGTCCAATAGGATTACATTGCAAGTTCCTAGGTTCATTGTATCTAGACACATTTGGTAATACGACACAAAATCACTGTCAAAGTGTCGATGGATGGTAACTCATCACAAAGATATACCAGTTGGTAACTCATCATAGAGTATTACCGGTTTATACAACTTTACTGATTACCGGTTGGTAACTCAATACCGGTTTGAAACAAATACTGGTTTAGCAGATTACCGGTTGACAGAAATGAAGACTGGGAAAATGATAATTGTCGCTTCTAGTTCCTTTGCTCCATTCCACTTGAGATCCTCAGACTTCTTGAGGTCATCATGCTGCTTGAGATCGGTAAACGCTTTCTACAAGACACCAATGGTCTAAAGACTATAACATAATACTGGTTTTGAAACAAATACTAGTTGAGCATAACTCATACATACAAAAAGTGATCTCATAGCAAGTGTGTGTCCATCAATGACAATCACAACATAATCATAAAAAATGCCAACATTATGCTACCGACCTAATTGTTGTCTATAAGGTTGATGATGTTTGTTGTTGTAAGTTATTGGCAAATGTTGTGTGTGTGTATGCAAGTGATGAGATACTTGCCAGACCAGTAAGAGGAAAACTGCAGAGTGTGATTGAAGAGTAGAGGAACTGAAAAGGATCTGCCTTAGCATGTAGTGTTGTTATCAGATCAGAGTTTTACCTGTTGTCTTCTAATCATTTCAACAGTTGGAAAATCCCTTTACCAGGTAGCTTTAATAGGCTTATTGTAAATCCTTTAACCGGGTGACTCAAGATCATTGAGCTCTTCAAATCCTCCAGTGAGGTAACCTTTGACAAGGTTTCAACCATTAACAGGATATATAGCCATCCCTTAACTGGGTGATCTCTAATAGGATCGGTTCCTAGCAGAACCTTATTGTAAAGTCTTTAACCAGACTAGGCTCCTAATAGAGCAAGCTTCAAAAGAGTTCAAAACAATCTTGTGGGTATTCATCCCCACCGTGGTTTTTCCCATTTGGGTTACCACGGGAAAAATCTGTGTGTCATGAGTTGTGCATTTTTTATGTGATGATTATGTATTCTTTGTTTGAAAGATTATGCATGCAGAGTTAATAGGTTATGGTTTTACTGGTATACCACATGCATATGTTTATGGGTAAAGTTATTATCAAGTATTGAATGTATTTGAAGTGTTCAAACTTATTAGTATATGTTGTCTAAAGTCTTACTGTGTTTAACCAGTATTGCCATGGTTAAGTTCAGTAAAGAAGACAACCGATTGATATTGCTTTAACTTGATAAGTTGTCAGGGAAATTTTTTGTCTGTACTGATTCACCCCCCCTCTCAATAATAGTTAGGGTATCTATTCTTCATCATTATTCATCAGTGATCATTATCCTTTAATTTGTCCTTTCTTGGGGGCATATTATTGTGATAGCGTGCTTGTACTTTTGGATGTATCCTACCTTAAAGAAATTGCTCTCGATAAGGCATACACAATCGCTTTATCGTGGGGGCATACAATTCACTTAATGATATCTATCTTTTGCATATCTTAATACTTAAGTTACTTAGCAAACTTATTCTTTTGCTTCATAATTTGGTATTTTTCTTTTCATGACTCATAGTAAGAGAACCTTACTAGTTTGTAGTCATGGTTCTCTATTTCTCTTTCTCTCATGATATCCCTTTAATCTTGTCATCAAAGTTGTAAGATCCTAAAGTCCATTAGGGGCTTGGTGTATCTTGCCTCCTTGTTGACTTGGTGAAAGATTTTCAATGTGAAAACTTGTACATTACCAAGAGTATGATTGAATTCATATTTATAATAAAGTGGGGGCTAAATGTAGCATCCTAAAATTGCACCCCTGTACAATTCTGACCACATTTGGGTCCCTATCTTAGTTTTTGTGCTCCTAGGTCTAAGTCAACACTTTTCAAACACTTGAGAACACTTGGAGATCTTTGGTTATGTTCACCAGCATGATCAGTGACTTATGCACAGTCACCGATATCTGGTTCACCGGTAGGTTATATTGTTCACTGGCACTTGGAATGACTTGGAGATTACTTGGTTATTTTGAAGACATTATTTGGACACTTTGTTTTGGTGATTTATTCATTGGTCTAATCGGGTTTGCATATTTGTTGTTACCGGTAAATAGGTCTAGGTTATGGACCCACAAGCATATCTATTCCATATCAATGCAGCACGTTATGAAGATGATTTATTATTATTGTAAATGAATTGAGCCAACATCATGCATCACATATTTATTCATTTGTGATTGATTTAATTGTAATATCTTTTGGTGAGCCGACCTACTCATTTGGTCTTAGGTTATGGTATAAATGTAAGATCTCATTTATGAGATTGTGTGGTAGAGTGTGGAAAAAGGATTGTACTAAGGTATATGTGAATACAAGCAGAGCTATACACGTAGACATCATTCAAGATTGAAGGAAGGTTTGAAGAAGGCAAATTAGAGCTTAACCGGTATTGAATCCAGCATATGAAGATGTTATTTTGAGCAGTACATTATCATTGGACTTAACCATCCAATTGTAGTCAATGTGACTCCCATTTTGTGATTGAGCAGTGAGCTCTAGGCAGTTGGCCTTTCTGCATGTGCAGACTCCATATTGTACACACATACTATCTGCAGTAGTATCATCTAATTATGGGTAAGCTTTCCCACCGTGGTTTTTCCCCTTACAGGGTTTCCATGTACAAATAACTATGTTATGTGTTGTGTATGTTGTTTGTCTTTTTGTTTCATACATTAAACTTTACCGGTATTGCAATTAACTGTTAAACTGTCTACCGGCATTAAAGTTTGGTTTACTGGCATTAAGTATTAAGTTTAGTTAAGTTAGTTTTGATTTGTATTTATTGGACAACTAATTCACCCCCCCTCTCTTAGTTTCCTCCGGGACCTAACCATTGGTATCAAATCCTAGTCCTCTTTTTGCAAAAATTTAACAACTTGAGGAGATCCAATAACTACTAACTGTTTTAGGAAGGACAGTCTGAAGCTTGATGGAACCAACTATGGTATATGGAAGATCAGGATGGAGACACATCTAAATTGCATTGGGAAGGACATATGGGATGTTATAAATAATGGCTATGTTGTTCCTACTCAAGGTCAACCTATTCCACCAACCTTGGCTAAAGATGAGGAAAATGATTGCAAAGCAAGAGAAGCACTTTTGAGCGCATTGTCTGATCAGCAAATCATGGGATTATTAGATAGATCTACTGCTAAAGCTATTTAGGATAAATTGGAAACATTGAATGAAGGTGATACCACAATCAAAATTGCAAAACTGGAATGCTTCCGGGTCAGGTATGAAAATATGAAAATGGAAGAAGATGAAAGAATTTCTACTTTTATGGAAAGAGTAAATGAAATTGTTTTGGGTATACAATGTTGTGGAGGAACCTTAAGTGAAGATGAAATTGTTTCTGAAGTTTTAAGATATTTTCCACTGGCATACAAAATGAAAGCAACTGCTATTAATGAATTGAGAACAATGCCTAATGCATCAGTATCTAGAGACACTTTGGTTGGAAAACTTTCAGGTTTTGAACTAGAGGAATTTGGTCTTGTTGCTACTATTAAGACAAATTTAGCTTTCAAAGAATCATCATCATCTACAACATCATCATCATCTGAGAAATATGATTGGAAATCCTTTTATTCAAGAGAACTTGAAGAAATTAGAAAGGAGAATGAATAACTGGAAGAGCTTGAAACACTATTTGTAAGGAAAATGCCTAAAGGTCCAGTTGGAAGTAAGTATGAAGGTAAAGCACCATTTAAATGTTTTAACTACAATAAGATTGGTCAAATGGCTTCTAGGTGTCCTGATAGACATGCAATATTGAAAGAAGAAGCTAAAAGAACATACAAGTCTAACCCTGAAAATCAAAGGTACAGATTTAAGAAGAATAGAGACAAATCATGTTACTATGTTGATGGAGTTACCGATGATTCTAATGAGGAACCGACAGAAAATGGATGGGCTTTTGTTGCAATAATAGAAGATCAAACAACACCTACTATTCAACTAGTAGAGTAGGCCTTGGCATCTAAAATTGAAGATAAGGATGAATGGATTATTGATTTTGAATGTTCACATCATATGATTGGTGATAAGGGTAAATTCTTAACCTTTCAGGAATACAATGGAGGTCTAGTAAGATTTGGAGATGACAAAGCTTGTTTGATCAGAGGCACTATATCTTTTGATGGTAAGCATAATACTGATAATGTTTACTATGTTGAAGGTTTGAAGCATGATCTTTTGAGTGTTGGTCAATTAGTTGAAAAATGATTTCAATTACAATTCAAGAATGGTAAATGTAAAATCATGAATAGAACTAGTTTGGAAATTTCAACCGGTAATCAGACAAGAGGTAATATCTTTCATTTGAATAGCAATGAGAAGACATGCTTAATTGCACATATTGATGAAAGTTGGCTATGGCATAAGAGACTATGTCATGTAAATTTTGATTGCATCGTGAAAATCAGTACAACTAAGGCAGTAAGAGATTTACCTAAGATTGTTAAGCCTCACAATCCGGTATGTAAGGAATGTCAATTTGGAAAGCAAGTTAGAACAAATTTTAAGAGTATACCAGAAAAATCCAATAATATTCTTGACTTAATTCATACTGATTTATGTGGTCCAGCAAGAACTAGAAGTTTACAAGGAGATAGGTATTTTATGCTAATCATTGATGATTATTCTAGAATGTGTTGGGTTACTTTTCTTAGGGAGAAATCAGAAGATTTTGGGAAGTTCAAACTATTCAAGGCCATGGTAGAGAATGAAACCGGTAAGAAAATCAAATGCTTGTGATCAGATCAAGGAGGTGAATTCACATCTAAGGAATTTAATACATTCTGTGAAGTGAATGGAATTAAAAGACAGTTATCAGCACCTCGGACACCCTAGCAAAATGGAGTTGTGGAAAGAAAGAACATAACTATTTTGGATGTAGCTAGAAGCATGATATCAGAAGCAAATCTACCTCATGTGTATTGGAGAGAAGCAGTCAATACAACTATTTATAGATTCAATAGAGTTCACATCAAAGGTGAAACTGGTAAGACCCCTCATGAACTATGGTTTGGTAATACTCCTACTCTAAAATATTTTAGAATATTTGGAAGTAAATGCTACATTAGATGAGATGATTATATTGGCAAATTTGATCCTAGAAGTCGTGAAGGAATATTTCTTGGTTATTCATCTAAGAGAAAGGCATATAGATGTTTTAATAAGAGATTGCAGAAAATCATTGAGAGTGCAAATGTGAAGATTGATGAACAGTTTAGAAGGTACATGGACTTTGAACCAGAAATAGAGATAATATCAAATGAACCTATAATGAGCACACTGGTATAGAATGTTGATCCAGTCAAACCGGCATCAACTAATAATTCCATAGTGACTGAAGAACAACAGCAAGTAAAAACACCAAGGTATGTAAGATTGAATCACTCTGAAAATCAAATAATTGGGAATAAATATCAAGGAGTTATGACTAGAGGAAGACTAGCAAATGAAGAGGTATGTCTCATTTCTCAAATTGAACCAGCAACTATTAATGAAGCATGTGAAGATAAATATTGGATTAAGGCTATGGAAGATGAATTGGAACAAATTGAAAAGAATAACACATGGACATTAGTTCCCCGACCTAAAGACAAAAATGTAATTGGAACTAAATGGGTATTCAGAAATAAACTTAATGAAGATGGTAAGGTAATCAGAAATACAGCAAGATTAGTGTGTAAGGGATATTCATAGAAACAAGGAATTGATTATAATGAAACCTTTGCACCAGTAGCTAGAATTGAGGCAGTCAGATTATTCTTAGCTGTTGCAGCACACAAGAACTATAAATATGGATGTTAAATGTGCATTTATGAATGAAGATCTTGAAGAGGAAGTTTATATTGAACAACCTGATGGATTTTCTTTGACAGATGACAAAGATATGGTTGGTAGGTTAAGGAAAGGTTTATATGGATTGAAGTAAGCTCCTAGAGCTTGGTATGCTAGATTGGACAAATACCTTTTGAAGATTGGTTTCACTAAAGGTAATGCTGACAACAATCTATATTACAAAGTGACTAATGATGACATCTTGGTTATAGAAGTTTTTGTTGATGATATAATATTTGGAGGAGAAGATGAATTATGTAAAGACTTTTCTAATAAGATGCAGGAAAAATTTGAAATGTCTATGATTGGGGAGATAAAATTCTTTTAAGGATTTATGATCTCACAGACTGATAAATGTATATTCATAAATCAATTGTCATGCCCAAACTTTTGGGCAAAACACAACCGACAATTTTTTATTTTAGCACTTAATTACATGCATTCATTTACTTAAATAGTTGTGACAACTTAACTGTTTGTTCTAAACGAAATCTTAATTGATATTAAATACTAACATAACAATTATGATAACTTCTATTATCAAGTGGAGCAAATAATTTTCATGAGGGTGTTATTAAGTTCTCTCGAAAGTTCATTTCATTTCAGTTGCGCTTTTTAGTACTTATTTGGATCCATTTCTACTAAACAGACATTAATATAATTACCGGGTTTGATATCAATTATTTACTAAATGTTAGCACTATTGCTATTTCATTTCATTAGTATTCCCTAATTGAGTAGATACAATTAAGGTGCCAAACATCATTAAGTTAATTAAATTGTCTGATGAAAGACTCCACTTGGGATAATAAGGTATGCCTAGCTTAGTCCCTTAATTTTTTTATAGAGAAATTTTATTACAATATCCTCTTAAATTATTTATTTTACTATATTGTATCATTCCGTTTAATTATAAAAATAAAACCATTTTGATCTCTAAAATGAATTAAAATAATTTAAATCAAGTTTATATATTACTTTTTCCAACATCAACTATTTAATATTTTGCTTCCATTAATCCCATTACCCCTTGCTTTAATTTCAACCGATTGAACTTCTAAACTATGTTTATCCAAATATGATAATAATAATGTTGTAGGATATTTCATTATATATTCCATTAAAAATCCCTTAAAAGGTTAACCTCCAAAATCAATTAGATTTTTAAGCATTTTTTTTATTTTTTTAAAATATGCCCTCTTGACTATTTAAACATTTATAAAATATAAACACCTAATAAAATAATTAACTCTTCAATTTGTCCTATACATTATATATAAATGAAGATTTAACATTGAT
Organism: Cryptomeria japonica; assembly: GCF_030272615.1. Lineage (NCBI taxonomy): Eukaryota > Viridiplantae > Streptophyta > Pinopsida > Cupressales > Cupressaceae > Cryptomeria > Cryptomeria japonica. Next base: position 138,224,056 of record NC_081412.1, on the reverse strand, counting down.
AAAAAGAAATTAAGGATGGTGAATAAACTAATTAAATTCAGGACAACTATTTTTTTTTCACTTCCATAATTTTAAACTATATATATATATATATATATATATATATATATTTAAAATACACATATGATTACTGTAGATAGGAATTTGGAAATCATCAAAGCAAGTAACAAATTAGACTAGCTCAATCACGAAAAACTAAATTGCAATGACAAATCCTAAAAACATTCAATAGAGACATGATAACAAAACATTCAAATCAAATGCAAACCATCGCAAACATGAATGTCTCCTCTAGAATTCTCCATTGTCCTTCTTTCTCCTTCAAATTGCTTTGTTTGTGGATCTCACCTACAAGTGCATAAGCATGAGATGAAAGCAAGATTGACAAAACAACATAAAGATACTAGAAGTGTGATTGATTGATCGACCGGGGGGAATGATTGAAGAAATTCATCCAATTTATAGATAAATTGGAGAAAAGACAAGATTAGCATGAAATTGATTCGAATGAAAATTCAAATCAAGAATAGCAAAATTATGACAAGTGTATGACAAATTGCTATGCAAGGATTATGACAATTTATGACAAATTGCTATGCAAGAAGTTATGACAAGAATTTGAAATAGAAATAGACATTTAGGAATTTAGGAGAAATTAGAAAATTAGGTTAGAAATGATGACTTGGAAATTAGGAAATTGATGAAAATTAGGTAAATTTATTAATAATTTTTCATTCATTAATTAATTTACAAAAAGAGGAGGAATTAATTAGCCAATTAAATAAATATTTAATTGTGACAAGAAGACTTAGGATAAATAAATAAATTATTTAACCTAGAGGGAAAATGACAAACAAGATTAAATGAATAAATCATAAAACCTTAGAAGATTGATTAGAAATGCAAGGACGACAATTAGGTCTTGACAAAAAATAACTGATATCGATTTGATTTGATCATGATTCTAACTTGATAAATGATTTGATTGATAAACAATTGAGATTGGTTGACAAATTGACCAATATTGATAAAGAGACCAAATTGATATGTGCCAATTGACATGATTGAAGAGGACAAGGATCGATGACAAATCGATCGCAAAATTGATGAGATTGACAAGAGGACAAGGATCAATGTCGAATCGATCGCAAAATGACAAGATTGTAAAGGACAATGATCGATGACAAATCGATTGCAAAATGACAAAATTGACAAGAGGACAAAACCCTAATTCTATCATTGATTAGGATTGACAATGTCCAAAATGAAATCGAATTGACGATGTCAAAATATGCCAAATGAGCACGCACATTGATGCGATAGGATAAAATCGACCAGAACCATGATTGAAGATTATTATCGACAAGACCAAATTCGAAAGTGAGATAAATGAAGAATGCAGAAGAAGGACTCAATGCTCGCAAATGATAAAGACCAAGTGTGCGACATAGAAGAAATGTTAATGCGACACAAAAACCCTAAAATAAGGCAATGCGCAAATGTTAAAGTATGACTCCACAAGCGTTGACCATTTTTAGACATCTACATTTTGCCCCTCTTTGAGACAATGTGAGTTTAAGCGTTGTTTTAAAGAACAATACTAAAAATGCCCCAGACAATAACAATTACATATGCATGCCCCCTCGAGGAATTGGCCGGAAACATCCAGAAAAGAGGCCAATTGATCGATAAGAATGATAGAAAATGATAGGAGCAAACGAACTGAAAATCGGGGATCGGATACACAAAGGACAAGCAATTGAAGGTGCAAAAGACCACAACCAGCATAAGAGGGAGAGGGTGCACGTCCATCTATGCACTAACAAAGATCTATAAATGAGACAAAGAGAGTGAAAAGAGCTCATTTGCACTAGCCAAAGTGGAGGATTTGTTGCTCTAGAAAAGGACACTTGCATAGAGATGGCGAACATTCCAATGGTAGATCACCTCAGGGAACATGTACACACCTATAGATGACCAGACGATGTGGGAGCAGCAGTATGTATCTCAAAAACCCATATTGTCAATTTCATGAATTTGACTTGCTTACGGGACATTGCAAGGCCCACAGGGAATGAAAAGAATGACTTCTGCGCCTGTGTGGGTGCATCCTGCACTTGTGTGGGATGTACTATGCTTGTGTAGGGTACACAGGTGCAAGTTGATGCTACACAGGCACAGAACAGGGTACACAGGCATAGTTGTGCACTGGGAACCCTAATTTGACCAAAAACAGCATGCGAATGATCTCGAAAAGGGGGATAAGGGTAGGATAGGTCAAAATAGATAAAGAACACCCTGATTTGTGGATGAAATGAGGAAATGCAACCCATAAGAGAAAACCCTAAAACTTACAAAGTGTGCCCCAATTGTGATGCAGAGTCGACAGTATCCACTGATTACGTGGGAGAACCGACCTGACTGCTTCATGTTACGACATAGACTTAGGAGCACAGATAGAGATACATTAGAAAGACTTGGATTATACTATATCACATTCATGCCTGAGATTAGGGCAAACATAGGACTACTCACCGCATTGGCAAAGCAATGGCATTCAGAGACCTCCTCATTCCATCTAGCGACTGGAGAGGCGACTGTGACACTAGAGGATGTATGGCATATCCTCCACATTTCGATTCATGGGGAGATGATAGAGTATGACCCACCGACAGGGAGAGATGCTTTGTGCAGATTATTTGAGTGTGACACAAATGATCTGGATATCGTAGAGAGGGAGATTGGCTAGGAGACCATGGTATTAGAGTATGATCAGCGATATGTGGTGATAGCAGTGGTTATAGCATGCCTATTAGCAAGGGACAGATGAGGACATGGATTCCCTATTGGATGGGGAAGAGTGCTAGAGCAGATGGTGATAGAGGGGACTATATACACATGGGGACCATGCATGCTCGCTATGCTATATTTTCAGCTACATCAGATAGCATATCAGGGGGTTCAAACTTTGAGCTGTGGGGTCACACTGTTATAGGTATGGGCATTTGAGCACATAGCCATATGTCGATCAATTGCAGAGAGACAGGTATTACCACACCAACCATATGTGTACTGCTATGGGGGAGCACTGAGATAGGGTCCTTTTGGATACATATTGTATTGGCGACATGAGCTAGACAGATTGAGAGAGTTCACATGGAGGCCATATCGTGATTGCCCTGGATGGTCAGATGATAGTGATGAGCTATTGTATTACAGACTAGAGAGATACTTGATTAGGAGACTAGTGAATCACCAGAGAGTGATTGAGATGTACCTATTGGAGAGAGTCAGATGACAGTTTGGAGAGAGGTAGGATGTACCGAGAGGGACTGCACACTTTGCCCGATCTCACAGAGAGACGAGTCTGTGGGGGAGGATGATTCAACCACACATAGCATATGCTGACTTCACACAGCTATAGCATAGACAGTGGGATTGGAGATCAGACGTGGTGGATGCCAGGACACTAGAGGAGTATGAGCGACGGTTTGCATGACGACGACCAATGCCATTAACAGATCCTGATATTCCGGTACCGAGGGGATAGGAGGACTTCCCACTCACTGGAGAGGATGAGGATAGAGATGAGGATGAGGATGGAGATGATGATGATGAGGAGGAGGATGAGGATGGAGATGATGATGATGAGGAGTATGAGCCAGATTCAGCCGATCAAGAGTCATTGCAAGATATACCCATAGAGCCAGAGACAACTAGGATAGAGGAGATGGAGATGTGTAGGGCTACCATAGCGAGTTAGCATGATCATATTGCGACATTAGAGAGACAGAATGCTAGCTTGAGGATAGAGCAGGATCAGTTCAAAGTTGAGATAGCCAGACTGACAGCGGCTCAAGATACAGCAATAGCCTAGGCACAGCAAGCAGAACAGAGAGTGACCGAGTTTATTGGGTCGATTAGGGATGCCAGTGCATGTGAGATGGCACAGATGTTGGTAGAGATTGGAGAGGAGATACACCATTGGAGGACACTCTATGAGAGTGTAGTTCCACTAGAGTAGAGAGCAGTGTCATATCAGGCATGATCGAGGACAGAGAGCAGGCCACGTTCTCAGAGGTCAGTGAGCAGCATGGGGGTGATTGGACCTATGAGACCACCACAACCAGGACCAGGGATAGGAGGGACATCATCCTTGAGGCATGGCAAGGATGAGGAGGACAGAGGGAGCACCCAATGACAAAGGCACATGCTCTTTATGATAGAGACACATGTAGTTTGACATTTTGTATTCAGCCTGCAAGCCATACTTAGGACAGATAGTCCAATTTTGTACTCCGATATTAGTTTGATATATGATACGATATGCAGCTATATGATGGGATGCAATGGGTTATGACTTATGTTTACTTTCCATGTATGGATGGCTTATGCGTTGCTTATGTACTATTGTGGAACATGTATGGATATATTTTGATGTGTCTTTTGATGTATTTATGAAATGGATAAAATGCTTGATATGATGCTTGAGATAATGCAAATGTACTAATCAATGAATGCAGGATGCAACTTATGTTCATTTGGAGATCGGAGAACTAGACCAAACTGACTGCCCAAATTGATGAAAGAAATGTTAATAGGAAGAAATTAGACAGAGGACAATTAGAGATGAAGAAAAACTTGCTTTCACTAATGCACTTTGTAGGTGAGAACAATTATTTGATGTAGCAAAGCGGATGCAGAGCATCATGGCATTGAAGGCCAGAGCTGACACGCAACCCCTTTTGCAAAATATAGACACATCACACACAAGGAATGAGTGAAACATCCTAGGGTGCATACATCAAGGGTTGAGGTATGTGCAGCATTCACAAAGCGAACGTACTTATCACAGACACCCAATGATATAGTTGCCCCAGTTTGTGACAAACATTCCACAAATAGCAAACACAACAAAAAAACAAAAGGGACCATGAACCATCCCAGGTACTCTAAATCACTCAGTGACATCATCGAGCAACATAAGAACATGATCGAAGATAAATCAATAAATGATAAGACTCGCTAATTCCAACAAGTCAAACAAACATCTTGATCTTCATTGTCAAAAGTTGAAAGTGTTGATAGGACGATCATGCTATCTGGTTTCAGGACATGCAGTACCCCGTCTAAGATAGGATATAGTCTAGTTTCGAGCATACCACACACTGTATAAGACTCATGATAATGTGCCAAGGACCAATGATATTGATGTTGATTGATTGATATGACAATTTTAATCAGTTTGAATGTCTGGTTTGATTGAAAAAGTTCATCTGTGAATGTGTGATTTTAGTAAAGTGCAGTGTTGTAACATGTTATCTGTTTGTTGTCTACACAAATGTTTGATCGATTGTCATTGGATGTATGCTCAGTGATCTGTCTATGCATAGAGGGGACCATTTATTGACAAAATGCAAAATGCCAAAGAAATTGTTTTTGGATTTTGATTTCTTCCTCTTTGTAGGAATTTCGAGTTTTTACATTATTTTTTTTTTGTTCATTTTTCAAGACATTTTTATGGCTTTTTAGGGATTTTTTCAGGACATTATTTGATTTTTTTGGATTTTTTCAGGACATTATTTGATTTTTTAAGGGATTTTTTCAGGACATTATTTGATTTTTAGGGATTTTTTCAGGATATTATTTGATTTTTAGGGATTTTGAATTATCTCGAGACATTTTTCAATATTTTTGGATTATTTCAGGACATTTTTCAATTTTTTTAGGAGTTGTTTTTCTCTTAAGACTTTATTTGATTTTTTTGGATTTTTATGATTTTGCCCCCAATGTCTAGCAAGGCAAGGAATATGATAGGTGAATAAATAGGCTTGCTGAAATGTTGGTGGATATAGGGAAGAAAAAGGCCTTTTATCATGGAGACAATATGGGTGCAATTTTCAAGGGCTATTGCGTGATGGGACAAGAAACTGGATATGACCATGTAAAGCAGGAACATGGCATGAGGGACATGTCAAGAGATTTTTGAAACTATGTTAGAATTTTGTGTCCTTATGTCAGATCAAGATCAAGGAATGAAAAAAGAGTGTATGGATAGTGATAAGATATGGATAGGATAAGAAAGACCAAGAATGGATAAGGGACATGGACTGAAGGTCGGGGTAGGCTAAGGGATAGTGGCAGAAAGTTGCAATAAGCCAGGGAATATGGATGAAAGGTTGTAATAAGCAAATGGATAAAGACCAAAAGCTGTGATGGACTAAAAGCTGCAAACAAGATGCATGATGCTCATGAAGATCCTCAGCCTTGTCAAGATCAAAGGTGAAAAGAGGAAATGGACATGAGGGACAATAGGATAATGGAACAATGAAGGACAAAAGGATATGATAGGATAAAACTTGTCCCCAAGTACGATATGCAAGAAGTTCATAGATTACACATGATGCATGTTTGCCAGGTTGTCATCATGGTACTTGCCCAAGGTGCCTATTTGCCAGGTTTTCACCAGTGGATGAATTATTTTTTGCGTTACGTTCTTTTTCTTTTTCTTTTTTTTTTTTTCTTTTTTTTTTTTTTGACTTTTTCAATAGAAGATGGACACATGATAGGGGATGGAAGAAGGACTCAAGCATCTTTTTGTTTGGATAGTAGCCTTGAAAAAAATGGACCATGACCTTTAAAAGTATGCTCAAATACGTTGGTAGGATAAGGACATGGAAAATAAGATGAAACTAAGGCAAGGATTTATGCAAAGGATGGGATCAAGGGGATCGAAGGATGGAAAATATGCATTGGATAATGGATAGGGTATTGGAAGAATTGGGCTTCAGTGGATGGAAATGAAAGCAAGATCAACATTGGAACACACCTAAAGGGTGATGGACTGATGGAGGAAAAATGGATCTCAGATTGTGAGATTTGGATGGAGGAATAGCTTGGGATTTTGGGACATAAGGGCCCAAAATGGATGAAGATGGTGATGGAGGAATAGACTTGGAAGGTTTGGATGGAGGAATAGTAATTGTAGATGCCAATTTTGATGTTTCTTTAGTCTTTGTGCTTCAAGAAGATGCTTAGGAACCCACATTGTTTTGGATTTTTCATGCTTTTGTTGTTCTTTGGTGTGCATTGCTTGCATAAGGGATTTAGGAACCCATATAGATTTTGACTTTGATTTATTTTGCTCAGTGGGCCTTTGTGGCCTGTTGGATATTTCTTTTTCTTTATAGATCATATTGTTCTTTGTTTTGACATGTCAATTATATTGGACATGTTGATCCTTGAATACATGTGGATTTCTAGACTTATGCCTTTTATACTTGGCATCCAAATTGCTTGGAGGGGGAAATGAATGCATAGATGGATATGAATGAAATGGAGTTCTTTTGGATTGATGAAATTTACTCAAGGATGTGTGCCTTTTCTAACCTTGCATAAAGGATGAAGTGATATAAGGACCTAAGATGGATGGAGAGTATGATGGGGAAGGTGTATCTTTTGATTTTGAAGGGATGTAGACAGGAATTTGGAAATGTAGATAGGAATTTGGAAATCATCAAAGCAAGTAACAAATTAGACTAGCTCAATCATGAAAAACTAAATTGCAATGACAAATCCTAAAAACATTCAATAGAGACATGAAAACAAAACATTCAAATCAAATGCAAACCATTGCAAACATGAATGTCTCCTCTAGAAATCTCCATTGTCCTTCTTTCTCCTTCAAATTGCTTTGTTTGTGGATCTCACCTACAAGTGCATAAGCATGAGATGAAAGCAAGATTGACAAAATAGCATAAAGATACTAGAAGCATGATTGATTGATCGATCAGGGGGAATGATTGAAGAAATTCATCCAATTTATAGATAAATTGGAGAAAAGACAAGATTAGCATGAAATTGATTCGAATGAAAATTCAAATCAAGAATAGCAAAATTATGACAAGTGTATGACAAATTGCTATGCAAGGATTATGACAATTTATGACAAATTGCTATGCAAGAAGTTATGACAAGAATTTGAAATAGAAATAGACATTTAGGAATTTAGGAGAAATTAGAAAATTAGGTTAGAAATGATGACTTGGAAACTAGGAAATTGATGAAAATTAGGTAAATTAATTAATAATTTTTCATTCATTAATTAATTTACAAAAAGAGGAGGAATTAATTAGCCAATTAAATAAATATTTAATTGTGACAAGAAGACTTAGGATAAATAAATAAATTATTTAACCTAAAGGGAAAATGACAAACAAGATTAAATGAATAAATCATAAAACCTTAGAAGATGAATTAGAAATGCAAGGACGACAATTAGGTCTTGACAAAAAATAACTGATATCGATTTGATTTGATCATGATTCTAACTTGATAAATGATTTGATTGATAAACAATTGAGATTGGTTGACAAATTAACCAATATTGATAAAGAGACCAAATTGATATGTGCCAATTGACATGATTGAAGAGGACAAGGATCGATGACAAATCGATCGCAAAATTGACGAGATTGACAAGAGGACAAGGATCGATGTCGAATCGATCACAAAATGACAAGATTGAAAAGGACAACGATCGATGACAAATCGATCACAAAATGACAAAATTGACAAGAGGACAAAACCCTAATTCTATCATTGCTTAGGATTGACAATGTCCAAAATGAAATCAAATTGACGATGTCAAAATATACCAAATGAGCACACACATTGATGCGAAAGGATAAAATCAACCAAAATCATGATTGAAGATTATTATCGACATGACCAAATTCGAAAGCGAGATAAATGAAGAATGTAGAAGAAGGACTCAATGCTTGCAAATGATAAAGACCAAGTGCGTGACATAGAAGAAATGTTAATGCGACGCAAAAACCCTAAAATAAGGCAATGCGCAAATGTTAAAGTATGAATCCGCAAGCGTTGACCATTTTCAGATGTCTATATATATATAAAGTGAGGTTTATCTCCCTTTTAGTTAAACATGTCTAAATTTACCATGATACCCATAAACCCCAATTTTGTTTTAATCATTACAAAAAGCCTCTTTTATTTTATTTTTATTTTTTATAGATTTGTTTTTAAAAAAGATTTTGTTTTGTAATAATATTTTTTTTTATAACATAAAGTTTTAAATAGAATTTTTTTTTTTTTTACTTTATTTAAAAAGTGCAAATATATATTTTGATATATGAATATGTTGGTTTAAGTTTATATATATATATATATCAAACAAATAAGTTTATTATTAAGTAATGAATTCATTTAAACATTTAATATATATATAGATATATTGGACAATAAATTTATTTCTGTTTATATCTAAGAAATGAATTCTTTTAAATATTCAATATAGGCATGAAAAGCTGTTTATATATATATGTGGTGTCTAGGACAAAAGCTTTCTATGAAAAATATAAAAGCTGAAACATATTTAGCAGATTGGATAATTTCTATAGATTTGAATCATTGAATTTATTTCCTTTTTATCAAAATCCTAGTTGCTAAAAGAAATAGATAGGTTATTTAAATATTGATTTACTATTGACAAAATATAGTAAAAGCAGAATTAAGTCAGATAGAAATAGCAACTATAGAATCTCTATTTATTTCATTTAATTTGTTTAACTGTAGATTTTATTCTATGTAACTAAACAAATAACAGTATTTAATAATTCTGACAGCAACTATATAAATGACCAATTTAAAAAATTTAACAGCAACTAGATAAACCTAGACTACAATAAAACTTTAGAAATGACTATAATAAATCTGGTTTTTTTTTTTTCTGCAATAAGCAAAATGATAGATTTAAATAAAACTAAATATGACATTTCCATGTATAGATCTAAATATTTTATTTTATTTCCCAACCTATTCAATGCAGGTAGATCTATTCCATTTCTTTTCTAATATCTTTATTTTAAATGCATAAACGGAATGAATACATTTCTTTCTTTTCAAAGCATCCTATACACAACAAATATTTATTTCAAAACTAAAAACCAGAAATAATCATTTCTTTTCTGCAATATAACATAAATAAATATCACATATCTTTAAAACATATTCCCAAGTCTTTATTGTCATTTTACAAATAGGTCTCTCATTTCAAATATATGAGGACTTTCAAAGAATATTAATTACATTTACAACATTTTTCTGCAACAATTAACTCCAGCCATATCTACATGTCCTGATATTTTCTTCTAACAACCTGCAAATAAAACAAAGAGATGACCATGGAGTGCTCACCTCCCAGCCTAGGCTAACTAGTAGCCACCCCCGAGCTCAGAGAACCAAGCCCTAGATAGGATTACCCACATGCAACACAAAAGACAAGGGAAAATACCAGCTCAAACACAATCCCAACCGAGGCTACATTGCACCACACATTTGTGATGTCTTTTCAAGGGTGGTAGTGGATGAAGTACCCTAAGGAGACTACAAGTATGGTAAAACATATAGCCACCTCATGGGAAAACAAAACATATAGCCACCTCATGGAAAACCAAATACTTCAAGTATAACAACCCCACATTCCTTATGCCCCCCAAGGCATTCATGCCTTATTTTCCCTCCTTATGACCCCCAATGCATAAACAAGCCATGCAACAAGGGTCACATAAAATCCCTTGTGATCACTCTTAACGAGAGCCTCTCACTCGAGGGTTGTCACTTCTACCACCCACAAGCCCATCCTCTCTCCCAAGAGTAGGAGGTCTTGTTTACTCCCAAAACACATACATTGCATAAGCACAAAACACTAAGTAAATTTCCAAGAAATACATGCACGAAAACCATTCTTTCTCATAGGCATTTTTCTTTAAAAACAACATACAATAAGAAAACATTACAAGAAAAGTAGAACCAACCTTAAACTACCCAAAGATATGCTAGTTTTGTTGAGGATGAGCAACCCAATTCCACAAGACTTGTCTTTCTACCCTTAGCCTGCATTCTAAATCCCAAATATATCTTTTTCTTTTCAAAATTATTTTGTCTCCAAAAATGGAGAGTGGGTGAGTACCCCCAAAATCTCTCTTTCTTGCTTAAGAAGACACTAGTGTGAGTTCTCTCAAGTTTCTAAAACTGAAAAGGAAAGTAGGGTAAAATGGAAAAGGGGACTCTCATTCAAAAAGGAAGGTTAACAACTTAGTTCAAGCCTTCTAATTTCCATTTTCGCACAACTTAGAAAAGTCACTTTTTAGGGTGTCTAAATGGTCACATGGGAGTAGAAACATGCCTAAAAATACTCCTAACCCTTAGGTATACCTTATGGACTTTAGGAAACCCTAATAAACTACCCCTAGGAGTCCATTTAACCCTTTATAAACCCCTGTGAAGTTTATTTTCGGGTCAAACCTAAGTTGACCATCCCAAAGATTCTTTACCTAAGGCAATGATGGAATCACATTAAATTTAATTGAAAAAGCTATAGTTAAACAATTCCCTCCAAGAGACAAATTTAAAAACTCAAACATAAATCAACACATATGTCAAGTGACACAAAGAAAATACTTTTACAAAATTGTACATGAAATCTTGTCTCTTGTTGGATTTAAGTAAGTCAAATAAATAACATTTAACACACATGCATCATTTACTATTACGAATAAAATACGACACAAATGGGGTGTTGTCTCTCCAAATAGACAAACCCTGGTTTTACGAACATACATAGGTCTAGGTTTGGTTCTCCGTAATATTTCCATGGTCACATGGATATCTTTTCCTGCACCACTCAAATACACATTAGTAATTTCCAATAACCTCGTATAATATTAAACACATGAATTAGAATACACATCAAACACTTCGCATACAATTTTCATTTGAGCAATTCAATATATCTCATATCCAATTAAATACACATAAGCAATTATCATAATTCTCATAATTTTGGTCCACACATAAAACATACATCTTAATTCTATTATCATAGTAAAGTCTTGCAAATCCAATAATGACATACATCATCTCCAATTTATCCTATTCTAGAATCATATAGAGTTCTTTATCATAAAGCATATAATGAAGCATCAACATTCATCAATGTTATCCAATCACGAAATCATATAAGTTCTACATCGAGACATAGCTGACATACGTTAAATCAAGATTATCCAATCAATGGATCTTTTAGGATTTCAAATTCATAACACATCAAAATGTACACCACAAGGTGCAATAACTCTATAACTTGGTTCAATTGCTTTTCTCACCAATCTATATGTCTAACACAGTCCATTCTATTGAATTATAAAGCATTTATTAATATGGTCAAACATGGTCAACTAGGTTAATCAAAGCTTGGTTTGGGGAAGGCCTTACATCCTCCTCCCCTAGAGTTTGACTTACTCCTGGAAGTCACATGAGTAGAATTACAAAGTAGGGACATAACATTTCCCACAGTTTCTATGAGTTACTCAGAATCTTAACTTGCCTACTAGAAGGATGAAATACCAAAATCAACTTATTATTGTAATTAACTTACTATCTTCACAAGGTTAAATTCTTAGTATTTTTATTACATTTCCCTTCGATCTCAGGTAGGTGTTTGCAAAGTTCTATCTTTCAACAATTTACATTAATGTGCCATCCAAATCATATCAATAACACACATCAACTCCCAAAATCAAGGTTACACATATCGAGTTTCTAGGAGTCCTACTTTGTTTAGAATTTGTTTAAAAGCATGTTTATCCTACCGTATTCTCGTCCAAGCATGTTACTTAAGAAAATTGACATCACACTTATCCACAACGAATCTACTTACTCTACAACAAGGCACCTCATTAGTGTGTTAATAACTATTTGCTAAACCGTCCTAGGTGCATAATTTCTTCCAACTTTCTTAGGTGACAAGGCAAAATCATATTTAGGTTCTTCAATTCTGCCCTTATATAGGGTAGTTTTCTACCACTAGGGTTTATAATGTTTTTATTTCTAGGCACCAAGGTTTAAGTTTCATAGGGTACATTATTCGCAATTCCCAAACATTAAGGTACATAACAATCCCATTCTAAGGGAGCGATGATATTATTTATACTTATTTTAGATACCATCCACGCAATCATCTCCTTACACATGCTAAATTTACCCATCGACAATTATTACTTTCGCAAATCATTAGGTCTAGATCATACTATTTATAATTTTTTCTCTTTCAGGTTACTCTCAATTACTCTTATTTAGGAGGATCTTCCTTCCTTTATCTTGATTTGATAAAATATATCCTTTGTTAATATTTTGTGCCTAATTTCACTCCTTGCAGTATTCTCCCTTGACACACTTTCAGTGGTTCAACAAACATGATAGATATTACACAAATCACATCACTAGGGCTAGTTATATTAACCACCAAAATGACCACTTGACTCTTTACAAGATCAAAAATATAAGTTACTTCTGCCAAGTCCAATAAAAAGAAGAAAAATGTCGGCAATTGAAAGATACCAAAACTGGAAACATGGCAAGTGCCATAGCTCAAAATAAAAGAAACACAAATTTAGTGGTCCTTTCATCCTAAAAAAAAATAAACAAAAAGTACTAGCCCCCAGGTCACAAAATGCTATTCAAAGAAAATCAAACAAATAATGTCGAATCAAACTCGAAACAAGATGACCATTCTAGCCATGCTATAGGGAGTAACCACAACACATCACCCAAGATCACATGTCCTGAGTGTGTTAGGAAGTGATTATTAGACTCTTAAGGTTCTTAGAATTTTTATAATCCTTTATTGATTTATGAAATAATTTCTTATACACAAGAGATCACAATCGTTTTTTATAGATCATGTTCCATTTTAACCTTCATGTGCTTACTATTACCAGCAACACTTTCCAATATAATTTGTTATCTATTTAGGGTTATTAACATCCTTAATTATATCTAACAGGTGATTGCCCTAACTCTACCATTCTCTGTCCATTCTTCATGGACTTCCATTACTTATCTTAATATGCTAAACCTTGATCCAATGTTACGTGGTAGCTCAAGTATCGACACTTTCATATCTTACACACTCGGTTGATAGTTCAGTACAAATTTGACACTTGTTTACTTAGAACCACTTAGGGTTGTATAATGTAATCATATAATTTTACTAGGGACATCATTTGTTTTCTTAGCACCTTATGCTAGCTCCTTATATTTTTGCCTCTAACATTCACTTGCCTTCATTAAGTAGGAGCTTGTTGCCCAATTACTAACACTTATGGTTAAGAGCCATTTGGGGTGAAATTATTGTCAAGGTTGGTCGATAATGGTTGACAACAATTTCTACCCACACATTTCATGACATAATTCAAACAACTTGGAGAGTGGACTTATTCTCTCTTACTTCACTTATGCAACTATGAAATCAAGGGGGTGTGCACTCGAAAAGTGACCAACACCCATCCTTTTAATTAAAATTTAGTAAAGAGGGAAGTTGTCTCATTCCATATTACTTATTTATATCTACTAACTAGCCATTTCTGACATATCACAACTTACGATTTCCTTTGATCCACAAAAAAAATAAACACCTTATCATCATAATATTTTGTTACCTAATTACGGTATAACTTAAGGGTGTCCAATAACTACCAATGTCTTAAGACCCATAATTTTTTTATGTTCTCCCCTGGCTAACCACATAATTCGGCTCCTTATCTATGTTCTCATAAAATATTTTATAGTGCCAACTAATTCTCATTAAAGCTTTGGTATTATATTACTGTTATACTATTTTTTCCTAAGCCATTTCCATCTACACGTTGTTTCATCCATACTTAATGTTTTTGCATACTTTCACACTTGAGTGCCAAAATTTGCAAAGCTTCTTCGATTGTGCCTAGTAGATAAATTGTGTTACATATTGTCTTGTACCTAGCGGCTAACCATGATTGGGTTGCACTTTTCTTCTTAGTTTCTGAACGAAAACTAGTTACACATTTCTAGATTATGGGATCCTAATACTTTTACACTCCTTGCATTTCAATGGGGATTTTTGTATGATTACTAAATCAACTCTACTCTCTCTTCCATTATTTACTTTCTCCAAGATTATCTTCCCATTAAGGAACTAGTTGACGTTTTACTTGCTTGTTTCCCCAATTATATAAGCACGGATGAACTTAGGTTTTATTGTAAATACATGTTTTTACCCAAGAAGTTCATGCCTCCTTTGTCCTTATTTAACTCACCAATAGTATTGCTAGGATTTTCTGACCAAGGAAATTTCCATTCATCAAATTGAGTTCTTATCTGCAGGGTTATCCAACTCTAGCTCCACTATATTGCTACAAACATTGTCTAACAAATGCTCTTAATAAGAAATCTAACATGACCACATTCTTAAGGTACCTAGTCATTAAGATAGGTCAATGCTTCTATCTGAGATTCACAAGAGTTCCTTTTCATTCTCCTTCATTTATGTCTTCTATGGCGGCCTTGATCTTTTTAACCATCATAATTTCATATAGCTTAAAATTTTAATTAGATCTCTCTCGATTCTTATTTATCTTGTTTATGGTGACTTCATCTAAGGTCTAACTATCTTGCTTGACTTGCCATGTCAAGAACATATCTCGATGGATGGCACTCCTTTAGTTACCATTAGAGGTATTTTATTGAAAGATTCATCTTCTCCTACTTGGTTTGATTAGGGCAATTATTGCATTTTAGGTTCCAATTGAATGGTAACCTCATAAGCACAAAAGTACTATCTTTTCATTTTTAAACACTGAAATACTTTATATAAATAAATAATTGAACATTTCGCAACCCTTGGGATTTTATTATGTTATAAGCCTTATGACTAATAGGTTCAAATTTCAGGGCTTTTAGTGACCCTTGGAACCCTTTGAATTGATATTTGTTGATCTATTGATCTAAAAGAATTTTCATTTATGTTTCACTTTTTTATATCACATGTTTTCACCTAGGTGTTATACTTCAGGTCATAGTTCGGTTTCAACTAAGTTATGAATGTAGCCCATGTTCACTAGTATATGAACCTAGGGCTCTGATACTAAAATGTCATGCCCAAACTTTTGGGCAAACCACAACTGACAATTTTATTTTTTTTAGCACTTAATTACATGCATTCATTTACTTAAATAGATGTGACAACTTAACAGTTTGTTCTAAAAGAAATCTTAATTGATATTAATACTAACATAACAATTATGATAACTTCTATTATCAAGTGGAGCAAATAATTTTCATGAGGGTGTTATTAAGTTCTCTTGAAAGTTCCTTTCATTTTAGTTGCACTTTTTAGTACTTATTTGGATCCATTTCTACTAAACAGACATTAATATAATTACCGGGTTTGATATCAATTATTTACTAAATGTTAGCACTATTGCTATTTCATTTCATTAATATTCCCTAATTGAGTAGATACAATTAAGGTGCCAAACATCTAAGTTAATTAAATTGTCTGATGAAAGACTCCACTTGGGATAATAAGGTACGCCTAGCTTAGTCCCTTAATTTTTTTATAGAGAAATTTTATTACAATATCCTCTTAAATTATTTATTTTACTATATTGAATCATTCTGTTTAATTATAAAAATAAAACCATTTTGATCTCTAAAATGAATTAAAATAATTTAAATCAAGTTTATATATTACTTTTTCCAACATCAACTATTTAATATTTTGCTTCCATTAATCCCATTACCCCTTGCTTTAATTTCAACTGATTGAACTTCTAAACTATGTTTATCCAAATATGATAATAATAATGTTGTAGGATATTTCATTATATATTCCATTAAAAATCCCCTAAAAGGTTAACCTCCAAAATCAATTAGAATTTTAAGCATTTTTTAAATTTTTTTTAAATATGCTCTCTTGACTATTTAAACATTTATAAAATATAAACACCTAATAAAATAATTAACTCTTCAATTTGTCCTATACATTATATATAAATGAACATTTAACATTGATAAAAAGAAATTAAGGATGGTAAATAAACTAATTAAATTCAGGACAATTTTTTTTTTTTCACTTCCATAATTTTAAACTATATATATATATATATATATATATATATATAAAATACACACACACACACACACACACACACACACACACACATATATATATACACACTTATATATTTAAAGTGAGGTTTATCCCCCTTTTAGTTAAACATGCCTAAATTTACCATGATACCCATAAACCCCAATTCTGTTTTAATCATTACAAAAAGCCTCTTTTATTTATTTATTTTTTTATAGATTTTGTTTTGTAATAATATTTTTTTTTATAACATAAAGTTTTAAATAGAATTTATTTATTTTTTGCTTTATTTAAAAAGTGCAAATATATATTTTGATATATGAATATGTTGGTTTAAGTTTATATATATATATATATATATATATATATATATATATTTCAAACAAATAAGTTTATTATTAAGTAATGAATTCATTTAAACATTTAATATATATATAGATATATTGGACAATAAATTTATTTTTGTTTATATCTGAGAAATGAATTCTTTTAAATATTCAATATAGGCATGAAAAGCTATTTATATATATATATATGTGGTGTCTAGGACAAAAGCTTTCTATGAAAAATATAAAAGCTAAAACATATTTAGCAAATTGGATAATTTCTACAAATTTGAATCATTGAATTTATTTCATTTTTATCAAAATCCTAGTTGCTAAAATAAATAGATAGGTTATTTAAATATTGATTTACTATCGACAAATTATAGTAAAAAATAGAATTAAGTCAGTTAGAATAGCAACTCTATAATTTCTATTTATTTCATTTAATTTGTTAAACTATAGATTTTATTCTTTGTAACTAAACAAATGACAGTATTTAATAATTCTAACATCAACTATATAAATGACCAATTTAAAAAATTTAACAGCAACTAGATAAATCTAGAATCAAAATACGTTGCAGCAACAACTAATTGTACATGGGTATTATGGATTAATCAAATGTTGAAGGACATAAAGGTAAAATGTAGGGAACCTATAACAATTTACTGTGATAGTATGGCGGCAATTGATATATTAAAGAATCTAGTATTTCACTCAAAAACTAAACATGTTTTTATCAAATTCAATTTTCTGAAAGAGAATGTTGAAGCAAAAGAAGTGAAATTGGTTTATGTGAATACTAAAGACCAGATTGCAGATATCTTTACTAAGTCTTTGCCTAAAGAATCTTTTGAGTATCTCAGAGAGCAACTTGGAGTTATACCCTCACCAGTAGAAACTTAGACAGTTGGAGCATCGCATCAAACCAACAGAAGTAATAGAGAAACCTTTTTTCTGGATTTGATGAGGAGATTTACTTCTTAGGGGGAGTGGTTGGATATATTGATAAGTTGGTATTTTGTGACAAGTTCTTTGAATTGATTGTACTTGGTTTTGTATTGCTTTGGCATTTGATGTCAAAGGGGGAGAGATATGGATATGGCAAAACATAATATCTTTTGGGGAGAGATTATTCATTGGGGGAGAGATTGTTACTTTTTGTATCTGTCATTCTCTGTATCTGTATTTTGATGATCTCTTTGGGAGATTGTAGGTTTTTGGTTTTTGGCATTTCTGTTTTGGCACTTTAATGGTTTTTTCATCTTGTGTTGCCATCAATGCCAAAGGCGGAGATTTTTGGTATTTTGGATATGTTGATATGTTTTTGTCATTGATATCAACACTTGTCAAACACTTGAGAATACTTGGAGATCTTTGGTTATGTTCACTAGCATGATCAGTGACTTATGCACAGTCATCGATATCTCGTTCACTGGTAGGTTATATTGTTCACCAGCACTTGGAATGACTTGGAGATTACTTGGTTATATCGAAGACATTGTTTGGACACTTTGTTTTGGTGATTTATTCATTGGTCTAATCGGGTTTGCATATTTGTTGTTACCAGTAAATAGGTCTAGGTTATGGACTAGCAAGCATATCTATTCCAGATCACCACTGCATGTTGTGAAGATGATTTATTATTATTGTAAATTCATTGAGCTGACATCATGCATCACATATTTATTCATTTGTAATTTATTTTACTGTAATATCTTTTAGTGAGCCAACCTACTCATTTGGTCTCAGGTTATGGTATAAATGTAAGATCTCATTTATGAGATTGTGTGGTAGAGTGCGGAAAAAGGATTGTAATAAGGTATATGTGAATATAAGCAGAGTTATACATGCATACATCATTCAAGATTGAAGGAAGGTTTGAAGAAGGCAAATTAGAGCTTAACCAGTACTAAATCTAGCATATGAAGATGCTATTTTGAGCAGTACATTATCATTGGATTTAACCATCCAATTGTAGTCAGTGTGACTCCCATTTTGTGATTGAGCAGTGAGCTCTAGGCAGTTGGCCTTTCTGCATGTGCAAACTCCATATTGTACACACATACTATCTACAATAGTATCATTTGATTGTGGGTAAGGTTTTCCATTACAAGGCTTCCACGTACAAATAACGGTGTTATGTGTTGAGTATGTTATTTGTCTTTCTCTTTCATGCATTAAACTTTACTAATATTGCAATTAACTGTTAAACTGTCTACCAGCATTAAAGTTTGGTTTACCGGCATTAAGCATTAAGTTTGATTAAGTTAGTTTTGATTTGTATTTATTGGACAACTGATTCACCCCCCACCCTCTCGATTGCCTCCGGGACCTAACACGTGCAATTATGGCTTTATTTTTACCTCACACATCAGCTAGGCACCTTGTCCTAGCCCTAAAATGGGGTAGGACCAAGGTGTCATGCCTTGGTACTCCCTATTTGTCCCCCTCTTTAAACCGTTTTTGCCTTTTCAAAGTTGGACAAGAAAACTAGCCCCATGCCGGCTCATGTTGGAATATTAACTTAAGTTTTTTGATAGGCAAGTATAAAAGAAAGTTTTTCACTCTCATTTGGATATATAGACATAATATACACACATATGAGATTCAATTCACCATCAAACATTCAAGTATTGAAGCAATTGAGCAAGAAATCGGTCTTCCTTCAAGCCTTAGAGTAGCAACAAAGTCAAGATTCAAGCATTGAAGTGGAAATCAACATCCTATTGTGTTAAAGACTTCGCAAAACCCTAATCCTATGTGGGGACAACCAAAACTTCACAAAGAGGTATATCATTTGGTTTTCAGTCATTATTCAACATCTCCCTTAAAAGGAGAATATTTAATTACAATAATTCAATTATCTTTTATCTATATTTCAAGGTTAATTCCAAAACTGGGGTTTGACTTAGGTAAGCACCTATTCCCAACCTATTTTCCTTTCTTTTTGTGTGTAAGAAACAAGTACGGAGCTGAGATCTTCATAATCGACATTATTCATAGAGACATATCAACCCCACTTTGGTGTGCAAAAAGTTTGGAGAACCAAGGTGAATTTTGCCACGGTCCCGACATTTTAGGACCTCCTTTGGGGATCAGATATGAATTTTCTTACATTTTTCAGATCCAAGTGCATGACTCAATCTGACGACTATAGCTTGTTGTTTCTGTGTTTTTAGCTTCATTTTCAACACTTTACCCTAATTTCAGCAATTCAACTTACAAAAGAGGGCAAATAAATCCACCCCTTGAATCCAATCAGTATTTTCAATCCTCATCTTTGCTAGTTTGTGACTAAATCTATTGGATTCAACCCTCTTTTGAATGTAATAGGTCCCTAAGAAAAAATTAGTAGTTTTCATCCTTCTTGTGGTGGAAACCCTAATTTTTCTATAGATAGTTCAAAAGTAAAGTATTTTAAGGTTTGGAATTATTCATTCCCCCTCTTAGTCCTGTGGTGTGTTTAACAACAACCATGTCAAAGTGGGCCTAAAATGAGTGTATATATGTATATGTGTAAATATATATGTATGTGTGTGTACATACATACATACATACATACATACACATATGTACATTGATATATATATGTGTGTGTCTATGTATATATTCACTAATATATATCATTTTATATTGCATGTAGTATTATCTGTATAATCAAAATTTCATAGAAAATAAATGATATTCAGTAAGGAAAATGACTTGATAATCTTATATCATCTTTTCAAGAAACCTCTT
This sequence comes from Cryptomeria japonica, assembly GCF_030272615.1. Classification (NCBI taxonomy): domain Eukaryota; kingdom Viridiplantae; phylum Streptophyta; class Pinopsida; order Cupressales; family Cupressaceae; genus Cryptomeria; species Cryptomeria japonica. Next base: position 138,202,999 of record NC_081412.1, on the reverse strand, counting down.
GACAACATCCAAAGATTAGAAATAATAGTCAGATAATCATATTTGTTCAAAATAAAAACGCATGTCATAAAAGAATGGATTCAATGATCAACATGTAAAGTCATTAGCAAACAAATCAAAAGCTTATAATGCATATATGTGTGTGTGATAACCTCATATTTTGATAACTAAAGTCTTTCTCTTAGATTTATCACCCTATGTTGATATTATCCCTCTTATCTTAGAGGGAAATTATTTTTCTCGCATCCACCTCATTAACCCTTGAAAGTAGTTAGTCCAATATTATAGTAATAGACATCATTGTAACATAATCTATTTGCAAAATAAGATGAAATTATATTTTCCAAATTTTTAAAGATTTCCAAAGAATCTTTACATTATTTTATAAAAATATACTTTTATGATAAGAGAAATCTAACTTATATTCTTATTTGCTCATAATTCAAGTTTTTACAATAAAAAATTCATAATGCATAATTATGTAGTATAATCAAGTGAATAAAAAGAAATGGGATGTAAGAGTTGATCATCTAACCAACTTAGTTTCACTTCAACATTTACTATTGTACATAAATGTTGGTCTAAACAAACCATAAAAGAGATAACTTAGATTTGGAAGACACATTACAACACTAATTAGGGTCAAAAACCTCTTTTAGTTAAGTTGTCATGATTAGGGAGAACCATTTTGCTAAAATAGCCCTAATGTTATTAGTGAAGGCTCATGGAACAAATTAGAAATTTACACCAAATAGTTAGTGATACTACTGGATAGTTGATGTATTATTCCTAATTTGTTCTTCTAGCTTCCAATGCACAACATCTAATTGATTCTTACACATTGGATTATCTTAGCATGTGAGATCTCTTTTTTGGCTTATAAGAAAAAATGCTTGATATAGTCGATCAACCTTACCTTTGGTAGGAAAAATCTTAAAGGGGATTTGATTGAAGGTGATTTAATCAAAATATTTGTTCAAATCACATCTCAATATTTGTCACTTGGTGTTATGAGTGTGAAGATTATGGTTCAATCAAACCTAATATATTTTTCCCAAGAATGGAATTCTTTATATACTTCCAGTCTAATATATTTTTGTACATCTACAACCTATAACTTGAAGATCATTAATAAAGTATCTATGATAAAAATTAAAAAAAGAGCACCTTTGCTACATTAACTATTTGTGTTATTTTTTAGAGAATTAAGAGAGCTTCTAGATATGATTTTGAAGGAGATTTTTTGAGTAAAAATAATAATAAGCCTTTGGATCATAACCAATAATCTATCATCAAGATGAGAAGATAATATGTTAGACCATAAACATTTCTCACTAAAGAGATGGAGGGGCAAGAGAGGACACTTATAATTCTCAACATCATTTGAGAAAAGCAAAATTTACAATCTTCTTAAAAATGCTATTATGAAACACATTTCACTCCCATAAAGGGTATCAATAAGAGACAATAATTTCACGATCCATAAAATTGATTATGGAAATAACTGATGACTTGTATGGACTATGAAAGTGTTATGTCTCTTATTTAGAGCATTCTCTACATGATTTTATAATATCTTTGATCTTTTGCAAAAGTAGTCCAATCAATGTCATAGAGGTTTGACCAAAGATGAATCAATCTTTGTCTAGTAAACTGCACAAAGGTGTTCCTAAATATTACCAATTAGCTAAAACATATCATAGACATCAAGATGAACCAAAAGGTAGATATCAAAGGTTAGCATAGATTATTTTCAAACATCAATGTTTGGATCTATAAGATTGGATTAGATCTACAATTACGCAAATCACTTCTACACTCACAAAATTGGTCCAAAACAACATACGTTGTTCTTTCATATTTTATTTAATCATTCATTAACAACTAATTTTTCTATGTACTAATAAATCAATTATCTATATCCCCACTATATTTTTTTGTTAATAAAAATCTAACTAGATAACATTATTTATTTAATTTTAAAAAATTATTATTATTAATTATTTTATCCCAGAATCAATTATAAAATTATATTTTTTCTTTTCAATAAAACCTATATTTAAGTAAGGGATGCTATCCATTTATGATTTATTAATAATCATGATGATAACCACATTTAATTATAATTTATATTTTATTCATTCTATTATGAACAACTTGCTGGTTGCCTTTTTTTTTTCTCTGGTTTAATATATATATAAAAAATAAATTATCAACTACTAAAATTAAATTGAATATTTAAAATATTTTTACTTTTTCTATCCAATTACTAATATTCAAACCTCACTCAAATTAAATCTACACCAAAACTTTATTACCTACTTTTACCTTTTGAATAAGTCTCTCAACTTAAAATTATTCAGTGTGGGTGGGTCGGCACTGAGCTCTCATAATTGCCTTGCACGTTATGATAAAGATTGCGTATCTTATTAAAGCATTTGTACATTAAATGTTGCTTTCCATGGTCTATGGGAATCCTATTTTAACATGTGAAAGGGCAGATAAGCATTGACTATAACGATTCCAGGGTAGATAAGATCACTACTTACCAAGTGCTGTCTTGTTTCAGCCACTCAATGGAGGGCAATGTGGGGACAATTTTGATAGTCATATTTCATAATGAGAATCACATTATAAGCATTTGTTTTATACTTTGGACCATTTGGGCTTGTGGTGGGTAGGCAAGGAATCTAGGTATGTCATGGTGAAAAGATGCATATTTATGGTTTTAAACATTTAGAGCATCTTTGTTCTTTTTAATAGGTAGATTATAATATGACATCAAAGTACATATTTGAATCAGAGGTCATTTTTCTGTTAAGAAGATTTAGACAAGGGAATTCTTTAAAATCATCGAAAGGTTAAACCTGGACCAATCATGCATTTAGGGGTTTTGAACCTTGGTCAATGACATGATCAAGGGACATACCATCATCCTCACTAATTATTCTCAGTCAATTGAAATACAACCCTTCAACATTTTTAGATTATTTTAATTAATTTATTGAACGCAATAAGTGTTATGTAGTATTTAATACTTGTTTTTGAATTGTTGTAATGATATATAATATTTCCCAATGAAAAAATTCAAAGCAAATGGGGTTGATATACTTTGGACCGTTATTGTTTGTGGTGGTAGTTGAAAGTGTGGTTGACAAGGAATCTAGCTATGCCATGGTTAAAAAGTGTATATTTATGCTTTTTAACCTTTAATTTTGTTTTTATATAGATAGGGGTATCTTTGTTTTTTGGGTAAGTAGAGTATAATATGATGTGGAAGTATATATCTAAATTAAAAGTTGTTCTTCAGTTAAGAAGTTATACACAAGGGAGTTTCATCCATCAAAGTCATTGAAGTGTCATTGAAGGGTCAAACTTGGGTCAATCATGCATTTGAGGGTTTTGATCCATGATCAATGACATAATCAAGAGACATACCATCATCTTCACCAATTATGCTCAACCAATTGAAATACAACCCTTCAACATTTTTTAGGTTATTTTGATTAATTTGTTGAAAATAATAAGTGTTATGTAATGTTTAGTACTTTCCTTTGAAATGTTGTAATGATTGAATTTGTTTTGCAATGAAAAAGCTCATTGTAAATGGGGTTGGTGTAGTACGTGCATTCGATTGTCCCTTATTTTGCAATCCATTGAATTTTCTTTTCTACCTTATTTTTATTATTTATATTTATTAAATATGTAATGTTGGCATATTTCATTTCTTTTCTTTATAATATTTTCTCAAGTTACATACTTTGTTCTTGGAAAAATATATTTTTGGGCTATTTGACATTGCTTCTAGGGATGCTTGTTACCTAGATATTTTCAAGCTCTACAATATTGAAAAAAGGGCCATAATAGTCTCTCATATCAAAAGTTTGGCCTCTTGCGTCAGAAATATAAAAACATATAAGATATAAAAAAGAGCTAAAAGAGGAAGTTGCACTTGTTGACCTCTTTATGATGTATGTTACAATGTGTCATAATGCATCTTTGAATGGAGATAATGAAGCCAAATAAAATGTCCAACTTGATAAGTGGATTATGATGCACTTATGATAGGTGAAAGGAATATGCTATTTTAAACTTGTGAACTCATCTTGGGGTTTGAGTGTTGGTTTTCTAATTAGGTATTTGGGTGCACTTTTTGGGTAGCTTTAGCTTGTGGATTTTTTTTAATTACCATTTTTATGGTTTCATGTACTAATTTTGCTATTTTTAAGATGTGTGAGATGGAGGTGTTGGATAGTGAGTTTGTCTAGGCATCATTGTGTTGTCAAAACTAGTTTAAATCTCTAGTTGGTAATACTAGATCACAAAAGATTTCTTTGCAAGTGTTTTTTAACTATGTTTAGATTATTAAATAATATGTTGGACTGCTTTGGAGTGTTGATTTTTTCTCCCAAAAGTGTTTTTCCTATGTGTGCATGTGTTGTGGTATGATTTTTTTATGTTTAAGTATGTGTTTCTCCTTTTTGTAATTGCATGGGCTTAAAATTTGAATGAAATTTTAAAGGTGCCAAATTTTTATAAAGTGAATAGCCAACATTGATCTCTTTTTAGCTTGGACTCATTGAAAGAGTTTGTATATACTTTAAAATTTAAAATGGTGTAAATTGATGAAATATAAAAATAATATATTTTATGTTTGTATTTTTAAAAATTAAAACACATTTTAATGTATTTTTTAAAAAAATTGAGACTATAATTTCATTATTGATAATATGTTTAAAAATGAGGTTAAGTGGGATATGACTCTTTATATAATAAATTATATTTTTTCTTTCATTTTTTGGTATTTATAACTTGAAAGTTTAGGGCATAGATTAATTTTTTTTTCATTTTGATAAATATATTCTCTATATAAATATTAAATTTTGCATGTACTAAAATCACAATTATTTCAACAAGCTATAAGTTTTTTTCTTAATTATTTATTTAAAATAAAATAAAAATCATATCTTAACATTGAAACTCTACTTTTTTTTCGGTAAGTGCTATCTTTATGGGGATAGCTCCCTATATTAAGTTCCAAAAAGGCCAAAGATTACATTGAAAAACACTACCAACCCGAAGCAAAGGCTAGGACAAAATGACAATGACATCTAACTTTCAAATAACCACCCTTAAGTACCTCCTACATCTATACAATCCAACCCCCAATCTACTCCTCTACAAGTAGCTCTATACTAGACCAGATCAACTACATATCAGAATAGATTTCTACAAAAGTACCCAATGCCTTTGCAGAGTAGTAACAACTTTCTTTCTTGGTTTGCAGAGAAAGGAGTTTTATCTGAGAATTATCACCTTACAAAGCTCGTTGAATTCTTGCCACTAAATACACTCTTGGAAAATATTCCAAATAGCCAAAGTCAAAATCTTCTCCTCCCCTTGGTTCTATTCTTCACCTCCTCCTCCTTTTAGACTCGACTCCCTGTTCTCTTCTATCGATTGGCCAAAAAATAGAGACAGAGGTCTTTCCAAATTACCCAATCCAATTTCATAGATTTGATCCGCCACTTTGGGCCAAAAAGCATGGACAGTGAACACATTTCCCACTTGATAGTCAATTTCTACATATTCGGTTTCTTGTACAATCGCATTGAAGAAGATACAAAACACCCTTCTGTCATGGTAGTGACCCTCTCCCAAACAAGAATCCATAATCATTTCCAAAGCCTTGAGCATTTGATCCTCGCCTATCATGAAGAGCCTTCTGTATTTCTTCTTTCGGGTCTCCTATTCACATTTGCATCAAAATGCTTCAAAGGCTATATCCTCTTCCACTTAAGAACTCACACATGAGGAAATCATTGTGTCGAAGAGTTCCTTATATCGACATCTCCCTCCTATCCCTATCCCGACATCTATCGAATATTAATGCATCAACCTGCAAAGGGGGATGAATGATTCTTGATGATATCCTTTCATCTGTCACAACATCTTCCAAATGGGCACACATACTCTGTCATCTTGGAGAAAATCCTGTGGTGCATAATTTTAGTAATGCATGTTCTTATCCGGCCTCTTGTCTAGGGAGCGATGAAGGATCTCCTCCCTCTGTATACACAATCTCCTGAAGTTGTACCCACACATTATCGCTTCCAATAATGACTTCTTCTAAATGGCTATCAAACCCTCTATTAGCTAAATGATCTATTGCCTTATTGTCTTCTCTATATATATGATCCAAACTAAAATCGGAGAGTATCTAACCAATTTCTAATATTTTGAAATAATTGCCTCATCTTCCAACTTCCTTCTTGACCTTTACTGATTGCATTAATGCACATCTGAGAGTCACCTTCAATCTCCACCCTCAAGAAGCCCTTAGAGATGTATAACTTGATACCCCTCATCAATGCCTCAATCTATGCATTATTGTTTGTTGATATCCCCAAATATCCAAATATTGCCCATAAGCAATTTCCTCTATAATCTCTAATCATGCTCCTGTATCTAGAATCTCTTGGGTTTCCTCTGACTGCACCACCAAAATTGATCTTAACCCATCCATCTCTGGGCCTCAACCATCGCACTTCATTCCTCTTGAGCTTTGTCGAAAGCATAAAGCTTGCTGGGATAAAAAGGTATTCCCAAGCTTTTTGAATCTGCTCATCCCATTTTGAAATGAAATTAACCTTTTTAGATCAAACTTTAGCAACCACTACTTCACTAATACTTTTCTTTATATCTTCAATAACATATTGGACCAAGTGAACCCTTTCTCTAAATATTACTTGTTATTTCTCTCTTTCCAAATCTTCCAAGCTATCATAGAGGGTCCCATTATCCAAATATCTCCCCATAGAGAATGTTTCCCCAAGGACGGCCAACCACTAAGAAAATCAAACAATCTTCGTTGCTTGACTGCCTGTCATCCGACCAAATCTATTAACATAATAGGAAAATGATTGGACCCACTATGCCAAAAAAATTAAGTCCCTCCCCCATTAGAATTCTATCATGTAAGGCAACCCGTAGAAAAGATTCAGCCCTTGGTGCCACCCTTTTGTTCCAACAAAAACCTGATGGCCATTTCACTCTAGATCTCCTCTTGATGAGCTTGACACTATAATCCCCTAAAGTAGCCGCACACCAAATAATATCATCTTCCTGCTCCTCTAGCACTATCCTTTTGTCCCCAAGTTCTAAAAAGAGCTTCTCTTGGTCTACTTTGCTAATCACTCCCCCATCATCAATAAACCACTAAACCTTTTCACCAACCATAGAATTAGCCTGGAAATAATTTTCCATTGCCTTACCAATTCTATCCTCCAAAATAGGGATCACTTGTTTATTTTTTATGATCTCCTCCAACACTACTCCATTCCAAGAATCATTACAACACTTATCTTTTTCCGTTGCCTATCTTCTATGATAAATGATCTGTGATGATCCCTCTGCATTCCCACATGAACTTCTAGATTGGAGAGTAGTCATATGAATTAGCAATTGTAAGAATTCTCAATGGGTCATCCACATCAAGATACTTGTGCCTCATGATTCTGCACCACATTTTCTTTGGACACTTGAACATATTTCATGTGAGTTTAGCCCCTAATACTGAATTTTGGAGACTCATTCTTCTAATTCCCACTCCTCCCTTTGCTTTATCTAGGAAAACTATTTCCTAATTAACCAATGAAATCTTCTTTACCTCCTTGGATCTCAACCACATGAATATTTTGAGTGTTCTTTCAATCTTATTTGTCAGAGTTAATCTTGAAATAGGACATAGCATAAATCAGAATAGTGGATAACACTGCTTTCAACATAAAAATCCTCCCTGGTTGGGACAATTGTGTATTCTTCTAACTACCAAATTTTGCTTGACATTTCACTATCAAGTCTTCCCAATATCTGTTTCTACCACAACCCTCAAAAAGAGGTACTCCCATATATTTTGTGGGAAAAGTGCCAACTTTGAATCCCAATATCGACACTACTTTTCTCTGCAATCCTTTGTTTTGTATTAAAAAATAATATTTATAACTTATCTTTATTCATCGTTTGACCTGAAGCCGCTGAATACAAATCCAATGTATTTATGATAACCAGAGCCTCTTGAATAAAAGCTTCCTCAAAGAGTATGGTGTTGTCTGCAAATTGAGAGTGTGTAATCGGATCCAATCCCTTGTGAATCTCAATACCTTTCCAATTTTTGTGTAATATGTTTTCTTTAATCAACCAATTGAGTGCTTCTTCCATTTGTTGGTTGCCAAATGGGTTTACACTGCAAGAGGAAGAAACCAAGTTGATTCTTCAAATATCTATGGAGAAGCCAACTCCAACTATTAAAATCCTCCAGAACTTGGACCAACTAACAAGGATTCTATAAATCCTTCTACACTTTGGGCTCTGCAAAGCCCAGGAGGGTGATTCCTTAGTGAATTCATGATCTTTGCACCATACTCACAAATTCACTAAAACAAAGAAGATAATCTCATATACAGGCTCAACAATAGGGAGAATCGTCAAGGATGGAAAATCCTTCACTGATCCTCAACCTAATTGGAGTATGAGATGGGTAAAACACAGAATAATAGACAAAAACTTAAATATATTCTGATATTCAGCAAATTATAGCAAATTGTCGGTGAGTTTGAACACAAAACTGACATTAAAGATAGTTGCAAGTTGTGATTAGTGCCTTACTCCATTGGGTACTTGAATTTACAAGATGTACAATAAAAATATGACATAATTTTATCTAATAGCATAGGATCTAAGATAATATTGCCTTACAATAGATCTCATCTACAATCCCAACCCAAACTACTTATCAAAATCCTTGCATAAGCCCTACCACTCTGTAATTCCACTCAAGCATTTAATTGACCCCTTAGATCGAAGCATGAACAGAAAATATATACACCACAACAATGTTGTTGGGACTCATTAAAATTTGAGTCAAGTTTAGAGGCCCATTTCAAAATTTTGCTCTGCATTTCCAAATGAGTCAGTTTGAATGGCCTAGTTAGAGAGAGGGCAAAATGGAGCCAGTTGTTTTTCAAGGGGTAAGGCTTGGAAAATTGTTGCACACCTTTCATTTGGCCTATGCAATGATGTGCAACTTTCAGAATTCAATTTGGATAAGTTTACCAGGTACCCATTTCAAGGGTGAGCTGAAAGTGCATTTTAGGCACAAATACAGATTTTACCAAGTAGCCTACTTTGCATGTTTATATCTTTTGCCCTATTAATCGTCATGAAGAATTTCAAATTGGATTTAATTCTATGCATAAATGTGAGTTATCTTACAAAATTTCAAGTCTCTAGCAATCCATTTGCTCAATTTACCAAGCTCAATTTGTTTGCAGTTTGCATGTTTTGACAAGTCCCTGTTTCAGTTGCTAGTCGGAGCCCTATTTCACATAAGTGTAAAAGTTGCCTCAGTGAGTGTTATGCCAGAATGTTTGTTTCAGGCTATTGTTGGTATAAATGATGAGTCATGTTTCAAATTTCAAGCCTCTGCCAATCCATTTGATCAGTTTTCAAAAGGGTCTATTGAGCCATCTTTTTCAATTATCCGTACTTTTGTTGCCGCATCAGTTAAAGTAGCCATTTTCATGAGTGCGCCATTTGCACCCAGTCAGGCTTTTGGTCAAAATGAGTATTCTAAGTTTTGATATGTACTTCAAGGTACCTATGTCTCATATTTGAGGGTCTATGGAGGTTGTTTGATATTTTTAAGAAAGGCATCATGTGTTGCCAGAACATTGACTTCATCAGGTCTGCAATGTCAACAAAGCCAATTGGTCATTTTCGATAATTAATATCTCTTCGCTCAGGATTCGTCTTGAGAAACCGCTTGGCAGAGTTCATCCTTGTATATCAGAGTACACGCCTATCAAATGGCGAGGTCTAGAAAGGTGTTTTGACTGGTTTCAAAAATTACGTCTTCGCGATTAAATGCGAAAATGTGGCGTAAGTGCCTGAAAGTTGTAAAACTCAGTTGGATGATCCGAAAATGGTGCTGATCGATTCCAGCGGTAAATTTAATGTTTGTGAGATATTTTAGAGGTTAGTTGCATGAAAACGAAAAAAAATTTTAGTCGAACCCACTTTGGGGCCCGACCTGGCTAATGCTCATGCATTGATTTTATTGGCGACTTTGTTTACTAAAATATTTTCAGAGTATCTGAATTTGGATTTTGATTATAAGACATGTTATAAGAGTGACAATGATAAAATTCATCTCTCGTGCAATCGCAAATAAAGAGGCACATTTACTAAACCAAATTGTAAATTGGCAGTTAACAAAAGAAGGCATTAAAACTCCAAGGTAAATTGCATTAGCAGCAAATGCCTTTGACGGGATTAAAACGGAGTTCTAAAGCAAATTCAATTGCAAGGTGTAGAAGATTTCAATAAATGCAAGGAAAAATATTTGAAGCAATCAACCCATGCCTCTTCTAGTATACTGCAAGTAATTTGTTTATTAAGGAAGTCATGCAATCATCCTAAACTTGTGGAGAAAACTCTTGTTCAAGCAATGGGTAGTATGGGTGGTTCCAATGCTTTGAAAAGTTTTGAAGATACTACTGGAAAGGGAGGCATTTAACAACATTAAACTTTATCCAATTCAATTGGCAGATATAATGCCAAATCCATGACCCTTGCCAATGTCTCACGTAATGGCTGGAGTTGAAGGGCTACAACTTTCAAACAAAGGACCAGATTCCTCCTTCCTCACGTGTTGTTGTCAGGCAGCATGATAGAATATCTCAAAGCAAATGCCTTTGGTAGGTGTATCACCTGAGATTAGACTCCCATTCAGCGTGGCAAGCAAAGGCATTTCCAACCCTTAACGAAATACAGATTGGCAGTGTGTTATGCAATGGTTTGTATTAATTTTGGCTCCACGTGCCTCCCCATCTCCCTGCTGGAGAAGGCGTTGGAGTAGGTTTTTAAAAAAACTTTAACAAATGGCAATGTACAGGTGGAAGTTAGACTCCATCGACCCCTGCCTGTTAGCATTCTCCCTATGCGTGGCATTGGTGGAGGGCAAGTAGACGGTCTTCTGCAAAATGTTTTGTTATTTGTAAAGTTGAAAACATCAAACTTGACAAAATTCTCCCTCTGCGTAGTATGGATAAGGCTGCAGAGACTTTCAATGAATTATAAAGTTAGTACTATTGAATTTTAAGGTTGTGCGTACTTATTCTTTTTCCTTATGCATGGTTATTGAAATGGCCAAAGTCCAGCACTGAATACTCAAGCAAATGCATATATCCCACATTGGCTGGGGAGCAGACATTTATAATGTTTATAAGCAAATCTCCACCCATCTATATTGTCAAAGCCTCAAAGGGTTTTTGACGGATGGTGCTCATGGGCACCCAAGCAGACCCCACACGTGCGGGCATGCTTCCTGAGGCGACCAAGGAGGCTGACATATGGCAACAGGTGGACCCCACGTATGCATGAATCCCAAGGTAGGCGAGTTTTGCAGATGAAGGGTGGCTTACCCGGTGAGCACGTTTCAAAAAGATCGGCGGTGCGTGTGATTTCAAAAGCCAAAGATGCTCATTGTTACCCTCTGCGAAATGGTGAAAAGCATTCTGCGAAAATGAGCAAGTTAAAGAGCATGCAAGTTTGATGAAGATCAATGACGCGCATGATTTTGCAAGCCGAAGATACACGCAGGTTAGCCATCGCGAAATGATGAAAGACAGATTACAGTCCGGGTCCCGCTAAGGTGGCTGACACATGGCAGATGGATGAGGTGTCATCCAAGGTGGTGGTGACATGGCAGGTCTAGGTGGAAAGACAACTTGTAGGTCCCGATGATGTGGCAATAGGTGGACCTCAAATAGGCATGAATCCCGAGGTAGGCAAGTTTTGCAGATGAAGGGCGACTTAACCGGTGAGCAGGTTTCAAGAAGATTGATGGTGCACGTGATTTCACAAGCCAAAGATGCTCGTCCATTACCCTCTGCAAAATGGCGAAAAGCATTCTGCGAAAATGAGCAGGTTAAAGAGCATGCAAGTTTGATGAAGATCAATGATGCGTGTGATTTCGCAAGCCAAAGATGCATGCAGGTTAGCCATCACGAAATGACAAAAGACAAATTATAGTCCGGGTCCCACTGAGGTGGTCGACACATGGTAGATGGATGAGGTGTCATCCGAGGTGGCGGCGACGTGGCATATAGTTGGCGGACAGGTGGTGAGTCCAGGTGGAAAGACAACTTGTAGGTCCCGATGATGTGGCGGACAGGTGGCCGACATGTGGCGGATGGATGAGGTGTCATCACAGGTGGTGCCTAGTGGATCCCATTGATGAATCGCAAGTTGCCACGTGGCAGGACATTAGGATTTAAAAGGGGTGAAAAATCAAACTTATATATACAGTTTCAACTATATTAAAAATTGAAAAATTTAAATGATTGTGCACACATGAATGATTAATTTGCCTAGAGGTCTATTTTTGGTCAAAATACCAAGAAATATATATCACCAGAAAGCTCTCGAGATGAGGAATGCAGTTATGAAGTTTGTTTCAACAAAGATCGGATATTTTGAGAGTAGTTTCCACGTGAAAGATGAAGGAATTGAAATTCAAATGGAAAAAGAGACACTTGGCTTATTCTGATGAAATCTAATCTTTTTTCCTCTCCTTCTTATTCCAATTTCTTCTCAATTGTAGAGGTTCTAGAATTTTGTGAGGAAGTGCTCCAGTTTTAATGGCTTCCATTTTTGAACTTCTTGACCCAAGTTTGTAAAAAATTTTGGTTTGTTTCAGGGTACAAAGTTTACATTGTAGGATAGTAGATGCTTTCTAGTTGTAGATCTTACTTGTGTCAGGCATGACTAATTTCCCACAATATTGTCTTTGTGTATGTATTTCATTATTATAAATTCAATCCTCAAGGAGGATGAAATTTGTCAATTTCAAGGAGGTTGTGTGATTGTTTGTGGGTATCCTTCAATGAAGGTTTTAAACTCTTTTAAACTCTATAATCAGTCATGAATAAATAAAATATGTATCCCAGATCTGATGATCTTGTGACTGGATTGAGTAACGCATTAGTATAAGGTATTAATGCAGGAATATCATTTAAGGAGAACCAATTTGTGACTAGGATGCAGATTTACAGTTTTGTGTGTGACTCTGTTGCCCAATGAACAAGGCACTGGTCTTGCAGATTTGGGGATAGTTTCAGATTAATTCAAATTAAAGACAAATCTATTTCCCTTTATGTTTAGGGGTGTGTGCTTTTCATTCCAAGCTCTATTTTCATCTATGATTTATAGAGATCTAGCCAATCTATAGTGTGTTTCTAAATTGGGCGAGTTTGTGGAATGATCTATCTGCTCATTGTTGATGTAGTCATATGTTTATGATTGTTGTATTTAATGCATCAAAAGGGTGTCCCACCCTAGGTCTAGCATAACCTAAAGTGCAGGAGGATCAATTAGGCTCCTATGTTATGTTGTCCAAGCCCTGATGTGTTTTGTAGATTGAAATTGGTTATTTCATAGAAGAATTGTAGGTGTTCTTGGGTTAACCAAATTTGGTGAACAACAAAAATGGCGACTCTGCTGGGGAATAAATGGATATAAATGCTTGATTGATAAGGTTAGAAGTTGAATGTATTCCTCATCCTGTCAATTTTAGATCCAGCCAGTCTGTCCATTGTATATGCACATAGTTGAAAGTAATTTTATGGTGAAGAAAATGTTCATTGTTTGGATCTGTAGAATGATATGATATTTCATGTCACATTTTATGGAGTAACAGTGAATGTATATTGCTGAGTGGTGAGCAAGTCCTTACAGCTGTATGCAAACTTTTCCCCAATTCCTTATTTGGGTGGCGACTCTGTGGTTCATACCAGTTTTAAATAGCCTAGAAAGGTGTTTATTGCAGCGAGATTGAAGGAGTAAGTAGAGAATTAAAATTTGTGTTGAATGGTATTCTTTTGTTCAAAATGTCATCTATGCAAGAGGTGGCGACTCTGTGATAAAAGACTATGCTGAAAGTGTAAGTTAATCTTCAGATCTACAAGTCTTACAACTGTAAACACCCAAGTATTTCAGAAGTTTCAATGCAAGATGTTTGTTCTGAAAATTTGAATGAGTATAATAGTTTTCCCATTAAGTGAACAACACTAGTAAAGAGGGAAAGAGGAATTACAAACTTATTTGCATATCTATTTTGCTGAAGTTCCAGCATATATATTATGTTGTAGTATGCAAATTTAAAGAAATCTTTGTGTCAAGAAATGTTATGAATAGATTTGAATAATGATATGTGCTTAAAGTGTTTCATTATTCATCCAAGGTTATATAATCATTTGTGGGAGTAAGAAGGAAAATGAGTAGTGAGGTTTTTCAGCCTTGTGTATTTCCACATAGAGCCATGCCTAGTGAAATGTCATAACCATGTAATAGGAAAGGTTTCAGTATGAAGTACTATGCTTCTCTAAATTTCAGAGATATTTCGGGTTACCCAAATCACATACCCACATAAATTAGAAAATATTTGCCCATATTCAGTGGGAAGAAATCAGAATCAGCATGTCAACATGTGAAAAGATTTTTAGATTTGATAGGCGAGTTTGAAATTTGCCAAGAAGATGTGTGCATGAAGTTATTCGTCTAGTCATTGAAAGAGGATGTAAGGGATTGGTTCTCTTTTTTGCCGGCAGATTGTATTTCCTCATGGGAAGAATTGATTTCAGATTTCGTAGACCAATTTGATGAAAAGACGAGTGATTGTGATTTGCTGAAAGAATTCACTTATATACAAATTAGGGAAGATGAATTGGTACCAACATTTAATATCAGATTTTCACAAGCTTTGTCTAAAATTTCCAAAAAATATAAGTTTGATGATAAAGTATGTCTGGATATCTATATGAGTACATTTGACAAGAAGATGGGTTTCTTGTTGAGAAACAAAGAACCCAAAACTTTGTATGAAGCCTTTAACATAGCTAGGGATATTGAAAATAATTTAAAGTTTGGGATCTCAAAGAGAGTAGTATCTGTTGTTGTTTCTTGTCAAAGCACCTCCAATGGTGAAATAACATTTGAAATTGATCAAAACATTCTGTGTCAAAATATGTCAAGCCCTGCTGTTCCAAATAGTTTCATTGATATATGTGAATCAATTTTAAATGAGAGTCAAGACCCTCTGCTATCAATGCCGGTTGTCTTTCATAGTAATGATGGAATGATCAATGGGAATTTTTGTGATAATGCTCATACAAAGATAGATATATATAAGGGATGTGTACCATTTGATCTGTATGTCGGTTATGATGATTATGTGACTACAAACTCTGAAGTTAATTATGCATCTCTCAAGGATAATGAAAATGAAAACAATGATGGTGATGACCATTGGTCTTTACATACTGCTGATGTGTTTAATGTTGCAATACCAAATACTGAAGGATCACTAAATGTTGTTGATTATGTAAGTGAAGATGTGCAATATGATGAAAATCAAATTTTGGTTAAGTCTGACAAATCTGAAAATGAAATTGTGGATGATGCTGATAGTGTTCTCAATGCAAGTATACCCAGTGATGAATGTGTTTCAAAATGGAGTGGTTTTGCTGATTATGAGGATAATGAGTTCAATTTTCAGCACCTTGAAGGTATAAAGAGGAACAATGAAGAGCAATTTTTGAATAGGAATGATCTTGGCACGAGTTATTCACTTTCTTATGATCAACAAATGAATGTCAGTTATGCAGCTGATGATGGTTATGAGAATTCTTAGTATTCTTGTGAAGATGATATAGGAGGAGACCAAGTTATATCCTTCAGTCATGAATCTGACAACGAAAGTATTTTTGAAGATAAAAATATATGTGATAGTGCGGATAATGTTTTATTTTCAGATTTGAATGAACCCATATTTGAATGCTTTCAGAATTTGAAGTATCATGAAGAGGATGTGAATGTTGATAATATGCTTGAACTGGATATGGAGTTTTTTGCCAAAGGTATGCACACCAGTTGTTACAATAATGAGACAAAAGAGGTTGATTATAACGATTATGCTTAGTTGTTACTGGAAGGTGCTTTTGTTTGGATCATAACATCAGGATATGAGAATTAGATTTTTGACAGAGGTAAATGTTGAGGAAAGTTGAGCAGTTTATATTCAGTTGTCAGTATGTTTGTATATCTTGTATAGTTGCTTTGCTTCAGTTGTGTGGTTTTCAATAAAGTGCCCTATTATTGGGTAAAATAGGAAGCCCTTTTTTTGAGAAGAGATAAGATCCATTTTTGGGTGGTCTACTTAACCATTGATTCTAGATTCTTGAGTTGATCTTGCAATCAACCATCCCCAGTTAGAGCCCCTATTGGGACTCATTAAATTTTGAGTCAAGTTTAGAGGCCCATTTCAAAATTTTGCTCTGCATTTCCAAATGAGTCAGTCTGAATGGCCTAGTTAGAGAGAGAGCAAAATGGAGCCAGTTGTTTTTCAAGGGGTAAGGCTTGGAAATTGTTGTACATATTTCATTTGGCCTATGAAGTGATGTGAAAGTTTCAAAATTCAATTTGGATAAGTTTACTAGGTACCCATTTCAAGGGGTGAGCTGAAAGTGCATTTTAGGCACAAATGCAGATTTTACCAAGTAGCCTACTTTGGGTGTTTATATCTTTTGCCCTGTTAATCGTCATGAAGAATTTCAAATTGGATTCAATTCTGTGCATAAATGTGAGTTATCTTGTAAAATTTCAAGTCTCTATCAATCCATTTTCTCAACTTACCAAGCTCAATCTGTTTGTAGTTTGCATGTTTTGACAAGTCCCTATTTCAGCTGCTAGTCGCAGCCCTGTTTTGAATAAGTGTAAAAGTTGCCTTAGTGAGTGTTATGCCAGAATGTTTGTTCTGGGCTATTATTGGTATAAATGATGAGTCATGTTTCAAATTCCAAGCCTTTTCCAATACATTTGATCGGTTTTCAAAAGGGTCTATTGAGCCATCTTTTTCAGTTATCCATACTTTTGTTGCCACATCAGTTAAAGTAGCCATTTTCATGAGCGTACCATTTGCACCCAGTCAGTCTTTTGGATGAACTGAGTATTCTAAGTTTTGATATGTACTTCAAGGTACCTACATCTCATATTTGAGGGTCTACGGAGGTCGTTTGATATTTTTAAGAAAGGCATTATGTGTTGCTAGAACATTGACTTCATCAGGTCCAAAGTGTCGACAAAGCCAGTTGGTCATTTTCAACAATTAATATCTCTTCGCTCGGGATTCATCTTGAGAAACCGCTTGGTAGAGTTCATCCTTGTATATCAGAGTACACACCTGTCAGATGGCGAGGTCCAGAAAGGTGTTTTGACTAGTTTGAAAATTATGTCTTCGCGATTAAATGCGAAAATGTGGCGTAAGTGCCTGAAAGTTGTAAAACTTAGTTCGATGATCCGAAAATGGTGTCGATTGATTCCAGAGGTAATTTTAATGTTCCTGAGATATTTCAAAGGTTAGTTGCATGAAAACGAAAAAAATTTTAGTCGGACCCACTTTGGGGCCCGACCTGGCTCATGCTCGTGCATTAAAATTATTGGAGACTTTGTTTACTAACAGATTTTCAGAGTATTTGAATTTGGATTTTGATTATGAGACATGTTATAAGAGTGATGATGATAAAATTCATCTCCCATGCAATCGCAAATAAAGAGGCACATTTACTAAACCAAATTGTAAATTGGCGGTTAATAAAAGAAGGCATTAAAACTCCAAGGTAAATTGCATTAGCAGCAAATGTTGTTGACAGGATTAAAACGGAGTTCTAAAGAAAATTCAATTGCAAGGTGTAGAAGATTTCAATAAATGCAAGGAAAAAGATTTGAAGCAATCAACCCATGCCTCTTCTAGTATACTGCAAGTAATTTGTTTATTAAGGAAGTCGTGCAATCATCCTAAACTTGTGGATAAAACTCTTGTTCAAGAAATGGGTAGTATGGGTGGTTCCAATGCTTTGAAAAGTTTTGAAGATACTACTGGAAAGGGAGGCATGCAACATCATTAAACTTTATCCAATTCAATTGGCAGATGTAATGCCAAATCCATGACCCTTGCCAATGTCTCACGTGATGGCTGGAGTTGAAGGGTTGCAACTTTCAAACAAAGAACTAGATTCCTCCTTCCTCACGTGTTGTGGTCAAGAAGCATGACATAAGCTCTCAAAGTAAATTCCTTTGGCAGGTGTATCACTTGAGATGAGACTCACATTCAGCGTGGCAAGCAAAGGTGTTTCCAACCCTTAACCAAATATAGATTGGCAGTGTGTTATGCAATGGTTTGTATTATTTTTGGCTCCACGTGCCTCCCCATCTCCCTGCTGGAGAAGGCTTTGGAGTAGGTTTTTAAAAAAACTTTAACAAATGGCAATGTATAGGTGGAAGCTTGACTCCATCGACTCCTGCCTGTTAGCATTCTCCCTGTGCGTGGCATTGGTGGAGGGCAAGTAGAAGGTCTTAAGCAAAATGTTTTGTTATTTGTAAAGTTGAAAACATCAAACTTGGCAGAATTCTCCCTCTACGTAGTATGGATAAGGCTGCAGAGACTTTCAATGAATTATAAAGTTAGTACTATTGAATTTTAAGGCTGTGCATAGTAATTCTTTTTCCTTGTGCGTGGTTATTGAAATGGCCAAAGTCCAACACTGAAAACTCAGGAAAATGCATATATCCCACATTGGCTGGGGAGTGGACATTTGTAACGTTTATAAGCAAATCTCCACCCATCTATAATGTCAAAGCCTCAAAGGGATTTTGATGGATGGTGCTCATGGGCGCCCAAGCGGACCCCGTGCGTGTGGGTGCGCTTCCTGAGGAGGCCACGAAGGCTGACATATGGCGACAGGTGGACCCCACTTAGGCACGGATCCTGAGGTAGGCAAGTTTTGCAGACGAAGGGCAGCTTAACCGGTGAGCAGGTTTCAAGAAGATCGATGGTGCACATGATTCGCAAGCCAAAGATGCTCATCCGTTACCCTTTGTGAAATGATGAAAAGCATTCTGCGAAAATGAGCGGGTTAAAGAGCATGCAAGTTTGATGAAGATCGACGATGCACGTGATTTCGTAGGTCGAAGATGCATGCAGGTTAGCCATCACGAAATGGCGAAAGAAAGGTTGCAGTCCGGGTCTCGCTGAGGTGGCCGAATTGTGGCAAATAGATGAGGTGTCATCTGAGGTGGCGGTGACGTGGCATACAGTTGGCAGATAGGTGGCGGGGCTAGGTGGAAAGACAGCTTGTAGCTCTCGATGATGTGGCGAATAGGTGGCCGACATGTGGCGGATGGATGAGTTGTCATCCCAGGTGGCACCTAGTGGATCCCATCGATGAATCACAGGTCACCACGTGGCAGGAAGTCAGGATTTAAAAGGGGTGAAAAATCAAAGTTATATATAGTTTCAAATATATAAAAAATTGAAAAATTTAAACGATTGTGCACACATGAATGATTAATTCACCCAGAGGTCTTTTTCTTTTTTTTTGGATTAGATATCATATAATCATTACATATTAGCTCATTCGAGCATCCAACTTATTACAAATATCAGCTCCTTTCGAGCAAACTAACAACAAGTGGAAGACCAAGGGTCACAACTTAGAAATCCACTTAGGAAGACCAAGAGTCTACATAAAGGTGTCCCTCATGGGAATTGAACTTGGGTCTCCACATTGAGAACTCAATGCTTTAACCAACTAAGCTCAACCCCTGTGACTCAAAGGTCTATTTTTGGTCAAAATACCAAGTATTATATATCACCAGAAAGATTTCAAGATGAGGAATGCACTTATGAAGTTTGTTTCAACAAAGATCAGATATTTTGAGAGAAGTTTCCATGGGAAAAATGAAGGAATTGAAATTGAATTGGAAAAAGAGACACTTGGCTTGTTCTGATGAAATCTGATCTTTTTCCCTCTCCTTCTTATTCCAATTTCTTCTCAATTGTAGAGGTTCCAGAATTCTATGAGGAAGTGCTCCAGTTTTCATGGCTTCCATTTCTGAACTTCTTGACCCAAGTTTGTAGAATTCTTTGGTTTGTTTCAGGGTACAAAGTTTACATTGTAGGATAGCAGATGTTTTCTAGTTGCAGATCTTACTTGTGTTAGTCATGAGTAATTTCCCACAATATTGTCTCTGTGTATGTATTTCATTATTATAAATTCAATCCTCAAGGGGGATGAAATTTGTCAATTTCAAGGAGGTTGTGTGATTGTTTGTGGGTATCCTTCAATGAAGGTTTTAAACTTTGTAATCAGTCATGAATAAATAAAATATGTGTCCCAGATCTGATGATCTTGTGAATGGATTGAGTAAGACATTAGTATAAGGTATTAATGTAGGAATATCATTTAAGGAGAACCAATTTGTGACTAGGATGCAGATTTACAGTTTTGTGTGTGACTCTGTTGCCCAATGAACAAGGCACTGGTCTTGTAGATTTGGGGATAGTTTTAGATTAATTCAAATTAAAGACAAAACTATTTCCCTTTATGTTTAGGGGTGTGTGCTTTTCATTCCAAGCTCTATTTTCATCTATGATTTATGCAGATCTAGCCAATCTGTAGTGTGTTTCTAAATTGGGTGAGTTTGTGGAATGATATATCTGCTCATTGTTGATGCAGTCATATGTTTATGATTGTTGTATTTAATGCATCAAAAGGGTGTCCCACCCTAGGTCTAGCATAACCTAAAGTGCAGGAGGATCAATTAAGCTCCTATGTTATGTTGTCCAAGCCTTGATGTGTTTTGTAGACTGAAATTGGTTATTTCATAGAAGAATTGCAGGTGTTCTTGGGTTAACCAAATTTGTTGAACAACAAGTGCAACGAATTAAAAAAACCCTTGATTCTACTCATTCAAAATATGATAGAATTATATCTAGAGAAATGGATTTGAATTATATTTTATTGACTTGATCAACTATCTTTTATTAGAAAATAATTTACATATAACTCCTTCAAGAACCTGCACAAATCTTGATGCTAAATGCTTTTCATTGCTCTGTAAATCACTTTAGAGCTTGCTCATTTCACCTAGACTAACTATTGGAACCAGAAAAGGAACCCCAAAGGAACTACAAATTCGGAACCTTGTCTCATGGCCTTGAATTCCCTTTTATAGAAACAAGGGAAAAAATAAGCTATGGGTCAGAAGAGACACCTATCATTCAAAAATGACCGATCATACATGATTGTGCTACAAAATATCCCAACTATCTCTCTGATATTCTTTATGCCTTTTTTTGTTTCCTGATGAAGATCTGATATGGGCTCATGACATACTGGGTTCATTTCCCAAAAAAATAACCGATGCAAGATGCCAAAATGCTTTAAACGCACCAAAAACCCTAACTTTGCACTGCAAGAGCTCATTCCATTCTTCTTTGGTTCTTAAAATTTCTTTGCTCATGCTTGAAATACCTCTGGTAAATTAAAATAAGAATATTTCTCTCTTTCATTATTCCTCTATTAGCATACCAGACCCCATCCACCATTACCTGCTCACGCGCGTGATGAAACGACATGAATTCATTTTGAAATGAATTTTGAATCTCAGTCGTCGATCTTCCTCCATGTTGGCACATCACACAATCCATACTAGTCAATTTGACATTGACCATCACATGTGGCATTGACCTCCACCTCACCTCAGTCAGCAGTCACCATCGAATTACCTTAGCCCACCTAAGACATGTGGCATCATCTCATGATGTTGTGATCCATAACATTCAAGCATCTTCAATCATAGGGTTATGAGAGCTATCAGATCTGCTCGATCTTTACCTCCTGACCACAGTAACTGCTAGTCTTCAGCTAGTTAAACATTGATTACTTTTTTGCAGAAATTAAAACATCTTCATCCGATAAACCACATACAAAATGCAGGAACTTTTAGTAGCTCAACTGTTAACAAAAAGACATCGGCTGAAATATTAAGGTTGACCTAGGAAAACTAATAAGGCACCCACTAGAAAATTTAAAAAGGGGACCCACCTAGGATGAAGAATAAAGTGCAGACAGAGGAAAATATTAATAGGGGCCCGACATAAAAATAATTTAATGTCTAGGAAATATATGGCCCTGCCAACAGTAAGTAGACCCTTGGATTTAAGTAGAGAAAAAGTAATGCCAAATTATAATAGGCATAGGGTTTTTATAAAAGACTTAATCAAAATGCATAAACCCTAAACCATGAGCCTAAAACACAAGACAAAAAGCAAGATAAAATCAAAATGACCAAAATTTTGACTAAGGCATAAATATTTTTGCACAACCTTTTTTAGGACTATCACCATTAACAAAATAAGAAAGGGGATAAGGGGTCTCCCTATCGAAGACCATTTTGTGACTCAAAAAAACCAAAGAGTGAACCGTTAACCACAATAGAAAATCTAGGACATGATATACATGCTTGCACACTGCTAATCCACTATTTGGAAAACCCAAATCTATCAAGAACTTCAAACAAGAATTTTCAATAAACTCTATCATAAGCCTTACTCACATCCAATTTAATTGTCATACCTTTAGCCTTGCTACTTTTTGTTGAATGACATACCTTTGAGGTTAGAATGATGCTATCTGTTATATCCCTTCCTAGTGTAAAACCATTCCGTTCTTCTGCAACAATAGAGGGGAGAATTTTTTAAGTCTGTCCGCCATGGCTTTAGTAAATATTTTTAAAATGGTATTACATAGTGAGATCGGTCTGTAATCTGTCATGTACTCGCATTCCTTCTTTTTAGGGATCAAAACCACTACTATATTGTTCATATTCCTAACAATTTTTTTATGTAACTAAATATTCTCCATCAGTCTGAATATGTCCTCTCCCATGAACACCCAACATTACTGGAAGAAGTTGGCTGGAAAACCGTCTAAGCCTGGCACTTTTTTGGGATGTAATTGGAATACAACTATTTTAACCTCCTCCCGAGTGAATTTACCATTAAGCATATTATTGTGCTCACTTGTAACAAGTTTAGGTATCACATCAAGCACCTTACTCATAAGAGACAATCACTCAGCTCCTCATTACACAACATTGGTTTGAAGAATCAAACAACCTCTTCCTCGATCAACTCCGAGTCCATGCACCACTCACCCCTGTTATTTATAATCCTGTTAATTCTATTCAAACTTCTCCTTTCTTTGACCGAGGCACGAAAAAAACTCATGTTCAAGTCACCTTCCTTGAGCCATTCCTCACACGCTTTGTCCTTCCAGAATAGTTCTTCTCTAGCCAAGAGTTCCATTAGTGATGCTTTGAGAATATTCTCTTCTCTGTATTCAGTTGCCCCCATCCCAAAAGTGACAATCTTCTCATTGATCCTCTCAATCTCTCCTCAACCCATTATTTTTCAGCAAAAATATTTTTGAATTGAGAGCCATTCCACTCCTTCAACTTTTTCTTCATATAGTTTAATTTGTAGGAAAAATGAAAACTAAGAGTTCCTTTAAAATGGTTACTCTCCTTCCACCAACACTTCAAATTGGCCAACAAACAATTATCTCGTCACCACATAGATTGGAATTTGAAATATCCTTTCAATTTCTAAAAAAGGGAAGTCTATTTGCAACAGAATTAGAAAGTGGTCTGAGGTTGAGTAAGGCATAATCAACAAAGAGAAGGTAAGATCACTCTTCACCTAGGCTTTACTAATGAGGAAAAGGTCAAGTCTCTCTGAGATATTTGTAAACCCTTCCCTCTTGTTGGTGCACATAAATATACCATTATTCGGTTCAATATCACATAGTTGGGAGTCTTGCACAAACTGTCCAAATTCCAAAATTGCTTTGCTATTCCTAACCAGACTACCAGATTTTTCCTTAAGATTAAGGATCACATTGAAGTTCCCATAGATGATTATCTCCTTATATTTTGAGCCCCACATCAAATCCATTAATAATCTTCATAATTTGGTCTTCTCCTCTAGCTTGGAGGGTTCATATATATTGAAAAGCTAGAATGAATGACTGAAATTGAGATGCCTTCCCTCTCCCATGATCTAGTGTTTGCCTCTACCAATGATGGAGAGGTGAATGGAGTTGGGGTTCCACATAATCCCCAAACCACCAAATTGGCCACAAGCTTCCTAAAAAATACCTTCCGAATTTTTGCAATACTTCACAAAACTCTCACTACAATCTTGATTAAACTCTGTTTCTTAGATAAGGATGATCTCTGAATTCTCCTTTACCAAACATTGCTTAACTAGTCTTCTCTTGTCAGGGGTCATAAGACACCTGACATTCCATGATATTATTCTCATTTCCTTCCAAGGGAGTCATTGGCTCCCTTGGATAATTTAAGGAGATCAGATATACTCAAAAATCCCTTCTTCATGGCCTCATCCTCCCTTTTTTGCTTATTGGTCTTTCTTCCCCTCATTTTTTTGGAAATACCCATTTGAGAGGTCACAGATTGGATGAGACATCTTGTATCAGTGATGTCCAAAAATCTTGGTATTATGTTGTCAATGATGTCAACTAGTATGGAATGGTTGTCAGCGAGTAAGTAGTGGTGACCAGTATGGGTGAAGTAAATAGTGATGTCAAGTGGTATGAAGGATGGAGTCTATAAGTAGACAAAAAATGTATGTTACTGGCACACATGAAGTGTAGCATCTACTAGTAAAGCAAGACTGCTGGCAAGCAAGCAAAGAAGAAAAGAAGAATAGAGGGATGTGATTACTGGTAGACAAAGAGAAGTATAATGCAATCGGTAAATGGACCAGCATTTTTTATGGAAGACCAAGTTGATCCATTGACAGAGGAAAGTGTTAGCAGGTATGAAGGTCCATTGGTAGTTAGGTTATACCGGTAAGGTGAGTTGAACCAGTAGTAATTTTTGGTTGGTGAAGGATGTCAAACTAACTTTGCAGTCTGAGCATAGGTGGATGTCGACAAGGATGAAAAGTGGACACCAGGTGGCGAGCACACAAAGGTCAGTGAAGTGTTCATCGACGTGGTAGTTTGACGAGTAGGTCGACATTAACAAAGAACCTACAAATCATGGAACGATGGCAGAATGTTGTGGCTCGAGGAAGATAGAGAGGCAAGATGATTGAGTTGATTCTGTAGGACAATCTAATCCTTGAGGTTGCTGGTCGAAGGAAAAGGTTGAAGCATTAATGGTGATGTACAAAGAAGGGTCGAAAAGCATGCTGTAGACATCTAAAAATAGAAAATGTGTATTGGAAGGCAAGGATATGGCAGCATTGATTGACATGATGTTGATCATCATTTCAGAAAAGAAGATCTGATTAGATTTGATACGGATTGAGTTGGTAGAGGAAAACCCTAGCACGTCACCATTTGAATGTTTCTTTTGGCAGGAATCCTCACATATAAATATGTGAACTCGAGACTGAAAATGTGATGTTGGATGTGATTTGAGAGTAAGAAGAGAGCTTGAGCAAGAAGAGAGACTATCTGCATTGGAGTTATTTCACAGAGAGTCAAAGTGTAGAGTTAGCAAGATGAACCAGTGAGAGGTTATAACTGATAGAGACAGAGTAACTGGTAAAGTATTATAATCTTAATAGTCAAGAGTACCGATAAAGATTGAATGGTTAGGAAGGCATCCAAGTGTGATACTATGTAGGGTGAGTTTTTGAGAAAGATAAGAAAGGCAGAGAGTAATCGGTAAGTGATCAGAGAGCAATTTGATAATAGATAATGGAAGAACCTGTGAAACAAATGAGGTTGGTAACTGACAGATATCAGTTGATGATGTGTTGTAAAACTCATTTGTAATAAAGTGCTATTATTGTATCAAGTTGTATTTCATTGCATTACATTGAGTTGGTGCTTGGTGTAGGGGTTGGCGCTCCTTGGGTTGGTGCCCTAAATTAGTAGGGGTTGGTACTCCTTAGGTTTGTGTCCCAAATCAGTAGGGGTTGGTGGCCTAAATCATTGTAAGTTGTTATTTCATTGTGAGGTTGGATTAGAGAAGTAGACTCCAACAATATTTCTCACCAAGGTTTTTCTCCCATATTTGTTTTTCCTCATACATCTGGTGTTGTGAGTTTGATGCAAGAGCATCCACGGTCGATGAGAAATCTTGCATTAACCAAAAATATTTTCTTTCATTTCCTTTCTTGTTTAGTTCTTTGTACAATTTTTGTATTCTTACCGGTATGTACCAGTAGTTACTTGTTATTTGTGGTAGATCTTATTTGCAATTTCCTGGTGGTTTCATGTGGTTGATTCCAAATTTCTAATTCATTTGGGTTCTTCTTCGGTCAGTTATCGCTTCCTGTTGGCTTCCTTTGGGTTCCCAAGATAGTTCTTGCGCTTACCAATTGGTTTTCCTTCATTATCGACACAATTCTTGGTGTGTGGATTCATCTTGGGTCTTTTTTTAATTTCCCTAGCGTGTGCCTGACCTTCCTACTGATTTGCATCACTTGGTTGTTATTTTTCGGAAATATTTCTTAAATCTTAGGGCCAACCTAATTACATGTTTCATTTTTCCTACATGGGTGAATGCAATCTTTTGAGGCAGACTCGGATATGTTTCGATAGGTATAAATATGATGCTATGTAATCATTTGTAAGGGAAGAGGTAGTAGAACTTAGAATAAGGATTGAGATTCGCATGTTGTTGTAAAGCGGAAAAATCGAACCCTAGTCGTCCTCCCCTCCCCAACTCCGAGGAGAGAGAAGGGAGAGTCACTAGGGTTGATGGTTTTCACTTAGGAGAGACTTTACATTCAAAAGAGGGGTTGAAACCCACAAGATCAATTCCCATGCAATGCAAGATTGGATTCTATATGAGTTTCAAGGGTTGTGATAGCAAGGATACCCTCTTTTGTAAAGAATGTAGATAAAATGATTAAGCTAGGAATGCATGTAAAGTGGGAAATATTCGCTTATAAACAGAGATAGGGATATGATATGAAGCTGCGGACCTGGAATTAGTAGTAAAATGTCGAGACGACACTGTCCTGCAAATTTGAGAAAAAGTTGACGGGACGATGGCGCCCGGTGTGCACACGGTCCTCCGAAAAATCCGCGAAATAAAGGGGGATCTGTTCGTCTCTGCACAAGGATTCTAGATATTCAATTTCAGCCGCATACCTGCAACCTACACACAGAAAAGCAAAGACGATTGGGGGGTTAGGGATTAGGGGTTTTCCCTTAGGTCAAACCCCGGTTTTGGAATTAACCAAGAAATGAGAAATGCTATAAATGTAAATGACTGTAATGTAAAACAAGTACTAGTACCTTGTTGTAAGGATGTTTGTATCCTTATATGCGAAGGTATAGATGTTGTTGTTTGTTGTATGTTGTATGTTGTAGCATGTGATCTCCTCTTCAATGGTTGAATCCTTGTCTTGAATGCAACACCTAGCCTTGAATGGAGACTTAGAATGATCAATTGTTTGAAGGAATGCTTGAATGCTTGAATGTTTGAGTATCGTTTCCACGTCTTGTACACATATGTCCTTCCTTCCCAAAATGGGAGAGGAAATGTAGTTTATATACTTGCCAATTAGGGTTAAAAGACTAATTTTCCCGACCTTAGGCCGACCAGGAAATGTTATTTTCCAAATTGCAA
Source organism: Cryptomeria japonica (assembly GCF_030272615.1). NCBI lineage: Eukaryota > Viridiplantae > Streptophyta > Pinopsida > Cupressales > Cupressaceae > Cryptomeria > Cryptomeria japonica. The sequence goes on along the minus strand of NC_081412.1, from coordinate 138,175,423 downwards.
ACAAAAAGGCCCGAAGTCCCATAGGAGACCGGGCCCAAAATAGGGCCAGGGACTAGGGCGTTGGGCGCCCTAGTCCTGAAGGACCAGGGCACTAGGCGCTCTGGTCCCACCTCCCGGGACAGCAGGGTGCAAGGAGGATCAGGCCAGGGTGCTGGAAAAATGCAATTTTTGATGTCATGAACAAGTTTCGGGGTCTCCATTCAGGTTCAATGTTGCGTCGCCATCATGAAGACCCAAATGCGGTCGAAATTGCAAGTGTCGCAATTTTAGGATGCTACATTTAGCCCCCACTTTAGCAGGAGTATAAGCATATGCTCATACTTCCGGTAAAGTACAAGGAAACAATATTGAAAGACTTTCACCATGTCAAGGAGGCAAGATACACCAAGCCCCCAGTGGACTAAGGATCTTACGACTTCGATTGACAAAGTAAAAGGGAAGATCACGAGGGAGAACCATGACTGTCAGTAGTAAGGTTCCCTCACTATGAGTCATGCAAGAAAGATATCAAAAATCTTCAAGGCAAAATTTGTCAAGAAATTTTCAAGTATCTTGAAAAGATATGAACGGGATTTATGCCCCCCTACGTTAAAGAGATCGCACACGCCTCACCGAGGGTGATTGCTTTAAGGTAGTGATACATATAAGAAATGAGAAAGGAAAGGAGCACGTTATCGCAAGGATTTAGCCCCCAAGTGTGAGATAAGCCCAAGGATAATAGACACAAAACACAAAGCACAAGGTGACTTCGCTTTCCTCGAGGTCAGTATGCTATATGATTATTCATGTATATCATATGTATGTATGCATAATTGTTCTTCATTCCCCAATCAAGGAAGGTCACCTAGAAGAAGGGAACACATGTGTCTTTTGAGTCAACATGAGAGAGATCGAGAGATCTCAACGTTTTGCATCGTCGTCAAGTAGACAACACTAAGGACAACAAATAGAAGAATGAGAGTAACATATAGAAGAAGTAACAAAAGAAATAGAGGAGGAGAGAATCTACTATGCTAATGAAACTAGTCTAGCACGTCATCTACCCCCCAATCTTGCTGATCAACGTTTTGGGAAGGTAGGGAACATGCTAGAGGAGGAACATTCAACACAGCAGATGGAGCTATCACAAGATCCAAACAAGGGCTATGTTCATGTTCCAAGCCACGTTGTTCTTGTCTAGGAGCTAGGATAAGTGCTTAAGAAAATTCATTAGATAAATGGTTATCAACATCAACAAGTTCATATTCACTATCAGAAGCAAGAGAAGTAACATTTTCATCTATATCATCATCAAGATTTATAAAAATAGGGTCTTTAACTCGCACAGGATCAAGACCATCATGCATCTTATGTTTAGGAGATTTTGGCTCAATTTCCGGCTGAGGAGAAAATGGAATAATACTAGTTGAAGGTGTTTTTGGGGATTGCAAAGTTTGAGCTCTAAGACGACGCTTTCGCCGGCGTTCACGTGCAGAATGATTTTGTCTAGTCTTAGTAGGAAGTTGCGAAGATTGAGGAGGAGGAATGTTCTCATCCTTATCACTTGGGTGTTTAGGTTGTGGTCTCTTAGACTAAAAAATAGGAGAAGAGGAAGGTCTCTTCTCTCCATAGGAGGAAGGAGGAGGAACTGCTCCATATAAGGGAGGAATATTTGGTTTTGGAAGGAGACCAAGTCCATCATGACGAGGAGGGATAGGTCTACTTTTGGGAAGTTTATTAGATATAGGCATAGTCACATCCATAGGAATGGGTGAGGAATCTTCTTGAGGAAAGACATTAGTTTTATCTTTCAAAGGAAGAACTTCCTTCTCAAGAATGATAGGAATATCAAGTTTGGGTGTTCTAGGTTCACTTAGAGAAAGGATCATATCTTTTTTCCACCTTTGATAAGATTTGAAAAGATGATCACTTCGCGGAGGAAGAGATTGGAATTGTTTAGGCCAAAAGTAATCAATAGGAACGCTAGAAGTTCTTTCAGCTGGTTTAAAGAGACTATGATTGACAGTAACAACTTCACCATTATGGGGAAATTTTAAACACTTGTGAATAGGAGAAGCAATAGCTTTCATGGAAGATAGCCAAGGATAGCCAAGCTTCACATGAAATTGTTCGGAAGATGGAATAATAGCAAAGTTCACATCAAGGGATTTGTTATGAACTTCAATAGGTAATGTAATAGAACCAATTGCAGGAGAAGAAAATGCATCAAATAATTTCACAACCACATCTGTTTCATCATAGATTACTTGATTCAATTGCAAAGTAAAAAGAAATTCTTCAGTAATGATATTAACCATACAAGAAGGATCAATAAGCACTCCACGGCAAGGTGTATTTTTGACTTTTGCAACTATATATAAAGGACCATTAGGTGCCCTGATAGTTTCGCTAGAATCAAAGGTGATGGAAAGTTCTTTAGGGATTTTCTGCTGCTCTACAAAGTTAATCACATTCGGAGTCATAGACACGAGATCATCAGGTGAAACAGAGGAATCAGTAGTATCAATCGCATTAGAGGTATGAGAAGGCAATGGATCAGTGAAAATCTGAAGATTTTGGTTAGGAGGAGCTACAGATGTGTTGCCTTTATCATTCACTCCAGAAACAGAGATAGTATTATTATCAATCAAATCTTGAATTTTCCCCTTTAAAGCAAAACATTTTTCAGTATCATGCCCAGGTTGACGATGAAATTGACAAAAAGATTTGTTATCAAAATAAGGTGAATTTATCTTTGCAGGATCAATTTGCCTTATAGGAGGAAGAGTAAGCACATTTTGTTCCAATAACTTATTCATAATACTATGCAATGATTCATTCAAAGGAGTAAACTTTCTTTCTTTCTTGAAAAACTTAGAAATAGGAGACACACCTGATGCTGCATTCATATTGTTGTTGATGATGTTTTCATTGAATTTAATGGACTCTCTGTTCGGTTTAAACTTCCCAAATGGTTGTTGACTACTATCACCCTTATCACTCGGAGCCATAGGATGTGATTGTTCCATTTGACTCACAGTCAGTTGATAATTGTGAAGAGTTGCGCACAATTGTTGGAAAGAAGTAAACTCAGAAAATAGGAGTTTGTCTCGAATATCTTTTTGTAAATTAGAAATAAAGATTCTTTGAATATCATTGTCAGGCACTGGAAAAGAAATCTGAGCATACAAATGCTTATATCTACCAATGAAATCAGTCACTTTTTCTTTAACACCTTGTTTACAATGCATTAAATCAATCAAAGTAACTTTAGGACTTATATTGTTTTGAAATTGTTGAATGAAAGCATTTGCAAGTTGTTCGAAAGAAGTAATAGAATAGGAAGGCAACGAGCAATACCATTGTAGGGCTTTGTCTCTTTATGTTCTAGTAAACAGTTTTGCAAGCAACCTTTGGTCATAAGCAAAATCAGTACATATTGTTTGAAAGGTCTTAACATGTGTTAGAGGATCACCCTTACCATTATAAAGCTCCAAATGCGGAATTTCAACATGTCGAACAATGTCAAGAGAAAGTGGGCTCGCAACATCAAATGTGGGCACACTAAACTTAGATTGATTCATAGAGGCAATTTGTTGCTGTAAAGAAGAGATAGTTTGTGCAAGATTGTTAATGGTCGCTTCAGTCGAAGAGTTCATATTAGATGTGTTAGATTGTGATGGAGGTGTTATGTTATTGAAAGAAGGTAGAGAGTAAGGTGGTGGGACACTATGATAGTTAGTCATAGGAGATGATTGGACAGGAGGAACACTACAAGGAGGAATGGAAGGGTTAAATGAATTGCCCCCTTGCGTCATGTTCATTTGTGGAGATATAATAGGAACACTCATTGAAGGAATGAATGAAGAAGTCGGATTGAATGAAGGAAGAGGGTTAATTGAAGAAGAAGGATTGCCCCCATGACTAGTGATCATAGGAGGAATGTCTTGTATTGAAGTAGTCATTATGTTTGATGTAAAAGTAGGTATACTAGCAATAGAAGTCGTCAAAGGAATAGAATGATTGTCTTGAGTAGGAGGTTGTGTATAACCTAAGGTTTCGGCACAACTTTTCATAGGCATCACATTTGAATCCACAATGTGTGGAATACCACGCAAAATATCAATTCCATTCTTATCACTTTGAAGCATACATTTTAGACCCTCAATTAAAGGAAGAGCTTGACTATCAGGGTATTCTTGAGACATCCACTGTCGAAAATCATCAAATTGGTTATCCAATTTTGAAAGTTGTTCTACAGAAACCTCATGGAGAGCTTCTTCATCATTAAGAGGATTAGAGGAATTACCCATGTCCTCGTTAAAAAGACCATTCAAATTAGGTTCCATCTCCTCAGTAATTAAACCTTGGAAAGACTTAATTCTAAGGCTTCGTCTAACAGGAATAGTGTAAGTAGGGCTTATTGTTGTAAAACTCATGCACTACAGAAAGAGAGAAGATTTTGAATTTTAGAGGTAGCAAATTTCAGTAAAACCAGCCAATCTTCTAGATTTAAGCTGTTAAATACAATCAGGACAATCTCCCGAAATTTCAGAAAAAATATCCGGGACCATGGCGCTCGGGGTGCACACGGTCCTCGCAACTTTTTTCGAAATTTGCAGGGATGAAAGTTATGATGATTTTACAGTTAATCTGAAAAAATTGAGTGATTTTACGATCTGTAGATAGGCCAAATTAAAGTTGCAATCTCAAAATTGAACCCTACCCAGATTGTCGAAAAATGCAAAATTTGAATTTTGAAAAAGAGAGGGAAACTGAAATTTTGAATTTTATGATTTTAGAGGGAATACCAAAAAGCAATGCAAGTTTTGAAATTTGAAAGTTGACTCAATTTCACGCAAAATTCAATTTTGAAAGCGGAAATCAAAGTTGTTGTAATTAAGCACTTAATTTCAAAAGTCACAAATTGCAAAAATTTGAATAAATCACTAAAATTTCGAATGAATGATAACACACTTTTCAGATTTAGGATTGTAAGAAACACAATTCTGACACAAATTTCAGTTTCAACAATTTTTGAATGATTAGAAGCCTCAATCCAAGCAATCGCTAGACCAACTTTGACTGTAATTTTGAAGGTGTTAGAATTGATAAAATTAGCCAAAATTCTGGATTTTAGCAGAAAAATACAGTAAGATCTAGCTCCCGAAATTTCAGAAAAAATGTCGAGGACGATGGCACTCGGGGTGCACACGATCCTCGCAACTTTTTTCCAAATTTTCAGGGATGAAAGATATTGTGATTTTATTGCGGAATCCAAAGTTACAGCTGATTTGGAGATGTTTTGATCAGTGAAATTGTCAGACAAAGGTTGAATCAAGAGGGTTTCAAAAATTAGGGTTTTGACACTTAACCACTTAATTTTCAAAATTAAAGCACAAATATGAATTGACAATTTGTAATAGAAGGGCAGATCTAAAACAAGCATTAACAATTAAACATTTCACAAGTTTAATTACTTAAAAAGAAAATTTAGGGTTTTTATGCAATTAACCTCTAAAATTTTGCAAAAGATCAAACATGGAAATGTAATCAAGGAATCCAATTTTCAGATCTAACTATGAATAACCAGAAAGGATGTTCACGTCGGGTTCACCAAAATGTAAAGCGGAAAAATCGAACCCTAGTCGTCCTCCCCTCCCCAACTCCGAGGAGAGAGAAGGGAGAGTCACTAGGGTTGATGGTTTTCACTTAGGAGAGACTTTACATTCAAAAGAGGGGTTGAAACCCACAAGATCCAATCCCATGCAATGCAAGATTGGATTCTATATGAGTTTCAAGGGTTGTGATAGCAAGGATACCCTCTTTTGTAAAGAATGTAGATAGAATGATTAAGCTAGGAATGCATGTAAAGTGGGAAATATTCGCTTATAAACAGAGATAGGGATATGATATGAAGCCGTGGACCTGGAATTAGCAGTAAAATGTCGAGACGACACTGTCCTGCAAATTTGAGCAAAAGTTGACGAGATGATGGCGCCCGGTGTGCACACGGTCCTCCGAAAAATCCGCGAAATGAAGGGGGATCTGTTCATCTCTGCACAAGGATTCCAGATCTTCAATTTCAGCCGTGTACCTGCAACCTACACACAGAAAAGCGAAGACGATTGGGGGGTTAGGGATTAGGGTTTGCCCTTAGGTCAAACCCCGGTTTTGGAATTAACCAAGAAATGAGAAATGCTGTAAATGTAAATGACTGTAATGTAAAACAAGTACTAGTACCTTGTTGTAAGGATGTTTGTATCCTTATATGCGAAGGTATAGATGTTGTTGTTTGTTGTATGTTGTATGTTGTAGCATGTGATCTCCTCTTCAATGGTTGAATCCTTGTCTTGAATGCAACACCTAGCCTTGAATGGAGACTTAGAATGATCAATTGTTTGAAGGAATGCTTGAATGCTTGAATGTTTGAGTATCGTTTCCACGTCTTGTACACATATGTCCTTCCTTCCCAAAATGGGAGAGGAAATGTAGTTTATATACTTGCCAATTAGGGTTAAAAGACTAATTTTCCCGACCTTAGGCCGACCAGGAAATGTTATTTTCCAAATTGCAAACAAAAAGGCCCGAAGTCCCATAGGAGACCGGGCCCAAAATAGGGCCAGGGACCAGGGCGCTGGGCGCCATGGTCCTAGGGGACCAGGGCACTGGGCACCCTAGTCCTGAAGGACCAGGGCGCTGGGCACTCTGGTCCCACCTCCCGGGACAGCAGGGTGCAAGGAGGATCAGGCCAGGGTGTTGGAAAAATGCAGTTTTTGATGTCATGAACAAGTTTCGGGGTCTCCATTCAGGTTCAGTGTTGCGTCACCATCGTGAAGACTCAAATGCGGTCAAAATTGTAAGTGTCGCAATTTTAGGATGCTACAGTTGTGAACTACTTGATCTTTGGAGTCCCAGTTGGGTTGTTTTTGGCTTGTAGTCTGCATGTAGCCAGTTACCTACCGGATGTTCTTTGATGATAATCTGATGATTACCAAATGATTGTCATAAGTTTTGTAGCTTGGATATGATCTATTTATATAATTTATTTATGTTTCCTTACTACTTTCACTATGTCTTCCTTACTGTATAAGTTGGTTGACTTTTTTAGGGTTTCTGCTGGTTATGGCTGCATCAATTGGTATGAGAGGTGGTTATGGATCTACTGGTGGAAGAATCATTTGCGAACATTGAGGTATTCCTTAAAGTGGATAGATCACCAATTTGATGAAGGTTGTGTGTGTGTTCAATAGATCACTAAGGGGAGGCAATTGAAACCGGTAGTCAGATCACTGAGTTGAGGCAGTTCACTAGACTGGAAGGAGAGATGTCATGAAGGAGAACAAACTCCCAGAGGGTGGAACAAATGATGGAAGACTTTAAGAATGAAGGGAGGAATGAAATATAAAATGCTTTGGCTGGTTTGCAAAGAAATTGTGACTCTGAGGATGAGTATGAGGAAGCCGGTGAAGAGCTTGAGGAAGCTAAAGGACTGAAAGATGAGAGAGAGGAAAGATTCCTTAGAGTAGTGGCACAAGCAAGTAAAGTGCATAAAGTTGAGGTTTCTAACTTCTCTAGAACGTTGAACCTATAGGATCTGATCGATTGGATCAAAGAGTTGGAAGACTACTTTGAGTTCGAGGATATCAAGGACCCGCAGACAGTTTGGTTGGCACAAACCAAGTTGAAAGGGCATGCTACCTTGTGGTGGAGAATGGTGAATTAAAGATCACCTGGTGGAGACAAATATAGCAAGGTTAAAGGCCAAGTTCATACCTAGAGACTATGAACTAGAGTTGTTGAAGAAGTTGTAGAACCTGAAATAGAGAAACATGACTGTGAAGGAATATACTGATGAATTATACAAGATGGTAATCAGATTTGGACATAGAGAGATGGAAAAAGAAAAGGTGGAAAGGTACATCGATGGGCTCTCTTTTAACATTCAAGATGAGATGAGTATGTTGAAGGTTTCAACAGTTGAAGAAGCTTACCAATATGCTTTGAAGGCTGCAAAGAAGGTGAGAAGAAGACAACCGAATAAGGGTAAGAAGAAATTAAAGATGAATTATAGTATGAAGAAAATGGTTGAAGAAGAGGAGGCAAAACCTAATTGGAGTAAAGAACCAGAAGATAAGTCACCAAGGAAGGGTAGCAGTAGTACTGGTAGAGAATTTCTTGGAAAATGTTTCAAGTGTGCAAAAACTGGACATAGATCCTATGAATGTAAGCAAGGTATGTCAAGAAGTTGTATGGCAAGTGAAGAACCGGATGGTACTGGATCTAACTGTGCACCAAAGCAAGGAGAATCCCTTGTGTTCAAAAGAAATGATACCGGATCTACTCAGAGGAGGAGTCTTTTTTGGAATGTATGCAAATCAGGTGGTAAGTGCTGCAAGGTCATTGTAGATAGTGGAAGTACTGATAATTTAGTATCTAAGGAGATGATTGAGAAGATTGGGTTGAAAAGGTTTGAGCATCCTTGTCCTTATGAGGTAAGTTGGTTACAAGATGATTAGAAGATAGAGATAAAGGAGAAGTGTTGGGTGAGTTTCAATATTGGACCTTTCAGATATAAAGTTTTATGTGATATTGTGTCAATGAATGTTTGTCATGTCTTGTTGGGAAAACCTTGGCAGTATGATAGAGGAGCTATTTATGACTATAGAAGAAACCTAGTTACTATTGAAAAGGATGGGAAAAAGTTCACATTGATTTCTTTGAAGGAGAAAGAGGTGAAGAATTTGAGTTCTGAGATAAGTTGCAAGAAACTGATAATATAGGTTATACTGGAGGATTTGAAGAAAAATTTGATAGAACCAATTGCAGAGATTACACTGGAAGGTGACATGTGTTGGCAGAAGGATCTGATAGATGAGTCTAATGGACAAATGGAACCAGATGACAGAGAGCTAATGGTGACAAACCAGATAAAATCTTGTGGCAGAACTGAATTAGAATTGCAGAAACAAAGATAAAGTGTAGACCTAAAGCAAAGAAGGAGAAACAAAGAGAGTCAAAGTTTAGAGAAGCCGGTTGAGGCACCTGAGGAGCCAAAGAAGAGATTGGCAAATAAAGAAGATGTTTGGATCATAAATAAGCATGGGATCTTCATCCCAAATCCTTTTACATGTTCATGAGTTGCCTCTCATGGAACATCTTTTTCTACTTGGGTTTTCTGATGCAAGAGAATCCCCGGTCGATGAGCAATCTTGCATCAACCAAAAACACTTCCTTTCATTTCCTTTCTTATTTAGTTCTTTGTGTAGTTTTTGTATTCTTATCGGTATGTACCAGTAGTTACTTGTTCTCTGTGGAAGATCTTGTTTGTAGTTTCCTAGCAATTTCATGTGGTTTATTCCATATTTCTAGTTCATTTGGGTTCTTCTCTAGTTAATAATCACTTCCGGTTGGCTATTTTAGGGTTCCCGAGATAGTTCTTGTGCTTACCAGTTGGTTTTCCTTAATTACCAATGTGATTATTTGTATGTGGATCCATCTTAGGTCTTATCTGATGTTCCTTGGCATGTGGCCAACCTTCTTGCTGATTTGCATCACTTGGTTGTTATTTTCCAGAAAGATTTCTTAAATCTTAGGGCCGACCTAATTACATGTTTCATTTTTCCTACATGGGTGAATGTAATCTTTTGATGCCGACCTGGATATGTTTCGACGGGTATAAATATGATGCTATGTAATTATTTGTAAGGGTAGAGGTAGTAGAACTTAGAATAAGGATTGCAATTTGCATGTTGTGATCTGCTTGATCTTTGGAGTCCCTATTAGGTTATTTCTAGCTTGTAGCCTACATGTAACTAGTTAACTACCAGATGTTATTTGATGATAATCTGATGATTAACAAATGATTGCCGAAAGTTTTATAGGTTGGATATGATCTATTTATATGAATTTGTTATGTTTCCTTATTTCTTTCATTGTGTCTCTCTTGCTGCATAAGTCAGTTGACTCTTTTTAGGGTTTTCACCAGTTATGGTTGCATCAGAGTTGTTCATTTGTGTGTTTGCCTTTTTGATATCCTCTCATATCTTACCTATTTGATTGCTTAGTGCTTAGTTTGTTAACTGGTACTAATTCACCCCCCTCTCAGTGGTATATTGTATTCAACAATTGGTATTGGAGCATAGGTTCCCAATTGATTAAAGCTTTCTCTAGCTTGGATAGATTCTGGTCAAAGAATAGAATGACAAGAAATGAGTCCACCTCCTCAAAATCCCCCCTATTTGATGGATCTAACTATGCCTTCTGGAGCAGAATAATGGAGACCTATCTTTTCTCTCTTGGTTTTGATGTGTGGATGTCTTTCACGAATGGGTATATTGTCCCTAGTGTTCCTCCCACTGATCTGGATGATAAGAAGGAGTATGAGAACAATGCAAAGGATAAACATGCTATTCTAAGCAGGTTGTCAGATAATGAGTTTGTCAAGGTCATACATTGTGCATCCACCAATGAGCTTGAAAAGAGTAAGGATGAACTGAAAATGAGGAACAAATATGAGGGTAGCACAAAAGCCTTAGACAAGATGTTGAGCAAAGAAAAGCAATCTAAAGATACTGGTGGCTTAGGATTTGAAGAAGGACAAAGTTAAAACAACAAAGATACATTTGGTAAGGAGATATAGTTCACTTCTTCAAATGAAGGTGAAGAGAAGAAAACATTCATAGTAAGCAAGGATACTAGTAAGAAGACTTATGCAGAAGCTGTTAGAAACTGCCACATTAACCAGTATACACAATCAATGAACTGGAGGCCATACTCAGTGTACCAGAATGCAGATCTTAGGAGAAATTGAAATGTTGATCATGAAGGGTTCACTAGAGTTAGCAGCATGAAATGAAGACACCCAGTGAGATAGACATTTGCAGGACCATGGCAACCTAACCGGTATGTTCCAAACTTTCATGGTTATTGTTACCGGTGTAACAAATTTGGACATAGGTTAGCTAACTATAGATTAATGAATAAGTCCACTGTAAGTTATGAAAATACAAACTCTTTTGTTGCACTCTGGGAGATGAATGTCATATGTTATCAATGTAATAGATTGGGTCATAGATGTTTTGAGTGTAGGATAAGTCAATCAGTTTCCTACAATAATTTTCTTAACTCATCATTTAATATGAATGTAAAGTGTTATAGTTGTCATGAGTTTGGGCATATTGTAAAGCATTGTAAAAATAGAAAAATCAAGCAGAAGGGGACAAATCCTAAATAGGAACCGGTAGTCAAACCGGAGCATAAAATTACAGTTGACAAGAATAAGGAAACTCAATCGGTTTTGGTTGAGAAAGAAATGGTCAAAGAAGAATCAAGTCTGATAGTGCAGATTGCCCTACATGTAGAAAGAAGAAACTTGTGGGTTGTAGACAATGGGTGTTGAAACCACATGACCGGTGATAAAAATAAATTTATCAAGCTTGAAATTTGGAATGGTGGCTCAGTGAGGTTGGAGATAACTCATCTATCAAGATAAAGGGAAAAGGTACTCTAAATATTGATGGAAAACTGAAAGCACATGATTTATATTATGTGGAAGGCTTAAAGCACAATTTGTTGAGTGTGAGTCATATGTGTGACAAAGGTTATAAATTCACCTTTGATTCTACCAATTGCCAAATAAAGGAGTGTATCGGCAAGGTTGTAGCAGAAGGCGAGAGGACAAATGAAAATGTATATAATCTGAAAGAGTTTTTTTAATCCCAATGCATGTTGGGAGAAGTAGATGAAAGAAAGTTGTGGAACAAAAGATTAGGCCACATAAATTTTGATAATCTAGTTGCAGTAAGCAAAAAGGGTTGTGTGAGAAATATACCACCCATCATCAAACTAGTAAGCCCATTTTGTGAAAGGAAAGTAGACTAAAGTGAGCTTCAAGAAAAAAGAACACAACACCTCAAGACCACTTGAACTTGTACATACAGATCTATGTGGTTTGAGTAGGACAAGAGCTCTTGCTAGTGAGAGATACTTTATGCTCTTCATTGATGACAATTCAAGAATGACATGGGTCACTTTCCGACAAGATAAATCAAAAACGTTTGATAGATTCAAGATCTTCTGAAAGATGGTAGAAAAGGAAAGTGGATGCAAGTTGAAATGCCAAAGATCCGACCAAGGTGGAGAGTTCACATCAAATGAGTTTGAAGATCACTTTGAGAGACATGGAATCAGAAGACAATACTCAGCCCCCAAGAAACCACAACAAAATGATATGGTAGAAAGAAAGAACAAGACAGTCAAGGAGATGGCCAGAACCATGTTGAATGAGGCATGTTTGACAGATATGTATTAGAAGGAAGCAGTTCATACTACAACATATACTTTGAATCGGGTTCAGTTGAGAAAAAACAACAATATGACACCTTACCAATTGTGGTATGACTGGAAACCCTCAATCGAGTACTTCAAGGTGTTTGGGAGTAAATTCTTCATTAAAAGAGACTAGGATGGCTTGGGTAGCTTTGACTTTAGGAGTGATGAAGGGATCTTCCTTGGTTACTCGACTCACAGTAGAGCCTACAAATTCTATAACAAAAGACTAAGAAGAGTTATTGAGAGTGTAAATGTAAGGGTTTATGAGGATATGCATAAAGGAAGACAAGCATAAGTGAACTAGTATGATGATCTTGGTGATGAAGGTGAAGAAGCTCAGTTAGACAATGAACTAGAAGAAGCATCCAATAAGGTCCCTAACTGGTATGTGTAGAAAAACCACCCGGAAGAGCATATTTTAGGTAATAAGAGTGATGGTGTGCAGACTAGAAGAAGACTTGCCCGGAATGATGAACAAGTCAATTTCTACCTCATGACAGAAATGGAACCTAAGACATTCAATGAGGCCAACAAAAGTCAGAAATGGATGGATGCAATGGAAGAAGAGTTGCAGCAGATTGAGAAGAACAAGATGGGAATTAGTCCCTAGGCCAACAGACAAGAACATCATTGGCACCAAATGGGTCTACCGGAACAAGATGAATGAAGAATGTAAAATTGCTAGGCATAAAGATAGACTTGTGTGCAAGGGTTACTCTCAAGTAGAAGGAATTGATTTTGAAGAAACATTTGCACTGGTAACAGGACTAGAAGCAATTAGGATTTTTCTAGGTTTTTTAGCCCACAAGGGTTATAAGGTATATCAAATGGATGTAAAATCTACCTTCCTCAATAGAAATTTGGAAGATGAAGTGTACATGGAGCAACCAGAAGGGTTTTTGTTTCATAATGATGAAACCTTTGTGTGTCGATTGAAGAAAGACCTGTATGGTTTAAAGGAGGCTCCTGGAGCATGGTATTCAAGACTAGACAAGTACTTGAAGGAGCAAGGATTCAAAAAGGGGAGTGTTGACAACAATCTATACATCGAGATAGATGGACACCACATGATCATTATGGTTGTGTATGTAGATGACATCTTTTTTGGAGGTAACAAGGATACTTTATGCAAGGACTTTTCTGATCAGATGTAAACAAAATTTGAGATGTCTATGCTTGGAGAGCTGTCACATTTTCTTGGTTTGCAGGTCTCACAACAAGACAAGGGAATTTTTCTCTCATACCAAGTATGCTCGGGACATGTTGAAGAAATTCTAAATGGAAGATAGCAAATCGGTAAGTACCCGCATTGTGACCAGCTGCATGTTGAGCAAGGATGATGAATCATTAGTAGTGGATCAAACATTGTATAGACCCATGATTGGTAGTTTGCTATATCTTATTGCTTCTAGATTGGATATAGTGCAGGCAGTATGCATGGTGGCTAGATTTCAAGCTGCACCCAAACAATCACATGAAATGCAGTCGGGAGGATATTCTAGTATATACAAGGGACACTTAATTATGGACTATGGTATCCCAAGCAAGGGGATTTTATCTTGTATTCCTACACTGATGCTGATTGGGAAAGATGCATTGATGACCAAAAGAGAACAAGTGGTGGTCCATTCTTCCTAGGTAATTAGTTGGTCTCATGGCACAACAAGAAGTAGGATTATGTTTCTCTATCTACTACTGATGCAAAATATATTGTTGCTTCCACATGTTGTTCTTAGGTTCTATGGATGAAGCAAACCCTCAAGGATATTCAGGTAGAGATGTCTAACCCCATTTCCATCCAGTGTGACAACTCCAGTGCAATTAGCATATCAAAAAATCCGGCTATGCACTCAAGGACAAAGCATATTGCCATCAAATATCATTTTCTCAGGGAGAAGGTGACAGATCAGGAAGTCAAGCTAGAGTATGTCCCTACAGGTGAGAAAGTGGTTGATATCTTCACCAAGCCTCTACCGGTAAACATATTTAAGTATCTGAGGCACAAGTTAGGAGTGATGTCACCTCCTTCATGCACTTAAATGTGTATGAAGATCTATAGTTTAGGGGGAGTTCATTGTAAAATCTCCTATCTATTGGACCATATAGTAGACACAAGGGGAGATCAAGTGATTATCTTGCAGTATCGACACACTTGAGCTTTTGGGTAGTACTCATTGGTCCTTATTTGCAAGTTCCTTCAATGTCTATTCAATTTGTACTTTAATAAAAATCACAATTGAAACATCAGGTGAAAGGAACATTAGACAAGTGTACTAGAAAAAAAAAATTATAGAAGAAGGAGATTGTTGTAGGAATACCCAATAAAATTTCATGATTACGGGTATCTACTTTCCCAATTGGTAGAACTCATAGTACAATCACATTTGATTCTTATATGTTGTTGATTGAGTGGATAGTGGTCAAAGGGGGAGAATACACTATATAATCGGTGGAGCATGAATTAGATGGAGGGATGCCCTGACCCCTTGTCATTGTTGTCAAAGGGGGAGAATGGTCAAATGGACTAGATGAAGGAACAGAGTGTGTTGACATCAATTCCAAAGGGGGAGATTGTTGGAATTATGTTGTCATTGATGTCAACTGGTATGGAATGATCACCGGTGAGTAAGTAGTGGTGACCAGTATGGGTGAAGTAAATAGTGATGTTAACCGGTATGAAGGATGGAGTGTGTAAGTAGACAGAAAAGGTATGTTACTGACACACATGAAGTGCAACATCTACCGATAAAGAAGAACCACTGACAAGCAAGCAAAGAAGCAAAGAAGGATAGAGGGATGTGATCACCGGTAGACAAAGAGAAGTATAATGCAATCGGTAAATGGACTCAGTGGATGGACCAACATGTTTGATGGAAGGCCAAGATGATACACCAATAGAGGAAAGTGTTAGCAGGTATGAAGGTCCACCAGTGAAGTTAGGTTATACCGGTAAGGTGAGTTGAATCGACAGTAAGTCTTGGTCGGTTAAGGATGTCAACCTGACTTTGTAGTCTGAGCATAGGTGGATGTCGACAAGGATGATAGGTGGACACCAGGTGGCGAGAATGCAGAGGTCAGTGAAGTGTTCATCGACATGGTAATTTGACGACCGGGTTGGCATTAATGAAGAACCCACAAATCATGGAACGATGGTAGGATGTTGTGACTTGAGGAAGACATAGAGGCAAGATGATTGAGCTAATTCTACAAGACAATCCAATCCTTGAGGTTGTTGGTCAAAGGAAACAATTGAAGCATTAATGGTGATATACAAAGAAAGGTGGTGATGTATAGAGAAAGGTCAAAAAGCATGTTGCAAACGTCTAAAAATAGAAAATGTGCATTGGAAGGAAAGGATATGGAAGTGATGATTGACATCATGTAGATTATCATTTTAGAAAAGAAGATCCGATCAGATTTGAAACAAAGATTGAGTTGGTAGAGGAAAACCCTAACACATCACCATTTGAATGTTGCTTTTGGAGGGAACCCTCACATATAAATATCTGTACTCGAGACTGAAGATGTGATGTTGGATGCAAGTTGAGAGTAAGAAGAGAGCTTGAGAAAGAAGAGAGACCATTTTCCTTAGAGTTATTTCATAGAGAGTTAGAGTGTGGAGTTAGCAGTCTAAATCGGTGAGAGGTTCTAACCGGTAGAAAAAGAGTAACTGGTAAAGTGTTATAATCTTAACAGTCAAGTGTACTGATAGAGATTGAAAGGCTAGGAGGGAATCCAAGTGTGATACTATGTAGCATGAGGTTTTGAGAAAGATAAGAAAGGCAAAGAGTAACTAGTAAGTGATCAGAGAGAGAAATCTATTGGCATGTTTAGCATAACTGATACAGATGGAGAATGATGACTGAACCAGTACAAGACTATTTGAGATGACATTGTGATGAAGAGATTGAGATTGCATGATAGATAAATTTGATCAATTATTTATGTTGTCATTGATAGCAACCAATTTTTATTCATGTCTGCTGATGTTTACTTATTTTGTATTGTGTCATCTAAATCTTTTGGTCTACTAGAGAGGGCTTACCGGTAAAGAATCAAGAAACTGAGAAATAGGACCTTAATCAATAAACGAGGAAATATTTTGATTGTATTTGGTGATTGGTGATAATTGAGGCTTTATGGTTTTTAATATAAGTTTCAATCATTTTAACATGTATCTGACCGGAACCGCATCATGTTGTGACAACCAGAAGTTATGTTTATAATTTCTGTTGAGTTATTTCTAGGGTTTAATAAGGGTTTAAGGACTAGTAAAGAATTCTCTTGACCAGTAATGGTTTTTGGTTTGGTAGTGATCTACATCAAGTTCACATGTTGATGATAATGTGGCACAAACCGTGTGATGTGTTTGAAAGATGTTTTGGCACGTTTGGAGAGCGAATTTCTTGGGAATGTGCAAAGTGCTTAGTGGAATGAGCTAAGTGTTTGACTTTGTACCAGATTGACTTGTTGTGATGATTTATGATCATTCAAAGATTGATATTGATTTGTAATTGATTGTAATGATCCATATGATAATTTGTAATTAGTTGTAAAGATCTATGATGATCTATGTAATAAGTCTTAGGGTTTTGATGCCAACCTAGTTGTAAAGGTTATTTATGTCGGTAAGGTTGATGTTTTGAAGTGTTGATGATTTTGAGAAGTGTGTGAAGATGAATCGGGGTGTGTGAGAAGATCTTCCAGAGTGATGTGGACTTAGAACTTAATTGGATCTGATCAAGCAATGAGTTGAGTGTTATACATAGATCATTCACTGTTGCTCTCTAACAATTATAGTAGCTAAAATCCCTTAACCAGGTAGGTCCTAACAGGACTCACATTGTAAAATCCCCTAACAGGGTGACTCAATATCTAAGTTCTAAATCCTCTTGCAAAGTTGATCCTAATAGATCAAAGCTCCTAATAGGGCCGAGGGAAATCCCTTAACCAGGTGACTCCTAATAGGGTCTACTCCTAACAGGGCATCATTGTAAGTTTTTAACCAGACTTGGATCCTAACAAGGCACATTCCGAAAGAGTGCAAAATATTTGTGGGTACCAATTCCTACCATTTTTTTTCCCTATTTGGGTTTCCACGTGAAAAGTATAATGTTCATATGGTGAATATTTTTTATGTGATGGTTTGCTTTACTTTAATTTTATGCATGGTTAATGAGCACTTAATGTGCAACATTGATATATCAGTAGATAACGGTACTAGTAAATGACTCTAGTGTTGATCTATATTTGATTTGGTGAAAGTTTTATGAGTTTGAGTTTCTGATTTCAAATTACTGTTAATATTGATTCATCTTCCCTCTTGGTATTAACCAAATCCTCTAATATTAACACAATCTTATAATTGACAATGGAAGAACTAGTGAAACAAAGGAGGTTGGTAACTGATAGATATCAATTGATCAGTTGTTGCAAAACTCATTTGCAATAAGGTGTTATTATTATATCAAGTTGTATTTCATTGCATTACATCGAGTTGGTGCTTGGTGCTCCTTGCATTGGTGCCCTAAATCAGAAGGGGTTGGTGCTCCTTAGGTTGGTGCCCTAAATCATTTTAACTTGTTGTTTCATTATGAAGCTGGATTGGAGCAGTATACTCCAGTAGCATTTCTCACCGAGGTTTTTTTTTCCCATATTGGGTTTTCCTCATATATCTGGTGTTGTGAGTTGCTCATTTGTGTGTCTACCTTTTTTATATCCTCTCATATCTTACCATTTTGATTTCTTAGCTCTTAGGTTGTTAACTAGTACTCATAGCTTGGTTGAAAAGGAAATTTTTTTTAGGAACCACTGATTCAACCCCCTCTTAGTGGTACATTGTGTTCACCAAAAATGTCCTCCCCTATTTCATCTCCTTCGTAAAACCATGCTCCCTCTAATTCAGTATCCCCTTTATTCACCTGATCCTCAATCACACTCACATCACTATTCCTAGGGACACCCTCTTGGTGTGTGGAGACAAAAGGAAAATGTATGTCACCTAACTTCGAAACATAAAATTTTGTTTGACCTGCATCTTTCTTGGCAATCACCATCAAACTTGGTATAGGAGAACCTTTTTGGTAGATATTAACATGATCCTTATTTGGACTATTCCCTCTATCTAACCTTGAAATAACAACTTATTTAACTTGTCCTTCCTCCATAACCATTTTAACCAACAAAATGGTTTTGGTCCTTTCAGAGCCCACAATCTTTTTGGGATTCCAGCGAGTATTATTCTGAATCCCTGGCTTGCAGTATTTTTCACAATGGTCTCTATGTCTATAGTTTAGGTAGAAAAAAATATTCTCCTTTACTTCTATATCTTGCAACCATGGTCACCCATTGACATAAAAGAATACTCTCCTGGGCACTTTTCTAACTGTTGTGATCTTCATTCTAGCAAACACATACAGGTCCCCACTGGATATATCTTTATCAACCTCCAACAACGTTCCTAATGAGTGACAAATTTTATCCAAGCATTCCTCATTCCAATATTTGATGGGAAGATTGTATATAATCTAATCCAAATCGGGGATTCGTAGGGAGAACATAAAAGTGGATTCAAATTCGATGCCCAAATTTGTATATATAAGGGACTGTCATCGATCATCCACACTCCTCCTTGGAACACTTTGTTTTTGTCCTCTTCCAAAGAAAATACAACAGTGAAATTTTTTTGGGTAAAAATTTGATTATGCACTCAACCTTCCACTTGCTATCTATCCAACACTTGAGGATGTCCCTGGTTCTCCTCTTACCAACAACCCTACAGATAATAGCTTGATTTTTCATTAACTCTCTATTGATTTCTACTTCATCTTAAAGATCAATAGAGAAGCACACATTTCCTCTAACAGTAACAAAATTAATGTCGTCCTCTTTTTCCTCATTCGCTCTCTACAAATCCTCTTTTGTGCTCTGCAAATTCCCCATTTTTTTATTACAACATGGAAAATCTACTTTGCTAATCATATTTTTTTCAATTCTTTTAATAAACCTTAGTGTTTTTTCTAACAATACTTTCAACCTTCTATTTGTTGGCAACATCAAGGAAGGAAAACTAAGAGGGGGGTTGAATCAGTTTTCACTGGATTAAACCAATTAAGCACAATCTCATATTTGATCAACTGCAACAAAAAGAAAGATAACAACAACACATATAACACCAATATTTTTGACGTGGAAAACCCAATTAAGGGGAAAACCATTATGGGAATCTACCCACAATGAGATGATACTCTATAGTAGTACGTGTAAATATTCCAATGGGGAATGCACATGCATTTAGGCACACTACCTAGAGATCACTACTCAAATTATAATGACCTAAAAGGTTCCAACCCTCAAGGAAGGTTCACTACCTTACAAAAAGATTCAAACTAAAATCCAAAAATAATGAACTACAAAAAAATCATCTCCTAATGCCTGATGACAGTTCTGTTTAAGCTCAAATGTTTTCCCTTCACCAATCTCTAATTGACGCACCACAGTGAAAGATGAATTCACTTGATCACACATGCATCACTCTCTAATAATGCAGACTCAACACCAATGATACCAAATCACATGAACATTACAACTATTTATATAAATAATCAACCTTTACTACAAGGTTGGCCAAACCCATAGCACCTAATTATAATTACATCACATGACACATAAATCAACCACTAGACCAATACAATGCCATAGACAACATATCATGGACCTAAATTAACTCCTCAAACATGCACTACCACCGAAACTCTCACCAAGATCAACCGCAACATGTTACATCACCAAAATACTACATAACACGAAGAATATCATCGGACCAAGAAGGTCATCAAGAATTCACACAATGATCAATGCGAACCACCAAGAAAAATAGGACATGATTAGGAAACACCAACAAGTAAGTTAGAACCATCCGCAATAACTCCACCAACACCACTTCTACAAATCTCCATCGATCAACATGCTAACATTCAATAACACTTAACAGTAGCAACTCAGATAAGAAAGATGGCTTTCGAAGCACCAAAACATGAACCATTTGAAATAAAGATACACATGAACATCCCAAATACTCTCTCAAATCTGCAACACAATATATAATCATACTAGAGCTCACCGAATCAAACACTGGAACACTGCAACACCAAAACAGAGGAATATGTTGACATCAATGACAACAACATATCCTAGCAGTAGAAATGTCCAACAATATCCCCCTTTTGCATTGATGAAAACATATAAATGTGAAAAACAATCAATGCAAAGGAATAAATTAACACCAACAAAATCCAACAAACTCCCCCTAAGATCATGCACACAAAGCTCCAAAGATACGATAGTTTTTCACATGCTTTTCTCCCCCTTTGAAAACAATGCCAAAGATATAAAATAATCAAGCTCCTCTCCCCCAAACAACATAATCACAACTTTGAACAACTTCACTAACTACTCTAGTTGAGTAGCAGCACCAACTCATCAACCCAAATAAAGAGATAAGACTATGAATTCCACTAGATTGAATGCATCTAAATGCACCTAGTTTTGATCAGGAGGGGTAAAGACCCATAACTTGTCTCTCAAATACACAAATGTGTCTACAAGCAAGAGCTTAGTGAAAATATCTACAATTTGATCTTTTGTAGATATGTACATCAATTTTACTTCCTCATAACTAACTTTCTCCCTCAAGAAATGATACTAAATTGATATATGTTTCATTTTAGAATGCAGTACCAGATTATTGGAAATATTAATAGCACTTGAATTTTCACAATAAATAATAGTAGGCTCATCATACACAAATCTAATGTATTTCAACATCCATTTCATCCAAACTATCTGAGTACAATTTATAGCAGCATCAATGTATTAAGCTTCAACAGTAGATAGAAATATAGCATCTTGTTTATTGCTAGCCCATGAAACCAACTTCTTCCCCAAAAAGAAAGCTCCACCAATAGTGCTCTTCTGGTCATCTACATCACCTGCTCAATCAACATCATTATAAGCACATAACATAAAATCATCATTCTTCGGATACCACAACCCATAGTCAACAATTCCCTTCAAGTATCTGCAAATTCTTTTAACAATAGTAACATGAGTCTCTTTAGGATCAGCTTGTAATATGGCACAAAGACACGCAACATGCACAACATCTGGTCTAGTCTGAGTCAAGTACAACAGTCCACCAGCCATATATCTATACAGGGTCTAATTCACTTTCTTAGATTCATTGTTCTTAGATAACTTGCATCTAGTCACCATAGGAATTCCAATAGGTTTAGAATAAGCTAGCCCAAATTTCTTCAATATTTCCTTCATATACTTAGATTGAGAAATGAAAATACCTTTACCAATCTGAGTAATTTGCAATCCTAAGAAGAATTTCATATCACTTATCATAGACATCTCAAATTCCTTTTGCAAATCATCATCAAACTTCATACTCAAATAATCATCTCCTCCAAAAGTAATGTCATCCACAAATACTTCAACAATCAAAATATTATCATTCTCAAACTTAAAGTATAAGTTACTATTAGCAGTACCTTTACAAAATCCCAACTTTAGCAAATACTTATCTAATCTTGCATACTAGGCTCTAGGGGCTTGCTTCAATCCATATAGTACTTTATTCAATCTACATACCATGTCTCCTTCATCTAATAAATAAAATCCTTCTAGTTGGTCAATGTAGACTTCCTCCTCTAGATCACCATTCAAAAAGGTTGACTTGACATCCATTTGATAAACCTTGAAATTCTTATAAGCAGTATATGCAAGCAGAAATCTAACAACTTCAATTCTAGCTACATGAGAAAAAGTTTCTTCATAATTAATGCCTTCCATCTGAGAGAATTTCTTACATACCAATCTCTCTTTGTTTATTACCACTTCGTCTACTTCATTCAATTTATTTTAGAACACCCATTTAGTGCCAATCATATTTTTGTCTTTAGGTCTCAGAACAACCTCCCAAGTGTTATTCTTTTCAATCTGATTCAACTCCTCCTCCATAGCTTTTATCCAATTCTCATCCTTACATTCTTGAGCAACATCTTTAGCTTCAATCTTATAAATCAGACATATCTCTTGAGCAACAAGTCTTCTCCTAGTCATGACACCCTTGTTCTTATCACCAATAATCTTATTCTTACAGTGATTCAATATCACATACCTCAGAGTCTTCAGATTATTTTGATTCTTAGGTTCTTGAAGTTCTTCACCGACAACAGCAATATCTAGATTAATTGTCTCTATTGAATTAATCTACTTCAGGTTCTCAGTCTGTGCAAGCTTAGAAACAATATCCTATTCATCAATCTCATATCCGCATGCTCTAATCCTCTTTCAAAAACATTCATCAAATTTTACATTTGCACTTTCCACTATCTTCTTCTACCTCTTATTGTAACATTGGTAGGCCTTTCTCTTAGTATAATATCCCAAGAAGATTCCTTCATGACATCTTGTATCAAAATTTCCTATATCCTCATCTCTTTTGATATAACATTTGCTTCCAAAAACTTTGAAATATCTAACTGTAGGAACATGACCAAACCATAGCTCATAAGGGTCTTCTGAAATCACCTTTTATATGCACCTAGTTGAATGTGTAAACAATAGTTCTAACAAATTATTTCCAAAAGGTTTGTGTGACATTTCCTTCAATAAACATCATTCTTATAGCATCCAAGATTTCTATGTTCTTCATTTCAACAACTCCATTCTGCTAAGGGGTTCTAGGAGCAAATAGTTGTCTTCTAATTCCATTCCTCTTACAGAATGTATTAAATTCATCGGACGTGAATTCTCCTCCTTTGTCAGATCTCAAGAAATTCATCTTCAACCGTATCCCAGTCCCCACCTTTTCTTTGAATATCTTGATTTTCTCTAATGCTTCTGATTTCTCCCTTAGAAAAGTCACCCACATCATTCTAGAGTAGTCATCAATCAACAACATGAAGTATCTATCACCCTTCTTGCTTCTCACTCTAGTAGGACCACACAAGTCAGTGTGCACAAGATCTAATAGTCCATTATATGTATACACCTTGCTTTTAAATGACATTCTTGTTTACTTTCCCAACTAAAATTCTTTACATACCAATCTTAGGAAAATCTCTAATAGCTCGAGTAGAACTTATCCTTACCATATAGTCAAAGTTAATATGACACATCCTCCTATGCCACAACCAACTTTTATCTATCTGAGAAATCAAACAACTTCTCTCACTGGAATTCAAGTGAATGATATTACCTTTAGTTTTAATCCCTATTACAATCTCTACACTAGAGGCATTCAAAATATTTCATTTATCATTCTTGAATTTCAAATCATATCCCTTGTCAACCATCTGTCCAACACTCAAAATATTATGCTTTAATCCTTCAACATATAAGACATCATCAGTGTTATTCTTATCATCAAAAGATATATAACGTCTACCACGAATCATGCAAGCTTTATGAAGTAGTCACCGATAAGGAAGGCCCTCAAGGAAATCAATCCAAACCGGTCAAAAAGACTAAACACAACAGAAACACACAGATATGATGGAGGCAATGCAGAACATGTAGTTTTATTGCATGAAATTTTATTACATCCAACTAGTAACAACCGGGTTACAACATACTAACACACAGGCTTGGTAGAATAGGTCACACCAGGACCTTGAATTGAAAGATCTATCTTCTAGGAACAATCTATCTATCTGATACTTCTTAATCTTCAAATTGATTGATTGATTCTAAAGTGTGATTACAAATATATATATCGACCCAAAGGATCCAGCCAGTCTAAAAAGGATCAAAACCCGAAGAACAAGACCTAACATGTAAAATGAACAAGGTCAACCTCCGCTAAGAGTTTCCTTCGAAAAATCCAAAGGATGAAACGTAGAAGGTTGGCCACATGCCAAGAAAAATTGAGATCAATGTCCAAGGCTCCACAAGCTTCGGAATAGGTTCTAGTAGATCACTAGAATAGGTCCCACGAAACCAGTAACAAAGGAACAACCGGTAACAAGAAAGTGTCATGGAAACCGGTAGTGATATCTTGCTGGAAAGTGATCCAAAAGAGATACAGTTTGAAGGCAAGAAAGTTGATCAAGTATTCAAGTATAATCCAACTCCAAAGGATCTGGTGAGCCAAAACCAGGACACACATAAAGGAAAACTAAAACTACAAACAAAACAAAAAGGAATTGTTTTTGGTTGATGCAAGATTGTTGTGAACCAGGGATGCTCCTACATCAAACATCTGGGGTTAATGAAAAAGTGAGCCTCTCACTTTACTGGGGTTAGAGAGAAACCAAGGTGGTCTACCTCTTCCTCAGATTTCCAAGATGAATCTTAAACTAGTCTTCTCTTCCACTTCACAAGATATTATTTCTACTAATTATTCCGGGTACTATGCCCAATCCTACTATCCAAAATCTCTTCAATTCGATCCGGTTCCTTCCAGGGCAATTGTTTCTCAAGGTCTGCAATACTATCCTCACTAAATTTTGGTTCATGGTGCTCATGAATATCTACAATGTTGAATATAGGTGAAATACTTAGACTATCTGGTAGCTCCACTTCATATGCATTTCCAAAACTAAACTTCCTCAAAATCTTACAGGGTCCAAACTTCTTCATCTGCAACTTATTATAAGTTCCAACTGAGAATCTCTCTTTTCTCAAGTATACCATCACTTCATCACCAACTTCAAATTCCTTATGTCTCCTCTTCTCATTTGCCTTCTCCTTATATTTACTATTCATGTCTTCCAAATGTTGTTTAACCTGAATGTGCAATGCTACCATGTGATCTACAAAATCTTCTTTTGAACTCTTCCGGTCTTCACTGCTAATGTCTCTCAATTTTGTTATTCCTCTAGGATGCACTCTAGTAACAATCTCAAAAGGTTTTTTTCTGGTACTTCTACTCACTGAATTGTTATAGGAAAACTCTGTTTGTGCAGGGATCAAATCCCAACTTCTAATTTTATCTCCCACTAAACATCTCAACAAGTTTCCCAAACTCCGGTTAACTACTTTTGTCTATCCATTAGTCTATGGATGAAAAGTAGAACTAAACTTCAAATTTGTTTTCATCTTCTTCCAAAGTGTTCTCCAAAAATAGCCAACAAACTTAGTATCTTTATCTGAAACTATGCTCTTAGGCAATCCATGCAATCTTACAACTTCCTTGAAAAATAGGTTTGCTACCTACAATGCATCTGACAAAGATACTACCACAAATATATAATCATTCCCTCTCAATGTCTTATGAAATTCAAGTACAAAATCCATGCTTATATCCTCCCAAGGTCTTACTAGTACTGTCAAAGGTTTATACAATCCCACATTTTGACTACTACCTTTTGTAACCTGATAAACTCTAAAACTTTGCACACATCTCTTAACATCCTTATGAATTTGGGGCCAAAAGTACTTCTCACTCACCAATGCAACTATTTTATCAATGCCAAAATGTCCATCTAAACCTCCACTATGTTTCTCTTTGATTAGGTTCTCTCTCATGGAACTTTTAGGTATGCATAACTGAATTCCCTTGAATAACATCCCATCCTAAATGAAATAATCCAACCATTTGATTCTATCAACCATAACCAGTTCTCTACATGCTTTCCAAGGTTCTGCAAAATCCAGGTCTTTATCATACAAGGTCTTCAAATCTTCAAAACCTAATATTGTCACCCTCATCTCTATAAGAAAATTCCTTCTCCTACTCAATGCATCATTGAATTTGTTAGATTTCCCACTTCTATGCTTCAACACAAAGGTGTAACTCTGTAAGAACTCTACCCATCTCATGTGTCTCTGATTCAACTTACTCTAAATGTTCAAATACTGCAAAGCTTGATGATCTGTATACAACACAAACTCCTTAGGCAACAAGTAATGTCTGCATTTATTCAAGGCTTGAACTATGACATAAAATTCTTGATCATACATTGAATATCTCTTCTGAGCATCATTCAATTTCTCACTGAAATATGCTACTTATCTCCCTTCTTGACCCAAAACTGCTCCTATTGTTGTTCCACTTGCATCACAATCCACTTGAAATACCTTATTGAAATTCGGTAAAGCCAACACAGGTTGCTCAGTCACTTTCTTCTTCAATAATTCAAAACTTTTGTTTTCTCTGGTGGTCCACTTGAATTCCTTCTGATCTCCCCTCATGGTCTCAGTCATAGGGTTACAAACTAAACTGAAATTTCTGATAAACTTCTAGTAAAAACTAGCCAATCCATGAAATGATCTTACCTCTCCAATGCTTTTTGGTGTAGGCCACTCAACAATGGCTTTCATTTTCTTAGGGTCCATCTTCAAACCATCCTCAGATATCACAAAGCCCAAATAGACTAACTCATCCTTCATGAAAGTGCACTGTTTGATATTGATCAACAACTTCTCTTCTCTCAACCTCTGTAAAACTTGTCTTAACTGCAAAAAATGCTCCTCTTTTGTTTTACTAAAAATCAGAATGTCATCCAAATACATAATAACAAACTTACCCAAGAATTTCTTCAATACCTCATTCATCAGCCTCATGAAATTACTCGGTGCATTAGTCAATCCAAAAGGCATTACCAACCATTCATATAGTCCTTCATTTGTCTTAAATGTTGTCTTCCACTCATCACCTTCTCTGATCCTAATTTGATGATATCCACTCTTCAAATCTTTCTTTGTAAAGTATTTTCTCCACTCAAACAATCCATTATGTCATCCATCCTAGGCAAAGGAAATTGCTATTTCACTGTGATCTTTTTTATTGCTCTTGAATCAGTACACATCCTCCATTCTCTATTTTTCTTAGGTGCTAATACTATTGGTATTGCACAAGAGCCCAAACTCTCCTTGATCAAACATTTCTTCAATAACTCCTGGACTTTTCTATTTAGTTCTTCATTCTTTGCCAGTGTCAACCGATGTGTAGCTTCGTTAGGAAAACTAGCTCTAGGAACCAAGTCCATGCAATGGCTAATACTTTTAATAGGTGGAAATCCATCACGTACATTATCTGAAATCATGTCCTCATATTCTGTCAGCAAATCTCTTATCTCTGTCGGGTGTTCTCCTTCCGGTTCTGGTCTCTTGGTCTTCTTAGGAATTAAGGCAAAGCACACATTCTCATGTCTCAATCCATCCATGAATTTCCTTCCATCTACTAAACAAATTTTGGCATTGTACAGACTTCATTCTTTAAAGGTTCCACCAAAGGTAACAAAGTTTGCTTCATCCCATTGGCCACAATAGTGTATGTATTCTTCCTCCCATCATGTATTTCCTATCTATCGAATTGCCAAGGTCTTCCCAACAAAAGATGAGAAATATCCATAGGCATAATATTAGACAAAACTTCATCATGATAATTCCCAATTTTCAACTTTACCAAACACTGTTCACTTACTAACAACTTATGTTCATCCCAAATCCATGCTATCTAATAAGGCTTAGGGTGTTTAAACCTTTCCAATTTCAACTTATTCACCATCTCTTCTGAAACAATATTATCTAAACTACCACTATCAATAACAACTTTACAACACTTATCAGATACCTTACATCTGGTCTTGAACGTGTTCTTCCTTTTCAAGGGTTCTTGATCTCCTCCGGTATAGCACAAATCTCTCCTCATCATGAATAGTTCTCCATCTTCTGGTTTATTGTCTGATCTGGTGGGGTTCTCTTCCACCATTGTTTCTCTTCATTTAGCCTATGTCTTCTTGCATTCAAATGCATGGTCTCCTTCTCCTCCACACTTAAAGCAAGTTCTTATAAATGTCCTCTTGTCTTGTCTTCCAAAGTTCTCATCTCATTAACCATCTGGTTCTCTCCTCCAGTAGAAATTTCTATCATCCTTCTAGAATGAATTACCTTCTTTACTCACTTCCTTGTCCTTGTTCTAATCTGTACTGGTTCCTTTTCCTCCTTGAAATCTTCCTTTGGTAAACCTTCCACCTCTACCTCTTTGTCTCTGCTCATGTCTTTTGTTCAATTTCTCTTCAGCCTTTATCACATACTAGTAAGCCTCTTCAACACTCTCCAATTTGATCATACTAAGTTCATCTTGTATAGACATCCGTAATCCATTCAAATATCTTGCAATCTTTTCAACATCATCATCAACATGTCCAAATCTATTGTTTAGCTTGTAAAATGCTTCGATGTACTCCTTCACACTAGATTCTTTCTGTCTTAGATTCTGCAACTTATGGAACAAATCCACTTGATAATTTGTCGAGACAATCTTTGATTTTAACTTAGCAATCATTTTATCCCATGTCTTAATCATTTATTTACCTCTTTGTCTATCAACTTGCAAATGCTCCCACAAAAGATATGCATGACCTTTCAACTGGGTACAAGCATATTTCACCTTTCCTCTCTTCTGTAGTGTTTTCAAAATCAAAATACTTCTCCATCTTTGAGATCCAATCCATCAATTCATCTGAATCTAACTTCCCATCATATTCTAGTGGGGTAAAATGAGGTTTAGTGTTCACCCTACTCAAAACCCTTAAAAACCTTTCCTCCTCTGGATCAACTATCAGTAGGTTCACTTGTTCTGTTGGGGCTTCTTCTCCTTCATCTTCACTCATATCCTCAATATGTCAGCCTCTTCTCTGGGCTATCTCCACGGCTTCTAACAAGGCTTCTATTCCTCGCAACATCTCTATTACAGCAGGGTCTATATTCCCACACGCTCCACCATTCCTAGTTCCTATTCAAAAGATCTATCTTCTAGGCACACTCTATCTATCTAATACTTCCTTATCTTCAAATTGACTAATTGATTCTAAATCATGATTACGAATATATATATCGATCCAAAGGATCCAGTTGGCCTAAAAAGGATCAAAACCCGAAGAACAAGACCTAACGTACAAAATGAACAAGGTCAGCCTTCGCCAAGAGATTCCTCTAGAAAATTCAAAGGATGAAACGTAAAAGGTCGGCCACATGCCAAGAAACATCGAGATCAACATCCAAGGCTTTGCAAGCTTCATTTATGTTCTCATCTTCTCCCATCTTTAATGTCTCATATTATCCCTTCAAACTATGCAATTTAGCAACTTTAACTTGTGCATCTCCTTCATATGAGACCTCCATGTTTTTCCATATCTCATGTGCAATCTGAAGTCCCATCACATTAGTCATCTCTGAATCGGTCAAAGCACTCAACAACACTTCCTTATCCCTTATGTTATGTTCAACTTCCTTGATCTCGTCAACACTAACCGGTCCATTTGGAGGAACATTGTAAACATTCTTTGTAATCTTCCAATAATCTTCTCCAAGACACTTCAAATGAACTTCCATTTGATCCTTCCAAATAGTATAATTATTTCCATCAAATCTAGAACTCTCCTTCTTAAACACATAAGCTACCATCACAGATCTCCTCAAGTAGTTAAGATTCTTCTAGAGGATCTAGCTCTGATACCACTTGTTGGCAACAATAAGGAAGGAAAACTAATAGGGGGAGTGAATTAGTTTTCACTGGATTAAACCAATTAAGCACAATATTAGATCTAATCAACTGCAATAAAAAGAAAGATAACAACAATAATAACAACACATATAACACCAATATTTTTGACGTGGAAAATCCAATTAAGGAAAAAACTATAGTGGGAACCTACCCACAATGAGATGATACTTTGCAGTAGTATGTGTAAATATTACAATGGGGAATGCACATGCATTCAAGTACACTATCTAGAGCTCACTACTTAAATTACAATGACCTAGAAGGCTCCAACCCTCAGGGAAGGTTCACTACCTTACAAAAGGATTTGGACTACAATCTGGAAAGAATGAATTGCAAAAATAGAATTTGCTAATACTTGATGACAGTTCTGGTTAAGCTCAAATGTCTGTCCTTCACCAATCTCTACTCAACACACCACATTGAAAGATGAATTCACTTGATCACACATACATCACTCTTTGATGATGTAGACTCAACACCAACGAAACAAAATTAAATGAACATTACACCCATTTATACAAATCATCAACCTTGACTACAAGGTCAACCAAACCCATAGCACCTAATTACAAAATTACATCACACAATACATAAATCAACCACCAGACCAATACAATGCCATAGACAACATATCTGTTGGGAAAAATGGTGTCTCAATCTTGCATTTATGCGAGGTTACTATTTATAGTAAGTTTTTATTTGAGCACGAAATGGTGCGAAACTCTCCCTGAAGCTTCTGGTTGGCTAGATAAGCATTCCGGTAAAGTTGCGTCGCAAGGTCACAGCTAGTTTTGAAGATATTAAAGTTTTCGTCTTGGAGGGGTGCAATAAAATGTTTAAACTTAATTTTGGGGACTTTAGAGGCTCCGAAACGCCTTGAAAAGTTTCCGTAACCGGCGAAGCCAGTTACTAGGTGATAGAGCACTTCGCGAGCTTTCCGGCGCTTCAAACAGTTCGTCAATCGGACACCCGGTTCTCAAGTTATGGCCTCCAGAAGTTTGTACTCCTGAAATAGGAAAAATAATTTGTATCGAATACATAAATGAGCTGTAAAAAGGGAGCGACACATGTTGATGTGTGCTTTAACATGTCATAGGGCATCTAGAAGGGAGATAAGGTCGGCTACACCTTATTGGGTGGTTTTAGCCCATGGTTTTGTAATACCGTTTGACGGTTTCTTGTATTGTATCTCCTATTTATGAGGTGTGAGAGATAGAGGTTGTGTGTAAGAGTCTTATGGCTATTGAGTTGCCTCTGAATCTCTGATTAGTGGTACTCCTGCGAAGAGCTTGCTCTGCAAGTATGTTGTAATCTGTTTTGATTGCTGAATAAAATATTGAGCTGCTTTTGGAGGGTGGGGTTTTTCTCCCGAAAGGGTTTTCCCCACGTAAATCACTATGTTGTGGTATGAATGCTATTATATCTATTTCTATTTTCTGTAACTGTTGTAACAATCTGAAAAAGTTTTGCATTACCCTCCTCTCAAGGTTAGTGTAGGAAGTTGTTTCCGCTACTTAACTTCCTTACAAGTGGTATCAGAGCCTGATCACCTTTGGTTTCAATTGTGGGCAGTTGGGTTTTTTTTTGAACTAATCCAGATTTGAGTGGGAGCTTGTGCAGAAGACACTTTGTGATCCTGTTGCAGGAATATTCAGATGGCAAGTTCGTCAGGGAGAATAGAGGTGGAGAAATTTAATGGAAGTAATTTTGAGATGTGGAAGCTGAAGATGGAAGATCTGCTAATAGATCGAGATCTTTGGGATGCTATTGATGCGAATGTCCAAAGGCCCTCAGATCCTACTGCGGCAGCTCAGTATGATGTTATGGACCAAAAAGCCAAGGGTCTAATCAGACTGTGCCTGGCAGACTCTGTTCTAATCAATGTCCATGAAGAAAACTCTACAAAGAAGCTATGGACTAAGCTTGGTGAGATGTATCAAGTGAAATCTTTATTAAATCAAATTTTCTTAAGAAAGAAATTGTATTCCTTGAAGATGGAAGAGGGTGGACGAATTGCAGACCACCTAGAAGCATTCAATATGATTGTGGCTCAATTAGTATCCGTCGGTGTTAAGATGGACAAGGAGGAAAAATGTCAGATTTTGCTTTGCTCTTTGCCTGATTCATGGGATTCTCTTGTTATGGCTATCGGCAGTACTTCTGTTGTTTTGAAATCTGAAGATGTGGTGGGTGCCCTACTCGGTGAAGAGATGCGAAGGAAGGTATCCATCAGTTCAAAGGAAGCCCTAACTGTTCATGGAAGACCTAAGGAGAAAGGCAAGAAGAATGAGAAGCATGGCAAGTCCAAATCCAAAGGGAGATCGAAATCTCCTGGAAAGTCCAAAGTCATTTGTTGGAATTGCGGTAAACCGGGTCACATCTGTAAGGATTGCAAAGAAGAAAAGAAGAAGAAAAAGAAAAAGTTCGATTTTGATTCTGAGTCCGACAAGGAAGATGGCGATGCCTTTATTGCGGCTTTGGCGACTCATGCAGGTAATGATGCCTGGCTAATTGACTCAGGTGCATCTTTTCATATGACTTCCAATAGAGATTGGTTTTCTGAATATGAAGGATTTAATGGAGGTAAGGTGTACTTGGGTGATGATTCACATATAGACATTGTTGGTCGAGGTAAAGTTAGAATCAGGTTTTCTGATGGTAGAATAAAAAGGATTAATGGTGTGTTGCATATCCCTAGATTAAAATGAAACCTGTTATCTGTGAGTAAACTGATAGATGCAGGTGTGTAGGTAGTCTTCTCTGAAGCAGGATGTAAGATGATTAAGGGTGCTATGGTAGTGGCTAGAGGTGTCAGGTTTGGCACTTTGTATAAGCTTGAAGCATACACTATTGAGTGTAATAGCACTTCTGTAAAAAGTAAATCTGCGGATACTTCACTGGAAGATTTGAAGGTTTCACCTTCAGCAGATGGAAATGGTTTTTGGGTACCTAAGGGTGCTCTTTCGTCTGAAGCAAAGTTACCTGCAGAGAAGACTATGTTATGGCACCAGAGACTTGGCCACATTGGAGAAAAGGGTCTAAGGACCTTGAAAAATAAAAACCTTGTTGAAGGTTTGAATGACTGTAACCTTGACTTTGATTTCTGTGAGCATTGCATTTATGGAAAACAAAACCACGTTCAACTTTACTCGAGTTCTTATAAAACTTGTGGTGTTTTGGATCTTATCCATTCTGATGTGTTTGGTCCAGTAGATGTCTCTTCGATTGGAAAATCCACATATTATGTTTCATTTATTAATGATTTTAGTAGAAGGACATGGGTATATTTTCTAAAGAGTAAATCGGAAGTTTTTAGTCATTTTAAAGAATTTAAAGCAATGGTTGAGTTGCAGACTGGAAAGAAAATAAAATGTTTGAGAACTGATAATGGCGGTGAGTTTTGCTCTAATGATTCTGATAGATTTTGTAAAGACTGTGGAATTAACAGGCAGAAGACAACTCCGTATTCTCCACAGCAGAATGGAGTTACAGAAAGAATGAACAGGACACTGATGGAGAAGGCTAGGAGTATGTTGAGTGGTGCTGGTCTTGAACAAAAGTTTTGGGCTGAAGCTGTTGCCACTGCTTGCTACCTGATTAACAAGTCTCCTACATCAGCTCTTGTTGATAAAACGCCTATGGAAGCATGGTCAGATCACAAGCCTTCATTGAGACATCTTAGAGTTTTTGGTTGCAAGGCATATGCACATGTGCCAAAGGAGAAGCGAACAAAGTTGGAGAACAAGGCTGTGAAATGTATCTTCATCGGATATAGTTATGGTGTGAAAGGATACAAGCTTTGGGACCCTGTTGCGCAAAAGGTAATTCATAGTAGAAGTGTTATTTTTAGAGAAATTAAGTCTCCTTCTGTTACATTGCAGCCAGAACAGACTAAAAAAGAAGATGTGATTCAACTTCCTTCTACACCTGAAAGAGTTGAATTGAGACCCCTAGATAGGCAAGAATTTGAGGAGAGCTCGTCTAGCTCTGAATCTTTAGAAGAGGAGGAAGAACCTCCAACTCAGCTTGTTCGAAGGTCTACAAGACATAGAAAACTACCTAAAAGGTATTCACCTGATGATTGGAGATGTATTTTTGCTCTGAATACTAGTGTGGATGAACCGAAATCTGTAGAAGAGGCATTGGGTATGAATGATGCAGAATCCTGGAAGATTGCTATGGAGGAAGAAATGGCAACTTTGAAAAAGAATGATACATGGGATCTTGTACCATTGCCTGAAGGACGAAAACCTGTTGGTTGTAAATGGGTGCTCAAGAAAAAGATTGGTTCAGATGGAAGCATTGAGAAGTATAAAGCAAGGTTGGTTGCAAAAGGCTACTCTCAGGTTGAGGGTGTTGATTACGGTGAGATATTTTCTCCTGTTGCAAAAATGACGTCCATTAGATTTTTGCTTTCTATTGCTACTGTTTATGATTTAGAGGTTGAGCAAATGGATGTGAAAACTGCTTTCCTTCATGGTGATTTGGAGGAAGATATTTATATGACACAGCCGGAGCACTATGTGGTGAAAGGCAAAAGTAATTTGGTCTGTAAATTGAAGAAATCTTTGTATGGCCTCAAACAAAGTCCTAGGATGTGGTACCAGAAATTTGATACATATGTGTTGAGTTTGGGATTTGAATGTTCTAAATCAGATCACTGTGTTTATTATAAATCTGATGGTGATCATTTCTTATTCATTGCATTGTCTGTTGATGATATGTTATTCATTGGTAAAGGGAAAGGTATGATTTCAGAACTGAAGTCTCAGCTCGCTGCTAAATTTGAAATGAAAGATCTTGGTGCAGCAAAGCACATTCTTGGGATGGAAATTAGAAGAGATAGGGCGAACAGAAAGCTATGGCTAGGCCAGAGTAAGTATGTGAATTCAGTGTTACAGAGGTTCAACATTCAGAATTGTAGACCATTGAGTGTTCCTTTTACAGTTGGAACGAAACTATCTGTTTCAGATTGTCCTACATCCCCATTGGAGATGGAAGACATGAGCAGAGTGCCTTACCAGAGTGCAGTTGGAAGCTTGATGTATGCTATGGTCTGTACTAGACCAGATATTGCCCAAGCAGTGGGAGTACTTTCTAGATATATGTCTAATCCTGGTAGAGTTCATTGGGATGCAGTCAAAAGAGTCTTCAGATATTTGAAGGGTACTTCAGAGTATTCTTTGTGTTATCATGGTAATTCAGTTGGAGACATGACTTCCCTTGATATCCATGGTTATGTGGATTCAGATTGGGCAGGTGATATTGATAGCAGAAGATCCACCAGTGCTTATGTGTTTACTTTGTTTGGTGGTGCAATTAGTTGGATGAGTAAGCGATAGGCTGTGGTTGCTTTATCCACTACTGAAGCAGAGTATATGGTAGCTACTCATGCTTGTAAAGAGGCCATTTGGCTTAAGAGACTGTGTTTGGATATTGGAATAAAACAAGGTACAATGACAGTTTACTGTGACAGTCAGAGTGCAATTAGCCTAGCTAAGAACCCGACATTTCATGCCTGGACCAAACATATTGATGTTCAGTATCATTTTGTTAGAGATATGGTCGAAGATGGTAGGGTGAAGCTGGTTAAGGTGGACACTTTGATGAATGTTGCAGATGCTTTAACTAAGGCTGTGAGCACAGAGAAGTTCAGATGGTGTTCAGAGTCTATGGGCCTTATGGCCCCTAGCAATTGATTCATTGTGTTGACATTCCCTTCCACTCATGCAAGGTGTTCGACAAGTGGGAGATTTGTTGGGAAAAATGGTGTCTCAATCTTGCATTTATGCGAGGTTACTATTTATAGTAAGTTTTTATTTGAGCACGAAATGGTGCGAAACTCTCCCTGAAGCTTCTGGTTGGCTAGATAAGCATTCCGGTAAAGTTGCGTCGCAAGGTCACAGCTAGTTTTGAAGATATTAAAGTTTTCGTCTTGGAGGGGTGCAATAAAATGTTTAAACTTAATTTTGGGGACTTTAGAGGCTCCGAAACGCCCTGAAAAGTTGCCATAACCGGTGAAGCCGATTACGAGGTGATAGAGCACTTCGCGAGCTTTCCGGCGCTTCAAACGGTTCGTCAATCGGACACCCGGTTCTCAAGTTATGGCCTCCAGAAGTTTGTACTCCTGAAATAGGAAAAATAATTTGTATCGAATACATAAATGAGCTGTAAAAAGGGAGCGACACGTGTTGATGTGTGCTTTAACATGTCATAGGGCATCTAGAAGGGAGATAAGGTCGGCTACACCTTATTGGGTGGTTTTAGCCCATGGTTTTGTAATACCGTTTGACGGTTTCTTGTATTGTATCTCCTATTTATGAGGTGTGAGAGATAGAGGTTGTGTGTAAGAGTCTTATGGCTATTGAGTTGCATCTAAATCTCTGATTAGTGGTACTCCTATGAAGAGCTTGCTCTGCAAGTATGTTGTAATCTATTTTGATTGCTGAATAAAATATTGAGCTGCTTTTGGAGGGTGGGGTTTTTCTCCCGAAAGGGTTTTCCCCACGTAAATCACTATGTTGTGGTATGAATGCTATTATATCTATTTCTATTTTCTGTAACTGTTGTAACAATTTGAAAAAGTTTCACATTACCCTCCTCTCAAGGTTAGTGTAGGAAGTTGTTTCCGCTACTTAACTTCCTTACAATATCATGGACCTAAATCAACTCCTCAAACATGCACCACCACCAAAAATCTCACCAAGATCAATCGCAACATGTTACATCACCAAAATACCACATAACATGAAGAATATCAGAGGACCAAGAAGATCATCAAGAACTTGCATGATAATCAATGCAAACCACCAGGACAAATAGGACATGATTAGGAAACACCAACAAGCACATTAGAACCATTTGTAATCCCTGCACCAACACCACTTATACAATTCTCCATTGATCAACATGCTAACATTCAAGAACACTTAAGAGCAACAACTCGGATAAGAAAGATAGCTTCCTGAACACAAAAACACAAACTATTTGAAATAAATATACACATGAACATCCCAAATACTCTCTGAAATCTGCAACACAAGATATCATCATACCAAAGCTCACCAGATCAAACACTAAAATATTGCAACACCAAAACACAGGAATATGTTGACATCAATGACAACAACATATCCTAGCAGCAACAATGTCCAACACTATTTTGTTGTCAATGACCTACGTTAGTAAAAAAATATAAAATATAAAAAATTATTTCTTATCAAGAATTATATTTTCTAGAAAAAGTGCACATATAGATCTAAAAAGGGTTATTTTTTATATTTAAAAAAATATTTGTATGAGTAGGAGTTGTGAGAACATCAAGTTTTTAAAATAATTTTTTTTTTTAGTAAATTGACCTCAAAGTGATGCTAAATATTTTTTTAGTGGACACTTTCAGATAAAACAATTGTGGCCCAGACCTAATTTAGCTAGAATGAATCCAGCTAGACCATATGTTAAACCAAGATTGACTTTCAAGTTGAAATACTTAAATTCATTTATGTTGATAAGTTGGCTTGAAGTGTGATATTAATTTGAAATTTCACCCATTTACATAATGCTCTTCTCTAAAATTAGTTTATGATGCATCTTGACTTACATTGTTTCCTTTCATTCCATATTAGAGCTTGATTAACTCAATTCTGTAGAGGGTTTTTAATACTAATATTTATTTGAGAGGGAGCTTGCATAGAAGGATTTGATCTTATTATAAGAAGATATGGCAAGCACATCTAGAATAGAAGTGGTCAAGTTCTCAAGCATAAAATTTGAGCTTAGGAAGCTCAAGATGGAGGACATGGAATATAATATCTAGATCCAAACCTATTGCTATATTAGAAGAAGGCTAGAGCAAAAAGGATAGAGAAGCTAAGGGTCTCATAAGCCTATATTTGGTTGATTTAGTATTGTTTAATGTACCTAAAGAGACTGTATCAAGCTAAATATTTGGTTAACAACCTTTTTTAAGAAATAAATTGTATACCTTTAGGATGGAGCATGGTGGCTTTGTGTCTAAACACAAATGCATTTAACATTGTTGCTACTCCATTGCATTCCATTGGATTAAAAAGGGTGGAGAAATATTATCACATGACTTTGTTGCATTCTTTGATAGATTCATGAAACCACCTTGCTATGGTTATCTAGAGCACTACCAATAAGTTAAAAAATGGATGAGGTGGTAACATTATTGCTTTTCAAAGAGATGTGAAAAAAGAATCATGAATCTGTTAAGGTGCCCCTACATGTTTTTGGTAGAATATAATTAAAAAGTATGAGATCAACAAGAAAGAAATGTATAGGCCTAAATTCTATGGGAAATCTAAATATCCTAATAAATCCAAGGCAAAATATTGGAGATGTAACAACATTAGCCATTTTAGAAGGTAACTAAAATTTTTAACAAGAGAGATTCTAATGATGGGTCTAGGAAAATCTCCCAAGATGATGGTGATGTATATCCTTGGCTACACATGCATGCAAAAGGTGTGTGGTTGATTAAATTCAATAAATATTTTCACATGACTTCACCTTAGGGTTGATTTATAAAATATAAAGAATGCAATGGTTGGAAGGTGTACCTTATAGATGACTATTAACTAATTATTGTTGGTTTAAGATTATTAAGTTAATTCCTTGATAAATGAGTGAAGGGGATCAATGGCACACTACATATCCCTTTTTTGGAACAAAAATTGTTTTAAGTAATTTGATTTATTATAGTGTTTAGGTTATTTTTATGAGTGGAGAGTGCATGATGGAAAGAGTACCTAAGGTTCTTTCTATGAGTATTCAAATATGCACTCTGTTTTAGTTAGATGCATACACATTTTAGTGTAATATCATTATTTTATTCTTGTATTGTTTAGAGATCTATAAAATAATCACCGTCACCATTGGAATAATAGAAAAACTAAATGTTGAATCTATTGGTTCTTCCAACTGTTTTCCCAATAATTCCTATGAATTAGCCATGTTCAATGCTTAGATTCTTGGATCACTAGATAATTAAAAGGATTCAATCAAAGATTGATGTCTTTTACACTTTAGGATTTGCAAAAACCAAGATGGGTTCCCCTTTACAATATGCTATTACCTTTACAAATTATTCTCTTACACTTCTAACCGATAAATTGGACAACGATTCTCCTTCATTCAAAATCATCTTTGCAATTTTCTTCACATGACCCTCAATTTCTATAAAGGCACCTTTATATGAGGAGTCAACTTTCATTCTTAACTTTTATTCCTTTTGGATCCTCTTCCAGAGATCCAATTTTCTATTCACATGATCTATATCTAGGCAATTCCTTATTAAATCTTCTCACATGGAGAATTCATTCCCATAACCACTAATATTTTGTGATAATTTAAAATTAGTATAAATATATTAGGATCAAATATCCTCCC
This sequence comes from Cryptomeria japonica, assembly GCF_030272615.1. NCBI lineage: Eukaryota > Viridiplantae > Streptophyta > Pinopsida > Cupressales > Cupressaceae > Cryptomeria > Cryptomeria japonica. The sequence continues at coordinate 138,136,176 of NC_081412.1, read as the reverse complement.
TACTCCAAATAAAAACTTTAAATAATCAATTTTTTTATTAATAAGCTCATAACCTTCCTTGGCAATAACTCTGAAATTGCTAAAAACATAAAGTAGCAAGCTTGCATGAAGGATGCCTTCCCCTTGTTCCTGAAATGAATATTATCATAATCATTTAGCTACCTCACAATCTCAAGAAAAGAAACTCTATCAAGAATTATATGTGGCAATATGTGTGGGGCACCCTCAAATCCATAAACTCTTATTATTGTGCAGCTTTCATATAAGTACTAATCTCCCCAGTTGTGACAAATCTTAACTTTTTTTATCGTAGTCCTTGGGTCTCAAGAAATTCATGATTGTATCTAATAACCTCCAATTTGAGGAATAACCTAGGCCCTTGTAGATTTCCTTGATGAAGAATTCTTTAAAATACATGTAATGTGCCTAAGGGCTCCCACTATCTAGAATATATGTCCACTCCTAGACTGTGCACAAATTACCTTACTTGTCCAATGCTATCAATATGCAAGGATGTATTCAAATACCGAGTTCCCATCCTTTGTAGAAAAACATGTGACATAATAAAGAATACAATTTAAAAAAGATAATATAACTATCTTTCTTCACATCAACTAGGGGTTTATTTATCTTCTCTTTTAGATATGTTGCATAATCAAATGGCCTATTATTCTCATAGCTTTGTACATCTATAGTGAGCACCATTAATTTAATTGGTATGAACATTAGTGCATCGTATCCAAGTACCTGATAGACTACAAAGTGCATTTTTAAAAAATAATCCTCAATTAAATCATGATAGAAAGGTGGCTTGTCCACATCTAAAAACTTTTGAAGCTTATCATCCTTCTTAGGCCTGTGTGTTAGGAGCCATTTCCATTTATAGTCAAATTCAAACCTATGGTATTCTCCATGAAAATATCCTAAATCAACAATAATTTAATAAATAGGATCAAGTTTGAAAACCTAGAAACTGTATTTGTTAGACTTGTGTGAATATTGTCATTGTTGTCATTGATGTCAAATCTGGTTATCCAGTTTGGACCAGATGGTGTATGTTGTTGGATTTGTAGTTTTGGTATTGCTGGAAGATAGGTATGTATAAGATATGATTTAGTAAGGCATAAATGATCTACTGGAGTAATTTTCAGAAGATCTAGTCCATCTCCAAAATCCTAAGGTGTGCTTATTTTGGTTTATATATAGTCCCAATATTAGTTGTGTGTTTCTACATCAGTTATGGTAGTTATTTAAATTCTATCTATCACATTTTGTGTTCTAGAATTTGTGGTATGTGTGGTATCTACATTTTGGAGTTTATATTTGTTGTGCTTGGAGTTTTGTGCTTATGGGTCTGTATCTATGGGTCTGGTTGGCCCCTATTCTATTATGATAATTAAGGTATTGTGTAGAGGAAGTATGTAGAGATCTTGTAGAGGCCGACTTGGTTATCATTCTTTTTGGTTAAGGCTTTATCGGATAATGCATTGATCTAAGTAGCATATTACTTATGATTGGTTGACATATTATCTCAATGTATAAGCTTTATGGTATGTGTGTGTGTGTGTGTGTGTGTTTAGTAGGGACATGGATGATGGATGGATGTGTATGAGTGTATCAGAAGTGGTAGACAAAGGTGCAACATGTGAAGTGTGATTTGTGGATAGAAAAGTAGTTGGAGTAAAGTTAGAGTGTCAACAATGTTGTAGTAATCCTTTACTAGATCTGTTGCAAGTGATTGGTTCAACAGAGCAGTGTAGTAATCCTTCATCGGATTTGTTGTAGGTGTTTGTGGATAGTGATACAAAGATATTTTACTAGATCTACCATAACTTTTGTGAATTATGATATAAGATTAATCTGGAGCTCATTTCATGCATTTGGAGATGAAACTTCCCTTAATTCATTTATATCTATTACAGTGAGCCGCTTTTCTAATTTGGTAGCAAGCCATCTGACAATGAGCCACCCATTTTGTAAACACCATATAACTAGTTATATTATCTTCAGAGTTAACACTCTCTGTGTTTTTTGCTATCAGGGTTTTCCACATATAAAATATGGTGTTCCATTTGTGGCTATGTTTTCTTGTTTATTCATCATTTTCTATTTCATGTTGATGATATTAATTGATAATAGTGATATATCAACAAAGGTTAAGAAGTTTTGAAAGTTTTTTGAATCTGTGGGAATACCGATTCACCCTTCCTCTCAATATTCTGGTCCATTCAACCCATCCAATAGTGTTCCCTAGTCAATGTTACCATTGGCTCACCATTGTATGTACAAATTATCTTCTTATTAGACATAGTTTCTTGCCAGAGTCCAAATCAATTCCACATTTACAAAGACATTTCTCACCACAAGCATGGTTGACCCTAATCTTTAAGGGCTTCACATAGCTATTTGTTTATAATGGTTCACTTTCTATAGTAACATCTAAATAGGGCATAACCATCAATATGTTATATGTCATCCTTATAGTTTCATTGAATGTACTCAAGTTTGCAATTCTAAACATTGGCTTCATGTTGGTGCTTAGGCCTTTGGAAGGAACCACGCAATTGATCAATTAGATCATCACAAAAATCCCTCTCCTTTATCTGTGTCTTTTATTTTGGTTTTACCTTGGTAGAGCCTTTGGAAGAACTAGCCATTCTAATACTAGGGTTTTCAAATTTCAAGAATTGCTCCTAATTGTGGTTTGCAAAAAATCTCTAGAATTGTTTTTACTCAATTTTGCACCTCTTAACAATTCTCAATAAAACTAGGATTTAATTTCAAACCACGATAGTTGTTCCCAATTTATACCATAGAAGAGAGCAAGACATCCTTAATTATAGGAGAAAAAGTCACATACAACTTATTGGTTTTTAGGCACCAATCTATTTACAAGCTTTGCTAGAAATTTTCAACTACTTTGCAAAAAAAAACCCTCAATTTTTTCCTTATGTGAATACCTTAAGCTTTAAAATTTCTTTGTACTTGAAATTGTTTGAAATGAGCCAATAAAATCTGGTTATATCTCTCTCAATTGGAATCATAATTCTAATTCATGTGAACAATTAAACTATCAATCAGTCATTCTCACATTTGAATCCTAACTGTTGATCTAAAAGATCCATGTCATTGGTGAAGCTTGAATCTCCTTGATCAATGAAGTTATATATTTTGACTTTTCAAAATCATACCACATAGCCTTATCAGGCGATTACTAAAACCTATTGAATGTCCCCACAAATCTTAGAGCTTCAATGATCTCTTTGACATGGCACAAGAGTCTACCACATCACTCATCTCTAGATCACTAGGACCTTTGAATCATCCTAATGATAGAATTTTTGGAGAGAAACACTTTGTCATGATCGACATCCATGTCACATGTTTATCTCCATAGCCAAATTGTTAAATCCTTGAAGGGGTTTGACCACAAACACAAGCTCTAGCAAAGAAAAAACCATGCAAGCCTTCAAACATTATTGTTGGGTCTCTAGATCCCAAAACAGACTCTAGCAACCACTCTAGATCTATTGCTATATCTAGAGGGAACAAGACCATCATCCACATCATCTACCTTTGTTATTTTATCACTAGGTTGTTGGAGATTGGTAAGGGCTTCCCTAAAGGAAGGAGCTATAGTGATAAGCCATGTCAAAAGACTTTTCATTCATATTGTTGGATCATGGGATCGAAAGAAAGGTTCCTATGTGTGTGGGGGAAAAAAGTGACACTAAGCAAACATGCCCTAATCTCACTTTCAATCACACACTTGTGGAATACAAAAGAGCCTAGAGGTATCACACAATTGGCTACTTCTTTTTGTGGAAGAGAGAGCCATGGGCTACCTATTAGGATTTCTATTCCTTTGTTGTAATTGAAAGATAAAATGATGCCAGTTCAATCCCTAACCCCAAAGTGCAAGTATGAACTAATAACAAGATTGCAGAATTGAACTTAAACAATGGAAAGCTGTAAACACAAGGACAAGACAAGAATGTAAATGCATACCTGGTGTTAAAATCTGAGTGAAAATGTTCAGGACAGGGGCATGGGCACCACTGTCCTGATTCTGCCCCTGAAAATGCTCCTGAAACTGCTGTTTTGCAACCTGAAAAGCTGTCAAAAATGCTGAAACTTGTTGTCTGACAGAGGGACCAGGGTGCCCAGTGCCCCTGTCCTAGGGACCAGGGTGCCATGCGCCCCTATCCTGGTAGGACCAAGGCACCCCACGCCCCTGTCCTGGTAGGACCAGGGAACCCCACGCCCCTGTCCTGGTAGGACCAAGGCACCCCACGCCCCTATCCTAGTCTTTTGCTCTGCAATTTGGTGTGAAGTTCAGTCTCTGTCTGCTTCCGTCAGATCTGCAACTTGCGGCGTCGTTCGAATCCCGAAACCTGCACTTATATCTGAAAAGGTATGGTGGGCGGCTATATAGGGTTTTGCCTTAGTCAAACCCCCGCTTTGGTGATTTCCACCTCCATGAATAGCCAAGTTGTATTGTAAAAGTAGTGTGTGTGCAGACCTTGTGTGTGTGCAAGATCCTAAAATGCAAGTAAACTAGAGCAACCTAGAAAGTAAACCCTAATTGCTTGTACATGATAATGTAAGTGCTCCAAATCAAGATGCAAAGTGATCTAAAGCATGAATACCAATGATATAATGAGGCTTATGCAAAGACATGAAAACAACATGAAATCATACCCAACCCCAAGGGAGGGGTACAAGCCAATCTTCAATCGGTGATCCCCTATTGCTCTTCAATGCCTTCAAAGCCCTAAATGGATGAATGAAATTAATGAATGCTTGATGGATGGATGTTGAATGTTGTTGAAGTCTTCAAAGATTTGCTCTTTCGCTGCCTAGAAGGCCCTTGAAACCAAAAATCTGGATCCTTTCAAATGAAGAAAGAGAGCTCTTATATATGAAACCCTAGGTCTTAATTTCAACTTTTGGCCGACCTAGAGATTGAATCTCCCACCAATTTCTTGGGGTTAAGCTTTATTTTATGATTGGATCGCGCTCCTAAAATTTCAGGAAAATGTCCGGGACCGTGTGCACTACGGGCACCATGGTCCCCACAACTTTTTGCCAAAATTTCAGGGCTATCAGATATGATGATTTTAGAGAGAATCCCGAAGTTACAGGTGATTTCGAGATGTTTTGACCCCCGAAATCAAGCCCCCAAGTTCAAAATAGGACCTAATTAGGGTTTTTGATTAAATGATATATTGGAAGAATAAAATGAAGGGGGCACACTTTAATGAAAGGGCCCAACTTCATGATGTAGATGATGATGAAATAGAACCTTAGACTTAATTAAATTAATTAATTAAGTGCTAAAGGGGAAATGCAATGCAAAATGCAAAATGCGCCAAGGTGGGTGCTAAACTAGATATGAAATTGTACCACCCTAGCAAGTGCATACAATTTACGACGCTACATTTAGCCCCCACTTTAGCGGTCATATGAACACTACGTGCATATGCAAGCTAAAGTACAGAAAAGTAAACATTATTTGAAAAAGGATATATCCATAAGTCTGTCGAACGAAGCCCCCAGCGGTATCTGCAGTACACAGTTAGGAACCGCACCCTACAAAACACATGTTAGATCACAAAATCACCTAATGCTTACTAAGGAAGGTGATGAAAATTCGAGGGTAGCTATATGCCCACCCCTGTTTCGGCTTGCTAATTTTAGTGAGTTGAAATAGGGTATCATGTTTACCACTTCGAATTGTTAAAGAATATTGATGACAAATACTCACAATAAGAAACTAATGGAGAGTCATTTGGTAAGAAAGAGGACTAAATCTCAATTCCAACACAACAAAGAGTGTGAGGATTTGAGAGTTCTCTAACACAAGATGAAGGATGTAAATGGAAACAAAATGCAAAGAGAAGAAAAGAAAGGAAAAAAGCATGAATACACACATTGGTGATCCATGAGAAGAATAGTGAGAGAGAAAACATGGACTTCTCACCCCTAGATCTTGTCTAGGTGATCCATGGGAAAAAGGACATGGAAAACTAGCCCCTAGAGTCTATCTAGGTGATCCATGTAAGGGAGGAGAGTGAGAAAGTCTAGCCTTATGCCGCTAGTTCCACTCAACCTCGTGCATGTGTGTGTAAGGGAGGTTAGAAGCACCTCATAGGAGTCTATGCCCGAGTATGCTACAACCTGTATAGTACAAAAGCATGGCATCTCGCTTTAAGAGTCTGTGCTCTAGTTCCGAGAATGACCCACTACTCAAAAAGTGTAATGTTTATGTCATAAGCAAAGTAGAACAAGGATGCCTACCTTCATCACAAAAGAAGATACCCCAAAAATGCAACAATGTCATAGATCCAAGCAAGAGAGTTTTGCACTCTTTAAGCAAGGATAAGATAGTTGAAAAGGGATATCCTGTAGTATGTGTAAAGGAGATCCTTAGAGGAGAAGAGATCTTTGTACAAAAGACACCTATCCCTGAGAGGAATTGTTTTCGACAAATATAACACCTTCTAGAATAAGACAAAGAAGAGAATAAGAATGCAATACTTCCTTCTTTTGCGAGGTGAAAGTGATTCTTAATGAAGGATGACGCTCTTTTTAACCCAATTGGGAGAGTGAATTCATTATGGATGTATTTTACCAAGTGCAAAAGAGGTTGTAGTCAAGGACTTACACCTCTTGTAAGAGAGAATCCTTGAACAAACAACAACAAATGCATACAAGGAATAACATCAAGTAATAGAGTTCACACCATCCATGAAATAGGAAAAAGTGGATCCTTAGATAAAAATAAGAAAAGATCATTGCCTCCCAAGGATAAGGTCAATGAGAAGGACTTACACAATCTTCCAGGGAGAGATTTAGGCATAAACAAAATGTACTACATACTCACATGAGTTCATGCAAGCAAGACATTAGTGTATGTAAAATGCTCCTCACAAGAAGTGGGTAGGATAAGAAAGAGAATACACATCTTCTCCCATATCTAGGAAAAGAGAATTCTAAAGCAAAGATGATGAATATTTCCACACTATTACCCCATAGGAACAAGAGGTAACATAGAAAAAATTAGGCTATTATGTTGCTTCAAAAATATGATTGCACTTGAAATTGTACCATCATGAATGACAATGAGCCCCCAGCAAATGAGCTACTGATGTCACATAATGATGAGCAACATAATAGCCATTAATGTTATTTAAAGACATGATAGATTGACTGAGGTATTTGAATATGACATGCTAAATGCTCAACTATAAGTGAGATCAAAAACATGTATAAAGTGATAAAAATTGAAGAAGGAAAGTTGCAAGAAATCTTAGAAGAAAGATGAGTGTAATTTATTAGAGCCTTATCCCTAGAGGAAAGGACTTTATGATGAATAGGAGATAAAGATTCATAAGTGGATTTAGAAATTTGAGGGGATTCATAAAGAGATTTGTTCATCGCCAAGATTTCCTTATGAGGGGAATGAGAGTTGATAGAAGTAGAAGATGATTTAGTTGAAGTGAGATCATCATCACTACTAAATATAGCATTCACATTGAGAGATGGTCTTTTAGATGCTTTGGTGGGCTTAGAAAGATCATATCCAAGTCCAAATGAATATTCATGCATGTTATGTTCTAAAGGAACTTTAATTCCTTGTTCATTTGTGCCACAACCATTTCCACTATAGCCACTCTTAGCCAAAATATGAAAACCACGACCATAACGATTAGCCATTTCAGAAAGAGAAGGTGGTTTTCATAGGACAAAGAATCAAATTCTTCAGAATTAGAGGTGTGAGGAGAAGAAGTTTGAGAAGCGGCCACAAAATTATTGCTCATAGGTTCAGGTAAGACTGATTGATCTCTAGTTTCTTCCTTCTTTTTAACTTTAAGCTCTCTAGGAGGAACCCTATACTCACCTACAAAGGTGGGATTAAAATCAAGGGATCCACAATCGTCTTCTGCGAGAACCTTCTCAGGATAAAAAGCCTTTTTATGTGTAGATTCAAGTTGAGAAGAATCTTCTTTAGGAACTTCAAACTCATCCAAAGAATTTTGATTATCAGAGGGTAATGATTCATCCATAGGTATCTTGTTTAACGAGTCATCACTAGAAGAGGAAGGCTTAGAAGAACTCCCTTTGGAATTAGATGTTTGCAAACAAGCTTGAAAATTAGTATCACCTATCAAGGTATATGTCTTATTATTATAAATAAATTTAACTTGTCTATGCAATGTAGAGGGGACAGCTTGCATACTGTGAATCCAAGGTCTCCCTAATAACAAGTTGTATGTTATATTTCCCAACATAACATGGATAGGAGTAGGCAAAGTAATAGGTCCCACTGTGATAGGTAAGGTGATAATACCTAATGAAGACTTAGCCACATTATCAAATCCTTGAATGGGACGAGAGTCAGGCTCAATAAGGGATGTATCCACATTCATCTTATGCAATAGATTAATGCTACACACATTAAGGCCAGAACCATTATCTACCAGTGTTCATCTTATAGCAGTGTCATTTATGATAACCACAATCATCAAGGGATCATATTGATGTTGAATTTCACTAGTAGGCAACTCATCTTGAGTAAACACAATTTGAGCTTTAGGATTCATCACAGAGTTAACCAAAGATACTATATTACTAGATGTATTAGGTGGAGGAACATTCAAATATTTCAAGGCATCTTGTAACATTCCATGATGAGCGGAAGAAGTTTGGATCAAATCCCAAAAGGATATCTTAGCAGGGGTAGCTTTAAGTTGTTCTATGAGATCATAGTCCTTACTAAGCATTTGTGAAATACGAGGAGCTTGAGGAAGAATAGGTTGGGAAGGAGGAAGTGAAGTTGGGATAACTAGAGGAGGATTAGGCTACCTATTGTTTCTTGTGTTATAGGTATGAGAAACCGCATTATAACTCTCTCTAGTCAGTTGCTTAGCATACTCATAAGGGCTCTTAGTAGAATAACCTCCTTGCACAGTAATAATAGGTTTCTTAGGAGTGCAAAAAGAATCATCAGCATAACCACCTTGGACCACTAAGATAGGCTTATTTAAAGGTTGAGAATTTTGAGAAGGACAAGCACCTTGGACAGTGAAGAGAGGTTTGTTAGGTGTTTCATTCACATGTATCAAATTGATTGAGGATGGTTTAGAGGAATGAACAAAAGTGTTGGAAGAATTATTGATAGTCTTCTCTTGCACTAAAATCTTATCACGGATTAAATCAATTTTAGGAGAGAGACAAGGGGTAGGCATTGAAATACTAGGAAAGGTCATATCATCCTCTATCATCAAAGGATCTACAAGGGGAATAAACTCTCTAGGAGAAGGATCAACATTATTCTCTAAAGTCTCACTTTTGAGAGGGAGATCTTTGAAAGAGATGTTAACCATCTTGCTTTGAACTAGGGTTTCCTCATGAGTAGAACCAAGTTGAGGAGAGGGAGATGCTTTATTTTTAGAGGGAGAATGATTGAGATTCAAGGAAGGTGAGAAGCTATAAAGGGAGTTTTCAATCTTGATTTCATCCCCTTTGGCTAGGTTTCTCTCATGGGGTATAGAATAGTCTACACCTTCTTCTATTGGTTCATCCCAAATAGTGAAGTTGTTGAAAGGAATGTTTGAAGTATTGTCAATTTTGGGAGAGGAGATAACATTGTCTATTAATTCCTCATCCTTAGGAGGAAGAGCATCAATAGATGTGTTAAACTCATCCTCTTTCCTCAAAATATGTTCAATATGATCTTTAGGGGAGAGAGAATTAAGGAAATTGCTTATTATTTCATCTTCTTTCTCTAAGGGATGTTTATGGGTAAGACAAACTTTAGGAGAAGGGTAAGCATTTATCATTAATTCATCATCTCTAGTGGGAATTTTGTTGGAAAAGGAAATGCCATCACTAGGAAATGTAGGGATAATGTCATCTTCTTGCACAAAAGGATCCTCATGAAGGGAGTGTTTTTTAGGAGGAACATGAACATATTTCTCCAAAGATTCATGCTTAGGAAGGGGATCTTTGAAAGAAGTGTTCATAACCTCTTGTTGCACTAACATGCCCCCATTGGAAGGACCAACTTTAGGAGAAAATAAGTCAATGTCCATCAATACCTTTTCACTTAGAGAGGCATCATGTAGGGAAGGTGAAGTAACATTAAGAAAGGTGTTTATGATATCATTCTCTTTCTCTAGGATAACTAAATAGGAAGGGCACATTTTAGGAGAATTGTCAAGATCACTCTTAAAGTCTTCATCCTTAGAGCATGGGAGAGTCTCAAAGGGATAGGTAGAAACTCTTTTAAGCACTAAAATGTTGTTATAGATGGGGGGAGGTTCTTTAAGAGAAGGAAAAATTGAAACAAGGGAAGCTAACCCATTATCACATCTATGAAATGAATGCATCATGACAACAATTTTCCTCTTTCAAATGATAACACATGCAAAATAGAAGGAGATGTTTAATTTTAACCAATGCAATCACTTAGAATGTAGATTTAGAAAATGAAATAAATGAGTTCCTAAATCAGATTTGAAATTATTGATCCCAATTAAGCTATCCACAAGTTCAACTTTGAATTGAAAATTTTTTTGAATCTTGAAAGAAATTAAAACTTGTAAATACAAATTTGAATTTGAAGTAGCATAAACACTCAAATTTGAAAACATAAATCAGAATTAGAGAAGATTGGAGTTCACATCGGGTTCACCAAAATGTGTGGGGGAAAAAAGTGACACTAAGCAAGCATGCCCTAATCTCACTTTCAATCACACACTTGTGGAATACGAAAGAGCCTAGAGGTATCACACAATTGGCTACTTCTTTTTGTGGAAGAGAGAGCCATGGGATACCTATTAGGATTTATATTCCTTTGTTGTAATTGAAAGATAAAATGATGCCAGTTCAATCCCTAACCCCGAAGTGCAAGTATGAACTAATAACAAGATTGTAGAATTGAACTTAAACAATGGAAAGCTGTAAACACAAGGACAAGACAAGAATGTAAATGCATACCTGGTGTTAAAATCTGAGTGAAAATGTTCGGGATGGGGGCGCAGGTGCCACTGTCTTGATTCTACCCCTAAAACTGCTCCTGAAATTACTATTTTGCAACCTAGAAAGCTGTCAAAAATGTTGAAACTTGCTGTTTGACAGAGGGACCAGGGCGCCCAGCACCCCTATCCCAGGGACCAGGGCACCCAGTGCCCCTATCCTAGTAGGACCAGGGCACCCCACGCCCCTGTCCTAGTCTTTTTCTCTGCAATTTGGTGTGAAGTTTAGTCTCCGTCTGCTTCCGTCGGATCTGCAACTTGTGGCGTCGTCCGAATCCTGAAACCTGCACTTATATCTGAAAAGGTATGGTGGGCAGCTATATAGGGTTTTGCCTTAGTCAAACCCCTACTTTGGTGATTTCCACATCCACGAATAGCCAAGTTGTATTGTAAAAGTAGTGTGTGTGCAGACCTTGTGTGTGTGCAAGATCCTAAAATGCAAGTAAGCAAACTAGAGCAACCTAGAAAGTAAACCCTAATTGCTTGTACATGATAATGTAAGTGCTCCAAATCAAGATGCAAAGTGATCTAAAGCATGAATACCAATGATATAATGAGGCTTATGCAAAGACATGAAAACAACATGAAATCGTACCCAACCCCAAGGGAGGGGTACAAGCCAATCTTCAGTCAGTGATCCCTTATTGCTCTTCAATGCCTTCAAAGCCCTAAATGGATGAATGAAATTGATGAATGCTTGATGGATGGATGTTGAATGTTGTTGAAGTCTTCAAAGATCTACTCTTTCGCTACCTAGAAGGCCCTTGAAACCAAAAATCTGGATCCTTTCAAATGAAGAAAGAGAGCTCTTATATATGAAACCCTAGGTCTTAATTTCAACTTTTGGCTGACCTAGAGATTGAATCTCCCACCAATTTCTTGGGGTTAAGCTTTATTTTATGATTGGATCGCGCTCCTAAAATTTTAGGAAAAATGTCCGGGACCGTGTGCACTCCAGGTGCCATGGTCCCGACAACTTTTTGCCAAATTTTCAGGGCCGTCAGATATGATGATTTTAGAGAGAATCCCGAAGTTACAGGTGATTTCGAGATGTTTTGACCCCCGAAATCAAGCCCCCAAGTTCAAAATAGGACCTAATTAGGGTTTTTGATTAAATGATATATTGGAAGAATAAAATGAAAGGGGTACACTTTAATGAAAGGGCCCAACTTCATGATGTAGATGATGATGAAATAAAACCTTAGACTTAATTAAATTAATTAATTAAGTGCTAAAGGGGAAATGCAATGCAAAATACAAAATGCGCCAAGGTGGGTGCTAAACTAGATGTGAAATTATACCACCCTAGCAAGTGCATACAATTTACGACACTACACAAGCTCTTTTCATCATCCTTGAAGGGGTTTGACCACAAACACAAGCTCTAGCAAAGACAAAACCACGCAAGCCTTCAAACATTATTGTTGGGTCTCTAGATCCCAAAATAGACTCTAGCAACCACTCTAGATCTATTGTTATATCCAGAGGGAACAAGACCATCATCCACATCATCTACCTTTGTTATTTTATCACTAGGTTGTTGGAGATTGGTAAGGGCTTCCCTAAAGGAAGAAGCTATAGTGATAAGCCATGTCAAAAGACTTTTCATTCATATTGTTGGATCATGGGATCGAAAGAAAGGTTCCTATGAAGACTAAAGTTTCAACAATAGCTTGTATCGCCCACATGTCTTGAATTATTTCCAAAGTCATCATTGGGTCACTGGATCTAACACAAGACCTTAGAATTAAACCAAGCTTCATCAAAAGGCCATCAATATGTTGAGTCATTCACCATGATGGATGTGTCTTCCACATCGTTGGATCACCAAAATACAAAAACAACTTCCCTAACCAAAAAATATTGAATAGACCATTCAATTGAACAGATCATCCAATCATGAGCCACATAATATTTTTCTTTGACATCGTTGGATCATGGGAATAAAGGACAACTCCTACAAATGACCCACAACTTAAATTCTTTAAAAGAGTAGATGAAGACTTATGTCACCTAAGGAAAACAATTTGTTAAGGAGCCATGGGCCACAAAATAATAAGGCTTAACACTTAGCACTTAGAAAAGCAATTTCAACCTCGAAAGAAAAAAAATTCTAGGCCAAGGGGCTGGTGACAAAAAAGAAATTAAAGCCTTATGACATAACTAATGTGTCATATGGTCAGGGATAGATGGTCAACCAAAAATTAAAACACAAGATCCAAAAAGAAAATAAGGGTTTAGGTTTTTAGGGAATAAAGGCTTGGAGAAATAAAGGAATACTTAAAACCATAAAAATTTGACTAGGTTTAACATAATCATCATCTAATGATAATGGTACAATTAAGCACAATCTCGGACCAGACCAACTACAGAAAAAGGAAAGATAACAGTAATAACAACAACACTCATAACACCAATTATTTTGACATGCAAAACCCAATTAAGGAAAAAACCACGGTGTGAACCTACCCACAATGAGATAATACCCTACAATAGTATGTGTAAATATTACAATGGGGAATGCACATGCATTTAGGCACACTGCCTAGAGCTTACTACTCAAATTACAATGACCCCAAAGCATCCAAATCTCAGGGAAGGTTCACTACCTTACAATAAGATTCAGACTACAATCTGAAAAGAATGAACTGCAATATTAGCATCTACTAATGCCTGATGACAATTTCGATTAAGCACAAATGTTTGCTCTATACCAATCTCTGCTCTACACACCACACAAAAAGACAATTTATCTTGATCACACATACACCACTCTCTGATAATGCAGACTCAACTCCTAGACACTAAATTACATGAATATTACACCCATTTATACAATTCATCAACCTTGACTACAAGTTCAGCCAGACCCATAACACCTAATTACAAAGTTACATCACATGATACATAAATAAACCACCGGACCAATATAATAACATGGATAGCATAACATGGATCTAAATCAAATCTCCAAACTCTCATTGTTAGGATTCCCATAGATACTGAGAGGGGGCGGTGAATCAGTATCTAACCGGTTAATAGATTTTCTTAACTTAAAACATGTAGAGCATATTAATACTGTGTACCGGTAAGAAGAAAGTAATGCAATAAATAGAGATAAAAACAACCACATGAAAAAAACACCATAACACAAGGATTTAATGAGGAAACCCGGTGTGGGAAAAACCTTGGTGGGATTTGTGACCCACAATATTCACTTATTGGCCAATAAGAGAATATTACTGCTACAAGAGGGGCCTGCACATGCAGGAAAGCCAACTGCCTAGAGCTCACTACTTAAATACAAAATAGGAAGTCTCACTGACTTACAAAAATGGATTATACAAATCCAGTTTCTTGTACTGCTTCAAAATAGTATCTATAATGCCAGATCCAGTACCAGTTTCTGCTCTGCTTCTTACATAAACCCTTAACCTAAAATTTGCATAATAGGTCTACCTTATTTCACCTAAAAATATTCCTCTATCTTACTTAAAAATAATCGGCCTTTGTGTCGGTATGCTTCCTTTCACTGCCGGTGCTGGTGTAGAGTCTGATCTTGCCGGTGTCATAGGATTGTAAGGTTGCCATCAATGACAAAACCTTCAATCACCTACAATGTCTCATTGGAGTGTGCATATGCCAACAATCTCCCCCTTTGGCATTGATGGTAACACTCATGAGAAAATTCCAAAACTTGTAATCCAAAAATGTGTACCAAAAATATGTGAACTCCCCCTGAGCAGATAAGCATTTTGCTGATTATTTTCTCATACTACTACTCCCCCTTTGGCATCAATGACAGAGGTTGTCAAGGTGTCAATAGAGTTGTAGTTTTCTGTCTCAACCTTGTAGTTGGATGTTTACAATTTGAAAGAGATCCACCAAAACCAAATGTATGCTTTCCATAAACTTCTTATTGTCTTTTATTGCTACCTCTGTTCTTTGAATTGTACCAGTGAGTTGCTACATATTCTCTGTCGGTGTTTTCTGTCCTTGTACTAATGCCTCAGATATTTCCTTTCTCAAGGATGATAGATAGTCCAATCTTGGACTTAGTCTTAGTCTCAGATTTTTAGCCTTGTTTATTATTCCACCTAAAAATATTCCTCTATCTTACTTAAAAATAATCGGCCTTTGTGTCGGTATGCTTCCTTTCACTGCCGGTGCTGGTGTAGAGTCTGATCTTGCCGGTGTCATAGGATTGTAAGGTTGCCATCAATGACAAAACCTTCAATCACCTACAATGTCTCATTGGAGTGTGCATATGCCAACAATCTCCCCCTTTGGCATTGATGGTAACACTCATGAGAAAATTCCAAAACTTGTAATCCAAAAATGTGTACCAAAAATATGTGAACTCCCCCTGAGCAGATAAGCATTTTGCTGATTATTTTCTCATACTACTACTCCCCCTTTGGCATCAATGACAGAGGTTGTCAAGGTGTCAATAGAGTTGTAGTTTTCTGTCTCAACCTTGTAGTTGGATGTTTACAATTTGAAAGAGATCCACCAAAACCAAATGTATGCTTTCCATAAACTTCTTATTGTCTTTTATTGCTACCTCTGTTCTTTGAATTGTACCAGTGAGTTGCTACATATTCTCTGTCGGTGTTTTCTGTCCTTGTACTAATGCCTCAGATATTTCCTTTCTCAAGGATGATAGATAGTCCAATCTTGGACTTAGTCTTAGTCTCAGATTTTTAGCCTTGTTTATTATTCTCTCCTTTTCTCTCTCTAGCTTCAGTGACTCTTCCTCAAAACCTGTTATCTTTTTCTCAAAAACTAATAATGTATTAGGTGAATTAACAAAATTGTCTGCAAGTTTATTTATTTCTTCTTGTATCTTGCTCATTTTCTTATCTATGTCCACTGTCAAAAAGTTTGTCTTGCAAGTATCTTTGTTCAGAGTTTTAAATTCCTTTAATATGTTACATAGTTCTAGTAGAAGTGTGTCAAACTCCCTAGTACACTTCTTTATTTGGTCTTCAAAGAATTTCTATTTTTCAATTTCCAACCTGTCTTTGAATGCATGTTCCTTTATTTGTTCAACTATCAATGTGTTGTCAGTAATGTACTCCGACAAAGTGTCAAGTTGACTCAAAGAACCCTTATTATATATGTTGCATTTTGGAGCTATCATCCTTAAAATTGGGATTGTGTCATCTATAGCTTTATAAGCTTGTGAACTGCAATCAGTTATTTTCTTCAAAGAATCTAAAAGAACTTCAGTTACATTGGTTGATTTGTAGCCCGCTGAGGAGGAACCAACATTCTGAATTTCATTGGTGGAGGAAGTAACCATGCTTGTAGTGACCTCTGGTAGGTCAGTCTGTGTTTCCATTTCCTTAAGCAAGGGTTTTTGGTTTTCTCCTATTGTTGTTCTGGAGCACGTTGCTCAGCTTGTTTCTCTGTCTGTGTCTCTATCTTTTTCCCTGTGCTATCATCTGTCGGTTTACCTTCAATGTTAACAGTGTTGTCAGCTATCGGTGGCTCACTAGCCATGTCAGTTTTACCAATTGTATCCTTGTCTATCATAATGTTGACCTTTTGAGTATCAACATCCACTGTGTATAGTACTTTAGGATTAAGATTAGTATCCTCTTGTGATACATCCATACTTTCATCTGCCTGTTGGTTTTCTCTTATTGTTACTGGTGGAGTAATTAGAGGTGGTGAGGATAAGTTATCTTTCATTTTGATACTAGGAGGTCCACCAACCTTTCCTTTACCCTTATCTTTGTCCTTTTGATAGAATTTGATAGGCTTGGGGTTCCTGTAATCTTCCCGCTTTTCCTTCTCCACAAGGAATATATCCCATCCATTTTTTGTTTCTTCTATTACCTCTTTTACTCTTCCTGCCATTAGTGCAATATGCTGGTGTGCAGTAGAGGATACTAACCGGTTGGCCTTTGCAATCAGATCATCTATTTCTTTTGGAGAGTTAACTGGGTAGACAACAAGTAATTTTTCAATTTTGATCTTCTTGTCAACTTCTACAATAGATTGTCTTCTTGCTTCTAGTCTCTTGAATAATTCATCTGGTAGTTCATCTACAACTTCCATCAAAAACTTCTTATAGATATCCAAGTGTAAAATAACACTATTTTCAACTTGCTCTTTGTCATCTGCTGATAGTGTATCATACAAATATTCTATGTTCTTGAGTTTTCCTTCTTCTGTGGTTTCATCCAATAGTTTGTCAATCAGAGCAATGTTTTGTTTAGTCCTTTTCTTCTTTGGTGTTAGCTTTTTCTTTGGGGTTGTCTTCTTTACTGGAGACCTCACTGCCTGTTGTTTTTGTCTAGTTATTCTAGGTGAGGGTGTGGATACTAGTGAAGGTTGTCTTTTCCTTATAACTTTTTTAAATTCAGCTGGCTTGTCACTCTCTGAAGAAGTTGCTACCGGTGATAGGTGAGTTTCTGGTTGTTGTGCCTGTAACTCATCTTCAGTGATACCAGTTTGTTTTAGTACATCTTCTTTTATAGCCTTAGCCTACTTTGAACCTCTTCTCATAGTTGCTTCCACTTTCTTTACTCTCTTCTTAGATTGAATTTGGCTTTCAATGGTCTCAGTACTACCAAATACTTCTTCCTTAGGTTCATTTGGTGCTTCCAGAAATGCTTTAGCATACATTTCAATGATGTGGTCATCAGTCTCATAGCCCATCCCGGTAACCCAAATTGTTCTTGGGATAACTGCTTCCATCCAAATCTCATCCTTTTTAATCACAAACCATATATCATCCTTGTATTTGTTAACAATTTCCTATGATAGTTTGATTCTTTTGTTCATTTTGGCCTTTAGTGCTTGAAAATACTCATTGATATTATTTTCCTTGTTTTCACCCATGTTGTTGAAGAAGTTTGATAATTGTTTTCCTACCAGTATGTTGAATCCAAGGTTCTTGTTACCTATACTGGGCACTTGTTTGGTTATATGTAGCATTAAGCATACAAGTAAATTACCAAATCTGAATGTTCCTTTCTTATCCTTCTTGATCTTCCCTAAATTTTCAATCAATTCATCCTTTAGCCATTCACATACATCAATTTTCACATTTTCTTTTACCTTATCATGTGCACTTGTTATGCATAAACTGGAAACTGAGTTAAGTCTATTTGCATGTGTTTCTTTGTATCCTAAGATCATGCTAACAAATCTAACATTTATATCGGTCACATCAATAACCCTTAGAGACCTTTTGTCAAATGTTGCACCAGTTAAGTTCATTACTAGATCATTTGAGACGTTCTTTGTTTTGTCTGGTCTGCTACCGGTGGAGGATAACCCTATTACAACTTTCACTACTTCCTTGGTAATTTTATGGATTGAGTCTAACCAAAAGAATGCACCATGTACTCTGCTCAATACTACCCTAATAACTTCCTTGGGGAAATCTGGAATGCTGAGGATTTCTGTGAATCCTAGGGTTTCAATAATTTGGTGTTCAGGTTTTACTTTACTGGAATCATCATAGATAATAGATTTGTATATGTCCTTGATTTCTTCATCTCCCAATTCTTCTATATGGCAATAGCTATAGATTCTAGGGTCTTCTGCATAAACAACTCCTTTAGGAACTTGGGAAAAAGCACCTACATTGTCATCCTTTTTAGCTATCTTGGGAACTAGCTAAAATATGGGCCTAGGGCATTTGATTACCTCTACTACAGTAGGGTTTGCTATGAATTCAGGTGCAGAGGAGGATGCCATGATTATAAATACCTTTTTCTGCCTTAGGAAGGATTGATTGCTGAAGTGCTTCACCTCTTTGCTCGAAATGCCTTAGCTCTAGAGATTTCACGCTCTTTGAATGTTTGAATGCTCGGTGAAGTGAAATGGAGCCAAAAACATTAATTTATAATGTCAATTTTTCCAACTACCACATTTAATGCTTGCTCATTAAGTAGCCACTTAACATATCTGCCGGTATAGAAGTAAATTCAACTTTTTACCATCAACCAAGGGAATAATAGCATATGTCTCATTGATTGCCAAACCCTCAAGAAAATTTCTTCAATTTGATGAAGAGACTCCTGCCGGTGGAGTGCTACTATGTTCTGCCGGTGGAATGTTGCTTTGTTCTACTGGTGGAGGAGTATTCCTATCCACATTCATTTCTGATTTCCTGATCATTGTTTTGAAAATTCTTGCTTAACCTCTTCAACTTTTTCTTTACCTTTCAAACTAGGACCTTTATTGTCTGTCGATGAGGACTTGCTTCTACAAAATTTAGCAATATGCCCAATTTTGTTACATGCATAACAAGTCACATTATTCTTCTGAATAGCTTTCTCATAGCCTATGTCGGTATGTGTCCTACATTGATTAGATAAGTGTCCAAATCTTCCACAAACATAACATCTCACATTCATTCTGCAATTTTTAGAGTTATGACCAATTTTGTTGCATTTTGAACATTGACTGGTGGGGGTGTCGATATCCTGATAATTTCTAGATCTACATTCATTTTCTCTATGACCATACTTGTTACAGTTAAAGCATTTTCCATTAAATTTATAAACAGTAGGTTGTCTTACCGATTTGCTATGATCTTGTGTGTTTGCAGTACCGGAGCTTTCACCAACTTCAAAGCCAATTCCAGAAGTGTCACCTTTAGGTTTTTGATTCTTCAACAAGTTACCAAGTTCCTCTGAACTTTTCTTGAATTTCTCTTTATGTTGATTTGCAGTATCTAGTTCTCTTTCTAAGACTTCTTTTTGCCTCATCAGTTCATTTGAGTCATTCTGAGTGTGCATCAGATTTGTCTTCAACAAATCATTTTCATAGCTAAGTCTTGTGTTTTCATTTGCAACATCACTTAGTCTTCTGGTCAAATCTTCTTCATTCTTCTTTCTATCTTCAATTTCTTTACAAAATCTCATAGTCATATCCTGCATCTCATTCTTAATTGTCATGTTCTCTTGTTTCAGCTTGTTTATCATATCATTAAGAGTTTCTTTTTCATCATTCTCATTTTGCATCTTTTCACAAAGTTCTCTTCTCTTGTTTCTTGAAATAGTAAGATTTTCTTGAAGTGCTTGAATGATATCCTGAGCAGCCTTTAGATCATCTTCAAGTTTGATATTTCTCAGTTTTTCTACATCATAGTATGAGAGAGCTCCTTCAAGTTTCTTCATCAAGTTTTCCATCTCTACCAGTGTCAAGATCTTCCTCAAGTTAGAGTACCAAGCTCTGATACCAATTGTTAGGATTTCCATAGATACTGAGAAGGGGGGGTGAATCAATATCTAACCGGTTAATAGATTTTCTTAACTTAAAACATGTAGAGCATATTAATACTATGTATCAGTAAGCAAAAAGTAATGCAATAAACAGAGATAAAAACAACCACATGAAAAACACACCATAACACAAGGATTTAACAAGGAAATCTAGTGTGGGAAAAACCTCAGTGGGATTTGTGACCCACAATATTCACTTACTAGCCAATAAGAGAATATTACTACTACAAGAGGGGCCTGCACATGCAGGAAGGCCAACTGCCTAGAGCTCACTGCTCAAATACAAAATAGGAAGTCTCACTAACTTACAAAAATGGATTATACAAATCTAGTATCTTGTACTGCTTCAAAATAGCATCTATAATGCCAGATCCAGTACCGGTTTCTGCTATGCTTTCTTACATAAACCCTTATCCTATAATTCGCATAATAGGTCTGCCTTATTTCACCTAAAAATATTCCTCTATCTTACATACAAATGTTCTATAATGATCTCTCTTATATAAGAGTCATTTTACAACTTGCCAAGTCGGCTAATAATGATTTTACAAATAATAAACAAAATATATTACAACAAAAATCTTGTCGGCCTTTGTGTCGGTATGCTTCCTTTCACTACCGGTGTCGGTGATGTGAGTGCCAATGTAGAGTCTAATCTTGTCAGTGAACTATCTTGCTAGTGTCATTAGATTGTAAGGTTGCCATCAATGACAAAACCTTCAATCACCTACAATGTCTCATTTGAGTGTGCATATGCCAACACTCATCACCTCTAGAAATCATGCCAAGACCAACCGCAACACATTACACCACCAAAATACCACATAACACGAAGAAAATCACCGGATTATGAAAACCACCAAAACATCACACAATAATCAATGCAGATCACCAAGACAAATAGGACATGATTAGGAAACACCAAAAAGCATATTAGAACCATACATAATAGCTACACCAACACCACTTATGCAAATCTTCCTCTATCAACACACTAACATTCAAGAACACTCAACAACAACAACTTGGAAAAGAAAGATAGCTTCCCGAGTATAAAATCATGAACCAGTTGACATGAAGATACACCAAAACATCTAAAACATTATCCCAAAAAGGATAAGATGTCATCATGTCAGAGCTCACCGGATCAAAAACCAAACTCTACTAACCACTGAATAGAAAAACCAGAAACCTCAAATGCAATCACCAGATCAAGTGATATAATCAAGAAGACTTCCACATCATAGAAACCAATTCTTTGCAACACCAAAATATAGGAATATGTTGATAGCAATGACAAACAACATATCTTAGTAGTACCAATGTCCAATAATATCCCCCTTTGGCATTTATGGCAACATATGAATGTGAAAAACAATCAATGCAAAGAAATAAGTCAACACCAATAGATTCCAACAAACTCCCCCTTAGATCATGCACACAAAGATCCAAAGATAAGGTAGTTTTTCACATGCTTCTCTCTCCCTTTGACAACGATGGAAAATATATAAACTTGTTAAACTTCTCTCCTCACAACAACACAGTCACAACTTTGAAACAACTCACTAACTACTCCAATTGAGTAGCAACATCAACTCATCAACCCAGATAAAGAGATATGACTATAAATTCTATCGGATTGATGCATCTCAATGCACCTAGTTCTCATCAGGAGGGGCAGAGACCCCTCACTTGTCTCTCAAATGCACAAATGTATCTACAGGCAAAGGATTAGTGAAAATATTTGCAATATGATTTTTTGTAGATACATACTAGTTTTACTTCTTCACCACTAATTTTCTCCATCAATAAATGATACTTAATTGATATATGCTTTGTTTTAGAATGCAGTACCGGGTTCTTGGAAATATTGATTGGACTTGAATCATCATAGTAGATAATAGTAGGCTCATCATACACAACTCTAGTGTCTTTCAACATCTGTTTCATCCAAACTACCTGAGTACAATTTGTAGCAGCATCAATGTATTTAGCTTCAACAATAGACAAAGATATAGCATCCTATTTCTTGCTAGCCCATGACACCAACTTCTTCCCCAAAAAGAATTCTCCACCGGTAGTGCTCTTTTGCTCATCTACATCACCTACCCAATCATCATCAGTATAAGTACAAAGTATAAAATCATCATTCTTTGGATACCACAACCCATAGTCAATAGTTCTCTTCAAGTATCTAAAAATTCTTTTCACAATAGTCACATAAGTATCTTTAGGATCATCTTGAAACCTGACCACACAAAATGTGTAATATCTAGTTCCGAGTCAGGTACAATAGTCCTCCAGCCATATATCTATACAAGCTCTGATTCACTTTCTTAGATTCATCATTCTTAGACAATTTTCATCCAGTCACCATAGGAGTTCCAATAGGTTTAGAATCATCTAACACAAGTTTGTCCAAAAATTCATTGACATACTTAGATTTTGAAATGAAAATACCTTTACCAATCCGAGTAATCTGCAATCCTAAGAAGAATTTCATTTCAGCTATCATAGACATCTCAAATTCCTTTTGCATATCATTAGCAAACTTCATACTCAAATCATCATCTCCTCCAAAAATAATGTCATCCACAAATACTTAAATAATTAAAATGTTATCATTCTCAACTTGAAAGTATGTTACTATCAAAAGAACCTTTACAAAATCCTAACTTCATCAAATAATTATCTAATCTTGCCTAGCAAGCTCTAGGGGCTTGCTTCAGTCCATATAGAGATTTCTTCAATTTGCATACCATATCACCTTCATTTGCTAAAGAAAATCCTTCTAGTTGCTCAATGTAGACTTCCTCCTCAATATCACCATTCAAAAAGGTTGACTTGACATCCATCTGATAAACATTGAAATTCCTATAAACAACATATGCAAGAAGCAATCTAACAAATTCAATTCTAGCTAAAGGAGAAAAAGTTTCTTCATAATAAATACTTTCCATCTGAGAGCATCCCTTACACACTAATCTTGATTTATTTCTTATCACTTCACCAGATTCATTTAGTTTATTCTGGAACACCCATTTAGTGCCAATCACATTTCTGTCTTTAGGTCTCAGAACCAGCTCCCAAGTGTTATTCTTTTTAATTTGATTCAACTCCTCCTCCATAGCTTTTATCCAATTTTCCTCCTTACATTCTTTTGCAACATCCTTAGGCTCAATCTTAGAAATCAAATGTATCTCTTTAACAACAAGTTTTCTTCTAGTCATTACACCCTTGTTCTTATCACCAATAATCTGATTTTTTTAGAATGATTCAATTTCACATACCTCAGAGTCTTCAGATTATTCTAATTCTCAGGCTCTTGAAATCCTTCACCGGTAATAGCATAATCTAGATCAACTGTCTCTATCAGATTAATCTTCTTTGAGATATCAATCTATGCAGGCTTAAAGGCAATGTATTAATTCATCAATCTCATATCTATAGGATCCGATCTACTTACCAAGACATTCATCAACTTTTACATTTGCACCTTCCACTATCTTTCTCAACCTCTTATTGTAACACTAGTTGGCCTTACTATCAGGCTCTTGAAATCCTTCACCAGCAACAGCAACATCTGGATCAACTATCTCTATCAGATTAATCTTCTTCAGGATCTCAATCTGTGTAGGCTTAAAGGAAATGTATTAATTCATCAATCTCATATCTATAGGCTCTGATCTACTTACCAAGACATTCATCAACTTTTACATTTGCACCTTCCACTATCTTTCTCAACCTCTTATTGTAACACCAGTTGGCCTTACTATCAGTTGAATATCCCAAGAAGATTTCTTCATCATATCTTGCATCAAATTTTTCTATATCCTCGTCTCTTTTGATATAACATTTACTTCCAAAAACTCTAAAATATCTAACTGTAGGAACATGACCAAACCATAACTCATAAGGAGTCTTACAAAAATTACCTTTTATATGAACCTGATTGAATATATAAACAACAGTGCTAACAAATCCCTTCCAAAATATTTATGCAACATTTCCTTCAATCGTTCTAGCAACATCCAAGATTGTTTTGTTCTTCCTTTCAACAACTCTATTTTGTTGAGGGGTTCTAGGAGCAAATAATTGTCTTCTAATTCCATTCCTCTCATAGAATGTATCAAACTTAGTAGATGTGAATTCTCCTCCTCTATCAGATCTCAGACATTTCAACTTCAATCCAGTCTTAGTCTCCACCTTTTTCTTTGAATATCTTGAATTTTTCCAATGCTTCTAATTTTTCCCTTAGAAAATTCACCCGCAGCATTCTTGAATAGTCATCAATCAGCAACATGAAATACCTTTCACCCTGCATGCTTCTCATTATACTAGGTCTACACAAGTCAGTATGCACAAGATCTAATAGTCCATTAGATGTATACAATTTTCTTTTAAATGATGTTCTAGTTTGCTTCCCCAATTGACATTCTTTACATATAGGATTAGAGGGATTCACAATCTTAGGTAGATCTCTAACAGCTTGTGTAGAACTTATCCTTACCATATAATTAAAGTTAACATGACACATTCTCCTATGCCACAACCAACTTTCATCTATCTGAGCAATCAAATAACTTTTCTCATCGACATTCAATTGAAAGATGTTACCTTTAGTTTTAGTCCCTGTTGCAATCTCTACACTGAAGCCATTGAGGATCTTACATTTATCATTCTTGAATTGCAAATCATATCCCTTGACAATCATCTATCCAATACTTAGAATATTATGCTTTAATCCTTCAACATATAAGATGTCATCAGTGTTATTCTTACCATCAAAAGATATAGAACCTCTACAATAAATCACACAAGCTTTATCATCTCCAAATCTTACTATATTACCACAATACCTTTCCATACTTAAAAATTTTCTTTTATCACCTATCATATAATGTGAACAACCGCTATCTATTACCCATTCATCTCTTTCTTCAATCTTAACAATCATGGCTTTCTCCTCAATAATGCAACTTGTAGGATTCACTGGTATCAGATCATCTTCTTTGATAGCAATAAACACAAACTCATCTCCTGAATTCCCATTGTTAGATTCTTCATCTATCACACCTTCATCAGCAACATAGTAGCATCTCTTCTAATTTTTATACTTTTGGTAGGCTTGTAGGGTTTATCATTCTTATCATACTTCTCATATCTATCATTCTTATCAAATCTATCATGCCTATAAAATTTCTTATGCCTATCATATCTCGACATTCTCCTAGGACATCTGGAAGGAAAATGACCTATCTTATTGCAAGAGAAACATTTCAAAGGTAACTTCCCATCCTACTTACCAGCTCCTTTAGGCAATCTCCAAGTAATAATTTCTTCAATCTCATCAAATTCTCTTTCTTGTTCTTCCATCTCTCTTTTTTCTCTTTCAAATCCGGATACCCAACATGAACTTTCTCCCAGAGCATACCTTTGCTTCCTCGATACAGAGGCTCTAAATGCAGTCTCAGATTTCCCATGTGATTCTCCAAATTTGCTTAACTCAAATACAATATAATTTCCAACCAACATGTCTCTAATCACAGTAGTCACACTCTGGATCTCATCAATAGCAACTACCTTATGTTTGTAAGAAAAAGGCAAAGATCTCAGCACCTTAGCAAATCTCATCTTATTCAAGGGTTCCACTGACACATCTAATATTCATGACAAGATCATTCACCTTAGCCATAAAGTTTGATATATTCTCATCTTATCCCATTTTCAATGCTTCATACTTTCCTTTCAAAATCTGCAACTTAGCAACTTTAACTTGCACATCTCTTTCTTACAAGGTCTCTAGCTTCTTCTAGATCTTATGTGCAGTTTGAAGTACCATCACATTAGTCACCTCAAAATCAATCAAAGAATTTAGTAACCCTTCCTTAGCCCTTATGTTATGTTCAACTTCCTTGATCTCATTAGCAGTAACCGGTCCATTATGAGGAACATTGTAAACATTGTTCGTAATCTTCCAATAATCTTCACCAAGACACTTCAGATGAACTTCCATCCAATCCTTCAAGATAGTATAATTATTTCCATCAAATTGAGGACTCTCCTTCTTAAAAACATAAGTCTCCATCCCAGATCTCCTCAAGTGGTTAAGATTCTTCCGAAGGATCTAGCTCTAATACTAATTGTTGGCAACAACAAGAAGGAAAACTGAGAGGGGGGGTGAATCATTTTTCATCAGATCAAAACAGTTAAGCACAATCTTAGATCAGACCAACTGCAACAAAAGGAAAGATATAGTAATAACAACAACACTCATAACACCAATATTTTTGACCTGAAAAACCTGATTAAGGGAAAAACCATGGTGGGAACCTACCCACAATGAGATAATACCTTGTAGTAGTATGTGTGAATATTACAATGGGGAATGCACATACATTTAGGTACACTACCTAGAGCTCACTAGTCAAATTACAATGACCCCAAAGGCTCCCACCCTTAGGGAAGATTCACTACCTTACAATAAGATTTAGAATACACTATGAAAAGAATGAACTGCAATATTAGCATCTGCTAATGCCTTATGATAATTCCAGTTAAGAATAAATGTCTACTCTACACCAATGTTTGCTCTACACACCACACCAAAAGGTAATTTCTCTTGATCGCACATACACCACTCTTTGATAATGCAAACTCAGCTCCTAGACACCAAATTACATGAATATTACAACCATTTATACAATTCATTAACCTTGACTACAAGGTTGGCCAAACCCATAACACCTAATTACAAAGTTACATCACATGATACATAAATAAACCACCAGACCAATATAATCACATTGATAGCATAACATGGACCTAAATCAAATCTCCAAACTCTCATCACCACTGAAAATTATGCCAAGACCAACCGCAACACGTTACACCACCAAAATACCGTATAACATGAAGAACATCATCAGATTATGAAAATCACCAAAAACTTGCACAATAATCAATGCAAATCACTGACAAATATGACATGATTAGAAAACACCAAAAAGAACATTAGAACCATCTACAATAGCTACACCAACACCACTTACGTAAATCTTCTTCGATCAACACACTAACGTTCAAGAACACTTAACAACAACAACTTGGAAAAGAAAGATAGCTTTCGGAGCACCAAATCATGAACCATTTGACATGAAGATACACAAAAACATCCAAGACATTATCCCAAATCCACAGGACAATATGTCATCATACTGGAGCTCACCAAATCAAAAACCAAACTCTGCTAGCCACTGAACATAAAAACCAAAAATCTTAAACGCAACCACCGAATCAAGTGATATAATCAAGAAGACTTCCGAATCACATAAACCAATTCTCTGCAACACCAAAACATAGGAATATGTTGACATAAATGACAAACAACATATCCTAAAAACAACAATGTCCAACAAGAAAACTATGTAATGACACTATAGGATGGGTCACATAGGTAAGAAGGGTCAAAGGACATTGAAAAAAAAAACTTTGTTAATTGGCTGAATAATTGTAAACTTGAGTTATATTTTTGTGAATATTGTGAATATTGTAAACTATGTGTAGTTTCATTTTAGGTCTCATAAATCATTTAAGGTATTGGACTTGATACATTCTAATATTTTTTTCTCCTATTGACATTCCGTCAATTTTAAAATATGTTTATTGTATTTTTTTCATCAATGACTACAATAAAAGGACACAGAGAAACTTCCTTCGATGTAAATATAAACACTCTAGTTAATACAAAGATTTTAAGGCTCTTTTATAAAATTATACTAGCAAAAAGATTGAGATTTTGAGGACTAATAAAGGTGGTGATTTTTTTCAATGTATTTTGATAGATTTTATAAGGATCATGGAATAGAAATACATAAGAAAAATCCATACACTCCTTAGTAGAGTGGGGTTATAAATGTTGGTAATATGTGTTGTCATTGATGTCAACCTGATATTTGACAATATATGTTATATGTGCGGTTATTGATTAATGCTGAGGTATCATTAATGACATGCTTCGTGATTGATAATAGATGTTAAGGTGTCCTTGTAGATATGGTATTTGTGGTTTTCTACTATTCGGCCTACTTGCTATAATGGTGGATTTGTATGGTGTCTACACCAAGGTGGGATGATGTTTCTCTATGGTGGATTTGTTGGAATAAATAATTCATATATTAATTCACTAAATAATCGATGCCTTAGCTAGTAATTGATGCTCTGCAAAAAGGATTAGAAAATCTGTTTGATGGCAACACACAGAAGAGTACAAGAAACAAACATTAGTGTTAGCAACAAAAGATTATGCTAAACAGGCATATCAAGAGAGATATTAAGCATGAAATAGAAAGCATACAAATATAGAATAGATAAATTATACTCCTCCAAATTCTAATCAAGATGCTCATAGTTGCTCCTCCCTTGTTCCTCTCCTCTCCAAGTTCCACATGAGTGTAGCTCTCAGCTTTTAGCACTAGCCATGGATGCCATATGGAGATTCAAGATGGTTGAAAATGATAAACAAATGTTATACAACTGTAGATAGTGATGCTATGAAAAAGATCTATGCTAATACCAGTATAACAACAATAACAACAATACTCTAATGCTTCATTTCTTTGCTTGAGAAGAAGGGTTCTATTTATAGAAGAAATGGGGAAATGAAGGGTTAAGATTAAGAAATCTTAACAAGGGTTAGGATTGAAAGATATTCAATCCATGTGAGAATTTCAACCCAATCCCATGTTGACAAGTGTAACCATGAGGAGGCTTGAGACGAGAGATAAGGAGCATTGAATGCTTAAGGGGACATGATGGTTACCCTAGGGGGTTGGGTTAGGGTTAGTTTAATGGATATTCCTTTATCCAAGGGATAAATGAATGTGCAAGGGTTAAATGGTTACCTTAGTCAAAGAAATAAATGCTTTGAAAAGACCCATGAGTCAAAAGGATGGTTAAATTAGAGGAAAGTCTCTAACCAAAGGTAAAAGGTGAGTTAACCATAAATGGTTATGTAAGAGCCTTTAATGGTTTGGAAGACTTTAGAGGTTAACCATTTGAAGACATAAAGCCTTTAATGGTTATTGAAGACTTTGGAGGTTTTTGAGAAGTGACTTCTTTTTATTTTGGAGGTCTCTCTTAAAAATATAAACTTTGAGTGTTACTAACACTTTTCTCTTGCACCTAGAACCATGAAAGCCAAGGGAGAGGATAGTGTGTGTTAGAAGTAGGACCACTCGACAAACTTTGCACAAGCATGCCAAACACAAAAGATACTTGTTCTTTTTAACTCATCATTTGCAATGTGATCTAACTATTTGGAGATGTTGCTCCAACAATCATGGTGTTCTTTTTATCCTTGAATGGCAAAATGTGTTGTAATCTAGGAATTGGAAATCCTAGTCAACTAAATTAAGAGCATGTTTTGCTTGAAGTAAATCGATTTGAGAACAACTTTGACAAATTGGGGATTCTTTTTAACTTGCACAAAATGAAGTGTTGATTGTGAATTTTAGTTTGACGCAAGAAATAAAATTTGCCTTGTTGATTTTAAGCACCAAAATAATTTGTTCCTAAGTTTGCAAAAAAATAATTTTGTGTGTTTGTTTTTCTGATTCTTTTTAACTTTGAACAAGTGTGATTATTTTTTAGAGCTCCAAATAAAATATGTGGTTCTTTTTAAAAATCCAAATGAAAGTGTAGTTGATTTTAACCCAAAAGGAAAATGAATTTATATTATCCTAACTTGAAAGACAAAGTTAGCTATATGAAAAATTTTATTTCCTAGGCTAAAATTGTTAAAAATAAAATCCTATTGTAGGGGTTAGTTAAAACTTGCACAAAAGATAATTAGTTAGAAAAATTTGCATGCTTTGGTGGGCTTCTACAAGCCTAAAAATTTTGGTTTTCAATTACAAGGAATTTTCTTACATCTATCTGTTACAATAGCTCTACTCTGTGTGAAAACAAAAGCGCTATTTAACATGAAAGAGCAATAGTATAGACAATAGCGCTAAAGTATCAATTTGTGAAGGTGCTAAACTGAGAACAAAAGCGCAAGAACATGATCTGCGTGTCAATTAAAACATTCAAAAGTTACTAGTCTTCAAAATGGTTTCTCTTTGATTCACTTCACGTTCACCAAATGATGCTTTGCAAAAAAGATTAGAAAAACTGTTTGATGGCAATACACACAAGAGCACAAGAAACAAATGTTAGTGTTAGTAACAAAAGATTATCGTAAACAGGCAAATCAAGAGAGATATTAAGCATGAAATATAAAGCATACAAATATAGAATAGATAAACTATACTCTTCCAAATGCTAATCAAGATGCTCATAGTTGCTCCTCCCTTGTTCCTCTCCTCTCCAAGTTCCACATGAGTGTAGCTCTCAGCTTTTAGCACTAGCCATGGATGCCATATGGAGATTCAAGATGGTTGAAAATGATAAAAAAATGCTATGCAAGTGTAGATAGTGATGCTATGAAAAATCTCTATGCTAATACCAGTATAACAACAATACTCTAGTGCTTCCTTTCTTTGCTTGAGGAGAAGGGTTCTATTTATAGAAGAAATGGGGAAATGAAAGGTTAAGATTGAACAATCTTAACAAGGGTTAGGATTGAAAGATATTCAATCCATGTGAAACTTTCAACCCAATCCCATGTTGACAAGTGTCACCATGAGGAGGCTTGAGAGGAGAGATAAGGAGCATTGAATGCTTGAGGGGACATGATGGTTACCCTAGGGGGTTGGGTTAGGGTTTGGTTAATAGATATTCCTTTTATCCAAGGGATAAATGAATGTGCAAGGGTTAAATGGTTACCTTAGTCAAAGAAATAAATTTTTTGAAGAGACCCATGAGTCAAAAGGATGGTTAAGTTAGAGGAGAGTCTCTAACCAAAGGTAAAGGTGAGTTAACCATAAATGGTTATGTAAGAGCCTTTAATGGTTTGGAAGACTTTAGAGGTTAACCATTTGAAGACATAAAGTCTTTAATGGTTATTGAAGACTTTGGAGGTTTTTGAGAAGTGACTTCCTTTTATTTAGGAATGTGACAATGATTAGGATAGGATTAGGCTAATTAGAAGGAATTAGAAGAATCTAGAAGGGATTTAGGCATGCAAGTGGGAGGAATTTTGGGATTTTCAATTGAAATAAAATCATTTATTTCAATTAAATGGTGTAATTTGCATTTTGATATATATTTAAATGTGAATGTGAATTTTGGATTTTATTTAAATAAATCTTAATTTATTTACATGAGAAAAAGGAAGATAAAGCATTAAATGCTTGAAGACTTTGAAGGAAACCATTAAAGGCTTGAGAAGACTCTAGAAGGAAGCCATTAAGTTTGAAGACTTTAAGGGAAACCATTAAAGGCTTGAGAAGACTCTAGAAGCCATTAAGTTTGAAGACTTTAAGGGAAACGATTAAAGGTTTCAAGTGGGTGAGGATAAATAGGATTCTAAATAAATAATTTATTTATTTAAAATAGTTGTGCAACTTGCATTTGTAGGAAAATGCAAGTGGGTGGAGGATAAAGGTGATTTAAATAAATGTTAATTTATTTAAATGTGAGAAATGGGATTTTGGGGGATTTAAATAAATATTAATTTATTTAAATGTGAGAGAAGATTTTAATTAAACAAATATGATTTATTCATTTAATTAATGGTATGAATTTGGTTAAGTGAATTAAATCAAATAAATTGAATAATTTATTTAATTAATAGGAGAAGAGGATTAAGATGAATTAATTAAATATTAATTTAATTAATTATTGATTGAGGGTTAAATAATCAAACAAATACTAAATATTCATTTAATTAAGTGGACAGATTTATGTGACTACAGTAATTAATTATTGGCATTTGTTAATTATTTAATTAATTAAAAAATGAATAATTAATTAATATTTATCTCCATGCATAATCGATTACCTGTTGAGACCCGAAGATACTTGATCAGAGTATCTATTGATAGTCTAGGTGTGTGTGAGTCGATGTGCCTGTGTAAACAAAGTAATTGGCTTGATTGGGTTGATGGGAGATGATGTAGGGTATGTGATGTTGATTACCAACATGGGGAGGGTGAGGGGGAATTCGATGTTAGATAGAAGAAATGGAGGACCTATGATGCATTCCTATGGAAGAAGAGGAAAATAGAGTATCCAATGTCATTACTATGTATGCATGATATACATCTATTATGAATGTATGGATGGATGGAATGCAATATATACAAATGAGATGGAATGACAATCCATAGTGCTTTATTTTTCATCATTGAGCCTTTGAATTGTAGGAAGTGAGTGCAAGCATTGATGTTATAATTAAACCATGATGACCTGAGCACTTGTTTCCTAGATTTTGATATAGCAAGTTAATACAAGCAACTTGATATAATGGATCAAGTTGACCTGAGTAGTGCTTGCAGAACAGACAAGGATTATCTCCTTTCATGCATGACTTGGAACATCCTTCTTTATCTTTTGCCGATCATATCCCGAGACAAGTTCATACTGTAGTAAGAGATAAACCATTATCGAGCTTGGACGAGGCAGTAGGAACCAAAGATGGAGCATTGTACCTATAAGCAAACATCATATATAAAGAATAAAGAATATGGACCCTCAATAATGGTTCATGCTCATATGGTCGAGGTATATGTTGTAGTCAACAAGCCATAGTGATCCATGACTGTATTTTGCATATGATCACGTAGCTTAGTGAACTTCCCACGTAGACACCATTAGTACATGCCCCAAAATGTCATTGGAATAATTCATAGAAGACATACAAATAATGCTTAGGAACTATCCCAGCCACTCTAATCACTTGTGGATATCTCGGAGTAGTGTAGGAACCTGATATAAATAAATAACCCACAAATTGAAAAAAGTACTTGATAGCTTTAAATAGAAATTTCTTGTCAAAGAAAACGTCATCTTGTCTTTGTTTTGGTAAGGAAGGATGCATCCTTGTTTAGATAGTTTGCATGTTTGATGTTGATTGTTTGGTTGATGTGATAAGTGGTAATCATTTTGAGTATGTCACAGTGTTTGTTTGGTATCTGCTTTGAAAAACATATGTACAAGGTGTTGCCATGTTTTTGTTTGTTTGATGTTTTCTGATGTTTTTGAATTTTGTGAGATAGTTTTCCAATATTTTTGGATTTAGTGAGATAGTTTTGAATGAAGAACTCAATGAATCACAAAAATAATGTATAATCCACTTCCATCAAATAGATTAAGGGCATTGCCCCCAGTTTAGACATGACTATGAAAAAGCGGGATGCGAGATGTGTGAAGTACTATTCTTGATTGCAAATCAATAACAAGCCATGGTTTGGACGGATGGATGAGTGGATGAATGTGAATGGGATCACATCAAGTTTGAAAGACAATGGAGCCATAGCTGCTACGAGTGGCACCTTTTTGCCAGGTTTTTACCATCGCACTTACCCAAGGTGCCACCAGAGTGGTTGTTCACCATTTGGATGCATGATTTTTCTTTACTATTTTGATGTTTTTTGTATTTTCTTTAGCACATTTATCTGAATGTTTTGGTGTTTTTCCGTACAACTTTTAGGTATAAAACCATTTGAGGTGCATGTTGTTGATTGGATCTACTAGCGGTTCTCCTTCTGAAGTAGCCAACTAATATGCCCCGGACCCAAATACAGCAGTGATAACATATGGACCCAGCCAGTTTGATTCAAACTTCCCCTGATGTTCTCAGTTTGGTTGGTTATGAGGATTCTCTTGAAGAACAAGATCACCTACCTCGAATGTGCGAGGTCTAACTCGATGATTATAGCTTCTGCTCATACGCTATTGATAGGCCTTGATATGATTGTATGTAGCTTGTCGTTTCTCATCAAGTAGCTCTAAGTTCTAAAGACGTGAGACCCTATAGGCCTCACCATCTATAATATTATGCAAGGAAACCTGTAGTGATGGTATCTCAACCTCAATAGGTAAAATAGCTTCTGCACCATAGACCAATAAGTAGGAAGTTGCACCTGTAGGGGTTCGAATGCTAGTTCGATATGCCCATAGTGCTGGATTCAATTGAACATGCCAATCATGGCCGACATCATTGACTATCTTCTTTAGGATTCTTAATATGTTCTTGTTTGATGCTTCAACCTGACCATTGCCTTGTGGGTAATAGGGAGTGGAAAAGTGGTGTTGGATGTAAAATTTCTCACAGAGTTCACGGACATCCTGATTTTTGAAAGGAAGACCATTATCTATGATGATGGACATGGGTACACCATACTAGAAGATGATGTAATTGAGGATGAATGAGACGATCTGCTTGCTGGTGACTTGGGTAAGTGGAATAGCTTCGATCCACTTTGTGAAATATTTGGTGGCAGTAATAATGAATTTATGGCCGTTGGATGAAGAAGGATGGATTTTACCCACAAGGTCAAGTCCCTATTGACAAAAGGGCCATGGTGTTGTGATTGGTTGTAATTCCTATGCTAGTGCATGTATCAGGTCTCCATGAACTTGGCATTTTTTGCACTTTCTGACAAAGTAATAGGAGTCTTTTTCCATTGATGGCCAATAGTATCTAGCTCATATGATCTTCTTAGCTAGTGATGGGCCACTTGCATGAGTTCCACAAATTCCTTCATGTACCTCTTCCAAGGCTTTTGTTATCTCATCCTATTCCAGACATCGAAGGAGAGTACCATCAAGACTACATTGGTATAGGGTTTCAACAATAATGGTATATTGAGCAGTTTGGTGAATGAAGGTTTTATGTTGGTTATTCGATTGGTTAGGACGAAATGTTTGATCATGGAGGTAGGTGTAAAACTCACCATACCATGGGGATTCAGAACCAACAAGATGACATATCATCTTGGATTTAGGGATATCATAAGCGGGAATCCAAAGCTGTTTGACTAAGAACTCATAGCCTGTTGAATTTTTCAGAAGATCTAGAAGAGATGTAATAGTAGCCATAGCATCAGTAGCTTG
This sequence comes from Cryptomeria japonica, assembly GCF_030272615.1. Lineage (NCBI taxonomy): Eukaryota > Viridiplantae > Streptophyta > Pinopsida > Cupressales > Cupressaceae > Cryptomeria > Cryptomeria japonica. The sequence continues at coordinate 138,100,886 of NC_081412.1, read as the reverse complement.
ATTATGATCTCTTGGTATCTGCTCAAAGGTGATAGTAGTAAATGATGCCTTTAAACTGTCCACCATTTGTTTGTATGGCATGAGTTTGTCATCTTTAGTCTGATATTCATCAATGGCTTGTCGAATGACTAGTTGGGAGTCGCCATATACTTGTAGTTCTTATAACTTCCATTGTATGGCTAGCCTGAGTCCTATGATCAAGGCCTCATATTCAACTATGTTTTTTCTGCATGGAAATGTGAGCCTGTAAGACTTCAAGATGCTGTCACCTTGAGGTGTGATAAACAAAATGTCTGCCCCCAAGCCATGCCTAGTGTATGAACCATCAAGGTAGAGTTTCCATGGTTGTGTTGTTGTGATCGTGAATATCTCTTCATCTAGAAAATTGGAAATGAGGGGATGATCGCCTATAAGTGGTGCATCAGCCAACTGATCTGCAATAACTTGTCCTTTGATAGCCTTACAGTCCACATACTCAATATCAAATTCATTGACAATCATTATCCATTTGGCCAAGCGACCTGTCAATGCTGCTTTGCTAAGCAAGTACTTGAGTGGATCGATCTTTGCAATGAGCTATACTTTATGTGTTAACAAATAGTGCTTCAATTTAGTGGCTACCAAGATTACTACTAGGCAAGATCGCTCAATAGGGGTTTAATTGAGTTCATAGCCAACCAGTGTGTGAGAGATGTAGTAAACAACACACTCTTTCCCTTCTGCATTGTGTTGTGCCAATAGTACACCCAATGTTGTACTTGTTGCTGAAATATAGAGCAATAGAGGCTTACTAGGATTTGGTGGGATCAACAATGGCGTATTCATGAGATAATCTTTAAGCATCTGGAATGCTTGTTGGCATCTAGCATCCCACTAAAAGCGGATATTTTTGTGTAGCAGGTGTGTAAATGGGTGACATTTATCTGCCAGTTGTGTAATGAATCTGCGGATAGATTGAAGCCACCCTTGTAGTGTCCTTAGCTGACTAATATTCTTTGGAGGTGGCATGTCCATGATTTCTTTGACCTTTGTTGGGTCAACCTCAATGCCTTTTCTTGAGACAATGTACCCTAGAAGATTCCCTAAGGTTACTCCAAAGACACATTTCTTTGGGTTGAGTCAAACATGATATTGTTCCTGTCTATCAAAGATTTTCTCTAATATTTTTAGATGACCTTCTCTTCCGAGTGATTTTTCCAATAAGTCATCAACATAATCTTCCATTATGGTATGCATCATATCATGGAAGATAGTGGTCATTGCTCATTCATAGGTCGCTCCTACACTCTTTAGACTGAAAGGCATTACATTCTAGTAGTATGTGCCCCATGGACATGTGAAGGCTATCTTATGTTGATCTTCTAGTGCAATCTTTATCTGATTGTATCTTGAAAAACCATCCATGAGTGAAAGCATGGCATGTCCTGTTGTTAGGTCTACTATGATGTCGATATTTGGTAGGGGGAAGTCATCTTTAGGACATTCCTTGTTCAGATCTCTGAAGTTAGTACAAATATGGATTCCCCCATTTGGTTTTCTGACAGGCACAATATTGGAGATCCAATCTGCATAATCAATTGGTCGAATGAAACCAACATCCACGAGTTTCTTAAGTTCTGCTTTGACTAGTACTGCAATCGTAGGATGCATCTTGCAAAGCTTCTGCTCGACAGGCTTGGCTCCTTCTGCTATGGTGAGGTGATGCATGACTAAATCTGGATCAAGACTAGGCATGTCTGCATATGACCATGCAAAGTTAATCTGACACTTCAGGAAGAATTTGACAAACTTAGGTTGTTCCTCTGGAGTCAAAAGAGATGCCAGATGTATGTGGTGAGGAGTTTTAGGAGTCCCCACATTGTATACTTTGGTTTCTTTGATGAGAATCATTGATCGTTCCTACTGTGTACTAGAGGGAAGAATGTCAAACCTTTCATCCTCAGGCACCTCAGAGAGGTTTTCACCATTGGATACGCTCTTTCTTTTTACTTTTGTGGGATCAAACAGTGCCATAGTGTGGTTTTCACTGGAAGATCCATGTTTTATTGTTAAATTTTTGCAGCTAAAAGGTTTGGCATCCACCCCAAAGTATACTGCACTATTAAGGTCAATGGCGAATCTAGCTTTGTGATCCCCGCTTGGTATGTTATCCCGTAGTTCCAATAAGTCAATGAGCGCCTCATCGTTTTGGAAATGGTCTAGACATGGGGAATTAGGTTGGTTCCATTTGATGAGTTTAGGATGGATAATGGGCATTACCTCATCGATTAGGTTGAGTTTTTTAGATGTGTCAATGAGGGTTAAGATGTTGTGGTGAAGGTTGTTGATGGTACTCTCCCTATCAGAATTAGGTGTAGGATGTGACGTAGGATCTGTGAAAGAAGTTTTCGGTTCAGGAACCCAAGAGGTCTTTATCTGTGCTTCTCCGTAAACAGGGATGTCTTTGTGGGGTGGAGGTGGTGATGTGTCTTCCTCATTTGAAGTGTTAAGCTACACTGAATCAAATTCCCACTCATACGAGTCAGTTTCTGAGTCACTTTCCAAGAGTCAATTACTATACCATATTGGGATATCTTTTGACTTAAATATTGTAGGTGTGATTGGTTGATGTACTTTTGTAGATGAAATGATTGGTGCTGCAGGAAGAATTATGGGGATCAATGAATTTGATACAGGAAGTATTGGTAGTGATGAATCTGCTGGAACTACTAGTGTTGTCAATATTGTTGGGAATTCTAATATAGTTGTTGCTGCTAAGGGGACTAGTGATGTTATTGCCGCTACTGATACTGTTGCTAGTTCGATTGATGGGATGACTGGCATTGTAGATGGTTTTGCTAGGATTTTTAGCCTTAATGGGGCAATTGCTATGGTTTTTGTTGGCATTTTTGATGTTTATGTTGTGATTGTCATTGATGGACACACACTTGCATTGAGATCTCCTTTATATGTAGGAGTTTGAGCACAACTAGTATTTGTTCCAATTGGTATGTTGTATTATAGTCTTTAGACCATTGGTGTTTTACAGAATGTGTTTCCTGGTCTGAAGCGACATGTTGACCCCAAGCGGTTAGTGGATACCAAGCAGTACGAGGGATTAAAGCAGCATAACAAATTTTACCAGTCTTCATTTTTGTCAAATTGGCAACCGACATTTTGTATGAACTCGTAATACTCTGTGATGAGTTACCAACCGACATTTTGTGATGAGTTACCATCCACTGATTGTTTGACGGTGCCGACACCTAAACGGTGCCTTTTTGTGTCATGGTACCAAGTATGTCCAGGTTCATTGAACCTAGGAAATTGTTATATAATCCTATTGGACCGACATGAAATCAGATTCCTTTATAAGGACATCATGTCTAGGGTTTTAGGTTGTTGATTTGGATATAGCAAAAGTTTATGTTGTTGCTATTGTTGCTAGGGTTTAAGGTGATTGAGGAGTTGGAGAGAATATGAATGTGTAGAAGACTGAAGTAATGCTGGAGTGCATTAGGAATGAGCTACCAAGGATCTAACCAAGCAATCTGTGCTACTAGCTAGATCAAACACTTGTTGATTACTCACATCTTTGACAAGTTTGTAGTCCTTAACCGGGTAGGCCCAAAAGCCTTTTGTAAATCCTCTAACAAGGTGGTTCACATCTGTGGATCTAAAATCCTCTAGCAAGGTAGTCTTTAATCGGACTTATCTCCTAACAAAGATTGAGATTCCTAACAGGATCTGTTCTGGTAAAGAACATTGTAAGACCTTAACCAGTCTGACCTTAATGGATCTGGTTCCTATTATGTAGATAGTTACTTGTGAGTTCCATCTCACCGTGGTTTTTCCCATTTGGGTTTCCACGTCAAAATCTCATGTGTTATGGTGTTTGTGCTTCTGTGGGTGAATGCATTATTTGCTATTTGGTTTTCATGTGTGCTAACCGGTTTGTTTGCTAAACTATTTTATCAGTTTACTGTCAGTCTTGTAAAGTGTTTAAGTGCAAAGATTTTTGGCATACTAATTCACCCCCCCTCTTAGTATTCATCAATTGGTATCAGAGCCTACCTTTCTATAAGTTTAACCACTTGGAAAGAGATATGGGGGAATAATCTATAAGGGAACTTATTCATCGACTCACTCAGTCTAAGCAAGCCTATGATGAACTTGTGGTCAAATACAAGGCATCTCAAGCAAAAAGGAGAGAACATGTAGAAAAGCTAGTGGAGCTATCTGAAAATAGTTCTTCAAATGAAGAAGACATGGAAGCCCTAATTGCAGAAGTAAATAAGTTGAATGAATCAAACTCCAACCTGAGAAAGAAATTGGAAGGACTGACTATCTGGATGTGTCAAGAGCTTGAGAATCGGAGGAAAGCTAAAGATCTAGTGAGAGAAAGAGATCATGAGATCTCTAGGCTGAAATAAGAGATCAGTGCCCTAACTACTCAACTCCATGCAAGCAAAGTGGGAAAGGAAGACATGCAAGGAGAACTGAACATTGCCATCTCTGAGAATGAAAACCTATTGGAAATAAATGCTGCTATTTCCAAAGAACTCTCTGAGTCAAAGGAAATACTTGCTAAGTTCACCAAGAGCACTATCAAGTTAGAGCAAAAGCTTGAATCTACCAAACCAGTCAAGAATACCAATGGACTTGGTTATTCCAGTCATGAGGAAGGTGATGTAAGGAAGTTAAGTAGCGGAAACAACTTCCTACACTAACCTTGAGAGGAGGGTAATGCAAAACTTTTTCAGATCATTACAACAGTTACAAAAATAGAAATAGATATAATAGCAATCATACCACAACACAATGATTTACGTGGGGAAAACCCTTTCGGGAGAAAAACCCCACCCTCCAAAAGCAGCTCAATATTTTATTCAGCAATCAAAAATAGATTACAAAATACTTGCAGAGCAAGCTCTTCGCAGGAGTACCACTAATCAGAGATTCAGAGGCAACTCAATAGCCATAAGACTCTTACACACAACCTCTATCTCACACACCTCATAAATAGGAGATACAATACAAGAAACCATCAAACGGTATTACAAAACCATGGGCTAAAACCACCCAATAAGGTGTAGCCGACCTTATCTCCCTTCTAGATGCCCTATGACATGTTAAAGCACACATCAACACATGTCGCTCCCTTTTACAGCTCATTTATGTATTCGATACAAATTATTTTTCCTATTTCAGGAGTACAAACTTCTGGAGGCCATAACTTGAGAACCGGGTGTCCGATTGACGAACCGTTTGAAGCGCCAGAAAGCTCGCGAAGTGCTCTATCACCTCGTAACCCGCTTTGCCGATTACGGCAACTTTTCAAGGCATTTCGGAGCCTCTAAAGTCCCCAAAATTAAGTTTAAACATTTTATTGCACCCCTCCAAGACGAAAACTTTAATATCTTCAAAACTAGCTGTGACCTTGCGACGCAACTTTACCGGAATGCTTATCTAGCCAACCAGAAGCTTCAGGGAGAGTTTCGCACCATTTCGTGCTCAAATAAAAACTTACTATAAATAGTAACCTCGCATAAATGCAAGGTTGAGACACCATTTTTCCCAACAAATCTCCCACTTGTCGAACACCTTGCATGAGCGGAAGGGAATGTCAACACAATGAATCAATTGCTAGGGGCCATAAGGCCCATAGACTCTGAACACCATCTGAACTTCTCTGTGCTCACAGCCTTAGTTAAAGCATCTGCAACATTCATCAAAGTGTCCACCTTAACCAGCTTCACCCTACCATCTTCGACCATATCTCTAACAAAATGATACTGAACATCAATATGTTTGGTCCGGGCATGAAATGTCGGGTTCTTAGCTAGGCTAATTGCACTCTGACTATCACAGTAAACTGTCACTGTACCTTGTTTTATTCCAATATCCGAACACAGTCTCTTAAGCCAAATGGCCTCTTTACAAGCATGAGTAGCTGCCATATACTCTGCTTCAGTAGTGGATAAAGCAACCACAGCCTGTCGCTTACTCATCCAACTAATTGCACCACCAAACAAAGTAAACACATAAGCACTGGTGGATCTTCTGCTATCAATATCACCTGCCCAATCTGAATCTACATAACCATGGATATCAAGGGAAGTCATGTCTCCAACTAAATTACCATGATAACACAAAGAATATTCTGAAGTACCCTTCAAATATCTGAAGACTCTTTTGACTGCATCCCAATGAACTCTACCAGGATTAGACATATATCTAGAAAGTACTCCCACTGCTTGGGCAATATCTGGTCTAGTACAGACCATAGCATACATCAAGCTTCCAACTGCACTCTGGTAAGGCACTCTGCTCATGTCTTCCATCTCCAATGGGGATGTAGGACAATCTGAAACAAATAGTTTCGTTCCAACTATAAAAGGAACACTCAATGGCCTACAATTCTGCATGTTGAACCTCTGTAACACTGAATTCACATACTTACTCTGGCCTAGCCATAGCTTTCTGTTCGCCCTATCTCTTCTAATTTCCATCTCAAGAATGTGCTTTGCTGCACCAAGATCTTTCATTTCAAATTTAGCAGCGAGCTGAGACTTCAGTTCTGAAATCATACCTTTCCCTTTACCAATGAATAACATATCATCAACATACAATGCAATGAATAAGAAATGATCACCATAAGATTTATAATAAACACAGTGATCTAATTTAGAACGTTCAAATCCTAAACTCAACACATATGTATCAAATTTCTGGTACCACATCCTAGGACTTTGTTTGAGGCCATACAAAGATTTCTTCAATTTACAGACCAAATTACTTTTGCCTTTCACCACATAGTGCTCCGGCTGTGTCATATAAATATCTTCCTCCAAATCACCATGAAGGAAAGCAGTTTTCACATCCATTTGCTCAACCTCTAAATCATAAGCAGTAGCAATAGAAAGCAAAAATCTAATGGACGTCATTTTTGCAACAGGAGAAAATATCTCACCGTAATCAACACCCTCAACCTGAGAGTAGCCTTTTGCAACTAACCTTGCTTTATACTTTTCAATGCTTCCATCTGAACCAATCTTTTTCTTGAACACCCATTTACAACCAACAGGTTTTCGTCCTTCAGGCAATGGTATAAGATCCCATGTATCATTCTTTTTCAAAGCTGCCATTTCTTCCTCCATAGCAATCTTCCAGGATTCTGCATCATTCATACCTAATGCCTCTTCTACAGATTTCGGTTCATCCACACTAGTATTCAGAGCAAAAATACATCTCCAATCATCAGGTGAATACCTTTCAGGTGGTTATCTATGTCTTGTAGACCTTCGAACAAGCTGAGTTGGAGGTTCTTCCTCCTCTTCTGAAGATTCAGAGCTAGACGAGCTCTCCTCAAATTCTTGCCTATCTAGGGGTCTTGATTCAACTCTTTCAGGTGTAGAAGGAAATTGAATCACATCTTCTTTTTTACTCTATTCTGGCTGCAATGTAACAGAAGGAGACTTAATTTCTCTAAAAATAACACTTCTACTGTGAATTACCTTTTGTGCAATAGGGTCCCAAAGCTTGTATCCTTTCACACCATAACTATACCCGATGAAGATACATTTCACAGCCTTGTTCTCCAACTTTGTTCGCTTCTCCTTTGGCACATGTGCATATGCCTCGCAACCAAAAACTCTAAGATGTCTCAATGAAGGCTTGTGACCTGACCATGCTTCCATAGGCGTTTTATCAACAAGAGCTGATGTAGGAGACCTGTTAATCAGGTAGCAAGCAGTGGCAACAGCTTCAGCCCAAAACTTTTGTTCAAGACCAGCACCACTCAACATACTCCTAGCCTTTTCCATCAGTGTCCTGTTCATTCTTTCTGCAACTCCATTCTGCTGTGGAGAATACGGAGTTGTCTTCTGCCTGTTAATTCCACAGTCTTTACAGAATCTATCAAAATCATTAGAGCAAAACTCACCGCCATTATCAGTTCTCAAACATTTTATTTTCTTTCCAGTCTGCAACTCAACCATTGCTTTAAATTCTTTAAAACGACTAAAAACTTCAGATTTACTCTTTAGAAAATAAACCCATGTCCTTCTACTAAAATCATCAATAAATGAAACATAATATGTGGATTTTCCAATCGAAGAGACATCTACTGGACCAAACACATCAGAATGGATAAGATCCAAAACATCACAAGTTTTATGAGAACTCGAGTAAAACTGAACGCGGTTTTGTTTTCCATAAATGCAATGCTCACAGAAATCAAAGTCAAGGTTACAGTCATTCAAACCTTCAACAAGGTTTTTATTTTTCAAGGTCCTTAGACCCTTTTCTCCAATGTGGCCAAGTCTCTGGTGCCATAACATAGTCTTCTCTACAGGTAACTTTGCTTCAGACGAAAGAGCACCCTTAGGTACCCAAAAACCATTTCCATCTGCTGAAGGTGAAACCTTCAAATCTTCCAGTGAAGTATCCGCAGATTTGCTTTTTACGGAAGTGCTATTACACTCAACAGTGTATGCTTCAAGCTTATACAAAGTGTCAAACCTGACACCTCTAGCAACTACCATAGCACCCTTAATCATCTTACATCCTGTTTCAGAAAAGACTACCTGCACACCCGCATCTATCAGTTTGCTCACAGATAACAGGTTTTGTTTTAATCCAGGGATATGCAGCACACCATTAATCCCTTTTATTCTACCATCAGAAAACCTGATTCTAACCTTACCTCGACCAATAATGTCTAGAGGTGAATCATCACCCAAGTACACCTTACCTCCATTAAATCCTTCATATTCAGAAAACCAATCTCTATTGGAAGTCATATGAAAAGATGCACTTGAGTCAATTAGCCAGGCATCATTACCTGCATGAGTCGCCAAAGCCGCAATAAATGCATCGCCATCTTCCTTGTCAGACTCAGAATCAGAATCGAACTTTTTCTTTTTCTTCTTCTTTTCTTCTTTGCAGTCCTTACGGATGTGACCCGGTTTACCGCAATTCCAGCAAATGACTTTGGACTTTCCAGGAGATTTCGATCTCCCTTTGGATTTCGACTTGCTGCGCTTCTCATTCTTCTTGCCTTTCTCCTTAGGTCTTCCACGAACGGTTAGGGCTTCCTTTGAACTGATGGATACCTTCCTTCGCATCTCTTCACCGAGTAGGGCACCCACCATGTCTTCAGATTTCAAAACAATAGAAGTACTACCGATAGCCATAACAAGAGAATCCCACAAATCAGGCAAAGAACAAAGCAAGATCTGACATTTCTCCTCCTCATCCATCTTAACACCGACGGATACTAATTGAGCCACAATCATATTGAATGCTTCTAGGTGGTCTGCAATTCATCCACCCTCTTCCATCTTCAAGGAATACAATTTCTTTCTTAAGAAAATTTGATTTAATAAAGATTTCACTTGATACATCTCACCAAGCTTAGTCCATAGCTTCTTTGCAGAGTTCTCTTCATGGACATTGATTAGAACAGAGTCTGCCAGGCACAGTCTGATTAGACCCTTGTCTTTTCGGTCCATAACATCATACTGAGCTGCCGCAGTAGGATCTGAGGGCCTTTGGACATTCGCATCAACAACATCCCAAAGATCTCGATCTATTAGCAGATCTTCCATCTTCAGCTTCCACATCTCAAAATTACTTCCATTAAATTTCTCCACCTCTATTCTCCCTGACGAACTCGCCATCTGAATAATCCTATAACAAGATCAAAAAGTGTCTTCTGCACAAGCTCCCACTCAAATCTGGATTAGTTCAAAAAACCCAACTGCCCACAATTGAAACCAAAGGTGATCAGGCTCTGATACCACTTGTAAGGAAGTTAAGTAGCGGAAACAACTTCCTACACTAACCTTGAGAGGAGGGTAATGCAAAACTTTTTCAGATCATTACAACAGTTACAAAAATAGAAATAGATATAATAGCAATCATACCACAACATAATGATTTACGTGGGGAAAACCCTTTCGGGAGAAAAACCCCACCCTCCAAAAGCAGCTCAATATTTTATTCAGCAATCAAAAACAGATTACAAAATACTTGCAGAGAAAGCTCTTCACAGGAGTACCACTAATCAGAGATTCAGAGGCAACTCAATAGCCATAAGACTCTTACACACAACCTCTATCTCACACACCTCATAAATAGGAGATACAATACAAGAAACCATCAAACGGTATTACAAAACCATGGGCTAAAACCACCCAATAAGGTGTAGCCGACCTTATCTCCCTTCTAGATGCCCTATGACATGTTAAAGCACACATCAACACATGTCGCTCCCTTTTACAGCTCATTTATGTATTCGATACAAATTATTTTTCCTATTTCAGGAGTACAAACTTCTGGAGGCCATAACTTGAGAACCGGGTGTCTGATTGACGAACCGTTTGAAGCGCCGGAAAGCTCGCAAAGTGCTCTATCACCTCGTAACCCGCTTCGCTGGTTACAGCAACTTTTTAGGGCGTTTCGGAGCCTCTAAAGTCCCCAAAATTAAGTTTAAACATTTTATTGCACCCCTCCAAGACGAAAACTTTAATATCTTCAAAACTAGCTGTGACCTTACGACGCAACTTTACCGGAATGCTTATCTAGCCAACCAGAAGCTTCAGGGAGAGTTTCGCACCATTTTGTGCTCAAATAAAAACTTACTATAAATAGTAACCTCGCATAAATGCAAGGTTGAGACACCATTTTTCCCAACAGGTGAGACCTCTGGTACAAATGCTAGAACATCAAATAAACAACTGGCATCAAAGGATAAAGGTAAGCCAAAGTTTAAACCTGTTTGCTTTAACTGTCTAAAAGAAGGACATACTGCAAATGTGTGTAGGAGTAAGGCTTACAACAATTTTCTTTATTTCCTAAATGATAAGCCTAGATCCTATAGATTTGATGGTAACTGTTATGCATGCAACAAGTATGGGCATAGAGCATCTAAATGTAGGTCTATTATGAATAACACTGGAAGATATCCTTAGAGGACCCAAGGAGTTGGTCTTGAACCTTTTGTGAACCGGATTTACAACTGGTTTAATACCTTCAATCATCAACAAAGAAGCAGTGGCTATCAAGTGGCAACCAAACGAAGAGAAAACTATATGGTATGTCATGGTCATGGTCACACTACTGCAACATGCAGAAGGAAGAATGGAAACATGAACAATGGACCTTGGAGAGTAGCTGGATTGGTCTGCTATCACTACAACAAATTGAGTCACATTACCAGATTTTGTAGATCAAGAAAGGACATATCTAATGATATACCGATCACTCTGAAAGGAAACATTGATGTTGATACTATTTAAGTAGACATGAACAAAACCTGGAAGAAGAAACCAATGATGTTACAAGAGGAACCAGTTTCTGCACCTAGTGTGGAAATCACGGAACTGGCAAACTAAGCTTCAAAAAAGCTTAGGGGGAGCAAACGGTGAAATGTTTTGAACCCCTGGTCTACACCGGTAAAAGACCTTAATTGGTATGAGATACCTATCATTTGGTAGAAGACCGGAAATTTTAAAAAGAAAAATTTGGGTTTATGCCCTAATGGAGGAGCGTTAATGATGGTAGGTGAGAAACATACTTAAAAGGATTTTTCAAATCAATTCTCACTATCAGTTTTCGAACGAAGAAATTTTTTTCAAAGAGCAGAGTGATGAAAAGGCGATTTGAGCTGAGATTTTGAGAAATTGAGAAACCATGAAAGAGATTCAAATTCAAACTACAAACAGTTAAGTGGAGAACACAAAGCGGCGATTCAGCAACCGACAGAGTGTGAAGTGAAGGAGAATCGGCAGCCCTAAATTCACGTGTTTCAAAAAGGTATTTCTCAAGTTCTTGAAATTTCTATCATGGCTTCTGCATCTCATACCAGTTCTAGTGCATCTGTTGAGTCTGCAAGTTTTATTCAATGAAAGTCTAAGTATAATGCCCTATCACAAGTCCCAGCTGGTGTGATAGTAGAAGAGGGAATTTCTGACTACATAGATTGCAAGATTAAAGACCTAGGGTCTCTAGCCATCCACTCCCAGTTAGGTTTATTTTGTGGAAAGGATAAGAAGATCAAGCCGAAGTATAATATTTTGGAAAAGAAGAAGCTCCACAATGTTGTTTACTTCCTAGAGGATTTCACACAAGATCATTCTGAGTAGAGTCCATGGTGATAAGATGTACCTAGAGAGAACACATCACATCACGCTACAGGAAATTCATGCAATCACTGGATTCTACAACACAGGGGAAGTGCCAACCCTAAGGACGGTAAGCAAAACTGAAATGTCCAAGCTCACCAGTTCAGTGAGTGACTCACGAGGCATGACAGTCAATTCTATCAAGGATGATCTGGTGAAGTATGCATGTATGGTGATTGGATACTGGACATTCTCAGCTAGCAGAATTAACTCTATATCTATTGCAGTGGTAAATGTAGCTTACCGAATGATAAAGGAGGATACATCATTTGATCTGTGCATCGGTATGCAGAGACAAATCCTGTTGAATTTGAAGTCGATCAAACAGGATAATGCACTAAGGTTCAAGTTTGGTCAACTACTGGTTGGGTTGTTCTTCTATTTCCAAGGCTACTTTCCAGGAGTAGGAGATGTCTAGTGGTCTATTGACTAACCGGTGACCAAGCAAATCAAGGAAAGAATTGAAGCAATTGGAACTAGTTACCCTGATGTTCTGAACAAGTATTTTGATGAGTTTAGACGGAAAATGAGCCAAAGAATGAGAATATTTGGTGACATTGTCAATAAATATGAGGATGATATCTATTTCACCATCAAGGTGGATCAATGCATAATGGAGGCTATTGAGCCTAGACAGGAAGAAGTGGAGCCAATGGGCTATGAGATGATGTACAATATGCTAGAAGGGTATGCCTCTACCCTTATTGCCTCACCTCTTGATCCTAAGGCAAAGAGGACCGGAACCTATCTGGAAAGGGTTACATTGGTCAAGGAACCCTCTACAAAGAAAGGAAAAGAACCTACAATGAAGAAGGCAAAGGCAGTGCCTGCAACATCAGCACGAGTTACTACTGCAACTCCAAAAGTGACCAAGTGATCACCAGCCAAGAAGAAACCAGAAGCAAAACTAGCTAAAGTGTTTCAGAGAAAGAGGAAAACAAGGAATACCTCTCCAAACTCAAAAGAAACTGTGTTTGAGGAAAAGCCAAAGAAAACACATCAAGCAAAGAGAAAGACAAAGAATGAATCGACATCATTTGCACCGGTAAACATAGATATCTCTTCCTATAAACCTTTGACACATTGTCAAAGAACAATAAAGAATATTAGGAGAAAAGTGCTACATGACTTAATTGAGTGTTTTGATGACTTTAATGATGATGAAAAGGAAGTGATTGAAAAGGAAATAATTCGGTATTTATGTGTTAATGACCGGTCATCCTCAGAGATTAAATCTCAGACATTGGATTCTTTATATATGTCACTAGATAATAGATGGCGCATTGCCATAGAAAAGGTACAGGAAATTAGGGAGAAAGTGTTTGCACAATACTTTCCTGACCTATCAAATTCTAATTATTTGATGTTATTGACCAAAATAAAGGACTCTTCTTCACTAGAAGAAGAAGACTCTAGTTGTTAGAAGGTAGAGTTGATGATGTAGAAAAAGACACTCATCACTATATGACAACTGTTGTCCAATCTCACAAAGTGCATCTAGCCAACTGACAAGCTGAAAAAGAACCGGTTATATCCAAACCGAATGAAGTATTTGATGATGAAGGAAATCTGATTGTTGAACCACTCGACACCATTGATGTCGATGCTCTAGATGTAGAGGATGTTCCTTAGGAAACACCATCTGAGGCAATAGGAAAGGAGCAATAGGCTAAACAGGTTGATAAGCAAGCTGAGGACAGATAGGAAGCAGCAAAGGAAGAGGTTGAGAAGAGGAAAAAGGATGAAGAAGAGAAGCGGAAAAAGGAAGAAGAAGAGAAGAAGAAAAAAGATGAAGAGGAGAAGAAGAAGAAAGATGAAGAGGAGAAGAAGAAAAAGGATGAAGAGGAGAAGAAGAAGAAAGATGAAGAGGAGAAGAAGAAGAAGGATGAAGAAGAGAAAAAGAAGCAAGAAGATGAAAAGAAGAAGAAGGAAGAGGAAGATAAGAAACAGGAGAAAAAGAAGGACGCATAAAAGAAAAACGTAAGGAGGACAAGGAAGCGAAGAAGAGGAGAGAAGCGAAGAAGAAGAAAGCAGAAGAGGAAGAAAGTAGAAGAGGACAAGGCAGGAGAAGCAGAGAAGAGCATCCAGATGGAAACTCTGAAGGCAACCGAGAGTCAAGCCAAACCAGCTAATCTCACCAATCCTATCGATCTCTAGTCTGCAAGTGAAATGGAGCTAATGCAGAGCATCAAGGTTTCTCAAGAGCACCTTGAAATTATTCAAAGGAAGAAGGAGTAGGATGTAATTGAAGTAGCTGTGGACACTCTTACCGGTTTGATACCTGGTACAAATCTTTCCAACACTGACTCATCACTAGCTAAACTTAAGCTCCTATGCATAGTAGTGGATGATCAGGTGCAGAGCTTAGAAGAGGCAGTAGAGGTAAATGTCAAAAAGGAGCATCAAAAAGCTCTTAATATAGCTATGGTGAGGAAGTTGAATGAGCTCCGATTTGAACTAAAGAAAGAACAAAAGGATATAAGGGATGCTCTGGATGAGGGGAATCTACTACTCAGCAAGATCTGCCAACCCCATCTATTCTATGATGATGTGCTAGCTCAGAAGCAAAAGCTTCAAATGGACTTGCAGTCCTACATGAGCACATTCAAGCCACCTTATGATTCCTTTACAACTTATGGGCAAACCATTCACCGGTTTCACATCCAATCAGCAAAAATGGAGCAAGAGATCAACACCTAGTCTAGATATTTGTAGGAGCTACAACTAGTTCTACTCCCACAATTGCAAATTCTTCATAAGTGCTATCTGAACCTGGATGCCTTAACAGTTACACAGGAGATGAGCACAATTGATGCCATGGAAGAACAGGTCTCCTAGATGCAGATAGAAAAGGAAGTAGCCACCTCCCTACTTGAGTCCTTGTCTTTATCGATGAAACAATTTGTGCAGGATTTTAAATCTATTTTTGACAAGTATTATTCCTTATTGTCATAAACTTTTATTATTTTGAAAACAAGATTGATTAGTTGTACTTTGTCATTGTTGGCAAAGGGGGAGAAGAATTCTATTTGAGAAAAGTATCTGGTTATCAAAATTTTGATATATGCTCTAAATATCTCAATGTTTATGCTCTTTATGCAAAATTATTATACATTGTATTGCCAAAAGGATAGTGTATATGCTTAGGGGGAGCAATTTTGCTAATGGCATGATTTTGTTGTAAAACACTTAGATGTCAAAATTTTATTTTCCTAAGTGTTGCCATCAATGCCAAAGGGGGAGATTGTTGGCATTTTTTATGTTAATGTTGTGATTGTCATTGATGGACACACACTTGCATTGAGATCTCCTTTATATGTATGAGTTTGAGCACAACTGGTATTTGTTCCAACCGGTATGTTGTATTATAGTCTTTAGACTATTGGTGTTTTGCAAAATGTGTTTCCTGGTTTGAAGTGGCATGTTGACCCCAAGCGGTTCGTGGATACCAAGTGGTACGAGGGATTAAAGTGGCATAACACATTTTTACCAGTCTTCATTTTTGTCAAACCGGCAACCAACATTTTGTATGAACCGGTAATACTCTGTGATGAATTACCAACCGGCATTTTGTGATGAGTTACCATCCATTAATTGTTTGACAGTGCCAACACCTAAACGATGCCTTTTTGTGTCATGGTACCAAGTATGTCCAAGTTCGTGGAACCTATAAAATTGTTATATAATCCTATTGGACCGACATGAAATCAGATTCCTTTATAAGGACATCATGTCTAGGGTTTTAGGTTGTTGATGTGGATATAGTGAAAGTTTATGTTGTTGCTAGGGTTTAAGGTGATTGAGGAGTTGGAGAGAATATGAATGTGTAGAAGACTAAAGTAATGCTGGAGTGCATTAGGAATGAGCTACCAAGGATCTAATCAAGAAATCTATGCTACTAGCTAGATCAAACACTTGTTGATTACTCACATCTATGACAAGTCTGTAGCCCTTAACTGGATAGGCCCAAAAGCCTTTTGTAAATCCTCTAACAAGGTGGTTCACATCTATGGATCTAAAATCCTCTAGAAAGGTAGTCTTTAATTGGACTTATCTCCTAACAGAGATTGAGATTCCTAACAGGATCTGTTCTGGTAAAGAACATTGTAAGACCTTAACCAGTCTGACCTTAACCAGTTTGGTTCCTATTCTGCAGATAGTTACTTGTGAGTTCCATCTCACCATGGTTTTTCCCATTTGGATTTCCACATCAAAATATCATGTGTTATGGTGTTTGTTCTTCTGTGGGTGAATGCATTATTTGCTATTTGGTTTGCATGTGTGCTAATCGGTTTGTCTGCTAAACTGTTTTACCTGTTTACTGTCAATCTTGTAAAGTGTTTAAGTGCAAAGATTTTTGGCATACTAATTCATCCCCCCCTCTTAGTATTCATCAGTTTTGGGTGTTTCTTTTATAATCAAAGGTGTCCTCTTTGTAGTTGGTTGATATAGTCATTTGCTGGGTTTCCCTTTAAATCCGAGCTTAGGAAGGATCTCCTTTTGAAAGCCTAAGCATGTGTTATCTTTGGGTTTTAATTTTGACTGTAGTGGCTCATGTCGCCCTTGCTTAAAATACCCCATAGAAATTTGACTATCATATCCCATTCTTTGCATAATGAGAAGACCTTTTCCATATTGATGTGTGGGAAGCTTAGCTTGCGGAATGTCGGTGGTGATAAGATCTTTATAGATCCATTCTACTAAGTCTTCATCTTTGGTTTCCTCTTCTTGACTCTTTCCAAGGATGAAAGGTGTCAAAGTACATGCTGGTTGGACCAGTGATGTTTTTAGTACCCGTTGAGGTTTTCCATGTGTTTTAGCAGAAGTACGCATTTGCCCAACACAAAAGAGTTGGCTCAGATTATATTCTCTAAGACCTTCCTCTACTATTTTCATCTTGAGCTTCTCTTGCTTGGGTATAGTTATGTTTGAACTAGAAAGAGAGGCTGGACTTACGTATGATGTGGAAGAGATGGCTTCTCTATTGTTGGGAATAGTAATCTTTGGTTGATGACTTATGTTATGACAATATACAAAGGGGTTTGCATCAAACATGATCATGATTTCTACACCATTATGTAGGAACTTGATACACTGATGGTAAGTGGATGGGATGACTTGCATGGCGTGTATCCAAGGTCTTCCCAACAACAAATTGTATGGCAGAGGAAGGTCCAAAACTTGACATATGATGTGTTTCACCATGGGGCCCACTCGGATTGGTAGTACAACAGCTCCTTTTGACGAACGCTCTGCATCATCATAAGCTTTGATTGTGATCTTCTTGTGGGGATCCATTGATTCAATTGCATATCCCAATGTAGTGACTAATTGTAGTGTACAAATATTTAGGCTCGCTCTATTATCAATCAAGACTCGCTTGATCCTATGCTGGTTGATAAACCCTTCAATGTGGAGTGAGGCGTTATGAGGTTGCTAGAAGGATGTGTTGTCACTTTCAGAGAAAGTAAGACAAGGTGACGACCTTAGATTTTCGACCATGGCTTGGAACTGATCTGTATTTAGGTTTGCAGGAACCGATGCCTCTTGGAGAGCTTGATCCAAAATTATTTTATGAGATGCAGATAGGAACAATAGCTCTAAGATAGATATCAGTGCGGGCATTTTGTCTAACTGTTCCACAAGGTTATACTACTTTGGGATAGATGGGGTGCCTTGTGGAGATGCTTTTATGGTAATCTTGCCATGACATGTAACAACATTGCGAGTGGAGCTGGGATTTTTTATGGTAATAGTTGCAATTTGTTCACTGGCATCATATAGGTGATTCACAGTGTAATTATATGTGGCTTGCGTATAATTGGTGGTATCTGTGTTTCGCCCTGAAGTGGAAGGACCCCTTTGATCTTGTGATGGAAGTGGATTTTTGAACATGTGATAATCATTGTTTGTTATTTTGGGGTCGTGGCCTTCTATTTCAATCTCGCCTCGGTCAATAAGATCCTAAATAAGATTTTTTAATATGTGACAATTTCTTGTTTTATGCCCTTTCCCTTGATGGAAATCACAATGTTCAGTATCCCTCCACCATGAAGGTTTGACCTGAGGTTCATAATTTGATGTTTTTGGTAAAGTCACCAGATTTTGAGAAACCAACTGACGTAACACCATTTCAATAGGTTCCCCTAAGGGAGTGTATGTTCATTTTCGTTTAAAACTTTGCTAACATTGTCTGGGTTCCTCTTGAGGTACATTGTGTCCTTGATTTGAGGGAGCAACTGTGTTATTCTTGGGTGGGGGATTCTGTACTACAAATCAGACCATAGGTTGTGCACTTTTGATAGTTCTAGCATCCACAACCCCGTCATTGATGATATTTTTGTTTTTGTTCCAAAAGTTAGGATTATCACTATTGAAGTGCAGGCGAGGGACATCCTTTGGCTCATTGTATATCTTCATAGGCCCTTTTTTTATGAGAGCCTGCTCACATTTCAAACCTTTGGTGATCATGTCATTGAAGGAGTCTATGTCTTTTATGTCTAGGTGAAATTCCATTTCTTTGTTTAAGTTGGAAATAAACATTTCCACTAATTCTTGTTTGGGTAATTGAAGGGAACACCTACTAGACATTTGACGCCATCATTGCAGAAAAACTGAAAATAACTCTCTTGGTTTTTGCTTAGTGTTACATAGATCAGCCATGGTGATATCACATTCAATGTTGTGTGAGTAATGTACCAGGAACTTCTAGAACAGTTCTTCGAAGGTCCTAATGGCACTTGGTAGTTGGGAAAACCATGTTGTGTTTGTTCCTCCCAAACTCTAGGGAAAAAGTCGCATTAGGTATGTGTCCTTGTATGCCACTTCAAGGCAAGCTGAATGGAATTCTCTAACATGATCGCGAGGATCTCCTTTTCCTCAGCACTTTTCAAACTTGGGTGTTTCAAACCCTCATGGAAAAGATGACATATCAAGATTCCTATCAAAGGGATAGGGACAAATGTCATTAAGTGAAAACTGATTAGTTTTCACACCACTATGAAGTTGTTGGGCGAGATTCTCAACTTGTTGTTGTAACATGTCTATTTCATTTGGAGGAGGAGGAGGTGGGGGATTACCTTGATAAAGGTTATATTTGATGTGATCTCAACCTCTTTCATCCTCATTATGACTTTGGCATTCTGATGCTTGTCTTAGTTGTGCAACATCAAAGTCAGAGGGTAGTTTAGCCCCCTCTTGAGCAAGTCTTAAAAAGTGAGCATCGGTGTTGCTCCTGAGTATTTCATCAAAAAGTCTATTAAAGAGAGGGTTGTGTTGTGCCCTTTCTATTTCCGCCAAAGCAGGAGTGCCTGGATTTTCATCATTTATATTTCCTCCTAGGGCTTCTTGGAACTCATTGATATTTTCTTCCTCTTCCTCTTCAATTTGTTGTTGTCTAGATCTTGATCTAGTATGAGCCATTTTGTTTATAAGTCTTTGTTGAAGTTTGATGAAAATGATGATGAGTTGGTGATGAAATGAAAGATTGATGTTTGGGGAAGTGTTTTGCATATGAATCTCTAGCACTAAAGGTAGATGGTACCAAAGTTATTTCTTGAATTGCTTGTTGTGTTTTGATTGACAAAGTTTGATGTGATAAGGTTTAGAGAAATTTGAGATGTATTACAGACTCAACTACCTAGTAATGAGAGGGTTGCACTCATAGACTAGTTTTAACCTACGTAGAAATGTCTCTGAGGATGAGTTTATCCCAAATGTAGAGACACTCTAAAAAGTGATGTTTTTGTGTTTGATTCAAGCAATGTCGAAATAAAACTTAGGACAAGAACCTCTTAATGTTTTGAGAGTTAGAATGGAGTAATGATGTGAATGTGGTAATAGATGAAATGTTACATATGGGACAAATTCTTATTCTTCTCTTTCAGGAGTTGGTGGTTCTTCCCAAGATACGTTATATATGATGCAAATATCTGGAAAGAAGTCAGGATTGATCTTGCCTCCTTTGTTTTTGTGATAACTCAAAGCATGATATTGCATAAAAGCTCGATGGTTTAATGAATCTTGATCAAACTCATTTGATTTCCCTTGAAGATAGAGGTGCATGTGACGTAGAAAAGCTCTATTAGAGACAAAGATTTGTCTATTAATATAGAAGAATTTCCTCCTTTTGATAAGAGCCTTTGAGCTCAATGGTCTTTTCTTCAAGTTGATGTGTTGATGAAGATTCTTCTTTCTCAAGATGTGAAGAATGGTCATATAGTTTGATACTTTTGCTGTTTGATTTTGATCCTTTGTTGGTTTTTGAAAAATGTTTGTGTTGGATGAATACTTGTTTTGGAATTGATTTTTTAATTTTTCTTTGACAAGAAAACAAAGCAAGCACATAAACACAAGAATGTCGCCTAAAAAAGGCACAAATAAGTGTGGGTCTAGATCAACCCAATCCTTGGACTTTTATGATCCTTTCCTTCAAATGTATTTTAGGTGTTTTCCAAAGCCTAAAGTCAGCTCAATTTGCATTGGTCTTGACTCAAAATGAAAACACTTCAAACACTCTTTATCCCTAAGGTCAAATGGTCAATTGAGATAAGTTCAGCCCACATCTCAATATTTCTTCAACTTTGGTACTACATACCTTATGAATCCCATCGTGGCGGGTAAGGATGTGATATATTAAGTCTTGCACAAGCATAAAAAATAGATGATCCCTATGATGGGAGAGTCACCACTTTTATCAGGCTACAAGTAGCCTTTCAAAAAGCTATGTTTCTACTCAAGGAAATATGTATGGTGAGTATCTTGGGAGCAAAACCTTCTATGCTCTTGCATTGAATTTATCACAAATATCCTCAATCAATAGAATGGGTGGGCTACTATATAAAGGTGTTTAGTAATGTTTGATGTTTTTGGACATAAGTTCATTCTGTAGTGACTCACTTAAGAGCCTTGTAACTTGTGGTGGGGTCCATTTGTCCTTTCGGCAAGTTACACTATAGGAACAACTATACCCAAGGCTACAGTTTTTGCTTTCACCTGATTTTTATAGCGGCTCGAACGATTTACCGCACAAGGTCATTCCCAAGAGTGATGTGTCTTTTGATAGGTCTCTCTTAAAAATATAAACTTTGAGCATTACTAACACTTTTCTCTTGCACCTAGAACCACAAAAGCCAAGGGAGAGGATAGTGTGTGTTAGAAGTAGGACCACTCAACAAACTTTGCACAAGTGTGCCAAACACAAAAGATACTTGTTCTTTTTAACTCATCATTTGCAATGTGATCTAACTATTTGGAGATGTTGCTCCAACAGTCATGGTGTTCTTTTTATCCTTCAATGGCAAAATGTGTTGTAATCTAGGAATTGGAAATCTTGGTCAACTAAATTAAGAGCATGTTTTGCTTGAAGTAAATCAATTTGAGAACAACTTTGACAAATTGGGGATTCTTTTTAACTTGCACAAAATGAAGTGTTGATTGTGAATTTTAGTTTGACGCAAGAAATAAAATTTGCCTTGTTGAATTTAAGCACCAAAATAATTTGTTCCTAAGTTTGCAAAAACATAATTTTGTGTGTTTGTTTTTGTGATTCTTTTTAACTTTGAACAAGTATGATTCTTTTTTAGAGCTCCAAATGAAATATGTGGTTCTTTTTAAAAATCCAAATGAAAGTGTAGTTGATTTTAACCCAAAAGGAAAATGAATTTATTTTATCCTAACTTGAAAGACAAAGTTAGCAATATGAAAAAATTTATTTCCTAGGCTAAAATTGTTAAAAATAAAATCCTATTGTAGTGGTTAGTTAAAACCTGCACAAAAGATAATTAGTTAGAAAAATTTGCATGTTTTGGTGGGCTTCTACAAGCCTAAAAATTTTGGTTTTCAGTTACAAGGAATTTTCTTACAACTCTTTGTTACTATAGCTCTACTCTATGTGAAAACAGAAGCACTATTTGACATGAAAGAGCAATAGTATAGATAATAGTGCTAAAGTATCAATTTGCGAAGGTGCTAAATTGAGAACAAAAGCGCAAGAGCATGACCTGTGTGTCAATTAAAACATTCAAAAGTTAGTAGTCTTCAAAATGGTTTCTCTTTGATTCACTTCGGGTTCACCAAATGATGCTCTGCAAAAATGATTAGAAAAACTGTTTGATGGCAATACACACAAGAGCACAAGAAACAAATGTCAGTGTTAGTAACAAAAGATTATCCTAAACAGGCAAATCAAGAGAGATATTAAGCATGAAATAGAAAGCATACAAATATAGAATAGATAAACTATACTCCTCCAAATGCTAATCAAGATGCTCATAGTTGCTCCTCCCTTGTTCCTGTCCTCTCCAAGTTCCACATGAGTGTAGCTCTCAGCTTTTAGCACTAGCCATGGATGCCATATGGAGATTCAAGATGGTTGAAAATGATAAACAAATGCTATGCAAGTGTAGATAGTGATGCTATGAAAAATCTCTATGCTAATACCAGTATAACAACAATACTCTAATGCTTCCTTTCTTTGCTTGAGGAGAAGGGTTCTATTTATAGAAGAAATGGGAAAATGAAGGGTTAAGATTGAACAATCTTAACAAGGGTTAGGATTGAAAGATATTCAATCTATGTGAAACTTTCAACCCAATCCCATGTTGACAAGTGTCACCATGAGGAGGCTTGAGAGGAGAGATAAGGAGCATTGAATGCTTGAGGGGACATGATGGTTACCTAGGGGGTTGTGTTAGGGTTAGGTTAATGGATATTCCTTTTATCCAAGGGATAAATGAATGTGCAAGGGTTAAATGGTTACCTTAGTCAAATAAATAAATGTTTTGAAGAGACCCATGAGTCAAAAGGATGGTTAAGTTAGAGGAAAGTCTCTAACCAAAGGTAAAGGTGAGTTAACCATAAATGGTTATGTAAGAGCCTTTAATGGTTTGGAAGACTTTAGAGGTTAACCATTTGAAGACATAAAGTCTTTAATGGTTATTGAAGACTTTGGAGGTTTTTGAGAAGTGACTTCCTTTTATTTAGGAATGTGACAATGATTAGGATAGGATTAGGCTAATTAGAAGGAATTAGAAGAATCTAGAAGGGATTTAGGCATGCAAGTGGATTTTGTAGGAGAATGCAAGTGGGAGGAATTTTGGGATTTTCAATTGAAATAAAATCATTTATTTCAATTAAATGGTGTAATTTCCATTTGGATAGATATTTAAATAAATATTAATTATTTTAAATGTGAATGTGAATTTTGGATTTTATTTAAATAAATCTTAATTTATTTACATGAGAAAAAGGAAGATAAAGCATTAAATGCTTGAAGACTTTGAAGGAAACCATTAAAGGCTTGAGAAGACTCTAGAAGGAAGCCATTAAGTTTGAAGACTTTAAGGGAAACCATTAAAGGCTTAAGAAGACTCTAGAAGGAAGCCATTAAGTTTGAAGACTTTAAGGGAAACCATTAAAGGCTTGACAAGACTCTAGAAGGAAGCCATTAAGTTTGAAGACTTTAAGGGAAACCATTAAAGGTTTCAAGTGGGTGAAGATAAATAGGATTCTAAATAAATAATTTATTTATTTAAAATAGTTGTGCAACTTGCATTTGTAAGAAAATACAAGTGGGTGGAGGATACAGGTGATTTAAATAAATTTTAATTTATTTAAATGTGAGAGACGGGATTTTGGGGGATTTAAATAAATATTAATTTATTTAAATGTGAGAGAAGATTGTAATTAAACAAATATGATTTATTTATTTAATTAATGGTCTGAATTTGGTTAAGTGAATTAAATCAAATAAATTGAATAATTTATTTAATTAATAGGAGAAGAGGGTTAAGATGAATTAATTAAATATTAATTTGATTAATTATTGATTGATGGTTAAATAATCAAATAAATACTAAATATTCATTTAAATAAGTGGACAGATTTATGTGACAACAGTAATTAATTATTGGAATTTATTAATTAGTTAATTAATTAAAAAAATGAATAATTAATTAATATTTATCTCCATGCATAATGCAAAGTAGGAAAAACAAACTATGTTTAGAATTTTGAGAGTTTCATGCATTAATTAGTCTATTATGCTTTTTATGCATACATGACTGATTCATGCATTCTATTTTAACTCTCAGTCTATCTTGTAGACTCCACCATTTAGGATTTTTATCTTTAGGATGACATCCTTCATTGTAATTAAGCAATAAGCAATAAGCAATTTCAAAGCAATACATTCAATTATTGTTAATTGTCATCAATTATTCTTTGTTGTTTAATTTTATCTTTATGTGTGACAGGTATTATTGCAAAAGATAATTAGGCTTGTGGGATTCACATTTCACGAATTCTAACATGGTATCAGAGCTAAAGATTCTTGTTTACTTTTTTGGAGATTATTTGCATTTACACAACAAATTTTTCATCTTGGGTTATATTGGAGCTCTCCATCAGTTTAAGAAGGCTCAAGAAAGTCAAGATCATCTTTCATTTCACTGAAATCCGATATACAAAGTCTGTTTTGCAAGGGTTCGAAGTTTGAGGGTTTTTCTCTATTCCAAGGGGTACCTGAACAATTTGGATCATTTTGGGCCTAAAACGACCTCATGGTTGGATTAAAAAGGCTTATTCCATGAATTGTGATATATAATTTGCCTATTTTCGGCATCAAGGGCATATTTTTTCATTGGCACACTTTTCGAGGCATGAAAATCCATACGACCATACATGTACCTATGTCAAAAAAGAATTCATGAAATTAAGGGATTTTTATTTTTCTCTTCTAACATCAACATGACATCAACATGGCATCATGCTGACATCAGCAGTACAGTCAGCATGCATGGCCCTTCTTTGACCCTCTTTGTGCCTTAAAAGAGGTGGTTTTTTTTGTTTTGGCCATAACTTGGTCATACGGAGTCGAAATAGGGAAAACCATATACCATTGGAAATGTCTTTCTGAGACCGATCCAAAGATGGAGGTATATTTTTTTTATTTTTTCATTTTGCAATCTTTTTTTCTAGTTGAAGTCAAAAGTTGCAGTTTGCACTCTCGGGGGCATATCTTGTGCATTCGGACTCCATTTTTTGCAAATAAGATATCATCGAAAAGGTGATTCGGTGCTCTATCCAGAGCTCATGTCAATTTTTGTAGATATTTTTCCATCCCACTACCTCTTCTTTCCAAAGTAGTCAGTGACTTCTTGACCCTATTCTGTCCTCCTGCGATTCGAACTCCGTCTTTTTGGCACACATCTCTTTTTTTTTTAGCAAAATGGAGAATAGCATTCAGATTCAATGTACCTATCTTACTCTCCCTTGTTAGCATTATGAGGGGGTTTCTACTATTGTTCCTAATGCTTCCTTGGTTTCACATTGGAGTGTTTTTTGTATTCAGTACTTGTTCCTATGTACTAGGAGATGCAAGGCCATTTACCCATGCATTGTATGTGAGATGGATCACTTGTGTATTAATTCCTATGTACTATGAGATGCATCATGACCATTTACCCATGCATTATTAGTGAGATGGAATACTTAGCATATCGACACTCTAGTATTCCTATTTTTGGAGGTTCTTTTTTTAGCATCATAGCAATCATTCTATGAAAGTGTTTGCAGCTTCTTCATGATTGCCTTTTTATTTCTCTTTTGGAGAGGATTTTTATTCCCATTCAGAGTTTTATCCTTTGCTATATTTATGAGAAACTTGCATGTTTGTTCATGGGTAGCTCATGTTACAAGCTAGGGTTTCCGTTGCACCAAAAGATCGACCTATCAATGCCCAATACAACCACTAGACTTATAGAATCTACAGGAGGTTGTTAAACCATGTCGCAAATCCCCATGAGGGATGCTAGCCCACTACCAAAAATCCCCCTCCCAGCACAACTCATCATGATCTATGTGATTCGAACCTATGACCAAGCTCTGATACCACTTGTTACAAGCTAGGGTTGTTGTTGCACCAAAAGATCAACTTGTCAATACCCAATACAACCACTAGAATTATAAGAATCCACAGGAGGTTGTTAAACCATGTCGCAAATGCCTACAAGGGATGTTGGCCCACTGCCAACACCTCATCAGGCTTTAGGCCAGTACCCATCATGCATTCATCTTTGCATGCTTTTTCCTATATCGTTGCCTCTCTCTCAGTTGTGCATTCAAGGGGGGTGTTGGAATAAATATTTCATATATTAATTATTCACTTAATTAGTTAGTTAATTAATTAATTATGAATAATTAATTAATATTTATCTCTATGCATAGTGCAAACTAAGAAAAGCAAACTATGATTAGAATTTTGAGTTTCATGCATTAATTACTCTATCATGCTTTTTGTGCATACATGACTTATTCATGCATTCTATTTTAACTCTCAGTCTATCTTGTAGACTCCACCATTTAGGATTTCTATCTTTAGAGTTATATTTCTTTATATGGATGTCATATCCTTCATTGTAATTAAGCAATAAGCAATAAGCAATAAGAAATTTCAAAGCAATACATTCAATTATTGTTAATTGTCTTCTTATTATTTGTTGTTCAATTTTCTCTTTATGTGTGACAGGTATTCTTGCAGAAGATAACTAGGCTTGTGGGATTCACATTTCACAAATTCTAACATGATTGTCTACCTTCTTGTTGTCGATGCTCTTGGCAACATGTTGTCACTTGGAGGAAGATTGTGGATGGTACAAAGGGTTTTTGATATGTTATTGTGTAGAGAATTATTGTAGGATCTCAAGAATGTGTTGAGAATATATTTTTTGTTTGATTTCCACCATCTTGGTGTCAATATCTAACTTGCTTCTAGTGACATGGTTGATAGTACTGATATTTGATTCTTCTTTATGAAGAGATTTGATGAAGATTGTTGTTATTGCATGATGTTGACATTTATCCTATCAGATATGTAGTAGTATAGAGATGATTGATTCTTGATCAATGAATTGGAAATCAATGATTGTCGAAGTGGTTGAGGAAGTAATTGTTGGTAGTAATGTTGTGACTGATGTGAGTATTTATGTATATGAGTAGATCATTGAGGATGAGATAATGATGAGAGTACATTGACTATTTTTTGTCATAACTGTTGTCTATATTTTATGATTTACTTAACTACTATGGAGAGGTTGTGTAGTGTCATAAATTATCACTGGGTCAATTTACACCTCATGTTTGTGCCCCTACTTTAGCATATCCTATCCTCATCACCTATCTAGGTCCATTTTGTGCCCATTCTCTAGTTTTGGTGCCATGAACACCCACAAATGGATTCCTTGGTGAGGTAACCTTTTTCTTGAGGTTTCATTTTGGTCTCCTATGTAGAAGGACCATGACGGCCTGAGTCATGGTCCCTCTCAATGGGGCCCAATTTTAAGTTTGGGCAAGAATCCTATCCCTCCTATAGGAATTCATCTTTGTGGCTTCACATAACCATTAGAGGTTGACTTAATTGGTAATTTACCTAGATACCCTATATAAAGACATTTGATGAACCTAATTTCATATATCTGATCTATTAGTTCTATGACATAAAGCAATCAATTCCTTGCATCTGTGGAGAATTCATCATCAAGTATTTTCAAAGATCTTTAAGGTTTCATATTCTTCATTCAACCATTGTGGAGAAAAAAAAAATTCATATACAAGCATGTGTGTGTGATTAGGGTTTTTTCATGTTCATGCCATTTCATACAACATATGTGATTACATCAAAGAACAATGCATCATCATCAACAATTGCAGATCTAAAGTATATCTTTCTAGTATTTATTCAAGTATTTGCATTTATTCATTCAAGGTTAATTCCTAAACCAAGGTTTGACTTAGGAAAGCCCCTATTACTGACCATTTTTCCCTTTTCACTATATGTAGGAATAGGTATAGAGATATGTTTTGAAGGATCGATAGTATTCACAAAGACAAACAGGTTCCTTTTTCTACAGTAGAAATTTTGAAGGACCATGGTAACCACCATCATTGTCTCAAAAATTTAGGCCAAATTTTGGGGAATAAATTTGAATCATATTACTTTACTTAGATCTAGGTTTGTGGCTCTGTACAATGATTGTAACTCATTGTTTATTCCCAGTCTCTTCAATATTCACCCATTTAACCTAATTTCAACATGTTCATGAGAAAGAGGGAATAAACCATAATAAAGGAGGATATAACTAGTATTTCAGAGCTTCTTCCTAGAGGGATTAGGCCTAGCTCTATTAGATCCATCTCTCTTTCAATGTAATTGGTTATTTAAGAAAAAATAGTGGTTTTATTACCTTAATTGGGTGAAACCCTAATTCTCACCACATTAAAGGTTGATGAGACAAAAAGATGGATATTGGTTGTAGATGGCCTATAGATGTCCACTTCCTTAGTCTCTGATGTCTACAATGTTTTAGATGTATTAATAATATTATTAATGATGATGGCAATGATGATACGTTAATAGGTTTAAATATTAAGATGAGGATTAGATGCATGCCAAGATAATGAAGATGATGTACTAAATGAGAAGGTATTATTTCCAAAATAGTTTGGCTCTTGGAAGTTTGATGGAGCGTGTTGGTATAAGAAGTATGTATTGATGCATACCTAGAAGAATGTTCTATATTCCTCCATTATTGCAAATATAATCTTCTAGACTTGGATATAATGATTATGCTCTATAGACATTGTACTCCTATCTTTTTAGGTCCTCAATATTGCAATTGGTTTCGTTAGTAATTGTTGTTGGATGATAGTTTGGTTTTGTATCAGAAGTCATCTAATAAATGCTTCAAATTTCTTTAGATGTTGATGTTTCTAGTGCTATGGCTTGGAGGGAAAATTTTAAATATCTATGTTCCATCTCAATTTAATTATCAGATGGTGTTGTGTCTATAAGTAATGATATTGTGTTATGTGTTTGATTTTCTCTCTGAAATAAAGTGTTTAGTATTAGTTATGTCATGCCAATATAATCTTGATATGAAGAAGTGTAGGAAGGATTTGTGAGTGTTTTTGGATGTCCATTGAACATCCTAGTGTGCTCTACATGATATCAGATGGTCTAATTGATGACACATGGTGATCAGAATCTATGTTTCAAGGAAATTGCTTTGGTTTGGCTGATTGGTGTTGTTCCTTGGCATGTAGTGAATCCTTGGATGTCTTCACCTGTTTAGAAGTTTGTGTTTCATTGATGTTGGATTCTCCCTTGGTGTGTGAGGATTTGCATTAGGATTTTTCATCTAGAAGACATGTTTTGGGGCCAACTTGTGGCATGTTGGTTAGTGTTTATACATGTTACCTTGTTGTCGATCTTTGGAACATGATTGATAGCATGTAAATTGTTCCTACCTACTTGGAAAGAAGTATTAAGATATTTTTAGGTCCTCTCTATATCCTAGTTGAAATTATTTGACCATAATTATATTTTGGTGGGTGATTTGATAGGACCTATACTGTTGGCAACAACAACGTAGGAAAACTGAGAGGGGGGGGTGGATTAGTTTTCATCGGATTAAATAATTTAAGAATAATCTCAAATTTAATCAACTGCAACAATAATAAAGATAAACACAATAATAGAACCACACATATCACCAAGAATTTTGACATGGAAAACCCGGTCAAGGGAAAAACCATTGTGGGAACCTACCCACAATGAGATGATGCTCTACAGTAGTATGTGTAAATTTTACAATGGGGAATGCACATGCATTCAAACACACTGCCTAGAGCTCACTACTCAAAATACAATGACCCAAAAAGATACAACCCTTAGGGAAAGGTTCAGTACCTTACAAAGATATTCAGACTAAAATTTGGTTAAGATGAATTGAAAGAATAACATTTGCTAATGCTTGATGATAGTTCTAGTTAAGCTCAATTATCTGCCCTACAACACTCTCTACTCAGTACACCACACCAAAATATGAATTCATTTATTCACACATATACCACTCTCTGATAATGTAGACTCAACACCCATATCCAAGTTACATGAATACAACACATATTTATACAAATCATCAGCCTTGATAAAAAGGTTGGCCAAACCCTCAACACCTAATAACAAAATTACATCACATGATACATAAATCAACCACTGGACCAATACAATATCATAGACAACATAGCATGGACCCAGATAAACTCCTCGAACACATAACATCACTAGAAATATCGCCAAGATCAACCACAACACGTTACACCACTGAAAATACCATATTACACGAAGAATATCACCGGAACCATAAGATCTTCAACAACACACATAATGATCAATGTGAACCACCAAAACAAATAGGACATGATTTGGAAACACCAACAAGCATGTTAGAATCATCTGCAATAGTTGCACCAACACCACTTAATCAAATCTTCATCTATTAACATGTTAACACTCAAGAACACTTATCAACAACAACTTGGACAAGAAAGATAACTTCCAGAGCATCAAATCAAGAACCATTTGAAATGAAGATACACACAAACATACAAACACTCTCCCAAATCTATAGCACAAGATATGATCATACCAAAGAACAACAGATCAAAAACTAGACTACTGCAACACTGAACACTAAAAACTAATCTCCATACCAGAATCCACAACTCGATCAAATAAACAAATAGCATCATGAAGACAATAAAGAATAAAGTATCTCTAGTTGATTTAGCATATCCAATAGATAAACCAACAAGATCAACTCACTACAAACACCAGATGACCAAATAGCTCTTTGTAACATCAAAACACGGGAATATGTTGACATCAACGACAACAAAATATCTTAGCATCAAAAATATCCAATAATCTCCCCCTTTGGAATTGATGACAACATATGAATGTGAAAAAAAATTAATGAAAAGGAATAAATCAACACCAACAAACTCCAAAAAATCCCCCTAAGATCATGCACACAAAGTTCCAAAGATAAGGCAATTTTTCACATGCTTCTCTCCCCCTTTAACAATAATGCCAAAGACAAATTAAAAATCATGCATCTCTCCCTCTAAAAAGTAAAATATCTCCCCCTTAGGATAAACTCACAAATTTGAACCATACACTGACTACCTTGATTGAGTAGCAACACCAACTCATCAACCTAGATAAGAAGACAAGACTATGAAGTCCACCAGATTGATGCATCTCCATGCATCTAGTTCTCATTAGGAGGGGCAAAGACCCCAAACTTGTCTCTCAAATACACAAATGTATCTATAGGAAAAGGCTTAGTAAAAATATTTGCAATCTGATCCTTTGTAGATACATACTCCAATTTGACTTCTTCATCACTGACCTTCTCCCTTAAGAAGTGATACTTAATTGATATATGCTTTGTATTATAATGCAATACCAAATTCTTGGAAATATTAATAGTACTTGAATTGTCACAATATATAATAGTAGGCTCATCATACACAACCCTAATGTCCTTCAACATCTACTTCATCCAAGCTACCTGAGTACAGTTGCTAACAACAATAATGTATTCAACTTCAACAGTAGATAGAGATATAGCATCTTGTTTCTTACTTTCCCATAAAACCAACTTCTTCCCCAAAAAGAAAGCTCCACTGGTAGTTCTCTTCTAGTCATCTACATCACCTACCTAATCAACATCAGTATAAACACATAACATGAAATTATATTTCTTTGGATACCACAAACCATAATCAATAGTCCCCTTCAAGTATTTGAAAATCCTCTTCACAATAGTGACATAACTCTCTTTAGGATCAACTTCAAATATGGCATAAAGACAAACAACATGCATAATATTTGGTCTAGTCTGAGTTAGATACAATACTCCACCAACCATAGATTTGTACAAGGTTTGATTAACTTTTGGAGATTCATCTTTCTTAGACAACTTGCATCCAGTCACCATAGGAGTTCCAACAAGTTTAGAATCAGCTACCCAAATTTCTTCAACAATTCCTTCACATATTTAGATTGAGAAATGAAAATACATTTACCAGTATGTGTAATCTACAATCCTAAGAAGAATTTCATCTCACCTATCATAGGTATCTCAAATTCCTTTTTCATATCATCAACAAACTTCATACTTAAATCATAATCTCCTCCAAAAATAATGTCATCACCAAACATTTCAACAATTAAAATGTTATCATTATCAATGTTAAATTATAAATTAATGTCAACAGTACCTTTACAAAATCCTAACTTCATCAAATGCTTGTCTAATCTAGCATACTAGGCTCTAGGGGCTTGCTTTAGTCCATACAATGCTTTCTTCAATCTACATACCATGTCTCCTTCATCTGATAATGAAAATCCTTCTGGTTTCTCAATGTAGACTTCCTCTTCCAAATTTCCATTCAAAAAGGCTGATTTGACATCCATCTGATATACCTTGAAATTCTTGTAAGAAACATATGCAAGCAGCAATCTAACAACTTCAATTATAGCTACCAAAGAAAAATTCTCGTCATAATCAATACCTTCAATCTGAGAGAATCCTTAACATACCAATCTTGCTTTGTTTCTTACCACTTCACAAACTTCATTCAATTTATTCCAGAACACCCATTTTGCACCAATCACACTCTTGTCTTTAGGTCTCAGAACAAGATCCCATGTTTTATTCTTCTTAGTCTAATTCAACTCTTCCTCCATAGATTTTATCGAATTCTCATCCTTAAATGCTTCAGTAACATCTTTAGGTTCAATCTTGAAAATCAGGCATATCTCTTCAGCATCAATCCTTCTCCTAGTCATCATACCTTTTTTTTGTCACCAATAATCTGATTCTCTGAATGATTCAATTTTACATACCTCTAAGTCTTCTAATTATTCTGATTCTCTCAAACTTCTTCACTAGAAGCATCAATATCTAGAGTAACTATCTCTACCGGAGCATTCTACTTGAGGATCTCAGTCTACGCAGGCTTAGGGACAATATCCCGATCATCAATCTCACAACCACATGCTCTGATTTACTTCTCATGATATTCATCAAGCTTCACATTTGCACTTTCCACTATCTTCTTCAACCTCTTATTGTAACACCAGTGAGCCTTTCTCTTAGTAGAATAACCCAAGAATATTCCTTCATCACATCTTGCATCAAACTTTCCTATATCCTCATCTCTTTTGATATAACATTTGCTTCCAAAAACTTTGAAATATCTAATTGTAGGAACATGACCAAACCATAGCTCATAAGGAGTCTTACTGGAATCACCTTTTATATGCACATGGTTGAATGTGTAAACAATAGTGCTAACAATTTCTCTCCAAAAGGTTTGCACAACATTTCCTTCAATCAACATAGTTCTAGCAACATCCAAAATAGTTATGTTCTCTCTTTCAACAATTCCATTCTACTGAGGGGTTTTAGGAGCAAATAATTGTCTTCTGATTCCATTCCTCTCACAAAATGAATAAAACTCACTGGATGTGGATTCTCCTCCTTTGTCAGATCTCAAACGCTTTATCTTCAACCTTGTCCCAGTCTCCACCTTAGCTTTTAATATCTTAAATTTCTCCAATGCTTCTAATTTTTCCCTTAGAAAAGTAACCCACATTATTCTAGAGTAGTCATCAATCAACAACATGAAATACTTGTCACCCTGCATACTTCTCACTCTTGTAGGACCACACAAGTTAGTATGCACAAGATCTAACAATCTATTAGATGTATACAACTTACTCTTAAATGAAGTTCTTGTTTGCTTTCCCAACTGACATTGTTTACATACCAGATTAGAAGGCTTCACAATCTTAGGAAAATCTCTAACAACTTGAGTAGAACTTATCATTATCATGCAGTTAAAATTAATATGACACATCCTTCTATGCCACAACCAACTTTCATCTATCTGTGCAATCAAATAACTTTTCTCACTGACATTCAAGTGAAAGATATTACCTTTAGTCTTTGTCCATGATGCAAGCTCTATATTGAAGGCATTCAAAATCTTGCATTTACCATTCTTGAATTGCAAATCATATCCCTTATCAACCATCTATCCAACACTAAAAAGATTATGCTTCAAACCTTTAACATATAAGACATCATTAGTATTATTTTTACCATCAAAGGATATACAACCTCTACCATGAATCAAACAAGCTTTATCATCTCCAAACCTTACTATACCACCATCATACCTCTCCATATTCACAAACTTTCTTTTGTCTCCTATCATATGATGTGAAAAACTATTGTCAATTACCCATTCATCTTTCTATTCAATCTTAGCAGCCAAAGCTTTCTCCTCAACAATGTAGCTTGTAGAATTCATTGGTATTGGATTATCTTCCTTGATAGCAATAAATACAAATTCATCTTCTGAATTCCCATTCTCAAATTCCTCATCTATCACACCTTCATCAACAAGATAATAACATCTCTTTTGATATTTGTACTTCCAGATAGGCTTATAAGGATTATCATACTTATCATGCTTCTCATACCTATCATGCTTATCAAATCTGTCATGCCTTTCATGCTTATTATACCTAGACAATCTTTTTGGATACCTAGAAGAAAAATGTACTTTCTTATTACAAGAGAAACATTTCAAAGGTAACTTTCCATCAAACTTACCAACTCCCTTAGGCAATCTCTAAGTAATAAGTGCTTCAAGCTCATCCAACTCTTTTTCCTATTCTTCCATCTCTCTCATTTCTCTTTCATGTTTTGAAACCCTAGATGAACTCTCTCCCAAATCATACTTTAGCTTCTTGGATATAGAGGCCTTAAATGCAGTCTCAGATTTACCATGTGATTCTTGAAATTCACTCAACTGAAATGCAACTAGCTTACCAACCAACATGTCTCTTGTCATGGTAGTAACACTTTGGATCTCATGAATAGAAACAACTTTAACTTTGTTAGCACAAGGAAAGGATCTCAACACCTTAGCAACAATCTCATCTTCCTCAAGAGTTCCACCAGCACATTTGATGTTCATAACAAGTTCCTTCACTTTAGCCATAAAATATGTTATGTTCTCATCTTCTCCCATCTTCAATGTCTCATACTTTCCTTTCAAACTTTGCAACTTAGCAACTTTAACTTGTGCATCTCCTTCATACAAGGTCTCTAACTTTTTCCAAATCTCATGTGTTGTCTAACAACCCATCACATTAGTCATCTCTAAATCAATCAAGGCACTCAACAATGCTTCCTTAGCTCTTATGCTATGTTCAACATCCTTGATTTCAGTAGCAGTAACCAAACCATTCTAAGGAACATTGTAGACATTCTTTTTAATCTTCCAATAATATTCTCCAATACACTTCAAATGGACTTCCATCAAATCCTTCTATACAGGGATCTCCACAAGTGGTCAAGCTTCTTCCGGAGGATCTAGCTCTGATACCAATTGTTGGCAACA
The DNA here is from genome assembly GCF_030272615.1 of Cryptomeria japonica. Taxonomy (NCBI): domain Eukaryota; kingdom Viridiplantae; phylum Streptophyta; class Pinopsida; order Cupressales; family Cupressaceae; genus Cryptomeria; species Cryptomeria japonica. The sequence continues at coordinate 138,065,394 of NC_081412.1, read as the reverse complement.
ACAATGGAGGAAAATTGAGAGGGGGGGTTGAATCAATCTTCACTAGATTAAATAATTTAAGCACAATCTCAGATCTGATCAACTGCAGCAATAATAAAGATAAACACAATAACCACAACACACATAACACCAATAATTTTGACGTGGAAAACCCGGTTAGGGGAAAAACCACTATACAAACCTACCCACAATGAGATGATACTCTGTAGTAGTGTGTAAATGTTACAATGGGGAATGCACATGCATTCAGGCACACTGCCTAGAGCTCACTGCTCAAAATAAAATTACCTAGAAGGCTACAACCCTCAGGGAAGGTTCACTACCTTACAAAGATATTCAGACTACAATCCAGTTAAGGTGAACTAAAAGAACAACATCTGCTAATTCTTTATGAGAGTTCTGGTTAATCTCAATTGTCTGCCCTGCAACACACTCTGCTCAATACACCACACCAAAAGATGAATTCGCTTATTCTCACATACACCACTCTGATAATGTATACTCAACACCCATATCCAAATTACATGAATACAACACTTATTTATACAAATCATCAACCTTGACAACAAGGTCGGCCAAACCCTCAACACCTAATTACAAAATTACATCACACGATACATAAATCAACCACCAAACCAATACAATATCATAGATGAGATAACATGGATCCAAATCAACTCCTCAAACACACAACATAACCAAAAATCTCGCCAAGATCAACTGCAACATGTTCCACCATTGAAAATACCACATAACATGAAGAATATCATCAAACCCATAAGATCTTCAATAGTTCACACAATGATCAATGTGGACCATCAAAACAAATAGGATATGATTAGGAAACACCAACAAGGATGTTAGAATCATCCACAATAACTGCACCAACACCACTTAGTCAAATCTTCATTGATCAACATGCTAACACTCAAGAACACTTATCAATAGCAACTCAGACAAGAAAGATAACTTGTGGAGCATCAAAACATAAACCATATGAAATGAAAATATATACTAACATCCAAAACACTCTCCCAAATCTGCAGCACAAGATATGATCATATTGGAGAACAATGGATCAAACACCAAAACACTGCAACACTGAAAACCAATCTCCATACTAGAATCCAAAACTCAATCAATTCACCACATATCATCATGAAGAAAATGAAGAATGAAGTATCTCTAGTTGATTCAACATATCAAACAAATAAACCAACCCAATTAACTCACTGTAAACACTTGATCACCAAACAACTCTCCGCAACATCGACACAAGATTATGTTGACATCAATGACAACAACATATCCTAGTAGCAACAATATCCAACATATACCCATCCTTTTATAATGGCCCACCTAATTGATATTTGGAATGAAGAAGATAGTATATATACAAGATCATATTGATGATGATGGAGAGGAGTATAAGTGTGGAAAGGGGTGATTTGTGCATACATGAGTATTGTTGGGAAAATGGTTTCTCAACCTTTCATTTACATGAGGTTACTATTTAGAGTAATTTTTTGTTTTAACATGAAATGGTGCAAAATTCTCCCCAAAGCTTCAGATTGGATGGATGAGCATGCCGATAAATTTTCATTGCAAGATCATAGCTAGTTTTGAAGATATCAAAGTTTTTTATTTTTGGAAGGTGCAATGAAAGGTTTAAATTTAATTTTGATGACTTTAGAATCTCCAAAATGCCTTGAAAAGTGGGCATAACTGATATAGTGGGTTATGATATGATAAAGCACTTTGTGATCTTTTGGGGGCATCAAACGGTTCATCAATCGAACACCTGGTTCACAAGTTATGGCCTCCGAAAGTTTGGACTACTGAAATAGAAAATATAAAAAGCATCGAACACATAAATAAGCTATAAAAGGGAGGAACATGTGGTGATGTGTGTTTTGACACATCATAGGGCATCTAGAATGGAGATTTGGTTGGCTCTACTCTATTGGGTGGTTTTAGCTCATGGTTTTGTAATACCGTTTGATGATTTATTGTATTGTATCTCCTATATATGAGGTTCTTGAGATAGAGGTTGTTTGTAAGAGTCTTATGGCTATTGAGTTACCTCTAAACCTTTGACTAGTGGTACTCCTATGAATAGCTTTCTCTGCAAGTATGTTATAATCTATATTGATTGTTGAATAGTATATTGAGCTACTTTTGGAGTGTGGGGTTTTTCTCTTGAAAGGGTTTTCCCCATGTAAATCATTGTGTTGTGGTATGCATGATATTATGTTCATTTTTGTTAAGTTTATGTAGTAGTTGTAGTGATCTATAAAAGTTTTTCATTACCCTCCTCTCAAGGTTAGTGTAGGAAGTTATTCTACTACTTATCTTCCTTACAAGTATATCATTTGTAGAGGTAATTTGTGACAATGTTAGTGTGTGGTGATTTTTATGGAGTTTGTTGCTTGAGACAGAGGTTCAAGGACAACATCATGTTTGGAGATTGTCAAAGGTTGTATTTTTGAAGGCCTACTTGTTGCTAATTCATGTATTTATTGTTTCCTATTCTAGAGAAGTGATCTTCATATTGTAGCTTTATATCTTCCCTAGGGTTGTGTGCTCTATCTTGGAAGTCCTTTGTGGAGTAGTTTTCTTCCTTAGTAGTGAGTATAACACTATATTGTGATAATTTTATATATTGTGAGTTGACTCTCATTGTGATTTTTCCCTATTTGGGTTTTCCATGTAAATCTGGTGTTCTCCTATGCATGGTGTTTTATTGTTATATCTTTTATTGTTGCTAATAAGGATAAGGTTAAAGAGTTTGTGGATTAAGTAGTAAAGTTTAAGTATTAGGTCCAAACTTATTCATCCCCTCCTTAGTCCTAAGGTGTGTTCAAGAACAAAAGGAGTTACATGTCATTGATGGAGAGGGATTGGAATATTCTTACTGGAGCCAATTAGAATAGATTTTTTGAGAATAAGTAGTTGCTACAACTTGTTACATAGTAAATAGGTGTTCTACATAAACTTGTATTCATAAGACACCTATGGAGGTGTGGTTAGGTAAACATGAGTCTTTGAGACATCTTAGAGTTTAAAGTTGTGAGACATATATGCTCCTATACCTAAGGAGAAGTAAAAGTTTAAGAACAAGGTTGTAAATTGTATCTTAATTAGTTGTAGTGTTGGTGTGAAAAGATACAAGCTTCATGGTCCTACGATCAATGTATTTTTTATATTAGAATCAATATATTTAAAGAAGTTAAGCCTTCTTTCATTGTTTTACAACTAGGAAAGGATGGAAAGAAAGATGTAGTTCAGCTACTATGAAATACCAGGAAAGTTGAACTTGAATCCCATTAGAGATCTAAAGAGGAGAGATCAAATAGTTTAAAGCACATTCTAAAGTGGAGGAACTTAGCTATCAAGGGGGCCTAATCAAAACAAACATAAAAAATATGTATAATCCTCCTAATTAGATATGTATTTTTTATTACTAAAATTGATGAGCCTAGGACTACAAAGGAGGATATTTGCTCAAATGATATAGATTATTGGAAAGTGACCATGAATGAGGAGGTGGTTGTCTTAAATAAAAATGATATATAGGGACCTAGGTATTTCATGAAGAAAATTACAAATTTATTTTTTTAATATTTTAGCTATGTTTTATGGAAAGATTTTAGCTTATATAGATAAAATTATCTATATTCTTTTTTGATAAGTAGATTACAACATATTGAGTAAGAATACATTTAAATTAGAATTCATCTTGGTGGCACCTTCAATTTTTTTCCAATTTAAAGTGTCATTATATTTTTCATTTGCAACGGTACCCTAAGAAGCACCCTTTCCAAATCTCCTTACATGACTTACTTTGGAGAATGATATTTTGCAACCTACTAATCATCATGTAAAATAGATTGGTGATCATTCTCATGTGTCATAGGTAAGTGCATTTGCCTGGTTACAAATCCCCAAAATTAGATATGATATATTTTCAATGCACTTAATTGGTGAATTCTGAAAAATTTTACTATCTACACATTGATAAATATGCCTATGTTGCCCACTTTGACTACATATCTTGGGTGCATTAAGGAGGGCACAATTATGCCTATGTCGCATTAAGGAGGGCACAATTATACTTGTTTGTTTCCAAAAATAAAAAATATATCTTGGGTGTTTAAAGTTTGTGTGTTTATAGTTTACACTTTGTTTACTATGATTTTCCAACTTAGTTTATAAAGACAAAATTAATGTTTCAAAAGTGCTATGATTTCCTTAATGTTTGTTTGCATATTTTTAAATTTTTGTTTCCATGTGTAGCATTGAGGAGGGCACAAATTTCCATTGTGCAATGAATAACTATGTGTTTGGAAAAACCATGGGCATGAATTACTAAAATGCAAGGAATGAGGATTTCAATTGCTAGATTTAATTTGTGTATTGTAGGGTTTGGTACTAAGGAGTTCATTGAAGCTCTTAATGATGGTATTGATGAAATGTGATTTGGCAAAGGCGATTTGTTGCAGTTTTGGTGTTTGGGATTCAAATTATGGTGGAAGATCTCATTATAAAAGTGTGTTACTAAAAAAAAATAGAAGGATAAAATCTAGATTGTGATATGTAAAGAGTAGAAGGTGTGTGCCAAATATTTGGCAAAATGTCAAACATGGTAGAACATGAATAGTAATATTTTGAGGGAAAACTATTAAAAATTTGACTTTACTGGACACTCCAAATGTTCATATGTATTTCAAATGAGTGTTAACAAGTTAAATAAAGGGGATATCCTTACAACGGTAATGTGCAGAAACAAATATTTTTCACTCATGAGAAAAATCATCTTGAGGATTAAAGGGCTTCTTTCATTTTCAAATAGTCACTTGTTTATCTGGCAAAGGGATGTAATGTTGCGTAAAAATATTTTCAATTAAGTGTATATTTTCATGAAAGGTATCAGGTAAATGGAACAAGGTAAAAACTTAGTCACATGTGAAAGCCAAACAGGGTGAATGTTTTTACATTCAAAGGGGGGTAATATAATTGCAAACTGATTGGTTATGTAGTGTCCCTCCTAGATTTGTGTTTTGACACATGCATTGATAGACCTATTCAAACATGTGATTGATGCTTTTATGATTAATTATGACTCTATATTTACCCCTAATGATGTTATTTGATGTTAGACACTTTATATGGACATATGCTATTTGATGATTCATATGGATGATTGATACATTTTAAACTATATTGACGATGGACCTATATTTGATGGTTTATATGTTCTCATTATTCATGTTAAATCATATTTCTTATGGGATTTTGATGATAACTTCGCTATGCTAAACCTATTCTATGATCATTATGAATGATTTGATATTGTCGTGTATGTGACTGTCTTCTAGTGTATTCATGATTAGAGCCAATGTCTTGACACTCATTGTGAGCATGAGATGGCATTTCGATCCTCTATCACTTGTCTAATCATTTATGATGTACATATATCATATATATGTTGTATTGTGTTTAGTGGTGATTATAGGTTTGCAGGTACTAGACATCAACTCCACCTGGTTTCACAGGTCTGAGCGTGGCTTATCCTAATGACAAGTTGTCAGAGATGGCATGTGTTTCCCTCTCATAATCTAGGCTTAAGTTGTTCATGTTGGAATCAGGGATCACTGAGAGGGGGGGGTGAATCAATGATCTACCAGTTAGCAAATTTTCAGAATTAACTTTAAACCACCAAAAGAATAAACAAGAACCTAAAATGCATGAACATAAAAAAATCAACCATAAAATTATAACACCGGGTTTTTACATGGAAACCCAAATCGGAAAAACCATGATAGGATTTGAACCCACAATATTGTTCCACTATGGCTAGTAGAAAAACAATATTACAATATGGGGAATGCATAAACATTCAGGGACATTACCTAGAGCTCACTGCTCAAATACAATAAGGGCTACAACCCCGAAAGGCTCACTGTCTTACTAATTAATTACAATGATGAATTACAACAAATGAACTCCAAAATAGCATATACAATACTTAGATGAGTTCTAGTTAAGTGCCAAATATACTGATTGGATCACCTCTGCTATTCTGCTCTATTTGCACCTCTATTAACTGTCTTAGTTAGCTATCGGATCAAGAATGCGCACGTGAAACTGCACCAAAAGGGATTCTCGATCACCACTCACTCGCATACAATCATACCAACCATCAAAAAGATCATCTACACTAGTCTTATATATCTGCAGTCACAAAAAAGATCATTTATCATGTCAGCCTACTAATGTAACATGTAGTCATATGTCAACTTGACTGGATCACCAAAACAACAATAAAATGATGTTTCTATGTCGGCCCAATCAAACCATACATGATTCAATGCACTGCAACCACCAGAAAGCTTCCAGATGAAAATTGTTTTGTTCAACCTGAAATACTAGTTAACTGACTACCAATTGACATCCTCTTCTGGAAATAAAGATCCACAATTACCGGATAGGAATCTCGAGAAGAGTTGCTATCAATGACAACCCTAAACCAATAATCAACCATCAAAAGCCACTAGATGAGTGTCAATTGCCAATAGTTCACCTTGTTAGTTTTGTGTTGTGGCACAAGTAAGTGGTTAAGATTGTCTTGTGGTTGTGATTGGACCCTTTTCGGGTTATCTTGTGAGCATGTTATTTATTAAATTAATAATTAGATTGATTGTATAGTTTATCAAATAATTAAATTAAATTAATGTGGTTTTTTTGTTCGATGCTTTATTTTATATTTATTTGTTGATTTAATATTACTGTGATGTGAGACTCTAATATTTATTTGCTTATTTATTGATATTTATTTATTGGGAATTAATGTTTATTTTTATTTATTTATTTATTTAAATGAGCCTTTTAGATTTAATATTGTTTATTATTCATTTATTATTACTATTTATCTAATTATTGTTATTAAATTAATTAATGTTGTATGGTTCAAGGCTTTAATATTTAAGTGGGTGAATAAATAACATTACCCATGGCTTGTTATTTATTTATTGGGTTTTGATTTATGATTTTATTAATTTGTCTTTTACCCTCTCTTGGTTAATTAAATATTATAAAATGTGCCTACCCTGCCTTGTTATTGGATGAATTAATTGGGGTAAGTAAATTATATATATATATATATATATAGTTTCTAGGAATATTTCTATTGGCCGATGTTTTCCTATAGTTTTGTTTTAATTTTTCTATTTATTGGGCTTTCTAGGAATGTTGTCGGGTTAGCTTCTGAAATTGGTTTTCTATGATTTTGGAGTTCTTGCTTGTATTTTGAATTGGGAACGCTTGTGGATTGGATTTTGGATTTTTCTCTACTCCAAATTTGTCATTACCATCACTCCTAATTCCAGGTTGGAGGTGTTAGTCCCAATTGGTGCTGAGAGGGGAGGGGTGAATCAACACTTTTCCAGATTTAACTAATTAAAAATTTTACTTTAAGTTTGAACTAATTTACCATTAATCAATGTAAACATTTACTGCAGAAGATTATGCATACATTAAAAGATACACAATGACACATAGATTTATCTCATGGAAACCCAATAGGGAGAAAACCACAGTGTGAGTAGGAACTCAAAAAAATTGTACTCTTCTGGAGTATGCCCGATTAAGAGCCATCCCTGTTAGGAGATTACAAAGACACTGTAAGGTGCCACCCTATTAAGGGATTTTGTTCAAGGTCTGTTAGTGCCTTTACCCTTTTAAGGGTATCCTGGTTAGAGGACTTAAGAACATCAATTAAGACATCACCCAGTTAAGGGATTTTTACAATGGGACCTATTAAAGTCTACTCGGTTAAGGGATTTATGTTACAATTGTTAGAAAGCAACAGATGGATGATCTGTTAAAATTGCTACTCATTAGCCTGATCAAATCATACCTGAGAATCATACTAGGTATGCATCAGTTGTGTCTGATCTACACAACTCTGAATTCCTAAATGTACTCTCAACTCTGCCTTCTGCCGATTTCCTGATCCTTGGATATCACGCTGTCATTCCTCTATCACTTGAGTCACCACTCTATGAAAAATCCACTCTACTAGTCCTCTGTCACTCAGCTTTGTAGTCTCTTAAACTTTGCTTTGTAGTCCACTTTTACATTATCTTCATTCACCTCGACAACAGCCATCTCAAGAATGAGATATGTGTATTTATTGACCCTTAAGTCTATCGCCAGCTTTTCCTCCAAAACATTCCTTTCAAAATTCCATTATCATGCCTTAAATCATGTCTCTGAAAACATTGCAGGAATCACTCTCAATACAGTCGAACATGCTGATATGTTCATTGGTTGACTGGAGAAGACTCCCAATTTAGTTGAATGTAAATGAATGTTACCAGTCTGTCGATTACAGACTCTTCTAGTGAACCAATCAAAATGTGTCTAGCTGGTTTCCTCCTGAATACTTATATGTTCTTTGTTTAGCCGATGGACCTCTCTTCTGCCGATCTACTCACTGCTTGCTGGTCTACTCACTGCTTGTCAGTTTACTTATTGCTTAACTGATCTACTCACTACTACTGGGTTTACTTACTACTGATGGACTATGAAGACTAAGGAGATGATGTTGCAATAGTTAGGATTAATGATAGTCCCAAAGATACTGAGAGGTGGGGTGAATCAGTATCTAACCGGTGTACATAATATTTAACCTTATTAAGTATTTTGCATTTCAAAATAGTGTACTGGTAAATAAGAATTAATGCAGTAAATAGGAATAATAAAGACAACATAGAAAACACACCATAACACAAGATTTTTAACGAGGAAACCCGGTGTGGGAAAAACCTCGGTGGGATTTGTGACCCACAATATTCACTCACTGGCCAATGAATAAATATTACTTATAATGAGGGGCCTGCACATGTAGGAAGGCCAACTACCTAGAGCTTATTGCTCAATCTACAAAATAGAAGTCTCACTGACTTACAAAATGGATTATGAAAATCCAATACAATGTACTGCTTCAAATCAACATCAACTATGCCAAGTTAAGTACCGGTTTAAGCACATACTATTGTAGACATATAAAAATGACCATATTCCTAAATGAATATTTTATGTTCATTTCTCTATTTAACTAAATCCAATTTAATTCAATTACCCACATTCCTCTATTTAATTAAGTAAATTACTTAATTAAATTCACTATACCTCTTTTACAATTTAATAGAATAAATCATTTTATTCAATTAAATCCCCTATCCACTTTTTAATTAAATAGTTATCCTAAATTGAATAAATCTAATTTATTTGATTTCCCCAATTGCAACCAAATTGAATTAAATTCATTTTATTCAATTAAATCCTATCATCCCTTCATCCACTTGCAAAATCCTACACCTCCCACTTGCCTCCTAAGCCCTATTTCTAACCCTTTCTGGATTCTTCTAATCACTTCCAATTAGCCTAAACCCATCTCCTAAACTTTGTCACATCCCTAAGCAAGGGGAGGTCACTTCTCAAACCCTCAAAGTCTTTGAAAACCCTTAAAGGCTTCAACCACTTAACTTTGAAAGTCTCCCAAACCATTAATGGTTAACTCAACCCTCTAGCATGGTTAAAGAATTTCCCTAAACTCAACCTCCATGTAACCCAAGGGTCTCATCAAGCATTTATTGCTTTGACCATGGTTATCCTTAATCTTTTGCACAAGACTTTATCCTTTGGGTAAAACCTTTATCCATTGGATAACCCCAACCTAACCTTAACCTTTAACCCCTAGGGTAACCATGAGGTCCTCTCAAGCATTTAATGCTTTTTACATCTCCTCTCAACCAACCTTATGTTGACAATTGTCACCATTTCATTGGTGCCAATTGTAAACATGGATTCCCAACTTTCAAACTCAGCCCTTGATTAACTCTTTCAATCCTAACCATCCATTGCCCTATTTTGCTATAAATAGAGCTCTCAGTCAGCCATTTAGATAGATCCAAATCTTTAGCATCACACTTATACTCAAATCCATCCAAGTTTTAATATATCATTTTGTGCTCATCGTTTAGCCTCTCTTTTCAATAGGAATTAATCTAAATATGCATGTTTAGAGTATTTTCTTTATCATTTAGCTTAATCATAGACCAGTATATCATGCTAGGATAGTCTTGTTACTAATCTTGTCATCTTATAAACTAGTTTATTACATTTATAGGATCATGCATATCTTAGGATGCATTTCATCTTACAATCAACAAAAGCATCCCTTGTTCTTGCATTTGTCATCCCTAAACCACTTTTCTCAGTGATCTGAGAGCAAAGACATTGGTTTGAGGGACCTTGTGAGATAGAGAACCATGGAACCAACCTTGGGAAGCTGAGCCATACTTCATGACTCCATAGCTTGCACCAAGAAGTCTTGTGGGTGTGTGAGCAAGGCTCCCTAGAACTCCATTTTTCATATATTGAGTTCTATCGACCGACTTTTCTCGCATACATTTCTGGTGCCCACCGTGGGTCCCGACCCCATATATCAAATCAGTTTTTGAATTTAACCACTTTTGCAGGTCCACGGGAAACAAGAATCGGCATGTGGGAAACATTCCCTAGCGCATCCCGCTTACTGTTCAACACCTTGGGTCCATCATATAGCGCGTGAAGCCTTTAAATTAGCACATCATCCCACTAATATTTTCCTGTAGGCCTCGACATGGGAGAAAAACAATGTGGTGCACCCGGAAACTAGTTTAGCACTTTTGAAAAATAGCTTAATGCATTGGGTCTGTTTGATAGTGCATCTCACCCATTCTGTAGCGCGTATAGTTTGTCCTATAGCACATCACCGACAGAAAACAAAATAAAATAAAATTGTAACTGAACTTAAAAGTTAGACTTGTAGACGTCCACCAAATCCAAAATCTTTCTAACTATTTTGAGTTGATGTTTTGCAGGATTTCTAACATCTTATTACAGGGATGAGCTTAGTTATTTGTAGAGTTATACATAGTTTGGATTTTTACTTAGTTAAGTTAGTTAAAATTTAAAAAAAAATTTAACTCTTGTTAAATAAAATCGAACTCACCTTATTTAGGCTGTAAAACGAACCACAACAACAATTTTTCTTGCTTTTCTAGGAGAGAAAATTCTCGATTTGGATTATAAAAAGAACAAAACAATCTTTCCTTTTGCAAAGATAGCTTTAAAAAGGACCTCACCATCCTTTGGTGTTTAAAAGGATTCACTTCATTTTGCAAAGTAAAAGAACCTCATCTTCATTTTGTGCAAGGCAAAGAGGGAAAGTTTTCCCCTATCGACTTTAATTTTGTTGATCAAAATCATGATTTACTTTTGTTGACCAGGCTTGTTTTACAAAAGTTTTAGAAATACACACTTTGCTATAAAGGGTTAAAAATAACATCATGCTTTTTGGAGCAACATCTCCAAGTAGAAGTTAGCAAATCATTGTCTTGAAGGCTAAAAAGAACCTTGTTTGCCTTGTCTTGAAAGTGGAAGGAATATGCTCTCCCCTTAACTGGGTGATCAAAAATCTAGACCACTCTTAAAGATTTCTATATTTCAAGCAATAAATCCTTTATCAGGCCTACCTTCCCGAGGAGTTGAAATCAACTCTTAAAACCATTTATGACCGGTGTGAAGGGAACGACCTAAGTGGGAAACGACTTTGACGCCAAGTGTTCCAACCCACTATAATTGAAAGTGGAAAGAGATGAAAGTCCTTTTCAACAGTTGTGCACAGTGATTAGTCTTCCCCCAGTATCCTTGAGATATGTAAAGCCTTTGTTCTAAAGGTTGGAAAGCCTCCTGGGGGAGTTTATCACTGACGGCCGAACAAGAAGCCTGATTATGAACCATAGAAATAGAAACCTTGAGCTGAGTCAATAACTAGATATTTGTAATATCATAGTGCAAGGATGGGGAAGAATCCGCCCCCAAGATTGCTCACCATATATCTCCCAAGATAACTACTCAATTGTGAAGCAATTCACTTTGAGTTAATTTTTGGCAAAAGGAAAAAAAATGGGCACCCTCTAGGGGGTGACATGGTTGTTTGAGCTGACGGAGTATCGAGACTAGTGGGCTATGATATTACTTATGACCTTTGAATAAAGATTCTTCTTAAGTGTATTATTTTGTATCCAAACCTGTTAAAACATTGGGGATTTGAACACATCCTCGTAGAACATACACTTTTTGTTAGATTAAGCAAAATGGTTGTCTCTTTGGTGCTATGTTTGTATTTATTACTTCAGAGAATCATCCATCAACACTGAAAAGATCATAACAAAAATCCAATAATTACAAAAACCAACCAAAGGAAAATATTAGGACAGTCAAGTGCATGAGAGCAACTTCTTAGCATGTGTGGTACATTTGTTAGCACATCAGAACATCAAGTTAGCGCATCCAGTTAAAATAGTAGCGTTCTACCAAAATTTTAAAACAACATTAAACAGTTAGCGCATTTGAAAAATAGCCCAGTGCGTAGGAGTCAAAAAATAGCGTGTAAGGTTTAACAGTTAGCACGTAGCAGACCCATATTAGTGTAAAACTTTTTGAGCAAAACAAAAAACAAATTTTAGCAGTCTAAAACAATTAGCATGTGGCTAGGGGTAGCTTAGCGTGTGTGGTCTTTTACTTAGCGCATGAAGAAATTTCTGTAGCGCACCCTGTCTCTGTTTTAGCGCATGACCAAACCTAGAAAAACAAGGGGCAAAATAGTGAAGAATTTTGTTTACTTGGAAGACATTTTTAGAAACCTTTGTTCATTAGCTTTATCTTCATCAAACCAGAGTATAAAAAATAGAGCTTTAAAAACTGTTTCTTGAGCAAATTTGTGTCAAACAAAAGTTGTAAAAATCCAAAACTGGTTGCGCGGTAAAACATATCTATCCTATCAAAATCAAGAAACATCATCACAAGTGACAAATAGGTCCTTTATCATCTCACAAATTTTATCTCAAAAACACTTGTTTAAAACCTCAGGTTGTCAAATCAAGTTTCCATATCGGGAGACTTTATCCATATCATTTGACATGCTTTGTCGTGAGGGGGCATCTAAACCTTCACTTTGATAAAGTAAAACTTGAGTTTTCAAAGCAAGATCAACTGGATCCAAAACAAATTCAAAGGAAACCATTGATCATTTATGCATGACTAATCCCCATATTCTAAGAAGAAAGAATATTTATCATAACACCATGTTGAAGAAACAACAACCATTTTTTTCCAAATTTATCAAAAGAAATAAATTTTTATACATCAATCATCAACTCTTCAAATCTCATCGAACATTCCTTCATCACGTCAAACCTTATATCCAAAACAAATCCAACAAATTTGACAAAGAGCCTTTAAAGACTAGGGCATATTGTCAAAAATCCGCATTTAATCAAATCATAAACCGTGGAGGAAAGATCAATCCAGCATTCTTGCTCGACGAGTGCATCACTTACAACACACCCCAACTTGAACCACCAACTCCCAAACAACATATCGAAGAGGATTTTGTCCCCTTCGTCATAGAAAGTTTCTACCAAAATGCCTGTTACTCGCTCTCAATAAAACAAACAAAGCGAGGCACAAGCAGAATCTAGTATGAATCGGAGGTTATCAAATCCTTTGGAAGGTCCACATCTAGAGGATACTAAAATTTCTGAAGAACTTCTTCAAGAATGCCAAGAAAGCGCTTCATTCCAAAAATTTGTGGAAAGACTCATGGAAAATGACAAGGAAAAATACTTGCTCATGCTCACAAGCAAAGGGGTTAAACTCCCTGAAGACTTTGACACAGACATGTTTAGAACAAGACCTCAACATTATGAATATCAAGAATGACGGTGAGAAGGGGGAGCATGAGATCCCGAACATGATATTCCTAAACAAAACATACCGGAACAATATACACTAGGGAAAAACATCCCTAAGCAACACATCCCCGAGAAAAACATATCGTTCCATACACCATTTCAACCCAGGATTAATGCAAGGGAAGAACTCTTCCCTCGGCAAAACAATGAGCCTTTGGTTACCCTTACTCAACAAATGCAAATGTTACAAAGACAAATGCAAGACATGCAACAAGGGATGATAGTGTGGTACTCATTAAACGAAATTTGTCCTTATCCCTTTGACAAAAGATTGCACATGATCCCTTTTCCTCCAAACTCAGACGTACCTAAATTTGACAAGTACGATGGGAAAAGCGATCCCCGTGATCATGTCAGAGAATTTTGTACCATGAGTCTTGAATTTGCTCATGATGAGACCTATCTGATGAGGTTGTTCCCAAGAAGCTTGGGGGGACAAACAATGGAATGGTTATCCAAGATCACACCTCCTGTCAGATCATTTGATGAATTGGTCAACAAATTCATAACACAATATTCCTATAACATTAAACATGCTATAACCATGCTAGACATCTGCAACACCAAATAGAAAAACAATGAAACATTCATGATATTCCTTCAACATTGGTGACGTATGGTTTCACGATATCCTTGAGACATTTCAGAAAAGGAGAAAATGGAAATTTGTATCGACAACTTGAATGGTGAGATGAGTTACAGGCTCAAACTCCAATGCATACCATCTTTCACTAAACTAATTGAAAATGACATTCAAGTAGAAGAAGCACGTGTCAAAAAGGGAATGCTCAAATTCTTCAAAGAAGGAACAAGTTCATCAAACTACAATAACCAAAACAACAACAACTTAAACAAATCTAGATTCTGGACTCGAAACAAAAATGAAGGCGGTAATGAATCACATGATCCAAAATCTAAACAACTAGTGCTCGCATTATCAGGAAATCCTCAAGCTATGAAAACTCCTAAAGGTGCTAACCCAGATGCTAATACATATGCACCGAATACCAATCAAGGTCAGCCCAACACAAACAACACCAACGATACTCAAAACAAAATCACAAATCAAGGACCTAATAACAATTCGTGAGACGACACCAACAATTTCCAAAAACGTGTCTTCACACCATTGGGACAATCATTGGAGTCAGCATTCAGAGAACTCCTAGCAAACAAGATTATCTATTTGCCCACAATCAGAAACTATGAACCCCAAATCAAACCACCTTGGTGGAATGACTCACACTTTTGTGATTTTCATCGCAACAAAGGTCATCGAATGAACGATTGCATGAGATTGAAAAACATTGTTCAGGACATGATTGATTGAGGTGATTTAATGGTGGATGGTCTCAAAACAAATGGTGACCACGGAGCCTTTAAAATTCCTCTTCCAAACTACAACAAAGATGGAGCTTTAGCCTCAAACAATACACGTGGAGCTCGTATCAATCACATATCAGTTGAAGACCATCATGTAAATGTCATCACAATCTGAGACCAGCATAATCATGAATCTATCAATTTAACAACCAGAGCTCAGAAATATGTCTTGAAGGGCCACACAACAAAAACAACCACTACACCAAAAATCCAATATGATTTAGTCAGCCAACTACGCAAAACTCCTGCTCAAATATCTATCCTAGAATTGCTGAAACTGTCACCAAAACACAAAGACATATTGGAACAAGTGCTATTGGAAACCAATGTACCTCAAGATTTGGATGCTGACAAATTCCAAGCCATGGTCGCTCATATGACAGGGCCTCATAATCTCACCTTCTCAAAGCATGATAATACTTCCTTAAGTCATCCACATAACACTCCTCTCCATATTGAAGTCATTGTCTATAAGCACCAAGTAAAAAGAGTATTGATAGATGGAGGAGTTGGACTTAATATATGTACCTTAAAACTTATCCGTGCATTAGGCTTCTCTGAGGAGTCTATTGATCCACATAAAAAGATTACCATAAAGCCAAATGATGATGAGGAAATATCATCTAAAGGAACCGTGATGTTACCCATTCAAGTTGGACCAGTGCAAAAGGATACTATGTGTCAGGTCTTAGACATAGACCTCATGTACAATATTTTATTAGGTCGACCCTGGATACATGAAATGCAAGCAGTTCCTTCTACGTATCGCCAGTGTGTCAAATTTCCTTATAACAGACAAGAGGTCTCTATATCTGCTGATCACAATCCATTTCAACATTGTAATGCAATGGGGGTAGCCCAGGACAGTTTGGTTCCCCATAATAGGGAAAAATAGAAATCCTCAACATTAGATCTATAGAAGGCAAAGTTTGAATCATTACTTGGAGATTTCAAGCAGAAAATGTAAATCAAAGAACAAGGTATGGGAGAATACTCTTTGGAACCCATGTGTTTAACCAACTTACCAACATCACCCAGATCTCATGGATTACCTACAACATCAACACATTAGGTAACTCAGCCCATCACCAAATTTGATGGTACCTTCATCCAACTAGGCACTCTAGCACATGAATCAGAAGAAAAGGACATTCTTAGCTGGTTATACAAAGATGAGGAAGAAGATAACAGAGCAGCTACTCTAGACATAGCTCTACCAACACACCTATATGGAAAGGGCTACTTAATCATGCAACAAATGGGATATGATGGTAAAGGACCTATTGGAAAATGTAAAGGAGTCACTAAACCAATAGACCTTCCTTCATAGCTCAGTAGAGACAAAATAGGATTGGGTTGTAAACTCACTTTCCTATTAAGAAAGATACCACACATAACTCCAAAACCTCAATGGAAAGCAAAGAAGAAGTACAAAGAAGAATCCTAGCAGGAAGCACTATTTGAGTTAGCAGAAACAATCTGCAAGGCACGTGAATGTCAAGAACATTAGCAACATCAGGAAAAGCTCCTCATTCATAAGAAGGCCATATCTGCAGCAGTAGCTCATATTCAAACGCCAATATCTAAAAAACAAATAGAATCATTTCCTGATACCGTTATTCCTTGCCAAGGAGGAATAGTATATGAGCAAATATAAAAGGTAAAAGCAGGATCCGACACAGAATCAGAGAAAACTATCAAACTGGTATCCATCATCAAAGATCTATTTTCACCATACAACATACTTTTTTATAGCACTGATAAAATCTGGGATGATACCTCAGAGATTGATTCCAATGAATATGAATGGGGCAGTTGTTCTAATATTCCTGATGATATTACAAAAAATAGCAGTCATACACCCATTTCTGAAGAAGCATGCAGCACAGAATATCAACCTCTTGAATTTGGTCCACAAAATATATGATACCATGCCAAATGAGAAACAACATTATGAACAAGTCTATATGGAAAATGATACCATGAAAGACCTCGACGAAATCCTTGACTTCTTTAAAACCAAAACCAATCACGATGAAACCTCTATCTTGACACTTACAGTAGCAAAACTTGATCCACCAACCAATTCCTTACTTGTCTTTCCTAACCTCATCGACTAGGACGAACCTGAAATACATGATATACCAATTTTCCCAGACAATGAATCTATTATCCACTACCTATGTACCGTTAACCTAGAAATAGGCTCTACCAGTGAACAAAGTAACGATGTCTGCAAACCAGGGAGTGCCAAGTCTCTCAGTCACAAAAATGAACCAAATAAAAGATCTGATGTGAAAACCAATCAATGGCAGCTCTAGATCACAAAAAAGTAAAAATAAAGGACGCATCTGAGGGTGAAAACCTTTTTAAGGCACCTAAAGATGGGAGACTTGACACTCTTCCTGAACATTTTCATGAGTGATCACCCATATTGATTGTGCCCACTCAATCAATCAACATTGGTACTACAGAAGCAGCCAAAAACATACACCTGGCAGAATCTCTGACAGAGGAGAAAAGATCAGCATTTCTCATCTTTTTTAAAGAAAAGCAAATTAAATTTGCTTGGTCATATGTAGATATGCCTAGAATTGATCCACACTTGATCATGCATCACTTGTCTATCTCTCCAGGAGTTAGGCTAGTCAAGCAAAAACTACAAAAAATGAATCCACAGGTGGCACTCATGGTCAAAGCTAAACTAAAGAAACTATTAGATGTTGGATTCATTCGACCCATCGACTATGGAGAATGGATTTCCAACATAGTACCAGTATCAAAACCAGATGACAGTATCAGAATCTGCACCGATTTCAGAGATGTCAACAAAGCCTATCCAAAAGATGACTTTCCTCTGCCCAGTATCGACATAATTATAGACCTCATAGTGGGCCATGCAATGCTCTCACTAATGGATGGTTTTTCAGGCTATAATCAAATAAAAATAGCCCCAGAGGATCAAGATAAAACAACGTTTACCTATCCTTGGGGAACATACTATTGGAATGTTATGCCTTTTGGCTTAAAGAATGCAGGAGCTACTTATCAACCAGAAATGACAACAATCTTTCATGACATGATGCATACCTTCATGGAAGACTATGTAGATTATTTACTAGCTAAATCCTTCACTAGAGCAGAACACCTCGACATCCTAACAAAGATCTTTGATTGACTAGAGAAATTCCAAGTCAGGCTTAACCCTAAGAAGTGTGTCTTTGGGGTTACATCAGGCAAGTTACTAGGCTACATAGTCTCAGCTAAAGGTATTGAAGTGGATCCAGCAAAGATACAATCCATTATGGAGATGCCACCACCAAAGAATATCAGTCAGCTCAGATCTCTACGAGGATGACTCCAATCAATCAGGTGATTCATCGCTCAACTAGCTGATAAAAGTCTACCATTCAATCATTTTCTACATAAGAATGTACCTTTCAGATAGGAAGCCAAGTGTGCAGAATCTTTTTATCAAATCAAATAGTATCTAATGAACCCACCAGTTCTAGTACCACCAATAGCAGGAAAGTCACTCATTTTATACATTTCAACAACATATATATCACTGGGGGCACTATTGGCACAAGAAGATCAACAAGGAAAGGAACGAGCCATATACTACATCAACAGGACATTGAATGGGTATGAACTCAACTATACATTCATTGAGAAGGCTTGTCTAATAGTAGTCTTCACTTCTCAAAAGTTCCAACATTATATGCTAGCACACACAATTAGGCTAGTGGCAAAATTTGATCCTCTCAAATATCTACTCAACAAGGCAGCTCTTACGAGCCGATTGGCTAAATGGGTCATGATTCTCAGTGAATTTGACATCCACTACACATAACGAAGAGTTATCAAAGGACAAGAAATTGTAGATCAACTAGCTGAAGTATCACTACCAGGAAAACAAACTATGGAGATTGAATTTCTGGATAGAGACGTCCTTACTATTTCTACAAAGCAATGGACCCTATACTTTGACAGATCCTAAACCCAACATGGTTCAGGTGCTTGCATTCTATTCATCACTCCTGAAGGGCATACTATACCAAGATCATATCGGCTTATGTTCCCATGCACAAATAATGTGGCTGAATATGAGGCATTGGTTATAGGCATCAAAATGGCCATAGAATGGAAAATCATAGAGTTAATGGTCTACGGAGACTCACAACTAGTCGTCAATCAAATCAACAATGACTATCAGACAAAGGATGACAAGATACTACCCTACAAACGAATGGTGGATGATTTCAAACAATATTTTGTACACATCATCTTCGAGAAAGTACCAAGGTTGAACAACAAAGCAGCCAATGCAATGGCTACTATCGCTTCATTACTACAAATTCCAGAGCAACAAAGTCGTTACAAGTTTTTGGTAGAGAAACTATTCTCCCCAGCCTATGACCACTCTGAATCCCATGTTATCTATGCCTTAACCGGTTTGGATTCCCCTTTATATGGACCCATATATGATTATCTAAAGAACAACATCCTACCCATTGACCAATCCCATAACCAAAAACATAATTTTATCTGACAAGCCGCCCGTTATACCCTTACCACTGATACTTTGTACCGTCAAGGTCTAGATGGTACTCTTCTTTGTTGCCTTGATCGTAATGAATCTGATTCTACTTTACACAAGCTTCACGAAGGTATTTGTGGCACACATTCAAGTGGGACTACTCTTGCTAAAAACCTTCTAAGGATGGGATACTACTGGCCTACAATGGAAAAAGATTTTTACCACTTCGCCAAGAAGTGTCCTAAATGCCAAATCCATGGAAATCTGATACAAGCACTAGCACAGGAACTGCAACCATTTACAACATCCTGGCCCTTTTGCCAGTCGGGATTTGACTTGGTTGGCAAAATTCGTCCTTCATCTTCAAATGGACAAAAGTTCATTATAACTACAACATAATACTTTATGAATGGATAGAAGCAGTCCCGATGACCATAGCAGCTGGAAAACAAATTGCCTCTTTTATCCTGAACTATCTGATCTGTAGATATGGTATTCCAAGTTCCATCATCACCGATAATGGACGACCATTCAAAAACCAAGATGTCCCAGAACTATGTGAACAATTCAAAATCCAACATCAGTTCTCTATGCCATACTACCCCTAGGGGAATGGTTAGGCAGAAGCATCCAACAAAACAATATTGAAAATCCTAAAGAAAATAGTGAATGATGCATGCAAAGATTGGCATGTACAACTCAATCCAGACTTTGGGCATACAGAACTAGCATCCGTACACCTATAGGAGCAACACCTTTCTCCTTGGTCTATGGATTAGAAGCTATTTTACCACTGGAGGTAGAAATTCCATCTCTCGGAGTCTCTCTAGAAAGCTTAATCCCAGATGAAGAGTATCAAGTCAACAGACTGCAAGAACTGGAACTATTAGATGAAAGACGTCAGCATGCTTACAATCATCTCAAAGCATATTAGCAATGCATGTGCGGAAGCTACAATCACAAGGTCATCCCTCGAAACTTCAAATTTGGTGACCTAGTCCTCAAGGAAAACCCAAGAAATCAGCAAGATTGAGAAAAGAATTGGAAATTTGAACCTAACTGGTTAGGTCCCTATGTCATCATATCAGTCTATGGATTAGGTGCTTATCAGCTTACAACTTTAGAAGGTGATTTTCTTGATGAACCAACTAATAGCATTCATCTGAAGAAATACTACACTTAGTCTAATGCACAGAAAAAGTCAAAAAAAAAAAAAAAAATTCAAAAAATCAAGAAAAAGCAAATTAAAAGGTACAATAAAAGCAACTAGTGAAAACCTGGTAACAGGCGCTATTGTGAGAGGACAACTCCTTTATCTATATCCATATCTCTATAGTAAAACACTATTGACCATCACCCAACACTTAGCAAATATCCATTCAGGACATACTTAACATAGTCACTATCCTAATTTATCCATATATCCTCTCACCACACTTTACCATGGCTTGGTAATCATTGTACATATGCACATCAAAAGACACACTTAGCTAGGGGCAATAATCATCAAAACTTGTAGCATGTTCAAACAATCAAGACTATTTACAAAACTTAGAACACCACATCCAGCAACCAAAAACTTACTCAATCACGGAACAAAACATTGAATTGCTAAAACAAGAATCACAAAAACACTACGATGGATGATTATCTGAAGTACTAAATGTTATATTTTGCATAAAGTCTTGACTATTTTTGCATTTGAACCTTTTAAATTATTGGATTCTCTACATTTTCTCAACAATGCTTCCAAGCTAGAGATCATCGGGAAACTCCAATATTTTCTTAGTCTTTTGTCTGTGAGGCGATCATTTGTACTGTGTAAATACTTGTCTCGAGACGTGATACAATGAATATCACTGAAGACATGATTCCACTTTATGCATACACATGGTTTAATCTTGTCTATTTAAATGCAATCCACACTCTGGTCATCCTGGTTCAGTTATACCTTGACACTTGTGCTATCTTGCAAAATCAAAAATCATGTAAATTTTCCTCGGGTCATTATGGTTCAATTATACCATTATGCTTGTATAAATTTTCAGCATATCCCAAACAAATCAATGCTCAATGATGATACATATATCGAAAGCAAATAAACATGTGGTTATATCGGATGACAAATGCAGAATGAGGATGCTCCAAAAACAAGTAGTTGCATATCATTTTACAATTAGTTGCATATAAAATCATACATCTCATTTTCAAGATACATCTCACAACATATAAAATCATACATCTCATTTTCAAGATACATCTCATAGCATATAAAATCATACATCTCACAGCATATCAAATCATACATCTCATTTTCAAGATACATCTCACATCTCATAAACAATATACATATACATCATGCATTTCACTTCATCATATCATCTATCTAAGCATTGCATCATCATAAAATAAAGTAAAAGCATCTAGAACATGCATCCATAACACATCACATGATCAAAGAAAATGGTGTCATATATATATATATATATCAAAAATGATCAAAATGTAAAAATATTTGTCATGTCTCTGCCCCGTACAATAAAAACAATGATCCAAAATACAATAGAGACATAATCTCTCAAGTATGACTATCTCCTAAGGGGGATGGTCTCGCCGCTGATGTCCCAACCCCTAGATCTCCAGGAGGATCCTATCTCAAAGGCCCTGTCATGCCACTTCTTTCTAACCGTGACCTAGTCTCTCGAGATTGACTCGATCTTGACTGGGTAAAGCTCTGCACTCTGCACCCCTTGGGCACCGCATCCTCATAGTGGTGTCGATAGTACTCTACCTCCTTGACTCTCAAGGACAGCTCTCTCATGATATCTCTCAAGGGGCCACCTACTGGCGCTCTCTGCCAGCTCCCTGCCAGCTCCTCCGCTTGACCCCACCACTCTATCAGTAGTATCAGGCTCTAGGGTCAACTGGGTAATCTGACGCTACTACGTCAATAGTTGTGCCTGCAGCTGCTATACTGTCAACTGTAGAGTCTTGATCTAGGTGTCCTCCACATGCATTGGGATCCAAACCCATAGGGGCACCTGTGAAGGGGTACCCCCTGTCCCTCTACCTGTCCTTGATACTGGTGGAGGTAACTCATCAGTCCTCCTCCTCTACACTAGTCGTCTCCACTCATCAGTCCCTCCCACCGCTGCTATCACCTCTCCTAGTCTCCCCTCCTCCCCTGCTCCGATCGCCAACCCTTCTCTCCCTCTATCCATCACAGCTCGTCGAACTTCTCTCTCCACCAAAACTCCCCTATCAACCCCATCTCTACCTCTATCTCCTCTCCTCCCCTGATATCCTCTCCCTCATCATCCTCCTCTACCTCCATCATCTCCCTCATCACCATCTCTGTAATGCCCCATCAGGAAACCCCTAAGGGTTTAAGTTAAAAACACTCAAATAGAGTGTAATTTTTTTTTTAAATAATAATTAAGAGCGTTAATGACAAGTTACAATATTAAGATAGTATGAAGTTATCTCAAAGTTATCTCTAACTAGATAACACAGCGGAAGGCTAAATGATCCTAAGAGGTTTCCCAACGCGATTACATAACCTTACACCTAACTCAACTTGCGTCATTAGATCCATTAACCTAGATATCTTAATTACGAGATGTTGCATAGATCTTAATTACATATGTGTTCAATGGTTTAACACCTTATATCTTTAGGAAGCATTCATTTACTTTGGGTGGAAAGGAGGCCATTGAGGGGTTATTTATTCCATGCACTTAAATTCATCATTTCATTTAGAGGCCTCCAATAGGTTCAAACGCTTTAAATATAACAAAGTTCATTCATTAGGGTTTTAAGATAACCATCCACACTTGACATCATCCTTTAAGTTTTAAAAATATGCCTATTGAGATTCATTCATTTAAGGTTAAACTACGATTAATAAAATGAGGATTCCTTCATTTGATTTTAAAATATTCACCCACATTTGATATCTCTTTTAAAATATTAAACAGTATGGTTAATAAGAAAAATCCGTTTCTTAAGGGTTAAACTTCCATTAGTAGAGTGAGGTCCCTTCATTTGTTTCCATGCATAGCCAACTAATGAGTTGAAGTTCTTTTATGAAAGGTATAATGTGAGTAGCCATAGAATTCATTTGAAGTTTTAATAATACTACTAGATGGCTAAAATCGTTACGTTGAAAAAGTATTAGGGCCACATGAGTTCATCCTTTATCTTTAAGATACAGTTAGCAAGATGATATTCATCATTTCGAGATTCGAATATTAAGATCATAGTGACGTCCTTCTATTAAGAATAAAATACAATTGTCTTATTGCACATCTCCTCTTTTATAAACAAAGTTAATAGGAGGGAGATACTTTTACTAAGATTTAATGTATCAACATCTAATTGAATCCTTCCCTATTCAGTTCATTTTTAGCAATCATGAAGAAATTCATTTATTGGGGTTATAAATATGCACGACTAGTTGAGATAACCCAATTTTAAAATTAATTCTGGTGAGGATTATTGATTATATTTACAACATGAATTATTAAGTATATCCATCCAATATACAACATGGATGCCTAGTTGAGTCCACACGATTATCAAATTAATTTGGTGAGGGTTTTTGGTTATGATTAAAGCGTGAAATAACTTAACAAATTCGTCCAATGTAATGAACATAATTAACATGGCGTGATTCATTTACTAAGGTAAAAAGTAGATATTTATATGATGTGCATCCTTTAGATTTCAATCTAGGAATTGTAACATAAATTTTAACTTTGTTTCCCTTTTACATTCATTCCATTAACATGCTTATTAACAATTTAATCCAATGACGTATTCTAGCAAGGTTCTTTCCACCATTGCAATTTAAATTAACATATTTTAAATACTTTGCCAAAAAACATAATTTACAATGTCTTATGAATCTGATTTACTACTTTCCTCAAGATGTCTGATTTTGTGCATTGATTTAAATTCGTTAATTTTCCATCATACACTTATACAAGATAACAACCATCCATGATAATTTAAAGCACAAAACAAAGTAAGCTAAAAGAACATCGCACAACACAGATATGATCTTGGAGTTCACCCCTAAAGGGCTACATCTCCGGGTCTGCTCAACTGCAAGACCCCTCTGGCATTTAATATAGTTAAGGTTACATATTTACATGTCTTTACAACTTTGCCCTTTAGGCGAACACATACACTATTCAACATCTACCCCGATTGATCATTACATAGTTATCCCTTTTAAAAATGGGTCAACTTGATTTATAACCAAAAGAAAACAACAAACCTAGATTCTATTGCTTGACGGTAGCCTAACTATGGGGCTTAACCGACTTATAACCAACCACTATCATAACAAGTCTAGCCATTCCATAACCAAATTCTATTATAGAAAGTTAAACCTACATAAGCATAATCCGGTAGAGGTGTTCGTCTACCATATCTGTCTAACCATTAATGTCGAACAAGTTTACGGATTTGATAATTTAACTTTTATTTAAAAATTCGTATTAGTCCACCATGACTATTTAGTCCATGTAAAAATAAGTGTTAACTTGAGTATGATGAAACCAATATGATATTAACAAAAAACTTGTATTCAAGTATGGATTTACTAATGTTGATTCCCTAAAGTCCAAATATATTAATTAATAATCCAAGATTAATAGTATAAGAAACTGAATTTAAAATTGAATAATATCAAAGAACTAAATGTAAATCCCTTATACTAATCTTGAATTCACTTGTTAATATGATTCTTCTCTATTTTTATTTTTTTATATCTTATAAGCACATATTCATTTATTTATTTTTAAAACAATTATATAAAATAAATAAAAATAAATAAATAATTTAAAAATAAAATACGATAGACTTTTTTTTTAATTTAAAAAATAAAAATAAAATAAAGAGTGGGAGGGTACCCACGTGGAGACCCACGTGGGCCCTCCCCCCTGGCAGCCCAGCTACCATTGGTAGCGCTACTACCAAATGGTAGTAGGCCGCTACCTTTGGTAGCGCTGCTACCATTTGGTAGCAGTCCGCTACCTCTTGTAGCGCTGCTACCAACTGGTAGCAGTAGCTACCAGTGAGCATGGGGGGGGGTTTAAAACAGCTTTTTTTTTTTATATATATTTTTTTTCATTTTGTTTTATTTTATTTTTAAAAACACTCTCTGGTAAAATAACAGTACCAGATCCAAATTTTTTACCATTCCAAAACCCAGACCAAAACTGCCTGAGTGCAGTCCACAATTTGTTAAATGAATATATATAGATTTTTTTTTTTAAAAACAAAAGGAACAATATATGTAAGTAATACAAACAAAATGTATGATTATCTCACCAAAACACAGTCTGAAAACACAAATTTAACGTATTTTCCAGCAACCCATTTTTTGAAAAACAAACACAGTCACAGCCATTTCTCCCTTTTTTCATTTCTCTCTTTCTTTTTTTTTTATTTCCAGAATATTATGAATTTCAAAAGAAAGAAAAATAGAAGAGTCTTGAAGAATAACCAAGCCTTCAACCAACTGAAAACTAAATCTTAATAAACACTCATGGGTAGCATTCCTTTCTATTTTTTTCCAGCATTTCATGGAGAGCATAACAATAAACAAAAGGGTAGATTAAAATTCCTACCTCCAAACGCATTTCGGGAAGAGATTTTTGATGAAGAAGAGCTCCCAAATCAGCTGCCCTAAATCTCCATCCCTCTCCAAAATCCCCAAATCTCCCTTGCAAAAACCATGTTTTTCCAAAAAAAAGACCAAAGGCCAAGAACCCCCAAAATGTTTACAAAACTAGATTAAAAAGAAAAACCCTAACTTTGCCCTAATTTTCAATTTCAAAATTAGGCATTTATTTTTAAAATAAAATAAATGAAAATCCAAATGGGAGTCATTCTTTTCCATTCTCTATTACATCTTATTTGTTTTCCTTATTAAAATTAAAATGCTTCTATTTCTTTTTGAGTTTTAAATTTTTAATTCCTCAATATTCATTTTAGGCCTACTTTTATATTTCGGAACTATTGACCGGGTAAGGCATTTGATAAATTTAACTTTCTAAAAATCAAACTTTTATACTATATCGACTTAACAAGTAAAGAGAAAATAATTTCATTTAAATAATAATAATTTACCCCTTTTTCTTCCAAAATGCGAAATGAGTAATTTAATTCTATCTCTCAAATGACTTTAAAATTTTTACTTTCTAAAACGCATAACTCAATAAATTCGTTATTTTAAAATTAGCTATTAAATTAACTCGCTATAACATAATAAAGCGACATTTTTAAATAAATGACTAATCTAATGCAAGAGTCTTGTTTATCCAAATTTCTCAATTACAAATGCATAAAAGTTACAAATGCATAAATGAGCACACTAACCCCAGTTAAATACCTTAAGCTTGCTACAATAACAATTTAAAGCAATCTCTTAAATTAATGATTAATCATATAAAAGAAGCTACCTATTTAAATTCCTATATCACTATTGTGTACGCCTACTCATTAATTTTGAATTTAATACTTAGGATAACAAACCTCACTTACCTCGCGCAAGGCATGCAAATCGAGGAAGTCCTCCAAATCTCTCAACACGCATCCCAATGAAAGGCAAGCCCCACGAACCCACACACGATGCTCACCTAACCATGGCTAAGGCAAGACGAGAGTTATATGACCACTAAATCCGAATTCAAAAGATGAAGGAGCATACTCAACCTTGCAAATTCCAAAGGAGATAAACCTTGCCCTAAGCGGTGTTGTGCCTGCAATCTCCTGCACCCATGAATTCATACAAGCATGCATATACATATACATATTCAATGAAGGCGTTAGCTCAATATTTATCTCAAGGGTTAGGAAACAATTACATTTACACGAAAATCGATGCAAAAGCACAATAATAAGTATGCACAATTTATTTATATTATCTAAACTACACATTGCATATCGGTTAATCTACCATTCAAGAATGCTACATAGGAAGTCAATCAAGGTTAAACGGGTTTTAAAAGTCTGACTAGGGTATGGGCATTACATTCTCCCCCCCTAGGTTCCGACTTACTCCTGGAAGTCGCAAAGTTAAACGGGAGTCCTGCAACACTTATTAGTCCTTAAACTCAATTAACAATTATCAATTTGCACAAACAACTATTTTGACAACAATTTAAAACATTATTCATCAATAAAAATTCATCTAACATCATTCACACCTTCAAATATTCTATAATTTACACTCAATCATAGCAAGGATACGAGACTTTTCCCTTTTTATTTCACCAAATTTAAAGCAATTAAAATATATAAGCACAGTTATCATACTCATTTATCAAACATGACAAGAAAATATGCTCTCTCAAGGTCAATTTCTCTCACCAATTCATCTCTTTCACAAGATTTTATCGCATAGAACTAGCTTCACATATCAATTCTTTTTACAACCAAGTTAACTTTCGTCAAATAAAAGCAATGTAAGAACTCAATTGTTTACACTTTTTAGACATACAAGAACCTTTCCAATGACTATGCCCCATAACATAGTGACAAGTTAATACCATATAATCCATGATTTACACATAATATCCATCCACAAGACTGGTTTGCACAACACAATAGGCTACATGTGAGCATGTTTAATGCTCGGTCAAAGGTAACATATATGATCCACATCTCTATGCCTGCTCTCAGAATAAATACATGATCAACAAATATCCAACATCTCACTCGAGGGCTTGATGGTGCTAGGGTACACCATAGCAGTGCTACCTTCCATACAAGTCCCTCGTGAATATCCCTTGTTGTGGAAGATGTTTAGCCTCCAAGAGATAGTCACCGCTCATAGGTAGGTAGTGGATCCTAGCTGTTTTCACAGCCTCACATACCTCCATCCTCAAGGTTCCTTGCGTCTACTTCCTCGTATACACTCATCCAAGCCCATCTCCTATGTTCTTGGAGAGGAATTCACATTACAACACAAGACCAGCATACGAAAACAAAAAGGATAAATCGGTCTAGCCACCAAAGTACAAAAGATTAAAGATAATAATTGTCAATTCCAACAATAAAACAAGAAAAAAAAATTTCCGGATTTGCAACATCAAATCAAGTAAAATCAAGATCGCAAGATCGTGGCTAAACTGTCAAGGTCAAAGTAAAATAAATTGCTAGCCCACAAGAAAATAAATAAATAACTAAATAAACGAAATTCATAAGTGCACATTACATCACTATGTGACTAATAGCTAGCCACCAACGAGGAAGGAAGGAACAATCGTCTAGCTATCCTAGTAGCTCATCATGTGGTGTGGCCAAGTCACACATCCACATGGCATGGCAGTGTGCACCTCGACATCACCCCGCATCACGTCGTCACGTGGCATGGCTCTACCCAATTCCTAGCGGTAGGCCGCATGGAAATGTCTACTACATCCCGCATCGTGTCTCAGCACGGCATGGCAATACTCCAAGCGGACAAAGCACGCAATGGACGTATCCCGCATGGCAGTGCACCCCGCGGATAAGGCACGCGCTGGTCACACTCCGCATAGCGATGTTCCTCTCAGGATACTCGCCGTAAGCCAGAGGTATACATGGCTAAGGTCTACCCACAAGTCTACCAACACCAGTTAGTTGGCAACTTATGTAAGAAAATACCATGCCTCTCATGAAGACAAGGCAACAAATGCTTCAATGGAATCCAACAATATGCTCAAAAACTATCATCTATATGCTCAAGATAAAGGATAGGAATAAGGCTGGCACACATGAACCTCGTAATTCGGTTCATCACAAGGGGAAGTATTGAGTTCACCTATGTTATAGTTTCGTTACAAAACCATACTTTTCCTCAAAATAGGGAAGCTAAAGTCACTTCGCGTCGACATTACTCGTACGCTGTTCATACTATTCAAGGAATGGTGACTTCTACTACTACCCCTTCACATACTGACTTATCAACAACCCGTGGGTTGGTACTCAGTAAGGAAACAAATAAGCAACATCACATAGATAGGTATGGTTTCCCATACTCCTAAACAAACATATTCCCCATGGTTGATTACTTCACCACCCCATGGGCACACAAAACAAGCACGGGTTTTCTCACAACACACACAAAATAGCACCATTACTGGTTTAGTCACATTTACGGGGAGTACTTTACATTATGCTAACATATACTTAAGGGAAGTTTGATTATGCTTTACACATGAATCACCAAACAAAGTTTACTCTAGATCCACGTACTGAAATTTTCAACAATTCAAATTTACACAAGGAAATAACATCACTCTGATATCTTTCTCAATATTCCCTAAGCATTTTCATTCACATTACTGACTATGCAATTTCCCTTTTCAAGATGAAAAATGTTCCCCTTTCAATTAGAAGCCCGAAGCAACATAAAATTTCGTATGCGTTATAACAAAATTTCTTCTTAAATCACTGCATTCTAAATAGTGGTTTCAAAAACAACAATTCCTATATTTCAGACAAGAGGAGGGAGAGAGTTGGAAAATCACTATTTCCTATGAATACACAAGAATTTCAAAATCACACCCTATACTCGGATATAAGTTATCATCTGAGTTGCACAGTTTTCATTTTGCTATCTTTTAGGAAGGTGTCAAAGAATTCCTAACATGGCATTTCTAATCATTGTTGTTGCACTATAATGTTCTAGTTTTCCGAACAAGAATTCAAAATAACCAAATTTTCTTTTTGTAATACAAGTCTTCTAGAGCACAATCACTATTCGTAATACAATACAATACAATAACACATAGAATCTAACATTGAAAATTTATAATACGACAAGGAGGTAAACGAAGGGCTATCTACTAGATTTTACACCTTTAGTGCATACAAATCAACAAATCTCTTATTTACTCCTTTCGAAACATACTAAGGCAATTACCCATATCCAAAGCAAGGTTAAAAGTGCATCACTTAATAGGTCCTAAATCACACTAGTTGAATGAGCACATAAAACAATCTTTTGAGGAGCACATTACTTCACTCTTGAAGCTACTACAACATGCCCTCTTTTGGTATTCTTTTTCACATCAAGCAGTTTTCACAAAATCAACTATACGCATATTAATGCACCTTACTTAAGATGAAATTTAACTATATTACTCCTACCAAGCACATGGAGAACCTTTTAATGCAAATATACAATTTCCTATCATTAACCAAAAATTAACTCCCAAATCATTCCTTTACACAATCTAAAGCGCAAAAACATTATGAGGTTTACACAAGGGCTCAAGAAATATCATCCTTTTTCTTGCATTAAGAAAACTTAAATAAGAGATAATTATCCATATCAAATCCTTTCTATTTACTAGAGAGAGAAGAGGAAGAGTCATAATCACTAAATGTACTACATAATAAGAACTAACATTTGCCATACTAGTCTTTCAAGTGGACAATCATTAAGGTAGATCAAAACCAGAAACAAGCACGTTTCGTACTTTTAGATTCAAGATATAAACAACTCACCCAGATGGATTAGTCAAAAGAGTAAAACAATCAAGAATGAAGGTACATACGAATCCTTTTCAAGTAAGGGAAGTCATAGACCAAGACCTCAATAAGCAGACAAAACACCCACATCATTAAGGTGAAACAAGGTGTGAACGCTCACGTTACACACAAGTAGGGTTTGTCAAATCACACCCTCACATCAAGGTGGACAAGCATACAACATAAGATAGACACACACACAACAACTAAGGGCACAAGCGAAACCAGAGATCCCAGTGTTGCAACTTGGGCTCTGATACCAAGTTGTAATGCCCCGTCAAGAAACCCCTAAGGGTTTAAGTTAAAAACACTCAAATAGAGTGTAATTTTTTTTTTTAAATAATAATTAAGAGCGTTAATGACAAGTTACAATATTAAGATAGTATGAAGTTATCTCAAAGTTATCTCTAACTAGATAACACAGCGGAAGGCTAAATGATCCTAAGAGGTTTCCCAACGCAATTACATAACCTTACACCTAACTCAACTTGCGTCATTAGATCCATTAACCTGGATATCTTAATTACGAGATGTTGCATAGATCTTAATTACATATGTGTTCAATGGTTTAACACCTTATATCTTTAGGAAGCGTTCATTTACTTTGGGTGGAAAGGAGGCCATTGAGGGGTTATTTATTCCATGCACTTAAATTCATCATTTCATTTAGAGGCCTCCAATAGGTTCAAACGCTTTAAATATAACAAAGTTCATTCATTAGGGTTTTAAGATAACCATCCACACTTGACATCATCCTTTAATGTTTAAAAATATGCCTATTGAGATTCATTCATTTAAGGTTAAACTACGATTAATAAAACGAGGATTCCTTCATTTGATTTTAAAATATTCACCCACATTTGATATCTCTTTTAAAATATTAAACAGTATGGTTAATAAGAAAAATCCGTTTCTTAAGGGTTAAACTTCCATTAGTAGAGTGAGGTCCCTTCATTTGTTTCCATGCATAGCCAACTAATGAGTTGAAGTTCTTTTATGAAAGGTATAATGTGAGTAGCCATAGAATTCATTTGAAGTTTTAATAATACTACTAGATGGCTAAAATCGTTACGTTGAAAAAGTATTAGGGCCACATGAGTTCATCCTTTATCTTTAAGATACAGTTAGCAAGATGATATTCATCATTTCGAGATTCGAATATTAAGATCATAGTGACGTCCTTCTATTAAGAATAAAATACAATTGTCTTATTGCACATCTCCTCTTTTATAAACAAAGTTAATAGGAGGGAGATACTTTTACTAAGATTTAATGTATCAACATCTAATTGAATCCTTCCCTATTCAGTTCATTTTTAGCAATCATGAAGAAATTCATTTATTGGGGTTATAAATATGCACGACTAGTTGAGATAACCCAATTTTAAAATTAATTCTGGTGAGGATTATTGATTATATTTAAAACATGAATTATTAAGTATATCCATCCAATACACAACATGGATGCCTAGTTGAGTCCACACGATTATCAAATTAATCTGGTGAGGGTTTTTGGTTATGATTAAAGCGTGAAATAACTTAACAAATTCGTCCAATGTAATGAACATAATTAACATGGCATGATTCATTTACTAAGGTAAAAAGTAGATATTTATATGATGTGCATCCTTTAGATTTCAATCTAGGAATTGTAACATAAATTTTAACTTTGTTTCCCTTTTACATTCATTCCATTAACATGCTTATTAACAATTTAATCCAATGACGTATTCTAGCAAGGTTCTTTCCACCATTGCAATTTAAATTAACATATTTTAAATACTTTGCCAAAAAACATAATTTACAATGTCTTATGAATCTGATTTACTACTTTCCTCAAGATGTCTGATTTTGTGCATTGATTTAAATTCGTTAATTTTCCATCATACACGTATACAAGATAACAACCATCCATGATAATTTAAAGCACAAAACAAAGTAAGCTAAAAGAACATCGCACAACACAGATATGATCTTGGAGTTCACCCCTAAAGGGCTACATCTCCGGGTCTGCTCAACTGCAAGACCCCTCTGGCATTTAATATAGTTAAGGTTGCATATTTACATGTCTTTACAACTTTTCCCTTTAGGCGAACACATACACTATTCAACATCTACCCCGATTGATCATTACATAGTTATCCCTTTTAAAAATGGGTCAACTTGATTTATAACCAAAAGAAAACAACAAACCTAGATTCTATTGCTTGACGGTAGCCTAACTATGGGGCTTAACCGACTTATAACCAACCACTATCATAACAAGTCTAGCCATTCCATAACCAAATTCTATTATAGAAAGTTAAACCTACATAAGCATAATCTAGTAGAGGTGTTCATCTACCATATCTGTCTAACCATTAATGTCGAACAAGTTTATGGATTTGATAATTTAACTTTTATTTAAAAATTCGTATTAGTCCACCATGACTATTTAGTCCATGTAAAAATAAGTGTTAACTTGAGCATGATGAAACCAATATGATATTAACAAAAAACTTGTATTCAAGTATGGATTTACTAATGTTGATTCCCTAAAGTCCAAATATATTAATTAATAATCCAAGATTAATAGTATAAGAAACTGAATTTAAAATTGAATAATATCAAAGAACTAAATGTAAATCCCTTATACTAATCTTGAATTCACTTGTTAATATGATTCTTCTCTATTTTTATTTTTTTATATCTTATAAGCACATATTCATTTATTTATTTTTAAAACAATTATATAAAATAAATAAAAATAAATAAATAATTTAAAAATAAAATACGATAGACTTTTTTTTTAATTTAAAAAAATAATAATAAATAAAGAGTGGGAGGGTACCCACGTGGAGACCCACGTGGGCCTTCCCCCCTGGCAGCCCAGCTACCATTGGTAGCGCTGCTACCTTTGGTAGCGCTGCTACCATTTGGTAGCAGTCCGCTACCTCTTGTAGCGCTGCTACCAACTGGTAGCAGTAGCTACCAGCGAGCATGGGGGGGGGGTTTAAAACAGCTTTTTTTTTATATATATATTTTTTTTCATTTTGTTTTATTTTATTTTTAAAAACACTCTCTGGTAAAATAACAGTACCAGATCCAAATTTTTTACCATTCCAAAACCCAGACCAAAACTGCCTGAGTGCAGTCCACAATTTGTTAAATGAATATATATAGATATTTTTTTTTTTTAAAACAAAAGGAACAATATATGTAAGTAATACAAACAAAATGTATGATTATCTCACCAAAACACAGTCTGAAAACACAAATTTAATGTATTTTCTAGCAACCCCATTTTTTGAAAAACAAACACAGTCACAGCCATTTCTCCCTTTTTTCATTTCTCTCTTTCTTTTTTTTTTATTTCCAGAATATTATGAATTTCAAAAGAAAGCAAAATAGAAGAGTCTTGAAGAATAACCAAGCCTTCAACCAACTGAAAACTAAATCTTAATAAACACTCATGGGTAGCATTCCTTTCTATTTTTTTCCAGCATTTCATGGAGAGCATAACAATAAACAAAAGGGTAGATTAAAATTCCTACCTCCAAACGCATTCCGGGAAGAGATTTTTGATGAAGAAGAGCTCCCAAATCAGCTGCCCTAAATCTCCATCCCTCTCCAAAATCCCCAAATCTCCCTTGCAAAAACCATGTTTTTCCAAAAAAAAGACCAAAGGCCAAGAACCCCCAAAATGTTTACAAAACTAGGTTAAAAAGAAAAACCCTAACTTTGCCCTAATTTTCAATTTCAAAATTAGGCATTTATTTTTAAAATAAAATAAATGAAAATCCAAATGGGAGTCATTCTTTTCCATTCTCTATTACATCTTATTTGTTTTCCTTATTAAAATTAAAATGCTTCTATTTCTTTTTGAGTGTTAAATTTTTAATTCCTCAATATTCATTTTAGGCCTACTTTTATATTTCGGAACTATTGACCGGGTAAGGCATTTGATAAATTTAACTTTCTAAAAATCAAACTTTTATACTATATCGACTTAACAAGTAAAGAGAAAATAATTTCATTTAAATAATAATAATTTACCCCTTTTTCTTCCAAAATTGGAAAATGAGTAATTTAATTCTATCTCTCAAATGACTTTAAAATTTTTCCTTTCTAAAACGCATAACTCAATAAATTCGTTATTTTAAAATTAGCTATTAAATTAACTCGCTATAACATAATAAAGTGACATTTTTAAATAAATGACTAATCTAATGCAAGAGTCTTGTTTATTCAAATTTCTCAACTACAAATGCATAAAAATTACAAATGCGTAAATGAGCACACTAACCCCAGTTAAATACCTTAAGCTTGCTACAATAACAATTTAAAGCAATCTCTTAAATTAATGATTAATCATATAAAAGAAGCTACCTATTTAAATTCCTATATCACTATTGTGTACGCCTACTCATTAATTTTGAATTTAATACTTAGGATAACAAACCTCACTTACCTCGCGCAAGGCACGCAAATTGAGGAAGTCCTCCAAATCTCTCGACATGCATCCCAATGAAAGGCAAGCCCCACGAACCCACACACGATTCTCACCTAACCATGGCTAAGGCAAGACGAGAGTTATATGACCACTAAATCCGAATTCAAAAGATGAAGGAGCATACTCAACCTTGCAAATTCCAAAGGAGATAAACCTTGCCCTAAGCGGTGTTGTACCTGCAATCTCCTGCACCCATGAATTCATGCAAGCATGCATATACATATACATATTCAATGAAGGCATTAGCTCAAGATTTATCTCAAGGGTTAGGAAACAATTACATTTACACGAAAATCGATGCAAAAGCACAATAATAAGTATGCACAATTTATTTATATTATCTAAACTACACATTGCATATCGGTTAATCTACCATTCAAGAATGCCACATAGGAAGTCAATCAAGGTTAAACGGGTTTTAAAAGTCCGACTAGGGTATGGGCATTACAATCTCCCCCTACCTCATCCTTTTCATCATCAAAGGCAGGTCTCATCTCCTCAGGATATGATATCCTAGCCATAGCACGAGCTACGAACAAACCAACAAACTCATGTGTTATCCCAACATCTAATATCTCAGGAGCATAGTCCCATATCTAGCCCGCTAAGCTGGAAAACTCCTCTACAGCCACTCCACTATCAATAGTCGGACCCCAATCTGGTATATCCTGTCTCCAACGCACATACAAGCAGGTCCCCTGTGGTATCCCCTGCTGCCGCCCATACTGCCACAAAACTCTGGCAACTTGAAATCTCTCGATCACAAAGGGCATCCGCCCTATCAAAAACTGACTCATAAAAACATATAGCATCTCTAGCCCATCCTCAGCCCATACCTCACAATCTGTATATGATCGCCAGATGACTATGTCAATGTCGTCCAATACCCTCTTCCAATGCTCAAGTTTGTCAAGCTTTTGCTAGACAACTAGCCCCTTGTATCCGTATGCATATGCCCACCCAACAAGCCTGTCTCGATCCACCAGTGGCCTAGCTACTAGAATGTGCTCCCAGCACCATACCTGTAGAAGTGTCATGCTAGCTGACAAACTATCATAACCCAAATATACCACCTCATGTAAGTCCCTATACAAATGGGCTAGCATAGCCGATCCCCATGCAAACCTATGGCCCTATGTCATCATCTCCTCTAGCACCAATCCCCAACCTACGGAAAATCCCTTTGATCTACGATCAGGACATAGAAATCCACCTATAAAACCTACTAGTACTGACGGAAGAGGCGCATAGTCCAAATCCAAGAACTCCTGCCAAGGGATCTCATATCCATACACTATCTCATCATGAAATATGTGACCCAGTGCCTTTGTCCCGCCCTCCTCTGTCTACTCATAAGGCAATAATGTACCTACTATGGGAATTCGCAATATCCTGTAATTGTCCTTAGGAGTCACCATCATCTCACCTATGGCAAAGTGGAAGGTGTTCGTATCACTATGCCATCACTCTGCGAGCGCTGTAAGTAAACCCCGATTGACAATAAACTGAAGCATATCTAATAAAGACGACAAGCCACATCTTTCAATAATATCTAGGTCAGCCTGTGCCAACCGTGGTATCAATGCCCATGGTCTGGGGAACCACTCACACGACTGAACCACTCCCAATTTCTCCCACCAAAAAGAAAAACAAGTCTAATATCAGTTTCCTCATCAAAACAAAGATATCAAAATCAAAATCACATCAAAAACTTGAAACATTTTGCAACTCTAATCAAGTTCCACATCATATCATTCCATATCAACTTGTAACACAACTCAAGTTTTCAAAATCCATATCAAACTTGTAACACAACTCAAGTCTCCACATCACATAAACTTGTAAAACAATTCAAGTTTCCCACCCATATCAACTTGTAAAACAACTCAAGTTTCCAACCCATATCAACTTGTAACACAACTCAAGTTCCACAATCATATCAACTTGTAACATAATTCAAGCTCCACACATATTAACTTGAAACAATGCAAATCAAATCAAGTTTAGATCACAGACACATTAATATCTACATCAATAACTTGAAAAACCGCAAATCAAACCAAGTTATATCAGTACTCATATTGGACAAACAATCAAAACCATGACAGTCGACATAGCAAATGGCAAAAATCCACCTTCCTAGGCAAAACTAACCTTATCCTATGTAATTTTCTACATTCACAAATCATCCTATCTTGTAAAACCTACTGCATGCGCTAATTAAATTTGGCTATGCGCTAGACTAACTCTATGTGCTACCCTATTTTCTCCACGCACTATCCTATCTACCCTATGCGCTAGACTAAATCTACATGCTACTCTTTTTTCTCCATGCGCCAGCTAATCTACCCTAAGTGCTAAACTCGATCCATGTGCTAACCTATCCTACATTTGTGCTACCTATTTAACCTTATGTGCTAGCTCTAACCTACAAGCTAAATACCCCTGCCCATGCGACCCCCTGTGCACCCTATGCTCTAGGTTTACCCAATGCGCTACCCTTTTAACCCTAAGCGCTACCCTGTGTCCCTCATGCACTAACCTAAGGCCATGCGCTACCCTAAACATTTTCGGATGCTACCCTAAATTACAACCCTATGCGCTACGAAATTTTTCGTATGCGCTAACCTAAGACCCCTATGCACCAAAACGTGGAAACCGCATTTCAAAATTCAAAAACTGACAAAAAATGACCAAATTAAAAATAAAAAGGGGCTCAAAAATGTTGACTTACCGGTGGTCCATATGTGGTAGGCCTCCGATACCTCCAAATGCACTCAAATTGATGCATAGAATAGGGAATAGGCATTTTGTCTTCTCTCCAAAAGTCTCTTTCTCCAAGGTCAACAAGCACAAATGAGATAAAACAATGCACTTTTCCCCTTTTACAGGGTAAAATAAAATTAGGGTTAGGGAAATGAGCATGTAATTTTCTCGCGGTCTCCCTCATACCCTCGCACATATCCATTATCAGGAGATGAATCAATTTAAACATTCCACCTAGCCAAAATTTTGCACAACAAACACAATTATCAAATCAAATCAAATTTTCCAAAATTTTGATTCATCTCCTGAGGGGGCATTATCACCATCATTTATCAAATCTGGGGCACGACATGAAAATCGATAAAAACAACATTGATCATAAAATCGCAACGGCAGATCATTTTCTTTGAAATAACATGTGCACACACGTCACTTCAAAGAGGGGCAAAATGTAAATGTATAAAAATGACCATATTCCTAAATGAATATTTTATGATCATTTCTCTATTTAATTAAATCCAATTTAATTCAATTACCCATATTCCTCTATTTAATTAAGTAAATTACTCAATTAAATTCACTATACCTCTTTTACCATTTAATAGAATAAATCATTTTATTCAATTAAATCCCCTATCCACTTTTTAATTAAATTCAAATTTAATTAAATAGTTATCCTAAATTGAATAAATCTAATTTATTTAATTTCCCCAATTGCAAGCAAATTGAATTAAATTCATTTTATTCAATTAAATCCTATTATCCCTTCATCCACTTGCAAAATCCTACACCTCCTACTTGCCTCCTAAGCCCTATTTCTAACCCCTTCTAGATTCTTCTAATCACTTCCAATTAGCCTAAACCCATCTCCTAAACTTTGTCACATCCCTAAGCAAGGGGAGGTCACTTCTCAAACCCTCAAAGTCTTTGAAAACCCTTAAAGGCTTCAACCACTTGACTTTGAAAGTCTCCCAAACCATTAATGGTTAACTCAACCCTCTAGCATGGTTAAAGAATTTCCCTAAACTCAACCTCCATGTAACCCAAGGGTCTCATCAAGCATTTATTGCTTTGACCATGGTTATCCTTAATCTTTCACACAAGAGTTTATCCTTTGGGTAAAACCTTTATCCATTGGATATCCCCAACTTAACGTTAACCCTTAACCCCTAGGGTAACCATGAGGTCCTCTCAAGCATTTAATGCTTCTTACATCTCCTCTCAACCAACCTTATGTTGACAATTGTCACCATTTCATTGGTGCCAATTGTAAACATGGATTCCCAACTTTCAAACTTAGCCCTTGATTAACTCTTTCAATCCTGACCATCCATTGCCCTATTTTTGCTATAAATAGAGCTCTCATTCCTCCATTTAGATAGATCCAAGTCTTTAGCATCACACTTATACTCAAATCCTTCCAAGCTTTAATATATCTTTTTGTGCTCATCATTTAGCCTCTCTTTTCAATAGGAATTAATCTAAACATGCATGTTTAGAGTATTTTCTTTATCATTTAGCTTAATCATAGACCAGTATATCATGCTAGGATAGTCTTGTTACTAATCTTGTCATCTTATAAACTAGTTTATTACATTTATAGGATCATGCATAGCTTAGGATGCATTTCATCTTAAAATCAACAAAAGCATCCCTCATTCTTGCATTTGTCATCCCTAAACCACATTGCTCAGTGATCTGAGAGCAAAGACATTGGTTTGAGGGACCTTGTGAGATAGAGAACCATGGAACCAATCTTGGGAAGCTAAGACATACTTCATGACTCCATAGCTTGCACCAAGAAATCATGTGGGTGTGTGAGTAAGGCTCCCTAGAACTCCATTTTTCACATATTGAGTTCTATCACCCCGCTTTTCTTGCATACAACTATAACCATAAACCTTATACAAAATCTTCCCTATGCATTCGCATATACCTTCCTTCTTATTTGCTCATTCCTATCCCATCATCTATATCAAAATGATTTACAAGATCTCCTACATATATGAGTCTATTACAATATGCCATGTCAGCTTTACAAAAGATAATTATAATTAAATATAATAAACGAAAGTTTATTCCTGTTGGCTAGAGTGTCAGTAGCATTGTTGATGTTGCCGATGCCTGTCGATGTCTTTACCAGATGAATGTTGGGTGGTTGCCAGAAGGTTGCCAGTAGGTTGCCATCAATGACAACACCATCATTTCTCATTAGAGTCTAGAATGCAAACAATCTCCGCTTTGACATTGATGGCAATACTCATGAGAAAAATCCAAAAATTGTTCCAAAAAGTGAAGTCCAAAAATTTACCAAAAATATGTGCTCCCCCTGAGCAGATGATCTCCTCTGAATAGCCATTTTTTTTTCCCACTACTCCCCCTTTGACATCAATGACAAAGGTTGTCAAAAATTTGTCAAACGAGTGCAAAATTTTACCTTAAGGTTTGTAACCGGTTGGTTACAATCTGAAATATATCAGCCAAAACCAAATTTAAACTCTGCATGAATCAATTGCTATCATTCATGGTTGCCTTAGTTCATTGGATCATGTCAGTGAGATGATGCATATTCTCCTCTGGTGATCTTTCCCCTTGAATTAATTCCTTTGAGATCTCATTTCTCAAAGAGATGAGGTTATCCAATTTAGGACTAAGTTTATACTTCAGCTCTCTGGCATTTACCTTGATCCTTGCTTTTTCCTTCTCAAAGTTCTCCAGTTTTTCCTTAACTCCTTCTATTTCTTGCTCAATAATTGATATAGGTTTAGATGAACCAATAATGTTATCAACTATATCATAAATTTCCTTTTGTACGCTGCTTATTTCTTTCTCAACGTCCTTGGTCAACAAATGTGGCTTGCATGTTTCTCTATACACTTCCTTGAACTCCAAAATTGTTGTATTCAATGCTGGTAAAAGTGTGTTAATATGTTCAATGCACTTCTTTATTGTGTCCTCAAATAATTTTTATTTTTATTTTTCCATTTTCTCTTTGAATGTATCCTCATTTACTTTATCAATTGTTATTACATTTCCAACAATGAATTTAGACAATGTGTCTAACTGACCTAAAGAATCTTTTACATGATCTACATTTCATTTTGGTGCAATCATCTTAAGAATAGGTATTGTATCATCAATTGCCTTGTAGGCCAATGCATTACAATCAATTATCTTCTTAATAGAGTCCAGAAGTACCTCTGTCACATTAGTAGGTCTGAATTTCAATGTCTGACCAACTACCTTTATTATTTTAGTGCTTCCAGTGTTAGTAACAAATCTACTTATATCAACTACGGGTGGATCAGTCTGAGTTTCCATTTCTATTAGCAATGGTTTGGGTTTCTCAGTGATTATCGATTTCACTGTCTCAGTATGTACACGTGCCTCTATCAGTTTCTCTAGTGGTTTCTCTGTGTTATCAGCTGTCGGTATCTCTATCTCTGTCTCTGTCTCTATCTCTCTCTCTGTAGGTTTCTCAGTACCTGCATCTATACTATCAGTATTTATTCCACTACCCAAAGGTTGCCCTGTTTGTATTTCAACCTCAACATTTTCTATCAACTGCTCAATAATGTTTCCACTATTAGCAATATCATTCTATACCTCTGTGCTATCCTTGTCCACAACAATGTTCACTTCCTGTGTATCAACATTCATGGTAAATAAAATTTCTGATTCAGGGTTAGTGTCATCATGTGCTATGTCCACATTTTCAATAGCCGGTGTAGTATCAGTATGTACCAGTGTAGTATCCAAGGGTGGTGGTAAGTTGTTAGTTATTTTGATGTTTGGTATTCCACTAACTTTACCTTTCCCTTTTTCCTTGTCCTTCTGATAAACTTTGAATGTTTTCTTAGGTCTGTTCAATTCTTCCTATTTTTCCTTTTCTACAAAAAAGATATCCCATTTATTAGTCGTTTCCTCTACAATTTCATTGACTCTACGAGCCATTAAACTTACTTGCCAGTGACCACTAGCAAAAATTAATCTGTTAGCTTCACAGATTAATTCATCAATCTCCTCTTTTGAGTTAACTGAATGTATAGCCAGGAGTTTTTCAACCCTAAGTTTCTTGTCCAACTCCATTACTGCAATTCTCTTTGCATCTAACCTTCTATACAGATCATTTGGTAGGTCATCTACAACTTCAATTAACACTTTCTTGTATATGTCCAAATGTAGAATAATATTGTTTTCAACACTTTCCTTTTTTGAATCAGTGAATGTGTTATGCAACTTGCTCACATTTGCGAAGTTACCATCATCAATGATTTCATTCAGTAAATTATCCAAAGGTGATATCACTTGTTTCTGTTTCTTCTTGGGTGCTAACTTCTTTGTCGGTTTTCTTATCGCTTGTTGCTTCTTTCTCAGAGTTCTTGTTTTCTTGGGTGGAGGAGAGGGTATCGGTGAAGGTTTTCTCTTCCTATCAACTCTCTTAAATTCAGCAGGTATTTCACTGTCAGATGATGTACCAACTGGTGAAATATGTGCCTCTGGTTGCAATCCTTCCAGTTCACTTTCCTTTATTCTAGTAATGTTCAAAACATTTTCTTTTATTTCCTTTACCTTTTTTGATGCATTCCTTATATACTTTTCCCTTTTCTTTCTTTGTTTCATTGTTTGTACACCACTCTCAATTGTTTCTGCACTACCAAAAACTTTTTCTGTTGGTTCTCTAGGTGCTTCCAACAAGGCTTTAGCATAAGTCTCAATAATATTCACATCAGCCTCATACTCCATTTCAGTTACCCATACAGTTCTAGGAAGAACTACTTCCATCGATATTTCATCTTTCTTAATCACAAAACATATTTCCTTTTCATATTTATCTACTATACTCTGTGATAGTCTCTCTCTGGTTTTCATTTTGGCTTGGAAAGCTTTGAAATACTTAGTTATATTGTTTTCCCTAGCAGTACCCATG
This sequence comes from Cryptomeria japonica, assembly GCF_030272615.1. Taxonomy (NCBI): domain Eukaryota; kingdom Viridiplantae; phylum Streptophyta; class Pinopsida; order Cupressales; family Cupressaceae; genus Cryptomeria; species Cryptomeria japonica. Next base: position 138,021,884 of record NC_081412.1, on the reverse strand, counting down.
CCAATGAAGTCTTCTTGCAATTGTTTGCCTACCGGTATGTCATATCCAAAATATTTCTATCCAATACTGGGGATTTCTTTTGAGAAATACAACATAAGGCATACCAAAAGATTACCAAAATGAAATGTCCCTTTCTTATCACCTTTTATCTTTTTCAAGTTATCTACTAGTTCATCCTTCAGTCATTCACACACATCTATTTTTGCACCATTATTTACCATATCAAAAGCACTTTTAATGCAAAGACTGGAAATTGAATTAAGTATGTTTGCATGTGTAGTCTTGTAACCTAAAATCATACTTATGAATCTCACATTGATATCCTTGATGTCATTTACTCTCATAGATCTACTATCAGATGTTGCTTCGGTTAAGGTCATGACTGTGTTGTTAGGCACCTTCTTTGTTTTGTCTAGTTTGCTGTCAGTTGAGGGTAAACTTGTCACTGACCTAATTGCTTTTTGGGTGAATTTGTAGACTAAATCTAACCAGAGAAATTATCCATGTGCCCTACTTAGGAAAATTCTCACTACTTCCTCTAGAAATTCAAGGATTTTCAAGATTTCTACAAAACCTAAGGTCTTAATAATCTTGTGCTCGGGTTTGATATTTCCATTTTCATCACAAATTATGGTTTTAAACATTTTTAACACTTCCACAGAACCTAATTCTTCAATATTGCAGTAAATATAAATCCTAGGGTCTTCTGCATAAGCTACACCTTAAGGAATTTTTGAAAATGCGCCTATGGAATCATCTTGCTTAGCTATCTCGGGAATAATTTTGAAAATGGGCCTAGGGCATTTTACAATTTCCACAATAGTAGGGTTTGCAATAAATTCGGGAGCAAAAGAGGAAGCCATTCGAAAAATACCTTAATCTGCCTGATAATGTTTGAGTGCTTGAAAGAAATTGCTTCACTTCTTCGCCTTGAATGCCTTCATTCATATTTTGTGCTCTCTACTAGTTTGAATGCTTAGTGAATCGAAAAAGAGGGAAAACCAATTATTTATAATGAAATTTCTTTCAAAAACCGCAATAAATGCTCATCGATTAAGTGAAACTTAACATATCTACTGGTAAAGAAGAAATCTATCTTCTCACCATCTACCAAGGGTAATCTGCATGATATTCAACTTGTTGCAATACCCCCAAAGGGTTACTTCTCAGTTGGATGAAGAATCTCCTACCGATGGAGTAATACTTTGTTCTACTGGTGAAGAAATAGTCTCATTAGCATTCTGATATGTCTTTCTAATCCATTGTTTTGAAAATCCTTGCTTTACCTCATCTACCTTCTCTTTTCCTTTCCATATCCTATGCCAGTTTGTGTTCTCCATTGATTAGATAAGTGTCCAAATCTTCCACAAACATAACATCTTACATTCATTCTACAGTTTTTTGAATTATGACCAACTTTGTTGCATTTGGAACATTGATCGGTGGGAGCATTAGTGTTCTGATTATTTTTAGATCTACATTGATTTTCTCTATGACCATACTTGTTATAGTTAAAGGATTTCCCATTAAATTTGTAAGCATTAGGTTGTCTTACCAGTTTACTGTGATCATGATTGTTTGCAGTACTGTAACTTTCACCAACTTCAAATCCAAGTCCATTAGTATCTCCATTAGGTTTCTAACTTTTCAGCATATCACCAAGTTCTTCTTAACTTTTATTGAATTTCTCTTTATATTGATTTGTAGTAGCCAACTCATTTTCTAGAATTCCCATTTGTCTCATAAGTTTAGTTTTATCATGTTGAATGTGAATCAGATCTGTCTCCAACATATCATTTTCATGATTGAGTCTTAGATTTTCATTTCCAGCATGATTGAGTCTCCTAGTCAAGTCATCTTCATTCTTCTTTCTATCTTCAATGTATTTACATAATCTCATTGTCATATCTTGCATTTCATTCCTCATAGTCATGTTTTCTTGCCTCAATTTGTTCACAAGCTCATTAAGAGTTTCCTTTTCATCATTATCATTCTGCATCTTCTCATGAAGTTCTTTCCTTTTATTTCTAGCAATAGTAAGATTCTCCTGAAGTCCTTGAATGAATTCTTGTGCAGTCCTCAAATCATCTTCAAGTTTGATATTTTTCAACTTCTTTAAATCATAGTCTACAAGAGCTCCTTCCAATTGCTTTCTTAAGTTCTCCATCTGTATTGGTGTCAGAATCTTCCTCAAGCTCTTAGGCTTTTGAAAATAGAGGACCAGGCTCTGATACCAATTGTTAGAATTAATGATAGTCCCAAAGATACTGAGAGGGGGGGCTGAATTAGTATCTAACCGGTGTACATAATATTTAACCTTATTAAGTATTTTGCATTTCAAAATAGTGTACCGTTAAATAAGAATTAATGTAGTAAACAGGAACAATAAAGACAACAGAGAAAACACACCATAACACAAGATGTTTAATGAGGAAACCCAGTGTGGGAAAAACCTCGGTGGGATTTGTGATCCACAATATTCACTCACTAGCCAATGAATAAATATTACTTATAATGAGGGGCTTGCACATGCAGGAAGGCCAACTACCTAGTGCTCACTACTCAATCTACAAAATAGAAGTCTCACTGACTTACAAAATGGATTATGAAAATCCAATACAATGTACTGCTTCAAATCAGCATAAACTATAATAGGTTCAGTACTGGTTTAAGCTCATACTATAACCATAAACCTTAAACAAAATCTGCCCTATGCATTCGCATATACCTTCCTTCTTATTCTCTCATTCCTATCCCATCATCTATATCAAAATGATTTATAATATCTCATACATATATGATTCTATTACAATATGTCATGTCGGCTTTACAAAAGATAATTACAATTAAATACAATAAACAAAAGTTTATTCCTATCGACTGGAGTGCCAGTAGCATTGTTACCATTGTTGGTGAAGTGTTTGTCGGTGTCGATGCCTGTCGATGTCTATACCAAATGAATACCAGGTGGTTGCTAGAAGGTTGCCAGTAGGTTGCCATCAATGACAACACCATCATTTCTCATTAGAGTGTAGAATATTAACAACAATTGCAAACAATGACAACCATATCACTTACCAGTCATACAAAACAGTATCAGAATGCCAACAAACTCTCCCTTTGGCATTGGTGGAAAATACTACAAACCACTACAAAATTATGTCGGTTCTGGCCCCTGTTTCAAACAAGATTCCAAAATTTCCAAAAAATCCCCCTTTTGCCATCAATAGCAAAGACTATCCAAAAATATTTATCAAAATAAAGAAAAAATATCTTTGAAGTTTTCTTGAGCCACTTTCAAGGAAGATTCCTATGAATATTGAACTTGTTTCATGGTGGTGAAGTGGCCATGTAAGACTGCAATGAAGACCTCCATATCATCCATTGTCTTATAGTCAGGTTCATTTATTAGGTGGTCTTCTTCTTTAATTTTTAGTTGCATGAAATCAATAATTGATGCAAAATAGAATTGGATCTCTAACAAACTAAGACTTCATTTGTCTTCTTCATCTTTCAACCTTCTGATTTCATGATTTAGCATTTTGACTTTTCCAATAAAGGTTGATGTTGAACTGATAAGAGGATAAAAAGAGCTTACCGAATCTTGAATTTCCTTTTGAATCTTATTTATTTTGTCTTCTAAGTCTTTAATTAAAGTAGAAAAACTTGAAGATTTCACCAGTAGTTGACCAACTTGCTGCAGTATATTTTTAACTTCTTCAGTTCTGGTGGAAAGAGCAACTTTTCCAACTGTTATTTGCTCCATTAAGTTATATCCTCATTTTTGTTTCATATTGCCTTACTACAACCTGCTCCAGATCGGTTGCCTCTGAACTAATTGCTTTAACAAGAGTATCCAACTGGTTAATAATGGGTGTAATATCATCAACTGCAATGTCTGGGATGAGGTTAGAGAGAATTGTCTTGGCAGAAGTGAGGATTCTTGCCTTCTTTTTCTTTCCTTTCAGTTTAACCTTTTCACCTTGGATTCTCAGTTTTTCCAGAGACTTTCATCAATTTCTTGGGGGGCATTTTCTTTATATCAATGACTGAGTCACCTTCTTCTTCCTCCTCTGTTCCTTCTTCGTTTTCTACAATCTCAACTTATGAGCTAGTTATTGTGATCATTCTTATCTTTTTCATTTCACTTTCATTGGCTAATTCTAACTTCCTCTTTGTCGGAGGGGTATTCATCACTGCTATGTTATCCTTTACTTTCTTCTCTTCCTATTTTCCTTCCTCTTCTTTCTTCTCTTCCTCTTTTCCTTCCTCTATTATCTTCTCTTCCTATTTACCTTCCTTTGCTTTCTTCTCTTCCTCTTTTCCTTCCTCTATTTCCTTCTCTTCCTCTTTTGCTTCTTCAAAGAGAATAAGATTTGGTGACAATAAGGTTTTGTGAGTTGTATCCTCATAAGGAATGTCTTCAACTAACACTTCATGTTGACTGGGAGGCTTAGTTTGATCTGCTTCCTTCACTAGCAAAGTGTGTACTAGTTGTTCAATACCCTTTGTCAGATTGGGGATGTTAGACACAACATTTCCTATGATGTGCTCAACTGTGAAAGTATCAAAGTCTTCAGTGGAGTCTTTTTCCTTAGCTTTTCCTTTGTCAAGGATAGTTGCACCTTTTTCCTATTTTGTTTCCTTTTCAATTTCTTCTTTAGTTTCCTTTTGCTGGACCATAATTTCCTTCCACAAGGAAACACCTTCAACTTCACCTACTACTACTCTCCCAGTTCTATTCCTTATTTTGAAATGTTGAATCTTGATCAAGGTCTAAGTCATGTTGCACTTCCATGAGTGCTTTTATTTTGAGCTCCTTTTTAGTAGCTAGAGTTGTCTTCAATCTCCCTTCAATTTGATCTTGCAAATCTTATGGGATTATGCCATATAATTCACTAGGAGTCCAACAAAAATTTTGCAAGTTCTAGATTAGAGATTCCTCAATTTTCCTTTTGTCTTCTTTGTTACAAAGGGAATATCTCCTTCCAACACCAACCATACCTCCATATTCTTTTATCCCATGCACCAACTCATCAACTGTTGGGGCTTTGTTCCTTCCACTTATTCTAAACTCCTTTATTTCCATATTTGATGGGGTGTCAGTGACATCACCTTCTTTCTCATCCTTTTTAAGCTTAGAATCGCTCTTTTTCTTTCTAGTGTAAGTCACTCCTATCGGTCTATCTTTACTTGGTGAAGACACAAGAGTACCTAGATCCTTTTCCTTTGAGTATGTTGTAGGCTTAGTTGTTGCAATCCCCTAAGGTTTTATCTTTGACACTTTCTTCTTTCCACCTGTTGATTCTTCATCTTTACCAGGTGTGACCCCTATTTTCTCACTAACACTGGTGGAGGTAGCGGCACCGAATGCTAGACTTCCGTATTTCTTGTCAAAGGTATCAATCATTTTTCTTAATTTTCTTTTTATAATTGGCACCTGAAGTTCTTATTTTATTTTGGAGCTTGCATCCTCACATGTTCCAAATCTCTTTGCCTTAGAGTCCACTGGTTTAGATAGGAGCATATTAACATGAATTTTAACAAGATCTGTTGCAACCTCATATCTCATAGGTGGCACCCAAAAAGTTCTAGGTTGAACTACTTGAATGATACAACAATCCATGTCTATAAGGAAACAAATGTTGTCTTTGCATTTCTATACTATTCTAGTTGGAATTCTTTCCCACTTGTGCATCCTAATTTGGAATTCCTTAAAGTATCCCCATATTGTTTCACCAAAATTATTTCTCAGATCCCTAATCATTTCACCTATCTAAACCATGATAGGTTTCTCTTGTGACCATACTACATTACCCTTACTGGGGAAAAAATTTTGCACATAAAAAAATATAAATACTAGTAGCGAGCCATATTTGAAAGATTGCTTCTTGTCCTTCTTTATTCTTTCCATGTTCACCATGAACTGACTTTGAATCATCTCACATATATCATAGGTTGCATCTTCTTTGATATTTCGATATCCAGCATGGATGGCACTGCTCGACACACTATTCATCCGACTTGATTGATAAACCCTGTAACCCAACACTGCAGAGTCAAATCTTACTTCAACATCCTCAATATGGGTGATTGTCATTGCTCTACTGTCACACTAGGATTTGGTTAACCAGATGACATCATTTGATGAAATCATTCTTAGGGTTAATACTTCACTAGTTGCACTGAACCCTATCACTCTTCGAATCATCTCCTTTGTAATCTTGATCCGTCCATTAGCTTCCAGCCACAAAAATTGATCATGAACTCTGCTCAGTACATACCTAACCCAATTGTCATGAAACTGATCAAGAAAATCAATCACATTAGCCAAACCCTTTGTCTTCAGAGGTAGAAATTCTGGCTTCAATTGACCATTGTCACATAACACTTTGAACTCATTTCAAATGAACTTGTCTCCAAGTTATTCAAGATTGCAATGAATGTAGAAGCAAATATCTTCTACCAACAATACACCAAAGGGCACAGATGATAAAGCACCGATCTTGTCAATTTCACCGACTTTTGAGTGCATCTTGAACTTGGGTTGGGGTTCTTTGATAACTTCAACCAATGCATGAGTTGATATCGGCATTGCCATGATGAACTTCAAAAAAACTTTTCTCCGACAAGGATGAAAACATTTTCCTAGGGAATAACAAACACCACTATTGCTCGGCTTGAATTTTCCACACAAACAAAACTTAGCAAGTTTCAAATTGCCTTTGATCGCACAGGAGCTCAAGTAAGTTCACAATAAGTCAATGTAAAAGAAAATGTGCTAACATTTCCTTATTTATTCATTGAGATTTATCGGTGCTAAGATCCAATGGTCAGTTTTGAAACTTATAACAAAGTACACTGATTTGACTTTACTGGTTAATTGTTGCCATTACCGACACACAAATAAATAACACACAAGACACACTTCAATTAAGAACTTTTAGACCAGCTTTTATGCATCACAACTATGCAGATAAACATATCCTTATATTTGTTAAGGGGATTCAAAAGTAATCTTACCATATGTGCTCCCTCCTGGGCATCGATATGCCTAGTTAGAAGAGGAACTGTCATCAACGATGGATGATGACTTGGTTTCAAAATGTCCTTCTCCTTCTTTTCCTTCATCCTTCTTGATCCATGGTTTTTTCATTTCATTTCTTACTTCTTCAGTTGTCTTCTTTCCTTTCAGGTCATTTTTCTCTTTCTTCTTTCTAAACCAGTTCTTGTCTACATACCAGTTGTAGGATCGACTTCTGCATTCTCTGGCTATGTGGTCGATCTTATGGCAATTAAAGCATGCCATACCTGTTGTCCTCCATGGTCCTGAATTATTTCTCTAACCCATTCTCATTCTACAGTTTTCTGCAACATGACCAAAATTACCACACATGGAACAGGTGGCATTCAACTGATTACTCCTTTTGTTAGGACTGGCCGGTTTGAATGATGATCTTGATACATTTGTCTCGAACCTGCATTCTTCAAATCTATGTCCAAACTTATTGCATGTGAAACAATGTCCATCAAATCTTCTTCCATTTGACATACTGCTAGATTGAGATCTACACTCATAAGCAGTGTGGCCATACTTATGACAATTATGTCAATAACCATCAAAGGTGAAAGTCTTCTTTTGACTAGCCTGTTTATTTCTACAATCATTGGTCTTATGACCTGATTTACCACAATGATTACAAGAGAACTTGGAAGAATTCATACCTTTTTCTTCTAAACGGTTTCTTTTATCATCCTTCATCTTTTTGGATTTAGATGATTCTCCAGTTTCCATAGGACCTGAACTGAGGTAACCAAGGCTGGTTGTATCCTTTTTTCTTCTCCGAGCTTTCAACTGTTTATTTACCTTCTTGGAGCTTTCATTGAATTTTCTCAGCTTCTCATTTCTCTCATTCTCAGTTTTCAACCCACTCTTGAGTTGTTCAATCTCTTTCATCATCTTCTCATTTTCTTCTACATTTTCATTCAGATGTTTATTTATGTATTCATTATCCCAAGTGAGAACTCATATTTCTTCATCTTTCTCAATCATGATTGCATCATTTTCTCTCAGGGCATCTTCAGCAAGCCTCCTAGCTCTTTCATCTTTTGTAAATTCTTCTTCTGCCTCCCTTTTTCTTTCATCAACACTTCTGCTAGCTTCCAGTATCTCAGTCATTCTCAGGGCCTAACCTTCATGTTCTCTTTTGAGATGTATAATTTATTCGGTCAGGTTCTTGTTCTTTTCCATGATTTTTGAGACTGCTTCTTCAGCTTCTTCAGATCTACTATGTTCAGAGAGTTGATCTATGATATCCTGACTCTCATTTAGCTATTGAGCTAATTCCTTCCTTTTTGCAAGATATTTTCTCAGTCTCTCTTTCAACTGAGCAATGATTTCATTGGCTTCATCAATCTAGTTCTAATACCGGTACTCTGCCATGGTATCTTTATCCTCAAGCTATCAAGCTTCACTTCAGAGGGATTGAGCTCTGATACCAGTTGTTAGTCCCTACCAATGCTGAGAGGGGAGGGGCAAATCAACACTTTACCAGATTTAACCAATTAAAACTTTTACTTTAAGTTTAAACTAATTTACCAATCATCAATGTAAACATTTACTGTAGAAGATGAAAAGATACATAATGACACATAGATTTATCTCGTGGAAACCCAATAGGGAGAAAACCATGGTGTGAGTAGGAACTCACAAAATTTGTACTCTTCTAGAGTATGCCCAGTTAAGAGCCATCCCTCTTAGGAGATTACAAAGATACTGTTAGGTGCCGCCCTATTAAGGGATTTTGTTCAAGGCCAGTTAGTGCCTTTACCCTTTTAAGAGTAGCCTGGTTAGAGGACTTAAGAACATCAATTAAGATGTCACTCGGTTAAGGGATTTTTACAATGGGACCTATTAAAGTCCATCCGGTTAAGGGATTTATTTTGCAGTTGTTAGAAAGAAACAGATGGATGATCTTCTAAAATTGCTACTCATTATCTTGATTAGATCATACTGAAGAATCATACTAGGTCTGCATCAGATGTATATGATCTACACAACTCTGAATTCCTAAATGCACTTTCAACTCTGCCTTCTGCCAATTTTCTTATCCTTAGATATCACATTGTTGGTCCTCTGTCACTTGAGTCACCACTTTGTGAAAACTCCACTCTACCGGTCCTCTGTCACTCGGCTCTACAGTCTCTTAAACTCCCCCTGTGTCCACTTTTACATTATCTTCATTCACCTTGACAAAAACCATCTCAAGAATGAGATATGTTTATTTATTGACCCTTTAGTCTATCGCCAACTTTCCCTCCAAAACATTCCTTTCAAAATTCCGTTATCATGCCTTAAATCACATCTCTGAAAACATTGCAGGAATCTCTGTCAATACAGTCGAACATGCCGATAAGTTCGTCGGTTGACTGGAGAAGTCTCTCGATTTAGCTGAATGTAACTAAACATTACTAGTCTATCAGTTACAGACTCTTCCGGTGAACCAATCAAAATCTATCTAGTCAGTTTCCTCTTGAATACCAGTCTGTTCTTTGTTTAGCTGATGGACCTCTCTTGTGCTGATCTACTCACTGCTTTCCGGTCTACTCACTACTTATTGGTTTACTTATTGCTTAGCCGATCTACTCAGTGCTACCTGATCTACTTACTACCAATGTACTCTGAAGACTAAGGAGATGATGTTGCCAACAATGAAAACCATATCACTTACTGGTCATACAAAACAGTATCAGAATGCCAACAGGAGGATCATAATCTCTTACAATTTTATTTTCAGAAAATAGGTGTTTTCTTTATATATGAATGTTTCCTACGGGAATGGGTGTAGTATTTTTGAAAATTAAAAAGGAATATTGGTATAAATAGGTATATAAATATATATGTTATTCAAAGTTTGTGGATTAGATTTTATATGCTTCCTTATTTTCTCTTATATTGGATTATTTGTCTGTAATTGCCATGAACGACTCTATATGCAAATTATGTTTTCCTTAGTTGTTTGGTTACATTTTGGGGGGTAAATTGATGGTGTTAATTGTTTTTACACAATTCTTTATGATTTCTAGGATTGATTGCACTCCCAAAACCTGATTTCATTTGTTTGATTTTGAGAGTTTTCTCTCTATGTGTTGTCAGGAGTCATAGTGGTAATTTTTGAATGATTCTAATTCTATGGTTTGGTTAATTGTTTTAAGTTCTCTTGATTATTATGTTTTGAATGTCATTGAATCTTTTTGGATGGTTTAAGAATCCAATTTACATGCCTTAGTAGTTTTCTAGGTCATCTGGGAATGTACCTTTCTATTTCTGAGTTTTCTAGCTTTCTGTTTCATATGTGCTAGTTTAAATGTCATATGAGCTAAAAGAGTCAAATGCACCACTTTAAGTATCATATGCAACACCATATTGGTCATATGTGTCAGAGTACTGGTCATATGGTCTAGTTTGCATTTTTACTATGTTTTTGAGGTTTTTGGTAGTTTAGATAAGTTTTCTTGGTTCTATCTTTTTGCCAGAGGCATGTTGTGATGAGTTTGAGATTTTTGGGGCACTTCACTATTCATATTTGATGTATTTATATTCATTTGAGCTATGGAAAGAAGTTTCATACTTGTTCATTGAGGTTTTGTATTATTTCTCTAGCAAGATGAGTGAATCCTTGTTGTTTGAGGATAGATTATTGGTGGTCGAGCGAGAGGATATGTTGTGCCTCATTGTAGAGGATTATATGGAACTATTTTTATTATTATTTTCCCCTATTTATGTGTATTTGTCCTTCTTGAGGATTTTGATTATTGTTGTGATTTGGCATTGTGATCTAGATGGCTTGATTTTTGATGTTTAGATCTTTGTGGATGTTTATGGCTATCATTTATGCTTTTGGATTAATTTTCATGTGATGTTATTGTTGTGTTCACCCTAAGGTCTTGGTCTATGGATAGGAAGAGTGGGCTCTTGCATGTGTAGGACCGAGGTCATGAGCAATAGGCTTCTAAGAGGTTCCTAGAAAGGATGCTTAGGGTCTAGACCTATCACGGAACCACATGAATAGTTTATGATTAATTACAAGTGATAACCATAATAATTGATTAGTTATTTTGGGTAATTAGTAATTCACTTAAACAAGATAATGAATTTGATTTGTATGCCCCAATCGTGGGTCCTAGGGAGATGGTTTTGGGATCTATGGTTGGGAAGACCATTGGAGTGGTAAAATGACCTACCTTGTTTGGCTCCAAGGTGGAGGTGGATTCCACATGAGGATAGCATGTGATTACACTCTTCCATACATGTGTCCATTATCCTTATGACTTCGTTGTTGATTATGCCTCTAGTAGTTTATTGATTTATGATTAGCCTTGTGATGTAATTTGGATTCATTGTTCTTAGTTGTTATCTTGTGGTTGTCATGTGTAGTCCCTTGGTTGTTAGGTCTCATCATAGGTCTTGAGTGTGAGTTTGAACCCCATGTCATCTCCTAGCATGGGGGGTGGTTTCTATTTGGTTCTAGATGGTCTAGTGGTTTGATGCCTTCTTCCATTGGATGCTAGCATGCATGGTTGTGGATTCTATGGTTCTTTATTATGCGGATAATCTATGGAGTTGATTTCTATATATTAGAGATAACACTGTATCATTATGACTTTTAAATGTGAAAGAAGGTTATGTATTTATGTAACTTGTATTATTATGCATTAGGATATGATGTAGTAGGAGAGACTATGTACTTGTACCATGTACTTTTATGTAATTGGACTTGATGATGTAGAGACTATGATTTGTAATGAATAAGATGATGTATCATTATGTGGTTCATGTTGTAAAAATGTTCATTAAGTTGGGAATGAGATGCTATGTTGAATTAGGGAATTGAATAAGTAGATTATGTTAATTCTTGTAATATCATGACTCTTGAATTGTTGGTGGCATGGATTCCTATTTGGAAGTAGATTAGTACTTGTTGTTGTTATCTTGCATGCGTGTATGGATAGTAATATTGATGAGATGTGTAATGGTTATCCTTGATGAAATAAACTAGTTCCACTTGTAGAAGAAAGATGTAGGTAGTTTCATGATGTAATATTATGGGATTTAGGAAAATTTGGTTTGGTGCTTTAAAATGAACTTAGATAGTGTATGGGGTTATGAAGACATGATAGGAAAAAGTATTGAGTAGAACTTAAATGAATTGAATGTTATTGATTTCATGATATGGATGTGTTTTTGTGATGTTGCTAGTAAGTAGTGACGTTAAGATACCCTAGGGAAAGAATGAATGGATATATGTTTATCATTAAGATGCTAATTTTGTTTGTGTTAAATGATGTATTTTTCTATGGTTATGTTCATGATGTTTAATTAATTATTGTGATGTTAATATATTATTTGGAGTTATGATAGTTTACTATGTTGCATTAATAGATGATTTTTAAAAAAATCTCTATTTGCTATTTAGTTTAGTCATTTTCTCTAGGGTATTTTGGCGGACATTACACGTTTTCACCAAATGAAAATGTTTCATGAGAAGAGAAGGGAATTAAAGGGTGAAATATTTTCATATAAGTATCAAGCTAGAGGAAATAGTACTGCAATTAATTTTTTTACCAAGGATGAAATACTTTCATAGAAGATGAAAAAAAAGTGGAATTGTAAGTAAAATGTAGTTGCAAAGTGTAGTTTTAACTTAGTGAAAATATTTAACAAAAATATGATAATCCAAAATGAATGAAATGTTTTCACATGTGCATTAGGGGAAAAGTAAAAGTGTTGAAAACAAATATTTTCCATCGAAAGTGAAAAATAATTCATGGGAAGAAGGCCAAGGCAAAGAAGAATAAGACAGAAACATGTTTCAATTGAAAAATAAAGAGTGTAGATCAAAGACAAATGAAAAAAGAGGAAAAAAGAAAGGGAAAAAAATATTTTCTTGCAAATCAAATTTTAAGGAAGAGTATGAGTGCCATTTTCCAATTCAATCTAGACATTTTTGTTGGCCATTTGGTGGAATTGATTATGTGTCACATTGATGTTTTGCCATTGATGTCAACACTAGTTGTTTGGATACTTTACCGACACCCTTCTGGTCTTGGTAGGTTAAGTGGTTTTTGGTTAACTTGGACCTGGTATGATCTGACAAGCTTCGGTATAGTCTGGTGATGGAATTGTCTTTTTCATGATATTTATACTCATATTTGGTCAGTTGGTTTTGGTCTGGTGATTGGATGCTATCTTGCTTGCTTAGAAGATTGGTTTCTGGTTCTAGCAAGGGTTTCACTGGCAAAGATTTTTATGGAGATCTTTAATGAATTGCATAAGTGGTGTTGATGCAACTTCTAATGGTATTTCAAGATGTTGTTGGTGATCATGTTTGAGACTTGGTGGATGGAGATAATTGTTGAAGCGTGTGGACCTATACTTGGTATCGGTTGATCTAGGTTATGGACCGACTTTAATGTAACATGTGGATATGACCTATTGATGTATTTCTAGGATGTCTTATGTGAGATATTACTTGTTTGGTCTAAGGCCAACATGGTTTGTAATTATGTAATCGGTTTATTGTCTGGCGGCCGACCCAATTGTTTATGGTCGAGGGTTTATATATATAGGTGTAAGATCTCATTGTAGATCATCATGGTTAATGTAAGAGGTCATGGTCAAGGAATGTCATGTGCAAATAATGTAATATCGTTCAGGCAGAGGAGTTGGTCGATCATTGGAGATTGAATTGGGTTTATGTAAGAGGATTTAGTCCTTCAATATTGAGCTTAACCGGAAATGTACTTAGGCATAGGAGATGCTATCTTTTGCTGTTCAACACTTCTTCAGATTTTAGTCTGGATTTATATGTAGTCAGTGAGGCTCCTTTTGTGATGAGTAGTGTGCTCTAGGTTGTTTGTCTTCCTATAAGTGCAGGCCCCTTCATTGTAATTCACATACTTACTACAAAAGTATTATCTAACTATGGGTAGGCTTTCCACCGTGGTTTTTCCCTTTACCGGGTTTTCCACATACAAATCTTGGTGTTATGTGGATGAATTTTATTCTATGATAATTGTTTATGCTTAATTGATTAACTGCTATTCTGGTATCAATATTTTGGGTTCCGATATTAAAGTTTTAATTGTTGAATGTTCTTGTAATTTGTGACAACTGATTCCCCCCCCTCCTCTCAGTTGCCTTCCGGTTATCTGAATTGTCTAAAAATTGGTATCAGAGCTTTGGTCCTCTCTACATAAAGCTTAACCACTTGAGGAAGATCCTATGGCAACTAACAGTTCAAGTTCATCTATTTGTTTTGGAGCTATCTTTCAAAGGGATATTCTAAGGCTTGATGGAAAAAATTACATAGTATGGAAGATTCATATGGAGACTAATCTAAGATGTCTTGGCAAGGAGATTTGGGAGATCACATAGAATGGTGTCACACCCTATAATCTAGGATCTGACAATCCTCCTCTAGAAAACCTAGACAAGGAGCTTGAGAATGATTGTAGAGCAAGAGAAGCCCTCTTGTGTGTACTTTCTTATTAGCAAATAATGGGATTAACAGACAAATCATTTGGAAAAGGCTATATGGGATAAGTTGGAGACTCTTAATGAAGGTGATCCTACAGTGAAGATTGCTAAACTTGATGGTTATCGGGTGAGATATGAAAACCTGAAGATGGAAGAAGATGAAAGGATTAGTGAATTCATTGAAAGGGTAAATGAGATTGTTATGGGAATTCAATGTTGTGGTGGAGCTCTGAGTGAAGATGAAATTGTTTCTAAAGTCCCAAGAGCCCTACCGTTGTCTTACAAAATGAAGGCTACTTCTATTAATGAGTTGATAAAAATGGCTAATACATCTGTCAACAGAGATACTTTGGTTGGGAAACTATCTGCTTTTGAGCTTGAGGAATTTGGACCTTCTGGACCTGTGAAGACTAAACCTTATTTTCATGCATCTACATCTACAACCGGTAAGCAAGACTAGAAAACTTTATATGTGAAGGAGTTAGAAGATATGAAGAGAGAAGATGTTGAGTTTGAGTAACTTGAAGCACTATTTTCTAGAAGAGTACCTAAAGGACCGATAGGAAGTAAGTATGAAGGAAAAACCCCTTTTAAATTTTTTGCATGTAATAAGATTGGTCATTTTGCATCTAGATGTCCTGAAAGGAATTCAAGATTTGAAGAAAGAGTTAAAAGATCATTTAAGCCTAACCCTAGATATCCAAACAAATATAAGTATAAGAAAAATAGAGACAAATCATACTACATATCAGATGAGGAAGGCATTACTGATTCAGATGATGAACCGATAGAAGACTTTGCTAGTGGATCTGACAATGGGAAGGAATGAGTGTTCCTAGCTATCAAGGAAGATGATCTGGCACTAGAAGAGAATGTACCTGAAGAGAAGGCACTTGCTGGTAAAATTGAAGACAAGGATGAATGGGTAATTGACAATGGTTGTTCACATCATATGACTAGAGATAAAGGGAAGTTTTTATCTTTGCAAGAATTTGATGGTGGACTAGTTAGATTTGGAGATGACAAGGCATGTATGGTCAAAGGAAAAGGAACTATATCATTGGATGGTAAGAACAATACTAACAATGTTTATTATGTTGAAGGTTTGAAGCATAATATTTTGAGTGTCGAACAATTGGTAGATAAGGGAGTTCAGTTACAGTTCAAGGATGGAAAATTCAAAATCATTAATAGATCTGGCTTGGAGATTGCAACCGGTACATAGACAAAAGGTAATATATTTCATTAAAACTCTGGTGAGAAGACATGTTTGATTACATAGATTGATGAGAGCCGGCTATGGCATAAAAGGTTGTGTCGTGTGAATTTTGATTGCATTATGAAGATCAGTTCAACTAAGGCTATTAGGGATATACCTAAGATTATGAAGCCCTATAATCTGGTATGTAAAGAATGTCAAATGGGTAAACAGGTCAAAACTTATTTTAGGAGTATACAAGATAAATAAAATGATGTTCTTGATCTTATTCATACTGATTTATGTGGCACTGCTAGAGGTAAAAGTTTTCATGGTGATAGATATTTCATGCTAGTCATTGATGATTATTCTAGAATGATATGGATTACTTTTTTGAGAGAAAAATCTGAAGCATTTGAAATGTTTAAAATCTTTAAAGCTAAAGTGGAAACTAAGACAAGATTGAAGATTAAATGTTTGAGATCAGATCATGGTGGAGAATTCACATCCGGTGAGTTTAATAACTTTTGTGACAAGGATGGTATAAGAAGACAATTTTCTACTTCCTAGACACCTCAACACAATGGATTTGTGGAAAGGAAGAACAAAACTATCTTGGATGCTACTATAACAATGATGATTGAAGCTAATCTACCTCATATCTACTGGAGAGAAACAACGAGTACCATAGTTTATACATTCAATAGAGTACATATCAAAGGAGAAATCGGTAAGACACCTTATGAATTATGGTTTGGCAATACACCTACAGTTAAGTATTTTAGAATTTTCAGTAGTAAATGCTATATCAAGAGAGATGATACTATTGGGAAATTTGATCCTAGATGTGATGAAGGCATATTTATTGGTTATTCTAATGAAAGCAAAGCATATAGATGTTATAACAAGAGATTGCAGAGAATTGTGGAGTGCTAATGTCAAAGTAGATGAGTTGAACATAAGTCAAATAAAAGTTTATGAGAAGGAACCGATAGTGGAAATGATTATATCTGAACTGGTAGCACCTTTACCGGAACAAAGAGTTGAACCAGTTACTGCGGCAACATCAGAGAATTCTACAGTGACTGAAGAACATGGAAGAGCAACAGAAAGTCAAAAGACTCCTAGTTATGTGAGATTGAATCATTCTGAAGATCAAATCATTGGGGATAAGAGCAATGGAGTGATGCCAAGAAGAATATTGGAAACTAACAAGGTATGTTTAATTTCACAAGTTGAACCACTATTAGTAATTGAGGCATGTAAAGATGAACATTGGTTGAACACTATGGAAGAAGAATTAGATCAGATTGAGAAAAATAACACATGGACTTTGGTTCCCCAGCCTAAAAATAAAAATGTTATTGGAACTAAATGGCTTTTTAGGAATAAATTGAATGAGGATGGTTAAGTTATAAGGAATAAGTTTAGATTGGTTTGTAAAGGATATTCTCAAAAGGAAGGAATTTATTATGGAGAGACTTTTGCACCTATAGCTAGCATTGAAGCTGTAAGATTATTTCTTGCCTATGATGCTTATAAAAACTACAAGGTTTATCAGATGAATGTTAAATGTGAATTCTTGAATGGGGATCTTGATGATGAAGTTTATATTGAGAAATCTGATGGTTTTTCACTATCAGATGATACAGATATGGTTTGCAGGTTAAGGAAAGATTTATATAGATTGAAACAAGCACCTAGAGCTTGGTATGCAAGGTTGGATAAATATCTTTTGAAGCATTGTTTTACTAAGGGCAGTGCTGACAGTAATTTATATTATAAAATCACTGATGAAGATATACTGATTGTTGAAGTATTTGTTGATGATATTATTTTTGGAGGTGAAGACAAATTATGCATAGAATTTTCTAAAAATATGGAGAAAGAATTTGAGATGTCTATGATTGGTGAGATAAAAAATTTCTTAGGTTTGGAGATTACTCAGATTGACAAAGACATTTTCATCTGTAAAACTAAATATGCTAAGGAATTGTTGAAGAAATTTGGTATGGGAGATTCTAAACCGGTAAGTACTCCTATGGTTACAAGTGAGAAATTGACAAGAAATGATGTTTCTGCATCGGTAAATCCTACAAGATACAAATCTATGATTGGAGGTCTGCTCTATTTGACTCGGACTAGGCGCCTTGACATCATGAATGGTGGTTGTATTGTTTCAAGATTTCAGAGTGATCCTAGGGAAAATCATGAGATGGCAATAACAAGGATGTTTAGATACTTGTGAGGTATATCAAAATATAGCTTGCGGTACCCTAAGGATGATAACTTTACTTTATGTGCATATACAGATGCTAGTTGGGCTGGAGATGTTGATGACTGGAAAAGTACTTCTGATGGATCTTTCTTTCTTGGAAAGAAGCTGGTTTCATGGATTAGCAAGAAACAGTCATGTACTTCTCTATCTACTATTGAAGCTGAGTATGTTGTTGCTGCTACTAACTATACACAAGTTTTATGGATGAAGCAAATGTTGAAGGATATAAAGGTGGATTGTGATGCACCGGTAGTTATTCACTATGATAACTCTACTGCTATTGATATATCAAAGAATCTGGTATTTCATTCTAAGACAAAGCACATATCTATCAAATAATTTTTTTTAAAGGAGAAGGTGAAATAAAATGAAGTTAGATTGGTTTATATGAATACTAAAGAGAATATTGCAGCTATTTTCACTAAACCTTTATCCAAGGAGTCATTTGAGTACCTGAGAGATAGATTGGGAGTTTATGCCCCTCCCGTAGAGACTTGATTGATGCAGTTTGGCATCAGTCCGACATGCACTATTTGATATATTATTCATTCTGGCACTGATGTGGGATGCTACTGCTCAAGAGGAGTAGTCAACTTTGAGATTCAGAGGTTTATGTTTTTGCTTTGATATTTCTATCAGATTTCTGGCATTGATGTCAAAAAGGGAGAGATATTGATGTGAAAAAGATAAAGAAAGAAAAAGAAAAAGTCACAAGGGAAGAGATATGAAAAGTAAAAGGTAGAGTTATTCAGACCTATATCTAATTGTTGGTTGTCTTCCAGAGGGGGAGACTTGTTTGGCATTTCTTGGTACTTAGATGTTTTTCATATCTAGTGTTTCCATCAATGCAAAAGGGGGAGATTGTTAGCCATTTGGTGGAATTGATTATGTGTTGCATTGATGTTTTGTCATTGATGTCAACACTAGTTGTTTGGATGCTTTACCGACACCCTTCTGGTCCTGGTAGGTTCAGTGGTTTCTGGTATGATCTGGCATGCTCTGGTATAGTTTGGTGATGGAATTGGCTTGTTCATGATACTTATACTCATATTTGGTCAGTTGGTTTTGGTCTGGTGATTGGATACTATCTTGCTTGCTTAGAAGATTGGTTTCTGGTTTCGGCAAGGGTTTCACCGATAGAGATTTGTATGGAGATCTTTGATGAATTGCATAAGTGGTGTTGGTGTAGCTTTTGATGGTGTTTCAAGATGCTATTGGTGATCATATTCAATGCTTGGCAGATGGAGATCATTGCTGAAGCGTGTGGACCTATACTTGGTCCCGGTTGATCTAGGTCATGGACCAACTTTAATGTAATGTGTGGATAGGACCTATTGATGTATTTCTGGGATGACTTATGTGTTGATATTACTTGTTTGGTATAAGGCTAACATGGTTTGTAACTATGTAATCAGTTTATTATCTGGTGGCCGACCTAATTGTTTGTGGTCGAGGGTTTGTATATATAGATGTAAGATCTCATTGTAGATCGTCATGGTTAATATAAGAGGTCATGGTCAAAGAATTTAATGTGTGAATAATGTAATATAATTCAGGCAGAGGAGTTGGTTGATCATTGGAGATCGAATTGGGTTTATGTAAGAGGATTTAGTCCTTCGGTATTGAGCTTAACAAGAAGTATACTCAGGCATAGGAGATTCTATCTTTTGTAGTTCAACACTTCTCCAGATTGTAGTTTGGATTTATATGTAGTCAGTGAGGCTCCTTTTATGATGAGCAGTGCACTCTAGGTTGTTGGCCTTCCTGCAAGTGCAAGCCCCTTCATTGTAATTCACATACTTACAACAAAAGTATTATCTGACTGTGGGTAGGCTTCCCACTGTGGTTTTTCCCTTTACCAGGTTTTCCACGTACAAATATTGGTGTTATGTGGATGACTTTTATTCTATGATTATGGTTTATGCTTAATTGATTAATTGTTATTCCAGTTACAATGTTTTGGGTTTCGATATTAATGTTTTAATTGTTGAACGTTCCTATAATTTGAGACAATTGATTCACCCCTCCCCCCTCTCAGTTGTCTTTTGGTTATCTAAACTGTTTAACAATTTCTTCTTTTCTATATCTTCTCATTTTCTTTCATTGTAACATGTTTTGAAACTCTAAATTAGGAAAGTAAGGTAGAGTAATGATGAGTTTGAGTCACAAACAAAATATGTAAACTATAATAGTTTGATTTTATAAGAAGGGGTTAACCAATTTGTGTAGAAATGATACTACTTGTTACCAATTTTTGCCTTTAAAGGTCAAAAATAGGCTTCTCATGGGTCCTATGTCTTATTCAAAGGTTTTAGAAGGTATTTTAAATGTTTTAAAGAGGCCAAAATAATGTCAAATACTTTGGTTTATATTGATAAAGCCTTGAGTGTAAGAAAGCAAACATTAATCTCCTTCTTTGATAAAATAACTTAAACCTCTTCAAGATAGATAAGCCCCATGTTGCACATTTACTGTTGAATTTTTTTTATGTCCAATCTTTGAGAGGGAAAAATATGAATTAATTGTAGCTTGGTTAAACTTTATCTTTGGTTTGAGCCATGAACAAAAGTAAAAGACTTCATGTAAAGAAAAGAAGCCCAAGTATTCCTGTGACATTCTTAAAAGCTTCATTTTCATCCATAGTGGAAGCCAATAACAGATCTCAAGGAGTTGAAAGAGTAAACAACAAGTCCAAATCAAGAATATCCACAAATCTACCAAAGAAGAAGACAATTTTTAATGTATAATAGATATGTGTAGAAGAGAAGTTATCTTCTTGATGAGGTCAACACGCAGATACCACAAAGTTACTAGCATTTTTCAATAGAAAATCAGTAGTCTAGAGGTATTTTTTGATTTAAAATCTTAAACTCTACCATGCATTATGTCTCCATATTTATTTTTTGAATCTTGTTTAAAGAGCACTATCATTAAGGTTTGTGTGAGTTCAAAAGAGTTCAAGTTGTATCTTATGCATGGTTTTGGGTGCAAAGAAATTGAAGTTATGAACGTCTTTGTCCATTTTGATATTGATTTGATAAATACATAGCATCTCTAGCTCATGCATTCATCTCACATGCACACAAGGAAAATATTAAAGAAAGATCAAATCAAAGGTAAATTTTACTTGTCTCAAATAGAGAAAATAAATCAAGGTGCAAAGAACAAATTAGAATAGCTCGTCAAAGGATACTTTAGGTGAATGATAATCACCATCTACATTCCATAGTGTCTAGGACAGTATTATCAAAGCTTGTAGTCAAAAGAACAAAGTAGTAGAATGAGGAAATAATAGTGAAATGCTTGATCACAGTTACAAACCTAAAACAAAGAGGTAAGATATTACCTTTAATGCTTTCAAAGCAATCTCAATCACTAAGGAATCCAATGTAGAAGGCAATCTTCTATGAATCACCACATAGAAGAGATTAATGTTTGGAAAGGTTTTGAGCAAATTCATGTGAATAAGAATACATCATGACTTAAACTAAGGACAATATCAATAGGTAAGAGGCATCAAGTGAAGGCCAAAAAGATAGTTTAGATTTTGACAAATTATAGCAAGATATGACAATAAAGGCCTTAAAGAACCAAAGAAAGGATCAATATAGACCTAGGGAAAAGTCAAGAATAAAAAATTGGGAGTTTCTCAAGAGAAGATCTAATACCCCAAAAGGGTGAAGGATCCTGTGATTAGACAACAAATGGATGGATAAGGCATACATGACATATGGAATGTTATCATAGCATAATCCAATGCAAAAAGGACACTAATATCAAAAGATGGAATCATAGAGAGGAAATAACAATGAATACAATATTCTCAAAGGGAATCACTATCAAGGCCCTGATTATAGTTTTCCCTAATCACTTGAACCAAATCCATAATGGTGGTGGAAAAGTGTATAAATAATTGACAACAAAAGCCTTGATAGAATGCAGGCCCAAGAGTTTCAATATGACAACAAAAGACTTGAGAGAATGCAGTCCCAAGAAGATCCAACAACATCAATACAAAGACACAACAACAAAGAACATATTAGAATCATGTGATAGTGTGCAGTCACCTTTCGGTAGACAAAGAAAAAAAGGTCTTTAAGACACATTGTTGTAGTCTAAATGACTCTCTTGTAGCAAGATACAGTCATAATAAAGTAACAAGGCTTCAAGCACAAAATTTCAATAGGTGATAGTATGATTCAAGGGTTGAAAAATTAGTAAGAAGTAGAGAGACAACCTCTATAATAGTAGGCTCCATGACATTCATAGCAGTCACCACATGTTTAGTATTATCCAAACAATAGATATTAAAGAGTGAGAAAATCATGGCAAAATGATTACGAGGAAAAAAGCCAACCCCTCAAGCATGTATGTAGATATATCTTTCTAACAAAATCAATCTTAGTAAAAGTTTAAATATAGTCTTATAAAGCTTTTTTCATAGTCACAACATCAAAAGGAACAAAGACAGTTGAATAGGGATTAAAAAGATATCAAAGAAAAGCAGTGACATCATGAGGAGCTTTAAAAGCCAATAAAGATATAGCAATGTTGTCATTCATGTGAATAATCTCAGTCAAGATATGATGTCTAAAGCTACGATAGAGTTTAAAGATAGAGACCACAACATCATAGCACACAGTAGCCCTAATAGCAGTTAGGTAGAACAAAGCAACTTGTCATAGAGAAAATCACTATCAAACTCAGAGAATACATCAATGACAACATATTCCCATCAAAATGCAAAGAATACCTCTCACAAGGTCAGAGCATTCAAACAATGAGATCATATGACAGTCTCCCAAGGGTTTTGAGATAGTATATTCAAGTAGAAATCAATGAGAAACAAATAAGAGCAACACCATATGGCATATAAGCTATAAGAGTAGGACATATGAGGGTGTGACAGCAAAAAGGGTAAGGTATCGATACCAAAAAAGACCTAAGAAGTGTGCCACAGTAGAAACCAATACACAAACATTTGTTTTTTTGGCAGAAAATAAAAGATAGTCCAAGTTCATAGCCCATCAAGTGTATTAATGGCAACAAAAAGAAAGTCTTCATCAAAATGTAGTCATAGATTGTAGAGGTTTAAGCTCAAAGCTAATCATCAAAATAATTTGCAAGAACACAAAAGGGAGATAGCAAGTAATAACAAAATGACATTATTGTAGTATCAAGGCTAGGGAAGAGTGTCTAAGATGAAGGACAATGAGAGGATAGGCAGATGGTAGAGAGACTGACTTGGAGTCAAGGAACTTAAGCAGCATAACTCCTTTATAATACTACACCTAGGGGAATAGGAATTTGTTTCAAAGATCAAGATAAAACTCCTTATATCACATAAATTCATCATGCATGAGTTGAAGATCATTTCAAGGAGCACTTATAGAAGCAAAGGTGGAGATCCTATTCTTACAACCAATTCAAGGCCTAAAATGGAGTAATTTTAAGACAAATCCAATAGTTCTAGTTAATTTTAAGACCCCACATGGATACCTTATCACTTCAGACTTATTTTCAAGTAGTTATCAGTTAGTTTGTAGTAGTTTGAGGTGCTCACTTTCAAGATTTTCCACCAAAATCGACCCAATAGTTTGTACTCATGCAAAGTGAAGATAGAATCAAGGTTGAAGACCAAGTTAGACCTCCAGTTGAAGCTAAGATCAAAGAGGTGGAACTAATTCAACATCAATTCATCCTCACTTCTCTTCAAGGCTTTCTTTTTATAAGACTTCTTCTGCTTTTCTTTTCTTAGTTCTTTTTTCTTTCTTCTAGCTTACATTATAGCTATCCAGGCTCTTTCAACTTGAAGAATGCAATTGCAAATTAACATTTCAATTCTAGAAGTATTTTAATAGAATTCCTTATAGTATTCAATAAAGAAGCAACATTATTTCTTAGATATTTCTAGAATTTATTATTGATATGAATGATTTGATGTATTCTTTTTATTTTGAAACTGCAATGACAAGGTTAGGGATTTGATGTAGATGCAAGTTACAAGTTGTGTTAGATTGATGTTGGCATTGGGTTTTCATTGATGTCAACCAGTATGGGATGTCTACCGGTATGAGAGATGTATGTGCAACACTGTCAAGGAGGACTATAGGTTGAGATATCTTTGATATCACCTTGTGTTGTGGGACACTAGTAAGGTAAGGGTGAATGACCACTGGTGTTACCGGTACACAAGTTAGTGCCTGACTTGTGTGGATGAGATAGATAGGCTACCGGTACAGTATATCACCAGTAAGGAAAGGATGTCAACTGGTAAGTGATGTGTTGACATGGAGAAGTCAGATCAACCAAGTTAGTGGTTGTCAGCCAGCAATGCTCATGACCAATGTACAAGCAGGATGGCCAAGGTGCTTGGATGTTGTTTGTGATGAAGAGGCAAAATGTTACATGAATGACATCAACACTGGAAGAGAAGAATGAACAGATCATAGTTATGTTGTGAAGTTGCAAAATAGCAAGACTCCCACCAAATTAAGATGCAGTCATCATGAGAAGTAATGACTGACATTGAATATGCCCACACCAGATCACATGTGTCTATTTGAAGATATGTTGCACAAATAGGGAAGTCACATGAGTAAATTACAGATGTAGATGACAAGGTGTCACTCCACTGTGAAGTGGAGCTTATCTCCTATGATGCATTGTGTGCATCATAGTTTTATGAGATAAGGAAGAAGAGGTCTACATCAAGTGCATGAAATCAGGGATGTGCACTGAATCGACTGAGAAGGAATGTGATGGGGAGGTTACTCAGAGAGAGATAATTCCTTTCTTAAGGGAAGTTAGATGTTATCCTTGTGGGATTGACACTTTGATCATATTGTCTTCTAATCAATTTGGACACCTAAGATCTCTAGGAGTGCTCCCAATCCAGATGTGCTCTCTGGTTGCTCAAGCATGGTTGAGATTCACAAGGGTAAATCCAACCTTACACTCTAAAACTCATAACAAGTGCTTGCAGAAGTTGAATAAGGTATTCAGGATGTTTTTCAAGATCAATCAACTAGTTTTGAGTGAGTTTTTCATTATTTTCCCCATCGCTCCTTCCTTTTCCTATTTTCTAGGCCTAGTAGCCCTAGAGCCCAAATTAGCCCTACCTAACTGGTTTTTGTGGATTTTCTCTCAATTTCTCCAAAGACCCACACAAAATCTTTATTGATCAAAATACCCTTTTGGAAGTACCTTCCAACTTCTAAATTTAGGAATCTCAGTCTGACCGTACAGGTGTGGAACCTGAGAAACGCTTGTTTTAGGTGGTTTTGGGCTTGTTTTGGTCTTTTTCCAAAGGTTAGGTGTCTTCCTTGATCTGCCACACCTCCAAATTCACACATCATTTGTTCATCCCAAACACTCTACAACTCCAACCCTTCTCATTTCTACAAACACTTGCATAATCTCATTCATTTCTACAAACACTTGCATAATCGATTCCCAAGGGTTATTGAGAAGAACTCAAAGGACTTCAAGCTAGAACCATGTTTGGGCCTCTCAAACCCTTACTCAAGCCGAGAGCTTACAAAATTGGAAACTCAATTCAAACCTGAAAACAAAATAATCAAATTTCTTCCTGAGTGCTACAAGAACATGTACAAATCAAAAAACATGGTACAGTAATGCAATCAATCCATTTAGTGTAGATTGTTTCTCTAATTCTTGAAAAATTGCAATTTAAAACTTCAAATATGGTCACAAAATGTATTCCAATCAGCTCCAGGCGTTCAACAACCTTGTTACATCCATTCTCAAGGATTTTATATGTCATTTGTGTCCTAACTAACTCTCAATCGATTCCCTAACCAACATATGAACAAACACACCAAAATGAAGAAACTAGACTCAAAACTAGGTGCTCCTGCACCAACATGTTGAGATGCTGGTACAAATCAAGAGTATTTACTGGTATGTAAGTCCACCGGTAATATGAGCAAGGTGCAAATGCAGATGTCCTCCCATTTTGTGGGAATGTGCATACTTGGGATAGACATGTCTGAATATCAGTTTAGGTGTTCCACCAGAAGTTCAACAAAGTGCAGACATGAGGAGTCAACTAGTAGAATGTGAGATACCAACAGGGTTAGTAAACTAGTAGAAAAGAGGAACCGATAGAGTGTCTATTCAGTGATCCTATCTGAACCAACATGAAGACTCAAACTGGTAGATAGTCGACATGGATGGAACATGGAGTCAACGTGGTAGACTTGCATGCAGTAATAAATGGTATGAACATCAACAAGGCAGTTGCAGGGTTGGTCAACATTAATGGTAGATCCCACAAATCACGGGACGTGTTGCAAAGCTGTTGCAAAGGTTTGTGGCTTGAGGTCTAGAGGAAAACTAAGAGTGATCGAGAAGATCGAGGTGATTGAAGGAAACAACAAGACCAATCTTGGTGCTTGACAAAGAGATCAGCTGACACGGTAAAAAGCATATTTCCAAAGATAGAAGGTGTGGTCAAGAAGGAGCGATAATGGCAAAGGTGTATAATTGGCTATTAGAGAGATCAAATTCGGGAAGATCTGATTATATTTGGTTTTCCTCAAGGTAAGTGAGGAAACCCTAACCACTCAAAGTTTGAATTGGTTTTTGGCAGGAAAATTAGTCTATAAATATGCAAACCAAAATCAGAGATGGTTGTCACAGGATGAAAGATTAAAGTTGTTGAAGAGATGAGGATAGTGCTGTTGTGAAGTGACTAAGGGTTAATTATGCATGTGAGAGAAAATCAGCTAAGTTCTCAATGCATACCCGAGAAGAGAGATTGAGAGTAAGGGTGAACCAAGCTGAAGTGTTCAACCGGTAGTAGTGTAGAACCAGTAGTGGTTATACCAGCAGAGCAGAAGTGAAGAAAGTTGTAGAGAAGGTAGACAGTGGACCGACAAAGTGTAGTACTAGTAAAGAGAAGAGCAGTGAGGAGGAGATCCAACAAAGATGAAGGAGAGTAGAGGTGAACTGATAGAGTTTACTGGCAATGAAGCAGCAGATGTGAGTAGCAGGAGAAGTCTACCAGTGTAGCAGATAAGGTATCTCACTGATAGAGTAAGGTATATGAAATGGTTACAAGATTCACTTGTAACAAGATAACTACTTTTGTAATTAATGTTTTCATTATGATCACTGAGTTGTAACTCAGTGAAGGGGATGTAGCTCCTTTGGTTTGTAGCTCATAAACAAGTTAGGGGTTGGTGCTCCTTGGGTTGGTGCCCTAAATAAGGGGTTGGTGCTCCTTGGATTGGTGCCCTAAACATTGTAACAGAGTTTTGATTGTGAAGCTGGATTGGAACAGTAGACTCCAACAGTATTTCTCACCGAGGTTTTTCCCATCTTGGGTTTTCCTCATACATACTGGTCTAATGAGATGTCCTTTGTGTGTGATTGTATTTGTGTTGGTCTCCCCACTAACTATTAAGTCTTCATTGAGCTTGATCTATGAACCGGTATACTCACATAGGATAGTTAAAGGGAAAAAGATTGAGAACCATTGATTCACCCCCCTCTCAATGGTACATTGTGTCTAACAATTGGTATCAGAGCATAGGTTCCCAGTAAGATGAGCTTAATCCAGCTTGGGTAGATTCTAGCTTAAGGACATAATGGCTTGTTTAGTATCAATCTATGTTCCAGTGCTTAATGGATCAAACTATGCCATTTGGAGTTGCAAAATGGAAGTCTACCTGTCCTCCCTAGGTTATGATGTCTGGATGGTAGTTGTTAATGGTCTTCCTAGGAATGTCAGTCCTCCCACTAGATCTAAAGAAGAAACAAGATGCTTGTGAAATGAAGATTCCATGAAGGCCATATTCAATGGGCTCACCAGTGATGTCTCCTCACAAGTGGATAAGTGTAAATCAACAAAAAAGTCTATGGGATAGACTAAAGAAACTCTATGGAAATGAACCCTGTACAACCGAATCATCTTGCGAGAGTGAGAAGAGAAATGTTGAAGATACATGTTAAGATGAGAAAGGTAGTTCAGATTGTTGCTACAACATTGGTGATGTGGAGACTCATCTCTTCATGGCCCATGAGATAGACATTGAGAGTCACACATCAAAAGGGGATAATGCAGATAGATCTGACCGGTATGATGTGTTTGATAGTGACACTAAAAAAGAAGAAGAATAAAGAGAAAAGGTAAATAGATCTAGCTGACAAGATCTATTTGGAAATGATGATGAAGATGAAGAAGAATATGTTGAAGTAAATCTTGAGTGTGAACTTCTAATTTCTCTAGAAGAGCTTCAAAATGTTAGAAAAGATTTTTAAAACTACCAAAGATCAGTTCATGAGGATTGCAACCAGTTGAGAACCTACCTTAAAATATCAAACCAAAAGGTTGGTTTATTGACCATTCAACTAGAAGAGACAAAAAGATTGACTGATGATTTGAAATCAATCTTGGACTCCAAGGAAAGTGAAATGGAGTATCTAAGAAATGAATACAAGCTATTTAAGAATGTTGAAGTTGTTGAGAAAAATCGGTTGATCAGATGATGCCTTGAGGAATCTGAGAAAAGAATCTCAGAGATGATGTCTCACAAGGAAGACACCAGGGAAAGTGATCTATCTTCTGAGCTAGAAGTAAAAGATAAAGAATATCAGAAGCTGCTTGGAGAAATGGAGTTTCTCCGAACTGACCTTGAGAAGTGTCAGGATGAGCTCGAGGTAAGAATTCAGTTTGGTAGCAGCAGTGATGCCTTGGACAAGATGTTGAAAAAGAAAAAGTATGCCAAGGACACTAAAGGATTAGGAAGTGGTGTCGGTGAATGCTCCACCAGTAAGAATGTCCCCCACAATAACATTTTTTTTGTCTCTCCCAATGGAGAAAACAAAGGTCCTTCATAGTGAGAAATGCTCCCTATAAGAAGGTTGATCTAAACACAATAGATGAGGACTTGCAAACAAAAAGGGAGACCGATGCTGCAAGAAGAAGGAAAAATGCAAATCCCAAAGGTAAAGGGAAGATGGGAGAAGACAGCTTCACCAAAAGAAAGCAATTGAGGAAGTAGAAAACAAGACCTCCTACCAGTAGAGGACAAAGAAATGCTACCACCCATAGGGAAAAGAAAGTGTTGGAGAAGAAGAGACCAGATGGAAGAGCTGCATAAAATGGACAACCAAGGATCCATTCTGAAAGAGGAAGAAATAGAGATGCTAAACCAACAAGATCTCCTCATGCATGGCAAAACAAATTTGTAAGTCATATGCCATCCTTTACCGGTTATTGATTTGGATGTAATGGCTATGGCCATAGGGCAGAGGAATGTAGAAAGAGATCTAGAAAGAATAATATAGGATCTCATGGAAATCATGCGTATGAGAAAAATGTATCTAGGAGTAGATACATGCATGTCCCCTCTCCCGGTTATGCCAGAAAGAATCCATCTACTGGTGTAGATTATAACTACAATGGATTTGGCCATAGAGAGATTGAGTGCAAGAAGAGGAACTTGCAGTCACATGGAGGCCGGTATAAGTATGCTCTACAGAAAGGGGAATACAAAGCATATGGAAGTCAGAGACCTATATGGAACCAAAGGAGAAATGTCCCTGCAGGAGTAAGAGGTCCACTGGTTTTGGTTGCTAGTCATAGCAACATGACTAGAAGAAGATGGTCAAACCAATATATCAAGAGATTCCCCAAACATGAAGTTGCGATGGATGTTGTGTGCTACTATAGCACTACTTCTGGCTATGATGGAGAATCAAGAAATGGAAGGACCCATCAGCAGAAGAAGGAAAGACTTGCTCCCAAGCCTGAACATGGGAAGAAGAATGAGACCAAGCAAGTATGGAGGAAGAAGAACATGGACTGGCACTATGCACTCATTGCATAAGTGATAACTCCTAAATCCTAAAGGAGATGCAGGATCTTAGGGGGAGTAATACACTGAACTTATCATTCACCCCCTCAGTGATGAAGGAAACATGGAAGAACATGTTGTTGCCAATATGAAAGACTGGATCACTACTGGTCTATCAATGTATGCCAAGATAACAATTGGAATCAGATACAAAGTGACACAATATGTCAAGAGTCACAACAAGGTGCTCCGATAGTGATAGTGGATCGATACAGGAAACCAGTATGTTCAGGATGTTACCGACATAAATACTAACAAGTACTTGCAGGTTATGTAAGACAATGAAGTTGGAGATCATTGCAATAACCCCGGTGGCATGGAATGTGGAGTTCATGTCTTAGATGATATTGGAAAAGATCTAAATGACATATGTTGGCCTAGTGGTTGACCATGCAGGCATACATGTTTATGGGATAACCAGTTAGATTTATGACTCGATGATGACATTGTATGGCATTGTGTTCATCCAGGATCATGTCATAAGTTGTGATGAAATATTGAAGCTGAAAGATCATCAAATGATCTCACCTGCACAACTCAACCAATACATGGAGATGATCAAAGCCCCCACTATTGGACCTGGTCAGAGCTAAGGACCTGAGATGAATGACTCAGGGGGAGTTCAAGTGGCTATGATGCAAATCTGGGATATTTGAACTTGGAAGAGTAAGTGCACTAACTATCCAAAACTACAGATGATGAAAAGTTACAATAGGAATACCTGGGAAAATTTCATTGTAAGGGGTATCTACCTGTCATTTGATTGGTTGTATTCATAGTGCAATCACATTTTATTCCTACTTTTCAATTGGCCGGTTGTATTGGTAGTACAATCACATTTGATTCCTAAAGAAATTTAGGATCAAACAGGAGGTGATGTAGGTTGACTGATAAGTGAGTAGTGTTCACTGGCACATCCCTCTGAAATTGAGTAGTTTAACAAATGGTATTAAATTTGCATGCTCAATTGGTGTTAGTTGATGGTTGAGTCCTCCATCTCAAGTGTTGTGACTTGTGAAAATGCAACAAAATGTAACAACTGGTATCAAAGGAGGAGAGACATCCGGTAAAGAAAAAGGGGAGAAAGAATTTTATCAGTGACCAGTAAATATAAGGATGAATGATACCTTGACAATTCCCTTTGCCATTGTTTTCAAAAGGGGAGAAATATTCTATAGTATACAACATACTACATGTGTTGAGAATCCATAGATCAAAGAAAGGGGGAGAAGGGTTATGTAGTATGTCGGATACTACATGAGTTGACATCAATGCCAAAGGGGGAGATTGTTGGCATTGGGTTGTCATTGATGTCTACTGGTATGAGAGATGTATGTGCAACACTGTCAAGGAGGAGTACAGGTTGAGATATCTTTGATATCACCTTGTGTTGTGGGACACCGGTAAGGTAAGGATGAATGATCACTGGTGTTACCGGTACACAAGTTAGTGCATGAATTGTGTGGATGAGGTAGATAGGCTACTGGTATAGTATATCACTAGTAAGGAAAGGATGTCAACTGGTAAGTGATGTGTTGACATGGAGAAGTCAGATCAACCAAGTGAGTGGTTGTCAGCTAGTAATGCTCATGACCAGTGTACAAGCAGGATGACCAAGGTGCTTGGATGTTGTTTGTGATGAAGCCGCAGAATGTTACATGAATCACATCAACACTGGAAGAGAAGAATGAACAGATCACAAGTATGCTATGAAGTTGCAGAATACCATAAATCTCACCGAATGAAGATGCAATCATCATGAGAAGAAATGACTAACAGTGAATGTACCCACACTAGATCACATGTGTCTGTTTGAAGATATGTTGCACAAACAGGGAAGTCACATCAATACATTATAGGATGTAGAAGACAAGGTGTCACCCCACCGGTAAGTGGAACTTATCTCCTATCATGCATTGTGTGCATCATAGTTTTGTGAGATAAGGAAGAAGAGGTGTGCATCAAGTGCATGAAATCAAGGATATGCACTGAACTGACTGAGAAGGCATGTTGAGATGATGGTACAAATAAAGAGTATTTATCAGTATGTAAGTCCATCGGTAATATGAGCAAGGTGCAGATGTAGATGTCCTCCCACTTTGTGGGAATGTGCATGCTTGGGATAGACATGTCTGAAGACCAATTTAGGTGTTCCACCAATAGTTCAACAAAGTGCAAACATGAGGAGTCAACTAGTAGAATGTGAGATACCAGGAGGGTTAGTAAACTGGTAGAAAAGAGGAACTGATAGAGCATATGTTTAGTGATCCTATCTGAACTAGCATGAAGATCCAAGCTAGTAGATGGTCGACATGGATGCCACATAGAGTCAAGGTGGTCGACTTGCATGCAGTGATAGATGGTACGAATGCTAACAAGGCAGATGCAGGGTTGGTCAACATTAATGGTAGATCCCATAAATCACAGGACTTGTTGCAGAGGTTTGTCGATTGAGGTCTGAAGGACAACTAAGAGATAGCTAAGATTGATTGAGAATATCAAGGCGATTGAAGGAAACAACAAGACCAATCTCGGTGCTTGACCAAGAGATCAGCTGACAAGGTAAAAATCAGATTGCCAAAGATAGAAGGTGTGGTCAAGAAGGTGCAATAATGGAAGAGGTGTACAACTGGCTGTCAGAGAGCTCAGATTAGGGAAGATTTGATTGGATTTGGTTTTCCTCAAGGTAAGTGAGGAAACCTTAACCTCTCAAAGTTTGAATTGGTTTTTAGCGAGAAAACTAGTCTATAAATATGCAAACCAAAATCAGAGATGGTTGTCGTTGGATGAAAGAGTAGAGTTGCTAAAGAGACAAGGATAGTGTTGTTGTGAAGTGACTAAGGGTTAATTTTGCATGTGAGAGAAAATCAGCTAAGTACTTAATGCATACCTAAGAAGAGATACTGAGAGCGAGGGTGAACCGGGCTGAAGTGTTCAATCGATAGCAGTGCAAAATTGGTAATGGTTATATTGGTAGAGTAGAAGTGCAGAAAGTTGTAGAGAAGGCAGACAGTGGACTGACAAAGTGTAGTACTGGTGAAGAGTAGATCAGTGAGGAGGAGATCCAGTAGAGCAGAAAGAGAGTAGAGGTGAACTGATAGAGTTTACCGGCAATGAAGCAACAAATGTGAGCAGCAGGAGAAGTGTACCGATGTAACAGAGAAGGTATCTCACTAGTAGAGTAAGGTATATAAAATGGTTACAAGATTCACTTGTAACAAGATAACTACTTTTGTAATTGATGTTTTCATTGTGATCACTGAGTTGTAGCTTAGTGCAGGGGTTATAGCTCCTTTGGGTTGTAGCTCATAAACAAGTTAGGGGTTGGTGCCCTAAAAATTGTAATAGAAATTTGATTGTGAGGCTGGATTGGAGCAGTAGACTCCAATAGCATTGCTCACCGAGGTTTTTCCCATCTTGGGTTTTCCTCGTACATACTGGTGTTATGAGATTTTCTTTGTGTGTGATTGTATTTGTGTTGGTCTCCCCACTAACCGGAAAGTCTTCATTGAGCTTGATTTGTGAACTGGTATACTCACATAGGATAGTTAAAGGGAAAAAGATTGAGAACCATTAATTCACCCCCCTCTCAGTGGTACATTGTATCTAACAATTGCTAAAAATAGTTTTAAGTTGTGAAACTTATGTTTCCTTCACACAAATGCTAAAACAAGAGGCCTTCTTGTGAAATATTTATGTATTTATTAATTTTTCTAAGTTGTGATCATAAAAGCCTCTTTCATTGAGTCTGGTTGTGAGTTTCAGACAATGAATAGAATTAGAAAGTTTGGTGCATCACCTCCTCCTAAGATAGGTTTAATTTCCAGTAATCCTTCTATCCCTTTACCCAAAAATTTATTTTTTAGGAGGTATCCATTAAGAGAGCTAACTCACTCTAGAGATTGATCCTCAAGATAGGTGACCCATGGGCGTGAGGATCATTTGGAATTCCATGTTTCATGGGATTGTTGAGCTCACATCTTAGTAACATGGCACAATCTTCATGACAACACTACTATCATGAAGTTGTCTCTAGCTTCATACATTTTATATCATATGAATTCAATATATCAAGAATGTTTGAATTTGTCATTGCAGGTTCCCTTTGATTGTAGTTGTTTGTTCATGGTTCTCTTTCAAGTAACGAGTTAAATTACTTTGATCAAATAACTATGATCTTGAGTGCATATGTAGGATTTGTTAGTAGAACTTTATGAAAATATGAATGGATTTGTTACTGTAAGGCATTAACATATTTTGAATCCATTGGTTGAAATTAGTTTTTTGATAGGATCTCTTTTGAAATTTTATATTTGACTCTATGGCCCAAGATTGGGCACTCATCTATCACAAAGCCTAAGGCATTTTCATGAACAATTCAATTTTAAAATCCTCTTTACTTTCTTGTTGTAGGAGTATGATTAGGCTTAAGGTTTGTTATCAATTGTTGAGTGATGCTTAAATAACCAAAGATGGAGCCAATTTGAGGTTAATGCATACTTTCCTTGGTTAAATTTTATTAAGAATCATCTACTCAGAGCAATTTCTATGCATAATTTGTTGTAGATCTAAAGGCAATATATAGGTATTGTTAGGAAACTCACGGATACTAAGAGGGGGGGGTGAATCAGTATCTAACTGGTAATTAGAATTTCTCAACTTAAAACATGCAGAACATATTGTAATAGTGTACAGGTATGCAAGAAATAATGCAATAAACAAAAATGAAAGAAACCACATGAAAATCACACCATAACACAATGATTTAATGAGGAAACCCGGTGTGGGAAAAACCTTGATGGGATTTGTGACCCACAATATTCACTTACTGACCAATAAGAGAATATTACTTACAATAGGGGCCTGCACATGCAGGAAGGCCAACTGCCTAGAGCTCATTGCTCAAATGGGAAGTCTCACTGACTTACAATGTGGATTATACAAATCCAATAACTCGTATTGTTTTACAATAGCATCTTCAATGCTAGATTTAGTACTGGTTCCTGCTTTGTTCTTTACATATACCCCTTAACCTATATTTTGCATAATAGGTCTGCTTAATCTTTTCTCCTTACTTTTTCGCTTACATCACTTACTTACAAAATGTCTACAATGATCTCTTTTATATATAAGAGTCATTTGACAATGATATCAAGTCGTCTTATAAATTTTTTCAAATAATAAACAAAATATGATATATCAAAAATCCTGTTGGCCTCTATGCCATATGCTTCCTTTCTCTGTGCCGGTGCCAGTGTTCTGAGTGTCGGTGTAGAGTGTATTATGTTGATGCCAGTGTAATGCCTTGTTGGTGTAATAGGATTGTAAGGTTGCCATCAATGACAAAACCTTCAATCACATACAATGTCTCATTGGAGTGTGCATATGCCAACAATCTCTCCCTTTGGCATTGATGGCAACACTCATGAGAAATTTAGAAGTGTATCCAAAAATGTGAAGTCCAAAAATGTTACCAAAAATGTGCGCTCTCCCTAAGCATATGATTCCTATGATATTTGAATTTTCTTATACTAGTACTCCCCCTTTGGCATCAATGACAAAGGTTGTCAAGATGTCAGTAGAGTTTGTAGTTTCAACCTTGTAACTGGGTAGTTACAATTTGAAATAGATCCGCCAAAATCAAGTTTATACTCTCCATAAAATTTTTACTATCTCTTATTGTTGTCTCTGTCCTTTTAGTTGTACCGGTGAGATGCTACAAATGCTCTGTCGGTGTTTTCTGTCCTTGTATTAGTGCCTTAGATATTTCCTTCCGTAATGATGCTAGATAGTCCAATCTTGGACTTAGTTTTAATCTCAAATGCTTTCCCTTATTCACTATTCTCTCCTTTTCTCTTTCTAATTTAAGTAATTCTTCCTCAAAATTTGTTATCTTTTGCTAAAAAACTGATAATGTATCAGGTGAGTTAACAAAATTATTAGCAAGTTTATTGATTTCATCCTATACCTTGCTTATTTTCTTATCTATATCTACAGTAAAAAGGTTTGTCTTATAGGTGTCTTTGTACAGAGTTTTGTACTCTTTCAATAAGTTACATAGTTCTGGTAGAAGTGTGTCAAAATCTCTAGTACACTTCTTTATCTGCTCATCAAAGAATCTTTGTTTTTCAATTTCCAATTTATCCTTCAATGCCTCTTCCTTTATTTTCTCAATCTTTTCTGTGATATATTTATACAAGGTATCAAGTTGTCCTAAAGAATATTTATTGTCTATATTACAGTTAGGAGCAATTACCTTCAAAATTGGTATGGTGTCATCTATTGCCTTATAAGCTTGTGAGTTGCAATCTGTTATCCTTTTAATTGAATCTAAGAGTACTTCAGTCACATTAGTTGATTTGTAGCCTAATGATGAGGAACCTACATTCAGAGTACCACTGGTGGAAGTAACCAAGCTTGTTGTGACCTCTGGTAGGTCTATTTGTGTTTGCATTTCTTTAAGCAATGGTTTGTGTGCTTCTCCTATTGTCGGTGGCATTGTTTCTTTATGAACTTGTTCCTGTTGTTGTTCCTGTTCTGGAGCATTTTGCTCTATTTGTTTCTTTGATTGTTGCATTGACTCAGTCTAAGTCTGAGTTTCTACCTGTTTCTCTTTGTCATCTGTCGGTTTCTCTTGTGTGTTTTCAGTTTGCTCATCTACCAGAGGCTTACTAGCCATGCCAGTCTTATCAGTTGTATCTTTGTCTACCACAATGTTGATCTTTTGAGTATCAACATCTACTATGTATAAGACTTCAGGATTAGGATTGACATCCTCTACATCCATACTTTCAACTATCGGTTGATCTTTTGTAGCTTTTGTTGTTACCGGTGGAGCAATCAAAGGAGGTGGGGGTAAGTTGTCTTTAAGCTTGATACTAGGTGGTCCACCAACTTTACCTTTACCCTTGTCTCTTTCCTTCTAATAAACCTTTATAAGTTTGTGGCTCATGTATTCTTCTTGTTTTTCTTTTTCCACTAGGAAAATGTCCCATGCATTTTCTGTCTCCTCAATCACCTCATTAACTCTTCCAACCATTAAAGCAATGTGTCAGTGTGTAGTAGAAAATACTAACCAGTTGGCTTCAGCAATTAAGTCATCCATTTCTTTGGGTGAATTCACTAGGTATACAGCAAGTAGCTTTTCTATTTTTATTTTCTTGTCAAGTTCTATTACTGCTTGTCTCCTTGCTTCCAATCTCTTAAATAGTTCATCTGGTACTTCATCTACTACTTCCATCAAAAATTTCTTATACATATCCATATGTAATATAACACTGTTTTCTACTTGTTCTTTTTCATCAGCTGTCAGAGTGTCATACAGTTTCTCTATATTCTTCAATTTCCCTTCCTCTGTAATTTCATTCAACGGTATGTCAAGAGGAGCCAAGTCCTTATTTGTCCTCTTCTTCTTCTTGGGTGTTAGTTTCTTCTTCTTTGGTGTAGCATTTCTTACTGGAGATCTCACTGCTTGTTTTTTTTGTCTTGTCCTCCTAGGTGAGGGTGTGGTTGCTGGTGAGGGATCTCTTTTCCTTACAACTCTCTTGAAATTTGCAGGCATGTCATTCTTTGAAGATGTGCCTATCGGTGATAGGTGAGTTTCAGTTGTGGATCTGCTAACTCATCCTCTGTTATACTAGTTTGTTTCATTACTTTATCCTTGATTTCCTTTGCTTGAATAGAACCTCTTCTCACAACTGCCTCAACCTTTTTCACTCTTTTATGGGATTGTATTTGGCTTTCAATAGTTTCTGCACTACCAAATACTTCTTCCTTAGGTTCTTTAGGGTCTTCCAGAAGTGCTTTAGCATATGTTTCAATTATATGATCATCTGTTTCATAGCCCATCTCTATTACCTAGATTGTCCTAGGGATGACTACTTCCATCCAGATCTCATCCTTTTTTATTACAAAACATATTTCATCCTTATATTTGTCAATAATCTTTTGTGATAATCTGATTCTTTTCTTCATTTTGGCCTTAAGTGCTTGAAAGAAATCATGGATATTGTTTTCCTTATCTTCTCCCATATTATTGAATAGTTCAGTTAGTTGTTTACCTACCGGTATATCATATCCAAGTTCTTTGTAGCCTATACTGGGAACTTGTTTGGTTATATGTAGCATCAGACATACTAGCAGATTTCCAAACCTGAAAGTTCCTTTCTTGTCCTTCTTAATCTTGCCTAAGTTGTCAATTAATTCATCCTTCAACCACTCACATATATCAATCTTTGCATTATTTGTGACCATGTCATAAGCACTCTTAATGCACAGACTTGACACTAAATTGAGTCTATTTGCATGAGTTGCCTTATATCCTAATATCATGCTGATAAATCTTACATTAGTATCTTTTACATCATTGACTCTTAAGGACCTTTTATCAGATGTGGCACTAGTTAGGTTCATAACTAGGTCATTAGAAACCTTCTTGGTTTTGTCTAGCCTTTTACCGATGGTTGGTAACCCTGTGACAACTTTCACAGCTTCCTTGGTAATTTTGTGAATTGCATCTAGCCAGAAAAACTCACCATGTACCCTACTTAAGACTATCCTAATCACATCCTTGGGGAATTCAGGAATGCTAAGGATCTCTGTAAATCCTAGGGTTTCAATGATCTTATGTTCATCTTTTACATTGTCAGATTCATCACATATGATAGATTTAAACATGGTTTTAATCTCTTCATCTCCTAGTTCCTCAATGTTGTAGTGAATGTAAATTCTGGGGTCTTCAACATAAACAACTCCTTTAGGAATTTGAGAAAAAGCACCTAAAGTATCATCTTTCTTTGCTACCTCAGGAACTAATTGAAATATGAGCCTAGGTCTTTTTACAACTTCAACAACAGTAGGGTTTGCTATATATTCAAGTGCATAGGTGGATACCATGATAAAAGACCTTTTACTGCCTTTAGGATGGATGATTGCTTGAAGTACTCTTGCCTCTTTCTCAAAATTCCTTAGCTCGAAAACTTTATGCTTTTCGTAGGTTTGAAATCTCGGTGAAATGAAATGGAGCCAAAACCACAAATTTATAGTGTCTTTTTGCCATCTACCACATTAAATGCATGCCAATTCAGTATTCACTTAACATTGTCTGTCAGTAATAAAGTAATTTCCAACTTCTCATCTCTAACTGAGGCAATAATAGCACATGTGTCATTAGATCACCAAACCCTCAAGGAAACTTTCTTCAATTCGATGAAGAACTTCCTGCCGGTGGAGCATCACTATGTCCTGCCAGTGAAGCATCACTCTATCCTGCCGGTGAAGTATTGATTGGTTCTACCGATGGAGGAGTATTCCCAATATTTAGATCAGCTTTTCTAATCCATTGTTCTGAGAATTCTTGCTTAACCTCTTCAACTTTTTCTTTACCTTTCAAGCTAGAACTTTTGTTGTCTATCTAGTGATCCTTTACTTCTACATAATTTTGCAATATGCCCAATCTTGTTACATGCATAAAAAGTTACATTATTCTTCTAAATAGCTTTCCCATAACCTATGCTAGTTTGTGTTCTACATTGATTAGATAAATGTCCAAATCTTCCACAAACATAACATCTCACATTCATTCTGCAATTCTCAGAATTGTGACCAACTTTGTTGCATTTAGAACATTGACCAGTGGGTGTGTTGATATTCTGATAATTTCCTGATCTACATTCATTTGCTCTATGACCATCTTATTACAGTTAAAGCATTTTCTATTGAATTTATAAGCATTAGGTTGCCTTACCAGTTTGCTATGATCCTGTGTGTTTGTAGTACCAGAGCTTTCACCAACTTCAAAGCCAATTCCAGAAGTGTTACCTATAGGTTTTTGATTCTTTAGCAAGGTGCCAAGTTCCTCTGAGCTTTTCTTGAATTTCTCTTTATGTTGATTTGTAGTTTCTAGTTCTCTTTCTAATACTTCTTTCTGTCTCATCAATTCATTGGAGCCATTCTGAGTGTGCATCAAATCTATCTTTAATAGATCATTTTCATAGCTAAGTCTTGTGTTCTCATGTGTTGCATCACTTAGTCTTCTGGTCAATTCTTCTTCATTCTTCTTCCTATCTTCAATCTCTTTACAAAATCTCATAGTCATATCCTGCATCTCATTCTTTGTAGTTATGTTCTCTAGTTTCAGCTTACTTAACATATCTTTAAGTGATTCCTTCTCATCATTCTCATTTTGCATCTTTTCACAAAGTTCTCTTCTCTTATTTCTTACAATAGTAAGATTCTCTTGAAGTGCCTAAATGATATCCTGAGCTACTTTTAGATCATCTTCTAGTTTGATATTTTTCAATTTTTCTGCATCATAGTCTGAGAGAGCTGCTTCAAGTTGCTTCATCAGATTTTCCATCTTTACCAGTGTCAAGATCTTCCTCAAGCTATTAGGCTTCTAAAAATAGAGGACCAAGCTTTGATACCGATTGTTAGGAAACTCACAGATACTGAGAGGGGGGGGAGTGAATCAGTATATAACCAGTAATTAGAATTTCTCAACTTAAAACATGCAGAACATATTGTATCAGTGTACCGGTATGCAAGAAATAATGCAATAAATAGAAATGAAAGAAACCACATGAAAATCACACCATAACACAATGATTTAACGAGGAAACCTGGTGTGGGAAAAACCTCGGTGGTATTTGTGACCCACAATATTCACTTACTAAGCAATAAGAGAATATTACGTACAATAGGGGCCTGCACATGCAGGAAGGCCAACTGCCTAGAGCTCACTGCTCAAATGGGAAGTCTCACTGACTTATAATGTGGATTATACAAATCTAATAACTTGTACTATTTTATAGTAGCATCTTCAAAGCCAAATTCAGTACCGGTTCCTGCTCTGTTCTTTACATATACCCCTTAACCTATATTTCGCATAATAGGTCTTCTTAATCTTTTCTCCTTACTTTTTGGCTTACATCACTTACTTACAAAATGTCTACAATGATCTCTTTTATATATAAGAGTCATTTTACAATGATATCAAGTCGGCTTACAAAGTTTTTCAAATAATAAACAAAATATGATATATCAAAAATCCTGTCGGCCTCTGTGCCGGTATGCTTCCTTTCTCTGTGTCGGTGTCGGTGTTCTGAGTGTCAGTGTAGAGTGTGTTCTGCCGATGTTGGTGTAATGCCTTGCCGGTGTAATAGGGTTGTAAGGTTGCCAGCAATGACAAAACCTTCAATCACATACAATGTCTCATTGGAGTGTGCATATGCCAACAGGTATACCCACCTTGGTCTAGTAGAGCCAAGTTCAAGAGAAATTGATCATTTGTTGATTGATTCTCATTCATTGGCTATTAATCTAGAAACTTGTTGATTGAAATTGGCTATTTCATAGGTGTTTTGGGGAAATCAATTGGAGAAACCAACACATCCTTTAGCTAAGAATTTGTGAGTAGAGGAGTCTTGTTTATCAAAGTATCTTAGGGTTGAAATTTGGCTAATAATGCCTTCAAGGGTTTGTACTTTGGTAGAAAATGTAATCAAGGAACATACCATCATCCTCACCAAATTTTCTCAACCAATTGAGCTATAATCCTTTGTATATTTTTGGTATATTTTGGTTAGTTCTTTAAATTTAATAACTATTGTGTATTTTTTAGTACTTGCCTTTGAAATTTTATAATAATAGTATTTGATTTGTAATAAAATATTCAATGAAATAGGTTTGATGTAGTATGCATTGCATTATTTGTAATTCTACCTATTGAGTATATTTTTCTACTTTATTTTTATTTTTTTGTATTTATTCAATATGCATAGCATTTGACATATTTATTTTTTATATGAAATTGTATAATAAAATTTAATAGATATAAAATTTTCAGTGAGATGATGTGCATGCACTTCAAGCTCTTTGAAATAAATCCACACCTTTAATATTCAAAAATTTGATCCACTGTAGTGAAAACCTAAAGCATACAACTTTTCAAGGATGTGGCGTGCACCACAACATAAATTAAAATATATATATATATATATATATTATGCAATTAAATATGTCAAGCATCTCTTTGGTTTTTAAAATGCTAAAACAATTAAGGTTTCAATATCTTGGTAATATTGATTTTCTTATTGAATCAACATTATTTGGTAGAAAATTGCAAGTCCTAAAAGGAAAAGGGGAATTTGAATTAGAATATTGTACTTTAAATACTCAAACATTTTGTTGCAACATAAAATATTACTATTAGACATAATTTAAAATATTACTATTAGTCATAATTTAATATTATTAAACTCTAGTGAGTGGTGGGAAATATTAATAGATAAATTTGCTTCAATATTGTAACACATTAATGAGATTGTCATTACAATGTACTTGGAGAGGATCTTGGTTGTTGATGTCACTAGTTCAAAATTAACCTCTATATTTAAGATAAAATAAATAAATCAACAAGTCGATGCTCCATGTTCCCTAAAATGAAATTCAGTCCCTTCTCAAACATATTGTAGGGATGATGCACATATAGTTAGATCTCCATGGAATGAACTACAAGATCTACCCAAAAAAATTAAATTGAAAAAGAAATATATATTAAATTGTGATGCAAGAGAATCGATCTAGTTCTTACCAGTTGGGCAGTTTTTAGTGGAGTTGCTTGAGATCGTGGCATTTCTTCATGTTTGAGTGTTTAGCATTGTAATTTTGGGTTTATTCCCTTATGTTCGTGGTCTTTGTCGTGTTCGAGTTTCATAGCATTTAGCTTTGTTTCCGGTGAGATGTGGATTCCGGTATTGTCTCAGTTGATGTGTTCTTACTGGTTAGTTTGGCAATGTGTTGAGCGAAGATGATTTCAAATTGGGGCTGATCTTCGTGACTTGTGGATCATTGGAGATGTTTCTTAGGCCTTGGCCAGTATTTTTGGAGGTCCGCGCATCGATTTATGCTTTGGAGTTGTTCTTAGTGATTTGATCCGACATGTTACCGTTGCACGTTTCATGAACCAGTTGGTCTTTGGGTCGACTTGATTAAGCTGTAATTATTTGTGGGCGGTATATATATGGAGGTTTGCGAATCATTTGGACAGACATAAGTTAGAAGACAGAGTTATGAGATTGAGCAAAGATGTAGATTCGATAGGATTCTGATCTGGTAGGACGGAGGTCGGAAGGATGAGGTTCGGATTAGGGTAGAATCGATAGCCTATTCCTGGAAGCCAATTTGATATGTGGATGATCTACAGATCTTGTAATTATAGCATAAGCATTATTTGTATCCTGGACTGCGATCCAACATGTGTCATGTGTAATTCTTCATATTATAATAAGATTTGTTCAAGTTATTCATCGATTATGTGTAATGTCTTGTTACCGGATGTTCTTTCTATTGTTTTTGGCATCTTATTACCGGTTACCGGTATGTTATGCATAATTTATGTGTTTATCTGCAAGGTTGGGTTGTCCTTCATTGGATCTCTCGGCCTTGATTGCGTCAAATGATAGTAGAGCTGGTTTGTGAACCTGTTATTGGAGGAAGACCCGGTTGATTGGAGAGAAGATTGAGGCAACTTGTGGACTTAGTCAGAGCAAGGTTTTCAGGTAGACTGTCGATCCTAGAGCTTAAGCATGAGGTAGTTAGTGGGTGGAGCCTTGAACAAATCGTAGATTGAGGCAGGTCGCAGTTTGGACCGGTAGATCATCGTGGAGAGGCAGCCAGAACCTATAACTTCAGATCATCGAATCCCCTGAGGCAGTTGCAAGTACCTACTGACTAATCGCCAAGCTTGATCAAGTGATGGGACTCACTTTTCAATTAACCTCGAGAGTCTGA
Source organism: Cryptomeria japonica (assembly GCF_030272615.1). Lineage (NCBI taxonomy): Eukaryota > Viridiplantae > Streptophyta > Pinopsida > Cupressales > Cupressaceae > Cryptomeria > Cryptomeria japonica. The sequence goes on along the minus strand of NC_081412.1, from coordinate 137,978,193 downwards.
TGTAGGAGCAACGGTCTAGTTCTTACCGGTTGGGCAGTTTCAATGGAGTTGCTTGAGATCATGGCATTTCTTCATGTTTGAGTGTTTAGCATTGTGGTTTTGGGTTTATTCCCTTATGTTTGTGGTCTTTGTCATGTTCGAGTTTCATAGGATTTGGCTTTATTTCCTGTGAGATGTGGATTCCAGTATTGGCCCGGTTGATGTGTTCTCACCAGTTAGTCTAGAAGTGTGTTGAATGAAGATGATTTTGGGTTGTGGTTGATCTTCGTGACTTGCGGATCTTTGGAGATGTTTCTTGGGCCTTGGTGGGTATTTTCAGAGGTTTGCACATCAATTTATGCTTTGGAATTATTCTTAGTGATTTGAGCCAACATGTTGCTATTGCACATTTCATGAACCGATTGGTCTTTGGACGGACTTGATTAAGTTTTAATTATTTGTGGGCGGTATATATATGGAGGTTTGCAAATTATTTGGACAGATAGAAGTTAGAAGTTCAAAGATAGAGTTATGAGATCAAGTGAAGATGTAGATTCGGTAGGATTCTGATCTGGTAGGATTGAGGCCGGGAGGCTTAGGTTTGAGTTAGGGTAGAACCGGTAGACTATTCCCGAAAGCCGATTTGATATGTGGATGATCCGCGGATCTTGTTATTTCATCGTAACCATTGTTTGTATACTAGAATGAGATCCAACATGTGGCATGTGTAATTCTTCATATTGTAATAAGATTTATTCAAGTTATTCATTGGTTACATGTCATGTATTGTTACCGGTTATTGGTATGTTGTGCATGATTTATGTGTTTAGCTGCAGGTTTGGATTGTCCTTCATTGGATCTCTCGGCCTTGACTGAGTCAAATTGGAAAACTTCTAATTAAAAAATATGGTAAATTATTATTTTATTAACAATGGTTGAATGCTTGGTGGAACACAGCTTAGTGATTCACCTTTATTTGGGAGAAGAAAGTACATTGATCTAATATTCACCTTCTTGTTGTTTTTCCAAATATTTCTCCCAATGAAAAGTTAAAAGATATTATGATACAAAATATTAAAACTCTTGTGAGATAAGAGTTGAAAAGAACCATGCATACCTATGTAGATGCATATTATCTTTAAAAATGGATCTTTTTTAAATATTCCCCTTTCCCTTCATGTTCCCTACCTCAACACCCAACACACACACTTTCTTAGTCCATTTTTGAAGCTCAAAAAATATTTGCAATCAAGAAATGCAACTAGAAGTAAAACCTTACTAAGATGCATTCTCATCATGTGATTTTATCAAGATTAGATCTCAAGAGGAAAATCAAAGCTAAGAAAAACCCATAGTTAACATGCTATATACCACAATTAGTGTTAATTATAAATTCAGATGTAGTAATGTGATAAATAATAAGAAATTAAATGGATAAATTAACTAACTCGTAAGACTATATAGGGTTATTTCATTTAGTTTAAAATAAATCAATCATATTTTAGAGCATATGCTAGTATATACCCACTACCCTAAGGATCTTATAAAAAAAGTGATGTTACTGTCTATACTATTTATCATTAATAATTTATTATAGTTTTATTGTATATTGTGCACATATTTTTCTATGTTTGATTCCCATCTAGATGTATATATACCATTTGGCTATTAATTTCTATCATATATATTCATGTGAGAACAATTGTTGAATTTTGCAACACAAGCCTGCAAGATCAAACAACAAACTATAACACCTTCCACAAATGAGAGTAGCAAGAAAAATATGCCATATTCCTAAAAAACAAAGGTTACATAATTAAATTATAATGCATAATGATGCTCTTTTATAGAGAGCACAAAAATTCCCTAAGCTAAATTTAGGTGAACTAAAGTGAAAGCATGAGGAGCTTAAAAAATATCAACTCTAGCTAAACTAGAAGCACAACTAAGTAAACTTAAGCAAAAAAGCATAACTAAAGTTTAATATGCTCTAACACCCCCTTAAGTGAAACTTTTGGAGAAGTAAAAAACCTCTAAATGCATGAACCACTAGAATGAATCCCAACAATAAGGCTTGATTAGGTACCCATATACAAAAAGAGATCTCTCTAAACAAAGAAAAGGATAAAAATCAAGTGGGAGAAAAATCCTCTTCAAATATTTTAAAATTACTATATAGAATTGCCATCACATGATGTTTTCTATTAGTCTAACCAAAAAAAAATCATAGATATCTAGCTTCTCACTAAATCAAGAGCTTCTAAATATCACACCCTAAAGCAAAAGAAATGTCATAACTAAAAAAAAATGACATGCAAATTGCATTTTTGCCACAACACTTCTAAATCTCGCCCTTTGATCCATACCCAAGCTTTCTTGCATAGCCTAAAAGATTCCCTCCCATTGATTCCATTTGGATATGAAGATTTTTTTCTTTAATTTTATTTAATTTGGCTCCTTGAAGAAGACTAATGTCTACTTTTTGTTGGTTAATTTGGCACTTGACCATGTGCCTCTTGTTAGGGTCATTAACGCCCCTAACATTCCATATTATGAGCCCCATGGTACCTCAAGAAGGGTGATTCCCTTTCTCGATCTCAATTCCATTTGACATTTTGCATTTCCTTAAATTTCCAAATTTACCTTGTTAAATTCTCTCCCCTTTCACCTTTCTCATCCAAACTATAATTTATGTTTAATTTTGATTATTTTCCCTTTACTCTAGTTCAATTTTTCCTTCTTTAAATTCAATTTCTTGGGTTTTCACTTTGTTCTTCTAGATGGATAGGTGGTTTTGGAGTTAGATTATCCTTGTCTATTTTTCTTCCAATACCAAATAGCTACAAACCCATTTCAAAGGGTGATATATCACACTTTATTGTCTTCAACTATTATGGGAGTAAGTTACTCTAGATCCCTTAGCAACTCCTCTTCCCATAATTTTTCTTCTTCAATTGGAGTGACAACAACTTTGCCTATGTTTCTTGTTACTTAATTTATCCTTGAAAGATTGAGTCCCTAATTGTTGATTGTTTCATCCCCATCTAAAGAAACCTTATTGGAATCTTGGTTGGAACATTAGTTGTTCCTCTACGAGGCTTTCTCAATTTCTTTTCTTTGCTCATCATCGTCACACTCAACCCCTTTTCTCTTTGCTTGAGGGAAAAGGGAAAGAGAAATTAAAACATAAAATAAGGTAAACTAAGGTGGTCCACCAATATTTTATTATTTTTTTCTCATCACATAAAATAATACAATCTCAGTTTAACTAATTTCTACAAAAATTTGAAAGAGTATCAAACATGATCCAAAATACTAGAAATTGGAAAAGATGAAAAAGAATACATAATCAATATTTGACTAGACACAGAGCAAGCACTTCATTCATTAAATAGAAATGAAACACACTATAAAGGAAAACCGTGCACAATATTATGCATCTGACTCTATTTTATAAAACAATATGCCAAGCTCTCATAATTATAGAAATAATGACAATACTCTTTCTAAGTATTCCACCATGAAAGTGATGAACCCCTAATACAAAGCGATTTCCAAATTTTATAGAGCATTTTCCGTTTAACAGAAAAGATTATGCTATCCACTCGTCTTTTATAAAATACTCATGGCGGTCGTTGCATTTTAATACTTATTTCAGCATCTCAACAAACGGCAAAGGTGCCATCTATCGTACTCTACAGATTATCCACATGACATCATCTTCTTTCTTCTATGGTGATTCCATCTCTAAAACAGACGGATGACACACCTTATAAGTTTCTCTAATCTTTTAATCTTCTCCGACATGTTCCCTGTTGACCCATGGCTCTTACGGGCTTTAGGTGCCCAATAAAATAAAATGTCCTCCACTTTTCATTTCATGATGCATAGACTTGACATTTGTACCTATGGAGGTACAAATCCATTTGAAGTCTCTAGTTTGTTGCCAAAACTAATTTATTAGGGAGGAAAGGGGAAGGAAGTCCTAATTGGAATACCTACTCAATGTTTTCTTTCATCTATTTTACTGCTAAGTCCAAGTTATTGAGGCATTCTTTGTTCTTGAGAGTCATTTTATTATACTTTGATAAATTTATTTTCTCTCTCAATGGCTTGTCTTTTATTGCTTATTCCTACCACTACTAAGGCATTTTCTATTGCAATGAATAATTTCTGAGCTAACAACTCAGAATTTGCAACCTTTGGAACAATGGATGCAAGGACCTAGTCTATGACAGTGCTAACTTTTGCACTCAGTTTTTGGAAATCCATAATGAATTTGAGTATTGGTTGTAAGGGAGTACCTATGTCTTTTATTCTCTCCTAATGTGAAATTTTAGTTGTTGGAGAATGCGAAGAATGTTTATTTATTATGTGGAGCTAGATAATGCACTTTGCAATTGTTGGATCTGTTGATCTTTATTTTTGTATTCTTGCTAGAGTTTTTTTAGAGTTTTTTTAGCATATCCTTAACATTAGAGAGATCCTGCTTTGCTTGTACCAATTCTTGGTCTTTTCCTTGCAAACTGGACTCAGTTGTCTCCTTTGCATTTTTCTCAATATCCAATTGAGTTTGAACTGTAGCTAGTTCCATTTGAGAGTTCTCTTTTTGAGTTTGCATTTCTTGTTACATTTATGTTGTCTTTTGTATTCTTTCTTGTAGCTTTGTCTTAGCTACTTTCCTCTCCTTTCTCCTTCCATGATTTTTAGCCTTTGCATCATGTAACTCATTTTGCAATTTCCCTTGTAGGATTTATATATCTTCTTGTAGTTGTTGTTGTATGCTCATTTAATCTAAAATCTCTTTTACAACTAGGCCAATTCTTGTTCTTTGGCATGTAATATTAATTTTGAACTCTCCTTTTCCTTCTTGCTTCTATCCATTAAAGCTTGGGCATTCTACAACTCCTTTTGTAGCTTGGCCTTTTATTTTTTCTTGGATTGAAGAACTACTTTCAAAGCCTTGTCCTACAACTCTTTATTAAATTGAGCGATTTCAAGATCCTTACCTATGATCTCAACTTTGTTTTGGTCAACTTTAGCCTTAATATTCTTTAGGTCATTCTCCCTTTTGTTTGCTTGTCGGCAAACCTTCAAAAAATTAGTTGTCGCAGTTTTTTGTGCCCCCTCAATTAGCTCTACTTCATCCCAAGGGCTAGATTGGTTGAGGTTAAGGCCTATTGCATTAATTGTATAATCATTTGGATGCATTTGTCCTTCAGTCTTAGTGACATTAGGATTCATAGCTACAAACATTAATAATGTTTGATGCATTATGTCATACATAGATTCCATCTTGGGGTGGTTGGATCTAGAGCTTCTTTTCTACTTAATTTTTGAATTCTCTCCTCCTGATCTTTCTTGGTAGCTTGTAGGAGAGTAAATATACTTGTAAACATATAAATCTAACCACTTTCATAAGTGAATATTTAATATTCATTTTAACCTCGTTCTTCTATTTAATTAAATTATTCACATTCATCTATTTAATTAAATGAATTACTCAATTTATTTAATTAAGTTCACCTAAGCCTTTTCTAGCCTTTAATTAAATAAATCACTTTATTTAATCAATTCCCCTTTCTCCCTTTTTAATTAAAATTACATTTAATTAAATTGATCCTTGCAGGTAAATAAATCTAATTTTTTTATTTAAATCCCCCACTTGTATTTATGCAAGTTGCATCCTTTTTTATTAAAATAAAGTAATTTATTTTAATTAAAATTCCCCTCCATCCACTTGCAAAATCCTACATTTCCCACTTGCCTCCCTAAAGCCCCTTCTAGATTCTTCTAATCAATTCTATTTTAGCCTAATCCATCTCCTAAATATTGTCACATCTCTAAGCAAAGGGAAGTCACTTATCAAACCCTTAAAGTCTTCAATAACCATTAAAGGCTTTATGTCCTCAACAAGTTAACCCTCAAAGTCTTCCAAACCATTAAAGGCTCTTACATAACCATTAATAGTTAACTCAACCTTCTTCCATGATTAGAGACTTTCTCTCTAAGCCAAACCCCATCTAACCCATGGGTTTCATCAAGCATTCATGGCTTTAACCTTGGTTATCCCTTTAACCCTTGCACAAGAGTTTATCCTTTGGGTAAAAGCTTTATCCAATGGATGACCCTAACCTAACATTAACCCTTACCTCCTAAGATAACCATCAGGTCTTCTCAAGAATTTAATGCTTCTTTCATCTCCTCTCAAGCAACCTCTTGTTGACAATTGTCACCATTTCACTGGTGAGAATTGTAAACATGGATTGATAACTTTCAATCTTGGCCCTTATTAAGATTATCCAATCTTAACCATCCATTGCCCTATTTTCCCTATAAATACAGCTCTCATTGTCTCATTTTGATATATTCAATTTTCATGCGTTTAATCTATAGTCATTTTATTAAGCATTTAACCTCTCTTTGATAAAATCATCTGAATAGCATTTTAGAAGTAATTTTAAATATCATAGCACATCCATGCTAGACTAGTATATCATGCTAGGATAAATTCACTAATCCTTTATCTTATCATCATCTTTTATGCTAGTTTAAATCATCATAGATTCAATATCATACATATCTAGGATTGCATTCATGCTAAATTAATCAAACATCACTCATTCTTGGAGTTGTCATTCCTAAGTCACTTTGATCAGTGATCTAAGAGAAAAGGCATTGACTTGAGGGATCCTGTGAGATAGAGAACAATGGAACACCCCTTGGGAAGTTGAGCTATTCATTATAGCTCCCATAACTTGCACCAAGAGTCCCATTGGTGTGTGGACACTTTGGAACTCAACATTTATGCTTTTGTCACTCACATTTCTCACACACATTTCTGGTGCCCACTGTGGGGCTCGACCCCATTAATCACATCATTTTTTATGCAAGAGCAATATTGCAAGCACGCAAAAAGGTTGTTTTAGTGCATTGAGACCTTTCTTTAGCATGTAGAAACCTTTAGTTGGCGCTTTTGGTATACTGGTTAGCGCATTGGACCTCTTCTCTAGCGCATTTAGACTTTATATTAGCGCCTAATATTCTGACTTTATTCTGTATCATCATAGCGCATTCGAAAAATAAAGTAGCCCATTCGGTAACCAGCTTAGCGCATAGAAGTCATTTTGTAGCGCATCTGCACTTTTATGTAGCGCATTTGTGCAGCAGTCTAGCGCATAGCTCTGAAAGAGGAAAAGGCAGAACTGTGACCGAAGAAGGAAAATTTTAGGCTTGTGAAGCCCACCCTCAGGATTTGATTATTTTTGCTAACTGATTTTGTGCAGGTTCTAACCTTTTTGTGCAGGAGCAACAGGAGTTAGTTTAAGTTTTTCTTTTTCTCTCTTTCAAAGTTAGTAAAAAGAACTCACCTTCTTTTTTTTTTGAAAAGCTTAAAATGAACCTCATGATTTCTTTGGGATACTTAAAATGAACTTCATGCTTTCTTTTGGTGTTTAAAATAAAACTTTATCTTTTCCTTATTGCATGGGTAAAAAGAACAACAAAGCAAAAAATTTCATTCTTGCAAGTTAGGAAAACACCTCGTTTGGGTTTAAAAAGAACAACAAATTTACTTTTTAGTTAGCAAAGGTAAAAAGAACTTCACCTTCCTTTGGTGCCTAAGAGGATTCATTTTTATTTATTGCAAAGGTAAAAGAACCTCACTTATTATTTTGTGCAAAGCAAAGGAGTTGTTCACGATTTTCCTTTTGTTGACCAAACATTATGATTTCTTTTGTTGACCAGGATTTCATTTTCTTAACTAGAAAATCATTGCTATGAAAGGTTAAAAAGAACACCATACTTTTTGGAGCAACATCTCCAAGTAGAAGTTAGCAAATCATTGCTTTGAAGGGTTAAAAAGAACACTTGTGTGCCTTGTCTTGAAAGTGGAAGATATATGCTCTCCCCTTAACTAGGTGACCAAAAAGCCAAACCACTCTTTCATGCTTTCTTCATTTCAAGCAATTAGATCCTTTAGCAGGCTTGCCCTCCTGAGTTGCTCTTAGAGCACCATTAATGGTCGGTGAGAGGGGAACGACCTAAGTGGGAAACGGTTTTATCGCCAAGTGTTCCAACCCACTATAATCAAAAGTGAAGGCTGACAAAAGTCCCCTTCAACGGTTTTGCTCAACGATTAGCCTTCCCCTTGTATCTTTAAGATACGTAAAGCCTTTGTTCTAAAGGTTGGGAAGCCTCCCGAGGGAGTTTATCACTGAAGATTGAACGGAAGCCTGATTAAAAACCTTAGCACTAGAAACTTTGAGCCGAGTCAATATCCAAACATCTTCAATATCATAGTGCAAGGGTGGGGTAGAATCCGCCCCCAAGATCACTCACCATATATCTCTCAAGATAACTACTCAATTGTGAAGCAATTCACTTTGAGTTAATTTCTGGCAAAAGGCAAAAAAATGGGTGCCCCCTAGGGGGTGACACAACTGTTTGAGCTGACAAAGTATCGAGACTAGTGGGCTATGATATTGTTGATGACCCTTGAATAAAGAGTCTATTCGATTTGTCTTACTTGTTATCTAAACTTGTGAAAACATTGGGGATTTGAACACATCTTCATAGAACATGCACTATTTGTCTAGCATAGGCAAAATTTGTTCTCTTTTGTGTGTCGTGTTTGCAATTTATTTTTAAAAAAATAATCCATCAAAAACACAAGTGTTAAAAATTCTAAAACCAGAAGAAACAAAGAAATCAGGGCAGCTTAGCACATAGGAGCAACTTCCTAGTGCGTATCAACCATTCTGTAGCGCATCTAAACCAAGATATAGCACTCTCAACCTTCACATTAGCGCATAATCAGTTTTAGACTAAGTAAACTTTCAGTGGCGCTTGGCAATACCAACTTAGCGCATTTTAACATCAACTTAGCACGTAAGAGGCATATCTTAGCACTTTCAGCTCAAAAACTAGCACTTTTCAGGAACATAATAGCGCATAACACTTTTCAACCAAGACAGTTTTAAACAATCCGAGTTAGCATGTAAGATGGGCAGCTTAGTGCATAGAGAACTTTCTGTGGCACATATAGAACATTTGTTACCGCATCCAATCTCTATCTTAGCGCATATTCAAAACCCAGAAAAACAGAGAGCAAACCAGGCATTTCGGGAAAATTTTATCAATAGTTTTGAATACCCTTTTGAGTCTTCAAAAGGAAAAACATTCAAGCATTCAATAGTTCTGAATCATGGGTTGTGCAAGCATTCAAAAGGAAAAACATTCATGTGATTTGTGTATCGGCGGGAGATGAACACTCGGTTGCACTCGATTCTAATGGATATGTGAGTTTTTTTGGTATTGTTTATTGTCATCTGTAACATAGTTAATTATTAGCTTATGTTTTTCAAAACATCCATGATGTTTATGTTTGAAGTAAAATTAAATTTTTCAAACATGACAAGAATCAACAATAAGAATTAAATTCTTCCAACATTTACATCAAGGGTAAATGTAAATGTTTTTGATAAATAAAGCAGCGTTAACTAGGGCGCTGACCCTTTACAAAGCCAATAGGCTATCAGAATTGAATAGACCAAGCAGGGGTGTAAACCCCAAACAAACAAAGTTAGACAAGCCAAACAAACTCACCTGTCAAACCAACAACAACCCAACCCAACTCAAGAGTGGGGAGAATCCACAACTTAACAAAGGGGGGGCTGCGGAAGGGGGGTAGATTTTCCCTTCCGCCTACGACAAACAGTCGTCCACGCAACACTATCATTAGGAATATTCAAAGACAAATCAGGCGAGGGAGACCCTCCAGAGTCACTGCCAGACTGCTGCAGCAGAACACCAGCAGATTGTTGCTGCAGAACAACATCAGACTGTTGCTTAAGAAGAACCAATTTGCCAAGAGAAGAGCGAAGCTAAGGATCATGAGAAACAGATGTAGGAGCCAAGGGGACAGAAGAGTCTACAATAGTAGCAACCTCAGCAAAGGCATCATCAGCAATAAGGGGCACCTCATCTCGAGAGGATTCAACCGAGACAGAGTCAGAAGCATTAATTGTCAAGTGAGCTTCAGTAGTGTCCTTCCACCAAGTAGCAGCACCTCTGCAGCCAGAGAGAGCAATTTGAAGCTAAGTGGCCCGTTGAGAAGCACCTTCGAAAACGAAAGGGGAGGCCCTCATAATCCAGTGGTTGAGCCCATGGCCTATCCCCAACCATAAGAACCACATCCCTGGGGAGGGCCAGAATTATAATTATATTTATAATAACATTACTGTTTATTATCTTTGTTCTCTCTCATTGCCTCTTGAATAGTCTCAGAGTACGCAGATGTCCTGGCTGATAGTTGCAATGCTTTTCTATTGTTATTCAGTATGATGGTGAAATTTTTATTGCCAATCTCCATACGTGTATACTTGGGAAAAGGTTATTGTGGAGCCTTCGGGCATGGTGATGAAATTGATAAGACGACTCCAGAATTATTGACTGGTATCAAGGAGCATAGAGCAATGTATTCAAATTAGAAGGCAAATGACTTGGCCAAAGAGATCCTAGCCTTCAAGCTTCCCTCAATGCAAAATCCTTTGTATGTATTACTTTAATCATTAATAATGATGAGCTTCACCTATGCAGACCCTATAATTTTATGCAATAAAGCTTCCTTACTGGCGAGTTTAAGCAGAATCCATGGATGAACAAAAGAAGTGGCAGGGTTGTGTTAAAAAATCTACAAAATCTTCTGCTCATGGCATTTGGAAACTAAGTGCGGAATTTATAAATGTGCAGAAATATGTAGCTCATCTTATTGCATGTGAACATGTTGAGGGAGAAATAAATGCAATTGGGTGAGTTGGGTGTGTTAGACTGTGCAACTCATCTTATTGCATGTGAACATGTTGAGGGAGAAATAAATACATTTATAAATGTGCAGAAATATGCAGCTCATTTTCTTGCATGTGAACATGTTGAGGGAGAAATAAATGCAATTGGGTGAGTTGGGTGTGTTAGACTGTGCAGAGGTCCAGAATTATGGGCGTGGCTAGTCTCATTCCCACTGAACTGTCAAAAATTGAAGACAGTGATGAGGCGAAAGGAATACATTCTCTTCCATGATCATTACAAAAGTGCCCATGACTAAGAAAATCTTAATTTAGCTAAGAACAATCTAATGCCCTCCTATTCATCCCGACAAACATGTTTGAAGGATTCGACAAAGATCTCATTTCTTTCACGAAGTTTGTGGTAGGCGACGACTTCCTTAGATCATAAATTTGGTATTTTATGGAAGGGAAGGAAATGTCTCCCAGCACAAACATTGAAAATGAAATTTGATCACTATCAGAATCTTTCAAAACATTTATGAGATGAATATACCAAATCTGAAACCCTAAAGCCAAAAACGAGAACCCTTATTAAAAAATTCAACAATGAAATCGATGCTTGCAGAAACCCTTATTAAAAAATTCAACAATGAAATCGATGGGGGCAGGAACTAAAATAATGCACACATACATTTTACATACATTTTGCTCAACGGGGTTCTATAAAAGACAAGGGTTAAAGAAAGAACAACAAACGTCTACCAGAACATAATAGATTTCATTGTAGACTTTGAAGGTAAAAGAAGGCCACGTCGTCCTCTACAACTGTTGGATGTTAGGAAGAATACCATATGATGCCTTTATTAATATTTTTTACATTGTTATTGCCCACCTGTGTAGCAACGGGTCCTCTGGCGTGCATGTGCAAAATGGAAACTCTAATAGCCATCTGTCAGCAAACTTTGTTCCTCCACCTATAGTAGATTTTTTACGTGTCTCTTGCCTTGAAACAACGCACAACTCTACACCCTAAAACCAAAGCCCATTTTGTAGACTGCCACCTTGAATTTCCTACACTCGATGAGGCCAGATGTGTGCGCCTGCAAATATTGCTTATTAAATGAAAAACAATTAAAAAAAAATTTTACAAATGCCAAAGTCTGCAAATTTGCAGATAGCGCTTTGAAATATATGCCTTCTCTTGCATCGTAGTTTGGAATGCCTCTACATGCTCCAACGAGAGCCTGCCAAGACTCATTCTTTACACGAACCATTAAAGTCCGATTACATTTCAGTAACAAGCATTGAATTAAGCTATAGCAACGAAAAATTAGGGCAATGCTATTGGCCATTGAAACATATGAATAATAGCTGTTTAATGCAAACCCTCGCCAATAGTTCCATGCAGGGGCAGGAACTAATAATAAGGTCTGCTTGCTTGGCTGCGGTGTTGCCACAGGTAGATAAAACTAGCTTTCTTTTTATTTTCCATGCTTGACATTTTTACTAGTTGTTAGCCCAGTTTATACAATGCTTACTGTTTTCATTGTAAAAACCATTTTCCAATTCAGAGGATTTGGATAAGATATAGTTCATTGTAGTGGATTTGGATAAGGATACGAGTTCCACTCATCTTGCCACGTTGACAGCTGATCAAACTTAGCAAAACTCTTTAAATAGATTTTTCATTGTTTATGACAGGACAGCATGCAAACACTTTTTATCTTCAACATATCCATTCATTCTTACTATATATGCTCCAATCCCTAGGTGATATAGGAAATGATTTTCTATGTAATGGTGAAGAAGATTTCTTTTGTTTGAGACTAACACAGTCTAATATGGATTTGCAGGTATTGGATCTGTCTGCAATGTAACTGATGTGGGACCTCAATCAACCGTGGCTATTTTTGGACTTGGCACCATTGGACTTGCAGTAAATACCCCCATCTTTCTTCAAGCTTATTACATTACATTGGATATTCAATATCTGTCCTTAGACCATTTACTTCATCTTTTACTGCTAGTTGTTAGTGACTTTTGCTGGCTTGTAAAGGGTATTAATATATTATCACATTCACCTCATCTCTCCTCGATAATTGTTAATAACTAGTTGCCTCTATAGGGTAGAAATAATATTGGTATCATTTTTATTTCTTTCTAATAGTTGCTAAATGATTGATTGGTTTGTAAAGGTCTTATCTTTTATCTTTTTAGGATATTTGTAAAAGGTAGAAATAACACTGACTTCATCTTTTATCTCTTTCAATAATTGTTAAATGATTAGTTGGTTTGTAAAAGGTAGAAATAACATTGACCTCATCTTTTATCTTTTCATTGATTTGTGAACGGTAGAAATAACATTGACCTCATCTTTTATCTCTTTGAGATATTTCTAAATGATAGAAATAACATTGACTTCATTTTTCATCTCTTTGGTAATTGTTAAATGACTAGTTAGCTTGAATAACATTGGCCTCATCTTTTATCTCTTCATTGATTTGTGAAGGGTAGAAATTACACTGGCCTCATCTTTTATCTCTTTTGATAATTGTTAAATGACTAGTTGGCTTGTGAAGGGTAGAAATAGCATTGACCTCATCTTTTATCTCCTCCTGATAATTGTTAAATGACTAATTGATTTGTAAAGGGTAGAAATAACATTAGACTGATCTTTTAGATCATAATTTTAAATGATTCTATTTGATTTGTAAAAGATAAAAATTTACTAAATTTATTGTTTTTTTATTTTATAAATAAGACAGTTTTGAAGGAGTTCTGAAACTATACACAAATAATTAACAAACAATAAGATTTAGATTCAACCTTCTTTGACTATTCTTCTGCGTGTTCCTTGTTCCTTGTTCCTTGTTCCTTGTTGTAAGTGCTTGTTTGTTTCTACAAGTCTTTTTGATTAGTTAAGAAACAAAAAAAAAATTAAAAAAAATGAATTGAACCTTTTTTATTATTGTTTTGCCTATTCCTTGGTGTAAGTGCTTGATTGTTACTTGAGGCCGCTTTTAATTTTTAGGTCTGTTTCTTGATAGCTTTTCTTAATATACAAAACTTCAGAATCCTTTTACAACCCGACTTTAAGAACTTCTTCACTATCTTGTTCACCTCATTGTTTTATTTTTAATTGTTCATGACTTTTATTGGCTTGTAAATGCTAGAAATCGACTACCCAGCTTCATTAAAGTTTTCAAAACAATTTAAAATCCACTGTAGCAATTTAAAATCCATTGTAGCATTGTCTTAGTTTCAGACATCATATAAGAGACTTTCTTAACGTGCACCTTCGAGAAAGGTAACAGTTACGACATTATTTTAACAAATCAGACTGTGTACAGACATTAATGAATTCTGCAATTTTTATATCAGTTTAACAGTACATTTGAAATTTTAATTTATTTAATAATTTATTTTAAATGATATTAAAAAGAATTGTGATTTCCTATGAACTTTTTAATAGAAGTGATGCATAAGCCTCCCTGCCATGCAACTCACTTTTACTTATGTACTATTTTTCTATATTTAGAAAGATATTTGATGGTTTCAAAGAGTTGTTCAAAGAATGTATGATAGATGCATGGACAAATAGAGGAAAGAAGTAGTTGAGCACGTTCCAATTCTTGTGATAGAAGTTGTTGATTTAATATCCCCATACTTGCTAATTTAATGTTCATTTTTTGTACAACATTGCACCAATAGTTGTGACTTTAAAGTTGTTATTGCTATGACGAGTACCAATAATTGAATGAAATATACCATTTGTTAGAAAAAGCAACCAATCATGTGATGCCACATCATCTGCACAAGTATTGGGATCCCTTTTAAACGCCTATTGGTCTCACCTTTTTTTGGGGTTGTTTTGGACACCTTGGCAAAGAGCATGCTGATGTGGCATCATATTTAATGATGTGGCCCTGAAACCTTAGTTATAAGCAGAGGACTTGCTAATAAGCTGTTGTAAAAAATTGGGAGTGATTTGAAAATTCTATGTAAGATTTTGAGAAGGGCGAAGTTAAGATGCACAACTACTGGATCCTCTCCCCTCTATTTTTAAGGTCATTATTTCTATAAAAAAAATTGAAAATCTGAAATGAGTGCGTCAAGATTGTAAGTTTATCCATCTAAATAAAAATTTATGTATGAGAAAAACAATCTAAATTTATTACCCCCTCATTGTAGAATTCATATTGAGTATCTGTCTGTAGTAGCAGCATGGTATTTTTTTTTTCTACTACAAATTTTAGATGAGCTACCTCTCTGAACATCACATGAGCCACTAAATTTCAGACAGCTATCAGATGAGACACCTAAATTTCAGATTAACTACCTATCTAAATCACAACTTTAATGTTTCCACATTATATTGTAGTATACATAAATGAATGAATACATTGTTTGATAGCATAATGTTAAGCTTGTATTTAACATGGTCTCTGACTGCAGCCAAAGTAGTAGGAGCCACTGATTGCATTAATCCAAAAGATCACGTGAAACCGATTGATGAGGCGAGTACAATGTCTCTTTAAATACATCCTAACTATTACTGAGGCAATGACAATATCTACAACTCTTTTGCTGAACATGGTACAATAACGACAGGTAATAAGAGGCATGACTAATGGAGGAGTGGATTACAGCTTCGAATGCGCTGGGAATGTTGATGTTCTGCACCAGGCATTTGCCTCCACTAATGAGGTACCTACATACTATTCTTTCTTTCCAAATCAAATTATTATGAGTGTGTTTTCACATCATAATAGTGGTTGTCCACTTGTCACTAGTCACTTTCCTTTGTTTTCTTATCAGACTACATTATTGAACAAATTCCACTATTAATACTATCAGATTTTTATAATCTATGTTATAATTATTTTGATATTTATAGATTCGATTTGGTGAAAACGATTATCATTAAATCACATTAGTGATTCATCAACATTTTTAACAAATTGCACATTTTTTTGTTACTGTAATTTCATAATAATGAATTGTGTGAAATTGTACTATAGATGTTGGGTTTGACAGTGGGGCTAGATCCTAGTCCACGCAAGATATCTCTCACTCCATTGGAGTTACTTTTCGGGAGAAGAATTATAGGATCAATACTTGCATAGTTGAAAAATTCGGACTCGGCAATGACTTGGCAAGCCCAAAATTTTAAAAAAACTCGGGAAAAAACTCAGCAATAACTCGGTAACTTTATCGAACAATTGAAAATACAGTCATATAATCATATAATCATATTACTGGTTTTATTCAAGGACTGAGGAAGGATACTAATCTAGTTTGGCAAATTTTATCTTCTTACATTCTCTGGTTTATTTGGAAACTTAGGAATGAGGAGAAGTTCCAAGGTATTACAAGGGAACGTACTGAGTTTTTTAAAAAACTCACACATTACAAAATTGTTGTGTAGGTCTGTTTTCTGATGAACATCAAGAGAAACAAGCTCCTGCGATTCCTCAAAGATGGCAGAGCGACCATGTTTGTTTATGAGATGCAAGATGGGTACGAATGGGCCAGGCTTGCAGAGAATCAGACCTCCTTTGATAAGGCAGTAAAGAAGCTGATAAAGGATCTACAGGACAATAGGCCTCCTCCCTTCAACAAAATAGAGATGTGCTCCCAGATCCTAGCAAGAAAGAAGGTGGTTTGGATGGAAGGAGAACAAGCTTGGACCACATGGCTAGAGGACCAGGATGAGGTTCTCCAATAGTGCTATACTCTGTTGCGTCCCTTTTTGTATGGTTAGGAGATAAATGTATATAGTTCTCTCTCTGGTTTCACTGTTTGGCTCTCTAGTCTTGTATAAACTCTCCGTTCTCTTTTGGACTCTCGATCTCTAATATAAAAAAAAAATTGAATTAATTATTAAGTTATAAGTATTTTTTATAGTTTTAAATATCTGGAGATTTTTGTATGGATTAGGCATGGATATTAATTCTTTTGTAGGGATTAGAGAACATGGTTACATTAAGAGGTTTAATATTTCTTAACATCTTGTTTTAAATTTGATTTATCAAATTGATTATGCTTAGATTTTCTTCATTTAAATCTCATCAAATTGATTATGCCTAGATTTTGTTTCACCCAAATTATGATTTTGTTATAGTTTTTTGTAAATATGTTTGGGACTTGTTCTTTAATTTCAAAACTCTAAATTGATTTTTTCATTACCAATAAGCTCTTAGATGAAATGAAATATGATATTGATAAAATAATTTGGGACTTGTTCTTTAACTTTAAAATTGGAAATTGATTTCTTCGTTGCCAATAAACTTTTGGATGAAATGAAATATGGTACTGATATGTTTTACCTCTTCCATGGAAAAAAATTATTCTTTGATAGTTTTTTAGTTGAATTATTCCCTAGAATATTTTTTTTCTTTAATTCACTCCTAATTTAAGTTTGACAATATTCTTATAATTCAAATCACTTAATATAATATTAAAGTTGCTACAAAATATTTGGCATCTATTGTTGATAATAACACAATGGGTTGCTTCTTTTCCACGCAATAAATCATTTTAGACCCAAAATATAGAAGTGTTCTTTTTATCATCCATTGAGCTCACCCAATCACTATATGATATTTTTAGATGAAATATACCAAATGCCATATAATGAAAATATATTTTTTTATTGTATAGATGTGTATCCTTTGATGCTTATTAAAATATAGATTATCGATGTGTATCTTTTTCCATTTCCATAAATTGAGAGTTCAAACTCTCCTAGATGTGTATCTTTTGGTATTTCCATAAAATCAAACTCAATGCACATGCTATAGCAAGTTGTATACCTATCAGAAATATTAAACTTCAATTCAATATTCTATAAAATATTAGATTTACTATGAGGGTAAGTGCACCAAGATGGTGCACAAATAGGGGGT
Organism: Cryptomeria japonica; assembly: GCF_030272615.1. Lineage (NCBI taxonomy): Eukaryota > Viridiplantae > Streptophyta > Pinopsida > Cupressales > Cupressaceae > Cryptomeria > Cryptomeria japonica. Next base: position 137,960,519 of record NC_081412.1, on the reverse strand, counting down.
CTTGAGTGACCCCCTTTATTTGGAAATCAACTATACCTAAACTTGGAGGAGTAATTTGAGACCTATGCACTTAAAATATGAAGATACCAAAAGAACAAGAATTGTAGTACTCTAAATCTAGTTTTTAAAATACTAGAGTTTTTCAAAAATGGATAAAATTAAGAGGGTCAAATACTTCATGCACACAAAAGTGATATATAGTTGAGAGTGAGCATTAAAAGTATATTTTTTTTGTAATTTTGTTTAGTATATTTTTTTATGATTTTTCAAAGTGATGCATCCTAATCATAAGCATGCATGTCACATAAATTGCTGAAAAATAATTGAAAATGTAAAAAAAAAAAATTGAATGTGTAAAGAGTGTAACGTAGAAAAATATTATATAATTTATTTCAAATATGGACAAATATGTGAAAAGTTATTAAAAAAAATGGTATACATGTATGTCTCTATAACTACAAGAAAACATTAGTAAAAGAAATTAAAAAATATATATGTTAATGTTGTTCAAATGTAAAAAATATTATATGGTTAGAAAGTTCAAATGAAATGGCATGTGAAGCTATGGCAGTAATTTTATTAAAACCCAATTTATAATGTGTTAACTTGATGATGAGAAAGTTGAGAAACAAGAATGGAAGAAAATATCATGTCAAAATGAGGAAATTGAACATCAAAATCCACTCAAAAGCTTAAGGCTTGTCATCCAATCCTAAGTACAAGTAAAAAATGTGTACATGTTTTTCTTATGAAGCATAACACGTGTTTTTCTTATTAAGCTTAACACATAAATGTTTTATCTTAATAAGTAAAATAGATTATAGGTATGTATATATGTGTGTACTTATGTATGTATATATGTATGTATATATGTATGTATGTTTGTATGTTTGTGTATATATATATGTATATATATATATATATATATTTTTATTTGTATATGTATGTTCATTCTAAGGAGGAGATGTTTTTTCATGAAACACATAAAAATTGAACCTAATAGAGTAGAGACACACCAAGATTGCTAGAAAAAAAGGGTTGCAGTGTTTCTTCATAAAACTAGGGATGTCCCAAAAAAATTCCTCCTCCCCCTACTAGAATATCTTTGATGTCTTATTGGTTGATATAGCTTAAGTGAGCTTTCTATTGGAAAAACATCTAAAAGGAAACTCTCATCCTCTTTGAATATTTGGAGGTTTATATTTTGGAGCATATGATTGACTACACCATCGTTAAATCCTAGAATGCACACAAGCGTGTGCAACAAAATGTGGATGTTCTAATTATAGACCATTTGAAACTACCTCAGTGAATTTATTTGCCAAGGGCACCTTTTTCTTTTGATTGTGTGGATAAAATTTCTTTAAATCAAGTTCCTCTTTTTTATCTTTTTCCAAATGCACAGGAGATTATATAGCCACTTTAATGTGTTATGTTTCATCATCTTTAGTTATTTTTATCATTAATACAAAGGGTCTAGTGGCTTCATAAGTTGACGACTCTAAAAGAGCTCTAGCAATTTTGATGAATTTTATCTGCTAACGATTTGAAAGATGGAAGTGAAAGATATCCAAGGATAGGGAAGAAGACGAAAGGGTGAGGAAGATATGAAACAAGACTACATAAAGAGGGCCTCTGATAATTATACATAGGCCTTTTCTGAACATAAAACGATGTCTCTTGATATAAACACCTTATATTATTGAGCTCCAATAGACTTATACATTGAGAACGATGAGTCCAAAGGTTTTTCAAGATCTAAAGGGCTAAGATACCATACAATTTTGATCTTTGTAGAATATTTTTTTGTATAACCCATTTAAAAAAAGGTTGTCAAGAATAAAGGTTTCATTAGATGCACGTAAATGAATGTGTCCACTTTTTCTATCAAATGGGAAATTTAGACTTTGTTTTCCTAACTTTCCTTTTATAACTGAAGGGGATTGACTCCAATTCTTTATAATAGTCCTCCAAACTAGACAACATTCCTACTCAATTGCTACATGATTACTCATTATCTAGTCTAGACACAAATTGCAGTAGTCCCAAACCAAGGTTGCTAGAAAAAACTGGTAGGAGTGTTTCTTCATTAAAAAAATTCTAGGATTTGTAGCCTATCGTAGAAGAAACCATGTCATCATGGACTACACATATTTTTTAATCCTTCCACTCACTACAAGGCCATCACCATGTGGAGTCCAACAAAAATAGTGAATATTGTAGATGAACCAAGCGAAAAGTTTTGGGAATGCTAATGGTTAGTTTTAATCTAAATAAACATAAAATCATTCAAACATGCATAAAATAAACCATTATACCTTCAAAACCTTCTCTTGATCCTCAGATTGAGCTTGATGAAGTTGAAGGGGCGCCCTTGTTGCTCCACTTGATTTTCTCCTTGGATGAAGGATTGTGGATTTCTCTGGCACTACACAACAAGATTGGGCTGGATTTGATGATGATTATGGATGATATGGATGAGTCAAAATTTTGGCATTATGAGGGTGCCATGGATGGATTTGGATTGGAAATGGACATCATGAAATTACTTGAAAGGTGGTTCAAGGGATGAAATGGACAGCATAAGAATATGATGGAAGTGGATGATTTTTTTAAGAGAAGAGACTCTAATTTATAGATTGGAGGAGGACAAAATGGAGGGCCATGATTGATTTGGAATGAAGGGTTGAGATTGAAAGAAAGAGTGGGAGAGGATTGAGAGGACAACTTGGGAGAACCAAGAGACTTTTCATAAAGGCATATCTTGTCTCCATACTTCTCAAGTATATTGGGAAGAGCTCCCAAGTACCTTGGGAAGATAAATAAGAATATTAAATTCCTTGGGGAAGGGGAGGAGGAATTAAAAATTACAAAATAAGAGATGTGTGGGAAGACTAAATGAGAAAAGGAATTAAAAATTCCTTGGGAAGAGTAGGCATGGGGAGATTCAAAGAATTTGAATTTTTGTGAAAGGATCAAAGTGGGTAGCATTTAAGATTGGAGGATGAGATGGGAAATCCATTTATGGAAAAGAGTTGACTCATCTATAATCAAGATGATTAGGGGTGTGCAAATGATTAAGAAGAATGATAAGGTGGCTAAATGAGTGATTAGAGTGCAAGTAGGAAAGTTAGGAGGATGTGACATGAGGAGAGATAATGAGTGGAGGAATATAAAATTGAGAGATAATGATAAGCATGATTAAGGTGGATTAATTGGGCTAGATGATAGGATTAGAAAGGGTAATTTCTAGGAATCACATGGTTAGCTTAGTTAATTAAAATTAATTAACTAATAGATATCTAGAAGAAATAATGATTGAGACGACTTTTAGAAGAATGGGAAATAATTAAAATTGATAAATCAATTATAGGGCTATAGTGATAAGACTAATTAAATTTGATTTAAATAACCTTAAGAGGAAGGGGATCAACATAATTAAATTAATTAATTATGTGAGAAGGATTAAATTAATTTAATATTAATTAAATTAATTTTAGACGTCTACATTTTACCCCTCTTTGATATAGCATCATGAAGTGATGTTATATCAAAGAAGAAATAAAACATAGTGGATGAAAAGGATAAGGACCGGTAGCATGATGTCCCAATCATAGGTGAGATGAGGAAGGATGACGAGGAGATAGTGGTATGCCCCCTAGAGAGAACATGTGGGTTCCAAGAACATGGGTATTCTCTTGAAATGGATTAGAGGACTAGAGGATTGAGTATGAAAGGATGTAAAAAGGATAAGGATGACGAAGGGAGAATGAATGAATAAATTGGAGTCTCAAGTCAAATGAATGAAGTGAAATGGGATGAATGGATGGAATGGAGTGATGGATAGGATTTCTTGTTGTGTAGATGTGGAGAGAAAACCTATTTTTGATTTTGCAATGAACTATCTACACCACTAACTATAGAAGTCGGGATGATGTGAATATCTTATGTGTGGACTAGACACTCAGAAAAAAGGTTATCTCTATGCACACAGGCTCACAAACACCGATGATGGTGTAGATGCGAGAATGTTGGATCGTACAAGAAAAACCATCAAACACGTCATACCACAAAAACGTGCCCCAATATACACCAACCCAAGACATGCCAAGATATAGGATGATCAAGGTAGCCTTGAACAAGTATAGGCCTAGGACACAAGATAAAGATCAAAGCGAAAATCAAAATTATGCAAACAACATGCACATGGCCAATCGATACCCCTTGCCAATAGTAGGACATGGAGCTAGATAGAATATCGGAAATGGGAAGGATACATCTTGATGGGTAGGTGATGGATTTGGATAAACTGCCAAACTTGGGGAAGGATGCATCCCAATGGGCAGGATTTGGATATATTGATGGGAGGCAATAGATAATTTGGTTAGTGAGAGATCTATAGATGGGAGTATTTTGATTGAGATTTAATTAACATAGTATGGATGGGTGTTTGGATAACACACAAGTCAATATAATCTCAGATAGATGGGAAAAGATCAGTTTGACTGGGATAAAGCTCAATGTGATGGGATCATAAAATGAATTGGATTAGATGGGAGGGGATGGGGAGTATGATTGGATATGATGGGATTGAATTATGGAGAAAGGATGAATGGATTAGGGCTAATGACAAGGTAGAAGCAAGGATGGATGAGATGGAGAGATTACTTAGATAGGGGATGGAGGGATTAAGGAGATGAATAGTGATAGGATATGGAGGACGAACACATGAAGGATAAGATAATGGAGATCCAAGAACTATGTTGCAAAGGAGTGCAATGCCCCATATTAGAGTTAGTGGAATTAAAGATGGAAGGATGGTGGATAAAGGATGAATGAGATGGAAGGATAGTGTGTATGGGATAGGAATTTAGGCTTGCATTTTCCAATGCATGCATATACATTATTTCTCCTCTTGCATGATCAAGACCAAAGGTAGGAAGGATGTCGTAAATAGGATGAGGGCTATGAAATGGAGGATATGGATAGGATATATGGATGATATGGACGAGATAGTCAAGATCAAAGAGAGGAAATGAGGAGGGACTTAGATAGGATGATGGATATTGGATGAAGGATAAATGGATTAGATGCAAATGGTATGGTAGTATGGATGAATCTTGCCCCCAAGTGTAAAGTGCAAGAGAATGAGGGGATTACTCATGAAACTTGTTTACCAATTTTTCATCATGGTACTTACCCAAGGTGCCACTAGAAATGGTTTTCACCATTGGATGAATTTTTTTATTTTTTTTCTCTCTTTTTTAGTGTTTTTTTTAAAATATATTTTTTGGAATAGTTTGGATGGATAAGGATGAGGATAAGTGGATATGGAAGATAGTGGATGTGTGAAAGGGAGATGGAGGGAGGACTCAAGCATCTAGTTCCATGGATAGTATCATGTAAAGATGTGCTATATTGTGCCAAGATAATTGGAGGTATGCTCATAGATATTGGTAGAAATAGATAAGGAGCTAAAATGGATGGAAGATGAAGGGGAATAAGGATTAATGCAAAATCTTGAATTAAAGGGATGGAATTATGTAAAATGGATGTTAGATAATGAATGGGGGTGTGAAATACTTGCGGATAAATGGATGAGGATGTTGGGAAGATCAACATTGGCACACACCTTAAAGGGTGGTGGCGTTGTGGAGGAGAGGATTTAAATTCGATGGAGGATCAAATGTGGATTTTGGGACATGAGGATCCAAAATAGATGGAGGGGATGATGGACTTGAGATAGTGGATTTTGAGATGTAAGGGTCCAAAATGGATTTTGAAGATGGAGGGTTGGAGGACTCATGAGTGAAGGGAGCTTTCGAATTAGCAAGTTTGGATGCCAATTTGGATTTTACTTTGAGATGCATTTATTCTATGAGTATTTTGGGAATCCACATGGTTTTTGATTTTTTCTTTTTAGGTATTTGTGGCCTTTTGGATTTTTCTTTCTTTTGGATCATAATATTATTTTCTTGAGAATGTCTTTTTGATGGGACATTTTGATCCTTGGAATTTTTTGTATTTCTAGCTTTATGCATTTTAGATTTGGCATCAAAATTGCTTCCAATAGAAATGGTATGGGTGGACCAGGTTGGATGACTTAGAGATTTTATAGAAGGTATGATGGGGGGAGAATGTGAGAAGGCATTCAAGGATGTGTGCCTTTGTTGATCTTGCTTAAGGATCAATTGAGGTGATGGGGTGGTGGATAGAGTGATGTAAAGACCCAAAATGGATGGAAGGGATGGAGGGTCTAGATTTGGAACATAGGGGCCCAAAATTGATGTGGATGAGGAAGGAATGGACTTTTGGACGTAAGGGCTCGAAATGGATGGGGGAGATGGGGGATAGTGTGATTTTGATTTATATGGAGGCATTGTAGATTTAGATGGGATGAAAGATATACCAGCATCTTGAGCATGAGCTTTGTATATGAATTTTCATTTTCTTTTACTTGAAGGGGTTCCAATATGCCTTGTTCATGGAGGCCTAATCCTTTCCCTTGATAATTCATTTTTTCACAAAATTCTTTTTCCAATAGGATACTTATTATTTTGGAAACAATATGCGAGTCCATTTTGAGGGGGATGCAGGGTGTAAGGAATTGTAATCTCTTGGAGGAAACCAGAGTGGATGAAGGTGGAAGAGCCAAGTTGATAAGTATGGGATTCATGTATAGCTTGGATAGGGATGATGTGATCTTGTGGAGGATTAGGATCATGTAGAGGATCAAGAGGAGTATTAGGATCATGAGATAGATTGGGATCATGACATGGAGATGGAGGAATAATTTGATCTTGAATTGGGATAGGATCATGTGATGGAGTGGAAGGGATGATTGGACTTTGAGGTGGAAGGAGAGCATTGGATGGAGGGACTGTTTTTTCTTGAGATGGAGTGGAGGGGATGGGATCTATTGCAAGGTGTGTGTCCTTGGTCTCCTTGTGTTGTGCAACACATCACTTGGGTTTATGACATGGCTTAATTGCCTCAGGTGTGGATTCTATAAGTCCAGTGGTTGTATCAGGCATTAACAGGTCGATCTTTTGGTGCAATGCCAACTGCACTTGTAACAAGTGGTATCAGGATTTTGTCACAGGTTCAAACCCCTCACTTGTGTTGGGGGGCATTGTTGCAAGGTGTACGCCCTTGGTATCCTTGTGGTGTGCAACACAGTGCTCAGGTTTATGACATGGCTTAACCGCCTCCTATGGATTCTATACACCTAGTGGTTGTATCGAGCATTAACAGGTCGATCTTTTGGTGCAATGACAACCACACTTGTAATAAGGATCATGAGATGGAGTGGAGGATAGACATATATTTTGAAATGTAGAGGTATCATGAGACAGAGGGATGCCTTGATCTTGAGGTGGAGAGGAATCTATGATAGCATACTTTGGAACAAGCCCTTGATATGTTGGGGGTTGTGGGGATGGTGTGATGTCAAAGGATACAGATTCTTAAACTTGGGTAGATGGGGGGATGGTGGTATCATGAAGCTTAGGGAATTGAGGATTGTCTTGATTTGGAGGGTATGGAGGTGGATGGAGGACTTGGGGAGATTGGGCAACTTTGTTTTGAGGTGGGGATTTTGTCTCCTTTTTTAGTGTTTCTTGACAAAATTATGGAGAAAGGACATGGAGGATGGGGATAATGTGGATTTATAAGGATGAGGATTATGTAGAGGTTTAGTATTAGATGGAGGATTGGGATTATGGATCGGGGGATTAGGATTAAGGCTTGGATGACTATGATGTAAAGGATTTGGATGGTGAGTAGATATTATGGAGGTGTTTTAAAAGATGGGGAATGAGATGCGGATGGGAGGAATGATGGAGGCATACATATTGGATCAGAGGGGTATGTGGATGAGGGATAATATGAAGACATGGATGGGGAATAATATGGAATTCCCTTGTCAGAGGTAGGGGAAGGATAAGGGATGTGAAATAAATTGGGATTGACTTGGTAAGTGGGTTGGTGTGGGAGACATGGATTGGTGGAAGTTGGATAGCATTGAGGCATGCATGACCTAGATGGGCCTGATTGATAAGGTGATCCTTGAACTTCCATAACCATTTCTTCAAACCAACCCATGATTTTTGAATGTGGGTTTTGGGTAGCCATCTTTTTCTTTTGTCAGCATGTGTAGACCATGCAAGGGTAACCTCAAGATGAAAAAGATGGAAATAAAATCGAGATGTGAGGACTTGAAAAGCACTAAGAGGGGGGGTGACTCAGTGATACCAAATAAAACACTACTTCAAACACTAGCCGATAGATGAACTTAACCAAGCATTTAAACAAAATACATGCTATCCAAAATGATAGAACAACATCCATAAAAAGTAAAGCATCCACAATAACACACGTATTTTATACGTGGAAAACCCAAATAGGTAAAAACCACGGTGAGATGGAACTCACAAGTTAACTATCTGCAATAATAGATAACTGGCCGGTTAAGGTCTACAAAGTGCTCTGCTAGGAACGAATCTTGTTAGAGATCCCAAAGCTTGATTAGAAGCTTATACCATGTTAAGAGTACTACCCTGTTAGGAGTAACCTCATTGGAGGATTTGAGAATCCAAACTAATGGATCACCTTGTTAGAGGATTTGTACAATGAAGCTTGTTAGAGCTTACCCGGTTAGGGGATTTGATTATGTTGTAATGATTAGAAAACAACAAGAATGGTTTGATCTGTTTTGAGTAGCACAATACTTGCTTGATCAGATCATTCTAAGTACATTCAACACTGCTATTCATCTTCACACTTATCACTCTTCAACAAAAGCTTTCACTATAGATACATATCAGTATTCACATAACATCATTCTCTATCACTTTCAAATGATTCACTAAGATGTATTTATATAGACATTCAAATCTTATGTCGGCCTAAGGAAATCAAAACACAATTTCCTAGGTGCAGTGTACCTAGACAAGTGATCATAACTCATCACAAAAATGACTGCCAATAAAACGGTGCTGGTAACTCATCACAAAATCAGATACCGGTTAGAACAGTCAATACCGGTTGGAACAAAACATGTGAATTGTTGTCCTAGAATCTTCCTCTTGATCTCCATCTTCATCTTCATCTTCATTTTCATGTCAACTTAGTGTAGCCACAGGTTGTCTCTTAAGCACATATCGGTTGACACAGAGTACCGGTTAGAGATAAACCTTAAACATAGTGGTTGACAGTGTAAACCAATTGAAGTTACACCGATAGTCAATGTAATCATATGTGTGTGTGACAGTGTTTCATCAATGACAACAAGTGATGAATACATTGCAATCATCATCAAGCCAACAATCTCCCCCTTTGGCATTGATGGCAACTCTTAGAAAATTTTAGAGTAATACAATACCACTAAGTGTGCATACACAACATATTTACACATGTGCTCATACTCCCCCTTAATGCATGCATAAATACAAAATTTTCAAAAACACACATACATATTATTACTCCCCCTTTGACAAAAATGCCAAAATGAAAAAGTAAAATATATACATATATATAGAAAATTTGTATCAAATTGTTCAACATTAACAACTTAAAAAATTTCATGCATTGGCTAATCTCATAAAAATGTCATTGAATTTCTACTTCATTTGTGATAAAGCATTTTCCCATGAATCCAGTATGTTAGCAGTATACTCAGATGTAGACATCAGTTGGATGGAATTCTTCCATTGAGTCTAACGTGCAGATTTCAGGAGTAGCAAGTATAGCTTTTGCATTGGAGTAGGCTCTTTGAAGAATGTCGACCTGTGAGGTGAGCAGACTCTTGAGCTCTTTTAGAGATCAGAGTCTCTTAGCCTTCTCATTATCATTCTTGTTCAATCTGTCATGCAGATCATCTACAGACTGGTTAAAGGCATGAATGGAGTCCTGGAGTGGGACATATGCCTTGCATATCCTTTCCATTTCTTGCTCGGTTTCAACTTGACTCTTAGAAATATCAGAATAAAAGAAAGAAACATTGGAGGTAAAGGCAAGATACTTTCCTCCAAATTCAATAGCTTTTCTCAATAGACTTCCATTATGAGATAGAGCCATTTTGCCACTTTCAATGTTCTTTGCCACTTTATCTCCATATTTCTTCTTGTGACTCTTCTCAGCAGACATTTGAGCAGCATCTTCAAGCGACTTGATTTGATCAGATGCATCTGCAACTAATTGACCAAGTTTGCTAATGGGTGTAGGAAGATGTGCAACGACTGTTTCCGGTAGTAAACCAGACAAAATTTCTACTGCATTCTGGATTGTCTCTGCTTCAATCCTTTGCTCTTTCAGTCTCTTCTTATGTGCTCGAGATTGCATAAAATTAGCATCTTCAACATTTCTAATGCACTCAAAGTGTTCATATTAATGGGTCCTAAAATACTTAAAGAATCATCATCATCAGCATCTTCAAGTAGCTTCTACTTCACCGGTTCAGGAGGTACACTTTTAATGATAGCTCTTTTTGTATTCTACTATGTTGTCTCTTCAGGTAACTGAGTGACAAATTTATCAGTAGACTCCTTTTGAGTATTTTCAATGACCCGTGGAGATTGGGGTTTCTCAAGTTGTTATGTTATCGGTTCATTGTCCACTTTTAGTTGAATAGCCAGTTGATCAGCTAATGTAACCTGTACTTCAGTGATTGTAGGAGGCTCCATATCTAGTGCAGTGTTGTCTCCAGATAGATCCAATGTGTTTTGAACATCTTCATCAACAAGAATAATGAAATCATCCTTCTTCTTGATTGGAAAGACTATGTCAGGTTGAACAATCTCCTCTTCATCCATTTTCGGTCGAGGAACATCATCTATAGTATTATCCTTATTGCTAGAGTGGATGAATTCTTCCCTCTTTTTGATTACATAGGCTAGTTGATGTGTCTTAGACTCAATAACTACCCTTTTTGCATTAAGAAGCTTCAATCTTCTCATTTTAAAATCAAAATATACTTTGTATTTCTCAACTAAAGCACTAATTCCATCCGAGGATAAATTGGGAAAATATTGTACAAGTATTTCATCAATAATGTTCTTTTCCAATTGAATAGCTTCTTCCCATTTATCTAAAAGAGTATTATACAAAGAGATTGAAATATCTTTTTCCAAGTCATGCGGAAATATATTGTAATGACACAAATAAGTTATTACCTGTTGAATGACTTGCTTCAGGTCATCTTTAGTGAAAGAATCAAAATTTTCTTTGACATTGTCAAACCTATTTCCTCCTAATGTCTTCATTGTTCTCTCAAAAATTGTGTCAGGTTTGTAGGTAGCAATATCTATAGGTGTAGTTGCCTTTGGCACTACCTTTACCTTCTTGGGTGTTTTGCCGGTTGCTTTTTCCTTCTTTGGTTCTTCTTCAAAATCTGTTCCCTCAGACTCTGGTTGCAAAATCAATTTTTGATTTCTCTTCTTTGGTGCACTCTCCTTCTTTACATATACTTTAGGTGTCAGATCATTTTTGGTTAGGACACTCTGAGTCACCCTTGTGGTCTTTTTCACAGGAGACTTTTCATCAGACTTATTTTTCTTTCCTTTCACATTAGGTACAAGTACATTATAGGTTTCTATTGGTACAACTTGGACTGCCACAATGTCCAATTTTGTCTGTTGTTTATCTTTAGGTGATGCTAACAGGGTAGTAGCATAGCCAACCAGTAAATCATGATTAACCTCATTGCTCATATCTTCCATCTCTTCCTTTCTAGGCTCAATTGCTTGCATCAAGCAAAAGTCAGTGGTAACAGTGAAGACTATGTCTTTTTCAAAGTGTTTTACCACATCTTCAGGTAATCTCATTCTCATGCTCATCTTTTTCTAAAATTCATTAAAATACTTATTCAAGGTAGCTGGAAAAATATTCTTCATAGCCTTAATGTTGTTCTTGATCTGTGCATTGACCGGTAGGTCTTTTGACCATTCAATGTCTCCAATACCCAGTAGGAAGTTCTGGAAATAGAAAAATAACCTAGCTAATAGCTGACCATATTTGAACTTTTAAGTGTTGTCCTTCTTAATGGATTGCAAATTTTGAAATAATTGCACTTTGATGGCTTCACAGAGATCATAATCTGCATTATCAGCAATCATTCTATGTGTTGTATGAATTGTTGCAGATGGAACACTATTAAGTCTACTAGAGTAAAATACCTAGTAGCCTATCACCATTGCTGCTAGTTTCATTGCAGGGTCTCTAATATTGTTGATAGAAAAAGCACACTTATCAGATGTAGAACCGGTTAATTTGAAGACAATATCTTTTGAAACTCGTCTTAGCACAGGAATTTCACTTGCTGAGAAATAACCAGTTACAGCCTGAATAGCTTCCTTGGTTATTATGTGAGTCCTTTCTAAATACATGTTCTCTCTGTGGACTCGACTCAAAATGATTCTTATGTGTTCTTCCTCAAAATATTCAAGAAATTAGGCGGCATTATGAAAACCTTTCTCAAAAACCCTAGCATATTTTGTTTCAATCTTTTTGTTCTTATCACAGAGTGATTTCAACTCTGTATAAATGTGTAGAGTTCCTAAATCTTCTATCTTGCATTCTATTTAGCTGGACAAGTCACCTTTCACCACAACACCGCTCAGGATTTGTGACAATGCATTATAAGACATAATTTGGTCTACCTTTAGAGCTTCCTCAGGCTCAACAGTCATCATCAACCTCTCTACAGACTTAGAAGTAGATGTCATTCTAGATAAACAAGTTTCGAAGCGATATACAAAGAAATAACTTGTTTCTTGCACATTGCTCCGTTTCTCGATTGAAATGCCCAAATGCACACTCGTTCGCCTCTCTGCAACTTTCGATTCAACTTGATTTCTCTAATCACAAAACACTTTGCCAATTGACAGCAAGACAATCTTGTTCAGCTCTGCAATCGCTTCAAATTTCTTTCTCGAAAGATTTAGGATAAGAAAAGACAAAGTATAACTTTCTTTTATCCCTTTTTACCAACTGCAATAAATTCTCACACTTTAGGTTACAAACCCTAATTTCACCGCTTAAGTGAAATAACGGTTGATAACACGTCAACAAAAAGTCACCAAAATTCATGATTCAAAAATTCTTGCTCGCTTATTTTACAAGGGGTCTGGAGATGTTTTACCATTAAGCTCCCCTTAGCCATGTTAAAATAGGCTTAAATCACCAGTGTTGGGTTCTCTTCACTGGGTGAAGAAACAGTTTCTTCTCCAGGCGAGTCATCACCTTTATTTTTCCAGATTTGATCATATCTTCTCTGGTTTCCTCAACATCAACTTTCTGCTTGCCTTTTTTATCCTTGAAAGAGTTCACCGGTTTTCTATTTCTTGATCTACAAAATTTTACTAAGTGTCCCGGCTTGTTGCAGTGGTAACAGACCATACTAGATGATCTCCAAGGTCCTGCATTTCCTCTTCATGTTCTTCTTCTGCAGTTTATAGCCACATGACCAAAGTTATTACAGAAGGTACAAATAACATTTGTTACCTTTTCCATCTCGAATGGACTAAATCGGTTGTCATAGGATCTTTGTCAGTTTAGGTTTACACGGTTATCAAAGTTCCTTATCCGGTCACCATTTGGTCTAGGATGCATGTGTGGTACAGGATTGTTTTCTCCATATCTGCACTCAACATGTCTATGCCCATACATTCCACAAGTGAAGCAATGACCTTCAAACTTTCTTGACACATACCTAGCATTAGTATTGTAATTTGCATTTTGGTTAGGTTTGCCTCTACAAAAATTTGCAGTATGACCAGGCTTATGGCAAACAAAGTAGACAAGTTTAAAAACCTTCTTACCGATAGTCTTATTGACTTTAGGAGCAGTTTTGTTCTTTGTACCAGAGGACTCACCTTTTTCAGTTGTATGAAAACCAAGTCCAGAGATATCACCCTTCATTCTCTGTGATTGAATTTGTTCTTCCAGCATGGTAGAACTTTTGACGAACTTCTCCAATTTCTCATTGGCTTCAGTAAGCTTTTTGACGAGATCTCCATTATGCTTAGACAAGTTCTCTTTCAGAAATGATGCCAGCTCAAGATCTAGCTTTAGGTTCTCCTTTTCTTCTGTTTCAGCAATCAAGTTCTCATGCATAGTGTATTTTTCCCGTTTGATCTTTATAATCTCTTGATCTCTTTCCTTGATAAGATCTTCAGTAGCTTTTCTGGCTTCCAGTTCCTGACTCATGCGGATAGTGAGACCTTCTATCTCTCTTCTTAGATTCAGTTTCTCACCGTTCAACTTTTCAACTTCTCCTGCTAAAGCTTCAATATTGGCTTCATCTGAAGAACTATTATTAGATATTTCTAACAGTTTTTTAGATAGCTCTCTCCTTTTGACTTGGGAAGCTTTCAGTTTGCCCCTAAGGGATTCAACTTCATTTCTGCTAGCTTCTAGCTCTCTAGCCATCTCGAAGTAGCTCTCGTCCCCCATGGTAGTTTCAAGACTCCCTTATAAGCGATTAGGCTTCAAATAAGTTAGGCTCTGATAGCAATTGATGGACTTGAAAAGCACTAAGAGGGGGGGTGAATCAGTGATGCCAAATAAAACACTACTTCAAATACTAACCAGTAGATGAACTTAACCAAGCATTTAAACAAAATACATGCTATCCAAAATGATATAACATCATCCACAAAAAGTAAAGCATCCACCATAACATGAGTATTTTATACGTGGAAAACCCAAATAGGTAAAAACCACATTGAGATGGAACTCGCAATTTAACTATCCACAGTAATAGATAACTGACCGGTTAAGGTCTACAAAGTGCTCTGCTAGGAGAGAATCTTGTTAGAGATCCCAAAGCTTGATTAGAAGCTTATACCCTGTTAGGAGTAACCTCGTTGGAGGATTTGAGAATCCAAACTAATGGATCACCTTGTTAGAGCTTACCCGGTTAGGGGATTTGATTCTGTTGTAATGATTAGAAAACAACAAGAATGGTTTGATTTGTTCTGAGTAGCACAATACTTGCTTGATTAGATCATTCTAAGTACATTTAACACTACTCTTCACCTTCACACTTATCACTCTTCAACAAAAGCTTTCACTATAGATGCATATCAGTATTCACATAACATCATTCTTTATCACTTTCAAATGATTCACTAAGATGTCTTTAAATAGACATTCAAATCTTATGTTGGCCTAAGGAAATCAAAACACAATTTCCTAGGTGTAGTGTATCTAGACAAGTGATCATAACTCATCACAAAAATGACTGCCAAGAAAACGGTGCTGGTAACTCATCACAAAATCAAATACCGGTTGGAACAAAACATGTGAACCGTTGTTCTGGAATCTTCCGCTTGATCTCCATCTTCATCTTCATCTTCATTTTGATGCCTACTTAGTGTAGCCACATGTTGTCTCTTAAGCACATACCGGTTGACACAGATTACCAGTTAGGGATAAACCTTAAACATAGCGGTTGACAGTGTAAACCAATTGAAGTTACACCGGTAGTCAATGTAATCATATGTGTGTGTAAGAGTGTTTCATCAATGACAACAACTAATGAATACATTACAATCATCATCAAGCCAACAAGATGATATGGATCAAAGTGATCAAGAGACGATGACAAGATGTGAGATGAAAGGTGGGGATTAGGACTTAGAAACTTTGGATTTTATTTGGTTTGATTGGATTGGATTGGGTTTTATTTAATTTGATTGGATTGGTCCTTGGATTAGGACGATATTGATTAGATGATATCTTAGCCCTTGGATTAGGACGTAGATGGGGTGGGCCACAAAGCGAGATAACAACCAAGCTAGGCCAAACTTAGACCTTGGATTAAGACTAGATCAAGCCTTTTTCTACTTAGGATAGACTTCGTTCCTAAGAAAAATAGGGTAAAGGATTAGGGTTTTGATCAACCCAAATGATTAGGATTAATTAAGTATGGTACTTGAGATAGACTCTTTCTCAAGAACAAGGATAATTAAGGATTTGACAAATGATAAAAGGCCTAAGTAAGACTTTGCAAAGTGCTAACCTTGGATTGGGAGGTTGATTTAATTGATTGGTTGATTGATTGGTTGATTGATTGAGGTTGATGATTGATTATGCTAGTCCTTGGAAAAGATGATAATGATTATGGAAGAAATAGGGATTGGTCAAAGAAAAGAAAATGTGAGAAGAAGAAAGACTACCTTAGATGGAAAGTGACTCAATAAGTGTTTTGAGGATGGGGCAAGTTGGACAAAGGAATGCGAACACTCCTATTAATCCTTTGGGATAAACTTGATCTTTGATGGAAAGTGTAGATTCTCAAAGACTCCTCATAAAAATAATTATTATGACCATGAAGGTATTCATAGAAATGATGCAAGAAGGTCCTATGTTTCAACAAGAGTCCTCAATTGATGTATAAAAACTTTTGATGCTTGAGGAGTTGCTTATAGCTGGGCTTTTATTCTTGACTTGGCAGTAAATTGACTTCTTGGGATGCTTGAGTGATTTGGTCTTATTCTGCATGAGTGAAACTAACTGAAAACCTAACTAGGGTAGAGACATTGAAGTAGGAAGGAGACGTTGAAACAGTGAAGCAAAGACGTTGAAGTATAGTTTTCTTAGGGTGGAGACACTAAAGGACAATTTGACAGTTTTAAATAAAAAATTTGAATGGAATTTGGTCAAACTTGGTCAAATTGGAAAAATGTTTAGTTTTGTCTACTCTTGGCAAGAAAATATCAGATAATGGAGACACATTGGCCAATGACAATGCTTTATAATAAGTGTGAAAGTGATGGGGGGCATAGATTAGCCCAATCAAAAAAGTAAATGAAGACACATCAGACATACATCCTAGGCTGAAAAATGGAAACCATTAGATGGGCCTCTCTCACAAAGAGATACCTCAAACAAGTGGACAAATAGAGATTTTGGTAGCACTAGCTCCCCTCCACGACACTCACTTCTCAAGCATACTAGATTGTCTTACCCAAAGATCCAGAAATCTTTTAACTGAGGGATTCATGTCTCATCTTGAGTGGGTACATGAGAGGTAACTTTGAGGTATGATATGCATCCCTTGTACCACTAATGTAGGATTTTGTCTTACTAAAACAAGGTTCATAGTACGGGACTCTCTTTCGGGTGTCCATGTACGCTCTCTCCCTCGGGAGGCTTCCTTCTTGTAGAACACAGGTACAGGGGAAGTTAGCATAGGTAGGCAATTAGCACCTATCATGAGGAATTTCATCCCATGTGTTTTATATAGCGACTAAGAGGTGACTTGGCTAAAAGACCATTACCGCTTGGGTCATTCTCCCCACACTAGCCTTATGGGCTTCTCGGGGGGACAATCCCTCTACCTACAAAATAAAAATTGAGTGTCGCTAACACTTTTCTCATGTACCCAAGACCACGAAGATGAAGGGAAGAGGATAGTGTGTGTTAGCTATGGGACCGCTCTACACGTGCAAGTGCACAAAAACACGGTAGAAACTTGCTCTTTTTAGTCCCACAAATATATATGTTGTCTACTCTAAAAAGAAAGAAAGATAAAACTAAATCTAGTGGAAAAGTAAGTATTTGGCAAGCGTGCTGCAAGAAAACCAATTATTAGTTTGACAAAAGTGGTCTTGGACACACGAGAGTTCCTACAAAACTCAAAATTTGATCAATAACAAGAAATTCTAACTACTCCAATGTAGATGTTGAAGTGCAGGCACATACGTCGAACGTCTGTGCAGACATTGAAATAAGGCTCGTAACTAAAACAAAAATAACAGTACGGTAAAAAGATTTGAAATTTAAAATTTAAAAATTCAGAGGGATATTATACCTACAAAGACGTCGAAGCATAGCGCAGACGTTACTTGTCTGTGCAATTGTTGAAACACAGTCTGCAGAAAATAGTTAGCATGGAAAATTCAAGAAAATTCAAAATTTGAACAGAAACAAGAAAATAGGTTCGGCAAAGATGTCGAACCACAACACAGATGCTAAAGCGCTACTTCCCAAAAATATCACCTAATTATCCCAAGAAATCTAAATTACTGTTAAAAATTAAAATACTAAAAATACTAACTACCAATTTAAATATTTTTTATATTTTTAACTGATATTTTAATGTTTTTGTTCTTTTAATTGATTAAAAACAAGATAAAATGTAAAGAAACTATTAGAAAAACTAGAATAGCAGAGACATTGAAATATGAAATGGAAATGTCGATCAAGGAAAGCCTGCAAAAATGATTAGCAAGAATTTTAAAATTTGAATGGAGACGTTGATTCCCCTGAGCATAGACATCGATCCGGCAAATCGAAGACGCTGAAATGCAGTCTCAAACACTGAACTGGAAACCTGCAACTAAAATCCTTCAAAATGCACAAAAAAGACTAGTGACAAGGCACGTGGGTCCCACTGAGTGTGCCAAAATAAACCAAGCAAAAAAATTTGGGAATGCTAATGATTAGTTTTAATCTAAATAAACATAAAATCATTCAAAAATTGCCTAAAATAAACCATTATACCTTCAAAACCTTCTCTTGTTCCTCAGATTGAGATTGATGAAGTGGAAGAGGCACCCTTGTTGCTCCACTTGATATGCTCCTTAGTTGAAGGATTGTGAATTGCTCTCCACTACACAACAAGATTGGATTGGAAATAATGATGAATATGGATGATATGGATAAGTCAAGATTTTGGCATTATTAGGGTGCCATGGATGGATTTGGATTGCAAATGGACATCATGAAATTACTTGAAAGGTGGATCAAGGGATGAAATGGACAGCATAATAATATGATGGAAGTGGATTTTTTTTAGGAGAAGAGACTCCAATATATAGATTGGAGGAGAACAAAATAGAAGGCCAAGATTGATTTGGAATGAAGGGTTGAGATTGAAAGAAAGAGTGGGAGAGGATTGAGAGGACAAGGTGGGAGAACCAAGAGATTTTTCATAAAGGCATATCTTGTCTCCATACTTCTCAAGTATATGGGGAAGAGCTCCCAAGTACCTTGGGAAGAAAAATTAGAAAATAATTTTTTTTGTGGGAAAGGAGGAGGAATTAAAAATTTCAAAATAAGAGATGTGTGGGAAGACTAAATGAGAAAAGGAATTAAAAATTCCTTGGGAAAAGGAGGCATGGGGAGATTCTAAGAATTTGAATTTCTTTGAAAGGATCAAAGTGGGTTGCATTTAAGGTTGGAGGATGAGATGGGAAAGCCATTTATGGAAAAGAGTTGACTCATCTCTAATCAAGGTGATTAGGGATGTGCAAATCATTAAGAATATTGATTAGGTGGTGTAATGAGTGATTAGAGTGCAAGTAAGAAAGTTAGGAGGATGTGGCATGAGGAGAGATAATGAGTGGAGGAATATAAAATTGAGAGATAATGATAAGCATGATTAAGGTGGATTAATTAGGCTAGATGATAGGATTAGAAAGGGTGATTTATAGGAATCACATGGTTAGCTTAGTTAATTGAAATTAATTAACTAATAGAGATTTAGAAGAAAAAATGATTGAGGTGACTTTTAGAAGAATAGGAAATAATTAATTCTGATAAATTAATTATAAGACTATAGTGATAAGACTAATTAAATTTGATTTAATTAACCTTAAGAGGAAGGGGGTTAATACAATTAAATTAATTAATTATGTGAGAAGGCTTAAATTAATTAAATATTAATTAAATTAATTTTAGACGTGTATAGTAGACACCTAAAAATGTTTGCACTTAATTAAATAAATATTTCTGTTTATTTAATCAATTCATTAACCTTTTCTTTCCTAAATTAAATAAATATTAATTATTTATTTTATTATTCTCAATCTCACCTTTTTCCTCCATTAATTAAATAAATACTATTATTTATTTAATTCACTCATTATCCTCTTATGTCTAATCCTAGCCCTCCAACTTGTTCACATGGATCATAATTTATAATCATAGTCATGTAACAATTGTCTTATTCATCTTCATTCACTTTGTCCTTTGTCACATGTCCATATTCATTGAACCAAAAAGTCAACCCATCTATTAATATCATCCCTTCATTCAAATTAACATCTTAATCCCATTCACTCCTTCCACCTCTTAATCTTATCTCTACGTCTCATTTGCACCTTTTAATCCAATTGATTCTCCTTTAACCTCTTAATCATGGTCATTCATCTTTTAAATTTTAAATCTAATCTCTTTATTCTCTTGAAGATTTCTATAAAAGAGGCATTTCCCACTCATTTGATAAGAATCCACAACTTGAGTTTATATCTATTATGCCAAAATTTCTCTAGAACTTACACCATTTCTTTCATTATCATTGCATCATCTTTATGAGATCATCAATCAACCACACTCCATTACTTTATGTCATATTGTGCTAGTGCTTGATGTTTCAAGCTAATACATCATATTCACAAGATCTTAAAGGATAGGAGGACAATGTAGTCAGGTTTGTCATTTGCATGAGGTAAAATGTTGCTTTATTTTATTTACATGCATTTGATTTAGAGCTCCATTGGTGTTGTTGAATGTTTTTGTAGATTCTAGGCTAGTGGTTGGGCTAATTAGGAGTTTACAATAGATTCAAAATTCATCATACATAAAGATAAGCCTTGTTATGACTTTGAATTATGTGTTCATTTTGACTATTTTGGCAATTATTTCACATCCCTTTCCAAAATCAACAACCACACCAATCCATTGGAGGAAATTCTTGAATTCATTCATGTTCCCCTTACACTAGAAATTGCAATCTATAAAAGGAAGATTGTTTAACTTTACATCAATCAATGATCATTCAGTATTGTATATTGTAGTCACATAAATTTGTCCATTTAATTAAATGAATATTTACTATTTATTTGATTAATAAACCATCAATAATCAGTTAATTAAATTAACATTTAATTAATTCATCCTCAACCCCTTCTCTTGTTAATTAAATAAATTATTCAATTTATTTAAATTAATTCATTAAACCAAATTCACAATCAATTAAATAAATAAAACATATTTATTTAATTCAACCCCCTTTCCTCTTTTAAATAAATATTTATTTAAAATCCCCAAACTACTCTCCCCCACTTGCATTCTCCTACAAATGCAAGTTGCAACCACAATTGAAATAAATTAATTTTATTTTAATTAAAATCCTATTTTCCCCCACCCACCAAACCCACTTGCAATCCTAAATCCCCTTCTAGACCCTTCTAACCACTTTCTAAATTCTTCTAATCATTCCTAATTAGCCTAATCCCATTTCCTAAATATTGTCACATTCCTAAGCAACTTGAAGTCACTTCTCAAAGCCTCAAAGTCTTTGAAAAGCATTTAATGCTTTATGTGTTCAACAAGCTAACCCCTAAAGTCTTCCAAACCACTAATGGCTCTTACATGACCATTAATGGCTCTTACATAACCATTTATGGTTAACTCAACTCACCCACATGGTCAGAGACTTTACCTCTAACTCAACCCTCATTTGACTCATGGGTCTCTTCAAGCATTTATTGCTTTGACCATGGTTATCCTCACTAACTCTTGCACAAGAGTTTATCCATTGGATAAAGACATTATTTATTGGATAATGACTTTATTCTTTCAACTCAACATTAACCTTACCTCCCAAGTTAACCTTCAAATCATGTCAATCATTTAATGCTTATTCCCTCTCCTCTCAACCCATCTCTTGTTGACATTTATCATCCTGGGATTGGATTGAAAGCACTCACATGGATCATAAACCCATCAATCCTGACCCTTGTTGAGATTACTCAATCTCAACCATCCATTGCTCCATTTTACTTATAAATAGAGCTCACATTCCTCATTTTAAAATCCTCAAGCATTCTCAAGCACATCTATAATCTTGAAATCTTGTATGCATCTAAGTTATAGTGAATTTTAGAGAGCATTTTAGCATAATAGTCCATATTATCTTTTGGTTAAAATTAACATTAGCTAATTACATAACATCTCATATCTAGTTTTCTTTACACTTGTGTTGGCATAATTAATCATGTCAATCTTGAATCTCCATAAGACATCCAAAATAGTGCAAAAAGCTACTGAGAGCTACACTCATTTGGGAACTTGGAGAGGAGAGGAACAAGGGAGGAGTAGCTACAAACATGGTGGAGGGAATTTGGAGATGTCTTATTGCATTTCTTAGATTTGTTAATCTTTCTATTTTGTGTTTTGTGTCTCTCTTGATATGCTTGCTTAGGATAGTCTTTGATTTGTGATTTCTAACACTAACACTTGGATTGTTTCTTGTTTGTTTGTGTTTGTCTTCCTAACATATCCTAACATTCCTTTTTGCAGAGCATCATATACAAAAGATAATTTTAGAGACTCATATCCTTAGTGGGTACTTATCCCTTTTCCTTCCATGAAACTATTTTGGAATATTTTGGACAGGGACTCATTGTAGATCGCAATCAAATAGTGAATTCACTCTAAAAGTAGAACAACTTGATCTTATCTGATGGGAGAAGAAACTACAAGCAACATAGAATTAGTAGGTTTTAGCTTGGGAATGTCCATTGCTTCACACCCATATCTCATAAACAACTCAAATTCATAATCCCATTCTCCTCTTAGTCCACTGGAATTTGCTTTTGAATGTAAGTAGATGACAATGAAAAAATCTCTTATGCATCCCATGAATTATATCTTATTAGCTTGTACCACTTTCTTATAGATGCAGACACAAGTTTGGCTTTGAAAATACTTACTATGGATCCCAAATTAGTACAATGGGAAATTAAATGCACAAAGTGAGTATCTATATTGAATCCATATAACCATTCAACGATGAAAAATGAAAAATTAAGCCACTGATTATAAATTCCTTACTTCTAGGTGTCTTAGCTTCTTTCAAAAGCTACTTACTAAAACTTGAAATAGAAAGTTCATTGACCATAACATATCAATCTATCCATTCCCAAAATATTTACTATTTTTATATGCAAAAAC
The DNA here is from genome assembly GCF_030272615.1 of Cryptomeria japonica. Lineage (NCBI taxonomy): Eukaryota > Viridiplantae > Streptophyta > Pinopsida > Cupressales > Cupressaceae > Cryptomeria > Cryptomeria japonica. Next base: position 137,937,554 of record NC_081412.1, on the reverse strand, counting down.
TATTCATGGCCATCTGTACCTCCCATTTCTACCTCCCTCCTTCTCGACTCCCACCCTATCTTTGTCACCTCTCTAGCTTTCTCCCTCTCCCCTCACTACCTACCCACATATCTTCATCCATGTTTCATTACCACCTCTCTCTATCCCCCTCTATCTCTATCATCACTCTCTTTATGTCTATGTCTCAGTCACCTCTCTTGCCCCCTCTATATGTCACCTCTCTAATGTTCTCCCTCCTTCCCCCTTGCCCAACTCCTTTTTTGAACTCTCTCCTCTTCTCTCTCACTCTCTCTCTCTCTCTCTCTCTCTCTCTCTCTCTCTCTCTCTCTCACACACACACACACACACACACACATTCTCTCTCTCCCCTCTCTAGGTCTCTCCCTTCCTCCCTCCCTCCCTCCCTCCCTATCTCATTACCCGCCTCTCTCTATCTTTCTCTATTTGTCTCACCTTTCTCTCCTCATCTAGGTCTCTCACCATTCTACCTCCATCCCTCCCTCTCTCTATTATAAATTCCTTACTTATAGATTCCTTAGCTTCTTCCAAAAGCTTCTTGTACTAAGACTTGAAATAGAAATGTAATGTCATAAACTATAATTCATCCAATTCCACGTCATGAGCTTCCACCTCAACTGCTTGCTCAATTCACATTTTCATTTGTCTTTCCTGATCTCTCAACCATTTGGGCTAATTTATTCATGGATTCCTATGTGTCGTAGAGACAACAACGTTCCATGCATTCATCCTGTAAATATTTAGACTGAAGGTGGTCATTTGGATGTTACACAAGTTTGCTAATTTGGGTAGTGTAACACCTCCTTTGACACCCATCGACATCAACTCAATTCATTGTCCCCTCTAACTTTTATGTCTTTATTTGTTTTTCTCTCTCTTGCATTATTTAGTATTTGAAAGACACTCTTGAACTCTCATGCTCTCTATCTCTCATAGCTTCTCTCATTTTTGTTTGTCCATCACATCACCATTGTCACTCACTGCAAAGCTCTATCAACTTGAGAAACCCATGCTTTTCCTCACTTTAAAAAGATTTAAGGTTTTAGTGTTGAAGGGAAGTTTCTTTTCTCTTGTTTATTACACTACTCATTTTATATCTCTAGTTTAGTGTATCATTTGTTGCATCATTTTTCTTTAATTCCATTATTGTTTATCCAATCTATCTATCTGATTGTCTATGCAGGTGGAAACATGAAAATGGGGGTTTGATTGTGGAAAACCTCTTATCATTACCACCTAAAATTTGCATTGGTCATATGTATGTTGGTTTAACAAGGAATAATGTGATATTCATTGGATAATTTATTAGTTGAATCATTTGTGAGTATATCTTCTCCTTGTCAGCTCATCAATATTTTATATTCTTAGTTTCCAGTTTGTTGTTTTCATCATATCTATAGCAGAGTAGAAAGTACTTGTTATTTTGTACCCTCTGGTACAAATTTTGGTACCTCATTTGTACAAGACACTTGCCTATTGTATCATCATCCTCGACCCACATGTACATCCTAGATATAGAGTGTGTGAATTTATCCAAATAGTCTTGATAGTTTGTACTTTAATCCTCTATAGTTGGAATTTTTTTTCTATCAACACTGCATAGTTTTTCACACTTTCCCATCCTAGTGAGAAAAATTAGGGGTTAAATAACCCCAAAGGTTTACTTGAAGATGAGAAAATTTTATTGAGTCCTTAAGGGGTTTGACCACACTTTGCAGTGGTTCAATTTTCCTCTACATTTTGGTGAACCTAACGTGAGCTTGCTTCTAGTTTAAAATTTGTTGAAAAAAAAAATCACAAGCTTAAACAATCAGTGCTTTTGTCTATTTTATTTCTTGCTCAATCTTGAGGTTTTTAGAGTGTTTTGAAGTTCGTCTATGAGTTTTACAACCCAAACAGTCATGAGACCTATTACATTTTTCTTGGGGAAGGTTAATCCTATTGATCCTTTTGCTCCTCAGTCTTTCCTTTAGGTTTAGGTTTGGGAGGTTCTACTACATTTGGTTCTTAGGCCAACTCTTGAAATAATACTCCAACGAATACCCCTCTGAGGTCTCCTCCTGTTGTGGACCATGAATCTACTGTAACGGTTATATTTGATCAAATTCAATCACTTGAGGAGAACCCAAGGGATTTCAAAGCTTTCTTAAATCAAAATTTGTCCTCCCTCAAGTCAGTTCTATCATAAGTAATATGAGAGAATTGCTCATCTCATATCATAAGGGTCTGGAGGTGCTTAGGGCATTATCTATGATTGTTAGGACTCGTGTGCCTCCTATTGAACCTAAGCTTCAGGACACACAATCTAATATCACTCGTCCTTAGATTGGTGTTGCTATGCCTAGGGTGTCTATTCATATATTGGATATGGGTCTCATGATTGATCCTTTATCTAGTGGCATGATTCTGAGCATTAATATTTGTTAGACTCACTTGGGGTACATTGGTTTGACTACTAGCTATGTTATCACTACATCATAGCTCATGCTTTTAGTATCAACACTAGCCCTGGTACTGATGCTAGTAATATCCCTTGTGTTGGAGTTGGTGCTATCCCTGGTGTTGTTGCTAGTGTCAATGCTAATATATATGTTGGTATGCAAAATCCACTTGTTAATCCTATCTTTAACATCATATTACAAAATACGGGGCAATTTCCACAACTTGATAATCTCACAAATGATGCTAATCATCCCTCTCTTTCACCATATTATCATCACAACCTACTTGCATTACACATCCTTAATTATCACCTTCACCAAGGGATCGATATTCTAAAGTTTGATTGATATAGTGGTGATGGAGATCCTCACTTACATAGTAATTATTTCCTTACTCTCTGTAATGATTTTTGTAGTCAAGATTATATTATGCTTAAACTATTATCTTGGTCTCTTAAAGGGACCATGTTAGAATGGTATAATTCTTTATCAAATTATTTGATTCAAACCTTTGATCAATTGACATATTCATTTCTCAAATGTCTTCTGAAAGCTAAATTTGACAACAAGTTCATCATCACTGACCTTGTTTATTGCCAATAGCAACAAAAAGAAGTTGATTGATTTTATATCAAGGTATCAATCTATATCAACTAAGATCCCTTATGCCCTTCTTGATGGTGACCTTTGGAGGATGTTCATTGGCATTTTTCAATACAAGCACTATGGGATAAATTATCCTTAAATAGATATTTAACTTTATCCAATATTTACACTATTCTCATTGACTATCAACATACATTGACTTAGTTTGAAGATCCTACTCTGAATTCTTGTGCTGATAACTTTGGAGGTGTATCTTCCTCAAATGGGTCCTTGAAGAATAAATCTATAGCTAATGTAATCACAACTCCCTAGGCAACTAAGAAAAACACATTAAAGCCTCAATGCAATTAGGTATTCACTAAACTATCATATTCTTACTTGAGTGTATTACAAATTTTTTGAAAAGATAACTTGGTGATCCTCCCTACGATAAGACCTCTTCCAAACAATAGAACATACCCTCATTGGTATGATGGTTCTAAGTTCTATTAGAATTATTGTGTGTTGAGTCATGATACTAAATGTTGTATGCATTTGAGACACATGGTCCAAGACCATATAGATAATGATACCATCCAGGTTGGAGATAGGAAGCAAAAATCTAATAAATCTATTGATAAAGTAAACAATAAGTTGCAAATCTATACCAATCTATCCCCCCCACATTCATAAAATTTTATCGTTGCATCATCTTATTCTCCATTGAGAGATTGTCCTCATGTGAACATGGTCACCATCACTCTGATTTCTCTCTTAAGTCAGAGGACTAAGAGTACTACTATATCATTCACACCTCCTGACTTGTCATTTAGTGGAGAGCCTAATTCTCTTTACATGATCCCTACCAAAATCAATGGTAACATTATCATAGGTGTTATGATTTATCCAATATGTAGAATCAATATGATCACAGAAGAGGCCCTCTTCATCAATGGACTTCATAAGGGAGAATATGTCGAGTGTCGGGCAACTATCTATACACATGATGGTCTTTCTATTCCACCCATGGGGTGCAATACCTTGATGGTCCTTATGGGACCCAAGGTAGTATCTCTAGTACATTTGTTGTCATCCATGAGTCTGACCTATTCCATGTAAATCTAGGCATCCCCTGGCTAGTTTCTATGGATGTTATCCCCTCAGTTGTACATAGATGTCTCAAATTTTTTCACGATAGTTTCATGCATAATATTCAAGACACTGGATATCAACCACTGGCCTCCTGTGGGGGCTTCTCCCTTGATCATTTTTGGCCTACTCAAATAGGAGCCATGTTTCCCATAGTGATCTATTATATAAAGCATATTACAAGTATACGATCAAGGAGATAGCACCTAACTTAGTCCAATCTATTGTGTCTTTGGCTCTTTCTGCATTTGACTCTACTCATGTATTGTAGTGTGCTTCAGCTTCTACTCCCTCTTTGTCAAGAGTTAAGGGAAAGCCCATTCCTCGAGGTAGGCCTCCCCATTCGCCGAGAGCCACACAACCTCTAGTGGTTTCTTCTATTCTTGTTAATATTCCTAGTGTAGATAAAGGAAATTCACCTACATTACCAAAATCTAAGGCTCACCCTCCCTTTGAGCTTTCCATCCTCATAGATATCCCTCACCCTACTTTTTATAGCAAGGTTAAACACTTGTCATGACCTCACCCTTCTCCTTTGGAACCTATATCCCAGCCTTCAAAGTCTCCTCCTACTCCTTTGACTACTCTTAGAGAAAAACAAGGAAAGGTTTCTATAATAAGTCTATAATTCTTGGTATGGTACTAGCACCTCCTACTTCTTCAGTTGGGCCTTCTTCTCTATTAATATTGATACTTACAACCTCTCCTATGGAGCAAGATATTACTGAGTCTTCTCAAGCTTCCCTTCATGGTCCCTATCTACATCAAAACTAGCTTGCATGTGAGCATAAGCATCATCAACTATCAATGGCCAAGAAATGTGAGGTTGCTTTGAAGGCTGAGGGTGACTCTTCGATGTTTGCTTCTTCTCCTTCTACATTTGTGTCTGTAGCGTCCTAAAATTGTGACACTTGCAATTTCGACTGCATTTGGGTCTTCACGATGGCGGCGCAACATTGAGCCTGAATGGAGACCCCGAAACCTATTTACGACATCAAAAACTGCATCTTTCTGCACCTTGGCCTGATCCTCCTTGCACCCTGCTATCCTGGGAGGTGGGACCATGGCGCCCAGCGCCCTGGTCCCTGGCCCTATTTTGGGCCCGGTCTCTTGTTGGGCATCGGGTCTTTAAGTTTGCAATTTGGAAAATAATGTTCCTAGGTCGGCCTAAGGTCGGAAAAATCAGTCTCCTAACCCTAATTGACAAGTATATAAACTACATTTCCTCTCCCAAAAGAGGAGGAAAAATATATGTGTGCAAGATGCGGAAGCGATAGGCAAATATTCAAACATTCAAGCATTCAAGCATTCCTTCAAGCAATTGAGCATTCTAAGTCTCCATTCAAGGCTAAGTGTTGCATTCAAGACAGGGATTCAACCATTGAAGAGGAGATCACCTACAACATATAACATACAACATCATTACACCTTCGCATGTAAGAATACAAACATTCTTACAACAAGGTATCAGTACTTGATTACATTACAAACACTTACATTTACAGCATTCTCATTTCTTGGTTAATTCCAAAACCAGGGTTTGACCTAAAGGCAAACCCCTCATCCCTAACCCCCCAATCGTCCTCTCTTTTCTATGTGTAGGTTGCAGGTACGCGGCTGTAATTGAAGATCTGGAATCCTTGTGCAGAGACGAACAGATCCCCCTTCGTTTCGCGGATTTTTTGGAGGACCGTGTGCACTCCGAGTGCCATCGTCCCGTCAACTTTCGCTCAAATTTGCAGGACAGCTTCGTCTCGACATTTTACTACTAATTTCAAGTCCGTAGATTCATCCCGTGTCCCTATCTCTGTCTACAAGCAAATCTTTCTTACTTTTACATACATTCCTAGTTCAATCCTTCTATCTACATTCTTTACAAAAGAGGGTATCCTTGATGTCTCCACCCTTGAAACTCATTTAGAATCTAGTCTTGCATTGTGTGGGATTGGATCTTGTGGGTTTCAACCCCTCTTTTAAATGTAAAGTCTCTCCTAATTGAAAACCGTCAACCCTAGTGACCTCCTTTCTCTCTCCATGGAGTGGGGGAACACCTAGGGTTCGATTTTTCGCTTTACAGTGTCTATTTTAGTTTTTGTTAGTCTTGTTGTCTCTACACTTGTTTCTAACCCATCCTCTATGCTCCTTTAGGGACTATTGATGAGCCTCACCCAAAGAAGGTACAGGTATTCATTGCACTCCCTCCTTGGAGTTGCCACTTATCACCTCTCTTCCTGATATCCCTTCATTTTCCTAGCGTATAGACATGTTGCATACACAAGTGGTGTCCAATCCAGCCTTGTTTTCTTTGCTCGTTTCCTCTCCACTTCTGCATCATAGCCTTCCTGGGATCCTCAGACCTACCATAGTTGATGTGAAGCCTTCACCCCAGCCTCCTAAGCATAATTTTAAATAGGGCCTTTCTCCTGAGTTTCATCATTGAAAATAAGTTCCTATGACTTCTTTATCTACATTTGTGCTTGTTGGTGAGGAGGCTCCACCTTCTTTGGAGTTTGTCATCACCCCTCTACTAGAGATCAACAATGCAACTCCTATTTTATAGCTTTTAGCTGATTCACCTACCTCTTCTTCAAAGAGGTGTATGTTTTACTCTCTAAAGGAGATCCTGACATTGTCAACGATCTTCACTCGATCGATTATAAAATACCTATTTTCACTTTATTGTTTATATTATATAATTTTATAATTATTAATATTTATTTTATTAAGATCAATTATAATTAATACTACATAAATATAATTAAAATAATATATAATCTTAAACTAATAGTTAATAATTAAGTTTAAGATTAATTTTATTATTTATAATTATAATTATATAGATTTTATAATTAGATCAGGATTATATTCTTAAGAAATATATATTTTTATTATAATATTTATATTTTATTATAATTATTAATATTATTTTATTGAAGTGAAATAACAGAGCAAGAAACATGTACCCATAGAAACAATAAAGGAACTTTAATCAGTCAAAACACAACTAATCAAAGACTCCACCAATAAGAACAAGCTAACTTATACACAAACATAATAACACTAATCAAAAACCACTTATTTTATTTGAAGTGACAGTTATACTTAATATAACAAAAATATAATTAAAATAATAATAATTCAAAATTGTAATAATGATAAGATTCTAAAACATTGGAGAATTGGCGGGCTCTGCGAATTTTCGGACTGGATGTGATTGCACCTTACTCCCTCTTGAAGGCGGTAGCATAATCGAGGCAACCTGGGCAAATGACATGGGCACCTCGGCGTTAATGTGGAGGAGTTAATCTCCTCCACCCGGTTTGCAAACTCTTCCCCGTCCACTTACTTTTCTTTTAACTATGAGAATTAATGCTCTGTAGTTTCATTTAAACCTAACTTCGTCGCCTACTTACTTGAACGTGCAACCCAACCCTAGTTCCTGATGGAGCCAGAATCAGATGGCGGTGCCATTAATGGCCCTAAATCTGCCACTCAAACAAACCCAACCCTGAAAAAATCCTTTGCAGAGACCGTCGCCCCGCTTGCAAATGGAGTCCACCCTTGTCCGCGATTTCTTAAGGCTCCTGGAGACAAACGACCCAGTGAGGAAGGTAAGTGCCCTAGCATTACTTCGGACTCCTTCTGCATTTCACCAAATAATGAAATGCTGAATGAAATTGCTTCAGAAAAACTTAGGTTAAGTGACACTGCCATCTTCTTTGCTTGTGTTGATATTGAAAAATGCCCGCCTAGGAAATTCTTAGATGATTGGTTCAATAATCTCTAGAATTTGAAATTAGGGCTTAAAATATCGTTCTGCAGGCAAATACAAAAAGGCCTTTACCTTATTTTCTTTAACACGCATGAATCCCATCTTGAAGCCCTCAAATGCCAATATTGGACGATCAAGAATATCTCCTTTCGAGCCCTAGCCTGGTCTCCAGAGGTGGTTAATGAGGAATTTCTCATGCTATCCTCCCCCAGATGGGTCATCCTTAAAGATGTCCCTCCCTTTATTTGGCGTTTTCTTCCCTAACTAATGGAACCATTTGGCAAAACAATTCAGATTGATGAGACTACCCGTTTGGTACCCAACCTTGATGCAAGAATGCTTGTATCGATTAAGCCTGGGATTGACATCCCTCCGTGTTTAAACCTAAATATTAATGGAGATACCTTCATTTGTCCTATTGAAATACATGGAGGTTTGAACACTTGTTTTCTCTGCAAGAAAGAAGGGCATCTTCGTAAAAACTATCCAATCATCAATCGTAGAAAATAAAAGAATAACATTAATTTAGCCGATGCATCTATAAACCCTAGAACCAGTAAAGACCTTAATTCAACTAGCCTACACTTTGTTAACGAAGAGACATCTCCACCCGACACCAATCCTAGTGAATTAAATCCAATGCATATTGACCACGCACCTCTAGTATCTGAACCCCTCGTCCCTGTTTCTGACCCCTCAAAAGGTCTTGAAGATTCGCCTTCTGACTGCTTTCATATGGTCACCTCAAGAAAGCGAAGGCAGAAAATTGCCCATCAAAAAGCCCTAAATCATAGCCAGTCTAATGTCCAAAATACCAACCAATTGGTCGGTACTAGCGAAACCCCCCCCCAGCGAATAATGACTTACCAACTACCTCTCAAACCCCGGCTAACTCTGTGGTAAAAAAAATGGTTAAAAATCTGGAAAACCCTAATCGTGGAGCTAATGATGCTAGCATAAGTGATAATCCTGCATAAATGATACTCAGATCTGGAATTCCCAAACAAACGGACTCCTCATCACTTGCAGGACTTACCCCTAATGTTAGCACCACCAACCCCTCGACAACATGTATGCTCAATGAGATAGAGGATAATCATGTTATTGAAGTTATCTATGCCAATAAGGATCTAGCACAATGCTCCTTGGCTTTCCAAGCTCCCAGTTGTCTGGGTCCGACATAGGAGGAAATGCAGTTAGTAAAAATGAGTCATCCAAGATTAGTGAGGATGATGAGGACCTCATGAAAGGATCCTCCATGACTAAGAAGAAAGGTAGACCTGTGGGCTCAAAAAACAAGAAGAAGTCTGGAGATCAATACGGTCTCCCTAACAACCCTTCTTAATCCTCCTCTCTAATGAAGTACATATCCTGGAACATTAGAGGCCTTGAGTCGCCTGATAAAAAAATTGTTATTAAAAGATTTCTGGATTATCATAAAAATTTAGATTTTTTGATGCTACAAGAACTTAAAGTTGTTGGGTTCTGCCTCGACACTACACTCGACTTCATTTGGAGAGATGCAATCAAAATTTGCACCAAGCACCTGAAAGGAAAGGGGGGAGTTGGCCTTCTTATAGCCCCTAAGTGGGCAAGTTACATCAGGGATAAGGGAATCTCCCCATGTAATAGAGTGGTCTAGGCTACAATAGATATTAGAGGCTCTTGCTTTGGCATATGCTCCATGTATGCACCTAATGACTGCAAGGAAAGAATGTCCCTCTGGATTTGGCTGGCATCCCTCCCATGTATCCCCTGGGTCATGGCTGGAGACTTTAACATGACAAAACACCAAGATGAGAAGGTTGGGGGTCTTCCTTTTGAATGGAAGAGTCTAGAAAAACCTCATTGTGACAAGTTTAAACAACAACTGTAGTTGTTTGACCCCCTGGAGGGAACCAAATCTGATACCCCTAACCTATGGTACACCTAGTGCAACTTTCAGCAAGGCACTAATCGAATCTACTCCAAACTAAACAGGTTCTATGTTAATAATGACTTCTTCTCCTTCTCCCCTAATCACTTGGGGAACGCGGTGGTTGTCTTACTGGTAGCCCTATCTGACCATTTTCCTATCCTAGCCATCATTAATACTAGAAACTCCATCACTAATAACAACTCTTGCAATAAGAAATTTATACTCAACACCTCCCTGCTGAAAGACAAGGATGTCCTAAGTGCCATCAGAATGGTTAGGCTCTTCAACATGCAGCCTCAGCATCCCCAATCCCACACTCTCAGGTGGAAGAGGAACATTTCCTCCTAGCAGAAAATATTCCAAACCATTGGCCAGAAGAAAGCCAAGGATTTTAGATCCCAAAAAAAAACCCTCACTCATCGACTCCATTCTTTAGAACAAGAAATCCAAATGCGACCCTCCTCCCCTATCTTGGCCAAGCGGGTCTCCCAGGCTACAGACATCCTCATAAAACATCAACAGGTCAAAATCAGAGGTGCCTTCATCAGAGCCCGTAATCACTAGCTCAAATTTGGGGATAAAGGCTCCAAAATTTTCTTTAATCTTCTTAAACAAAAATAGACCAGAGAGAAAATTGATAGAATAACAGTAGAGGATAAGGAACTCCTAAATATCAATGATAACAAAGATGCCTTCGAAATATTTTATAAGACTCTGTTTACCTCAGAGGATAATGAAGCTTCGAAAGATGCTTGAAATAAATGTAGTACCATTATTCCAAAAAGAATCTCTGAGGATGAATCTCTCCTCCTCAAAGCTAGGATCTCTATGCAAGAAATTGCTGATGCCATTAAGGCTCTCAAGGATAATAAGGCGTCAGGTGCTGATGGACTTCCTGCTAAATTTTACAAAACCAATATTGACTGGATCACTAATGATCTTTATGGCATTTACAATGAAGCACTTGACACTGGTACCCTGGGGGAGTTCATCAATAGGGGTATTGTTAAACTTATCCCAAAAGAAGGGGACAAAGCCCTCATAAAAAAATGGAGGCCAATTACCCTCCTTAACGTCTCTTATAAAATCTTAGCTAAAGCCTTAGCTTCCCACCTTGAGAAGATTCTTCCCAAGTTCATTTGCTCTACCCAAACTGGATTCATTAAAGGTAGGTATATCTTGGAAAATCTTGTCACCAGCTAGGAATCTATGGAATGGGCTAGAACCTCTAACCAAGACTCAGCCATGTTCCTTGTCAATTTTGAGAAAGCCTATGACAGGGTGGAATGGGACTTCATCCTCATGATGCTCAAAGCCTAAATGGCTTCCCTAACAAATTCTGTGATTATGTTTGAATCCTCCTCAAAGATGCGTCCGCCCTGATTGAAGTCAATGGGACTCTTTCCCATCCTATTCCTCTCTCTAGATCCATTAGGCAGGGTTGCCCCCTTGCCCTTGCTTTGTTTGTTATTGCATCAGATGCCTTATACTATCTCCTTAGAGATGACACCCTATCTCCTAGAGTTCATGGCATTAAGATGTCCGATGACTCTGAATTGCTCAACATTCAATTTGTCGATGATACCTCACTCTTCCTGGAGCTCTCTAGGCATAATATCGACTCCCTCAATCAAAAAATTGACACATTTGGTAGAGCCTCTGGCGCTCGGATCTCCAGCTCCAAATCCACCCTACTTGGGTGGAAAGAGAAACCACTGGACTGGCTTCAATAGTTTGGATATTCATGGGGAGGACCTAATAAGATAGTCAGATACCTCGGTATCCCCTTCTCTGTATCTCCCTCTCTTAGAGACATGTGGAGATGGGTCAAAGAAAAAATTGATAGAAAGCTTAAGAAGTGGGACAATAGGATCCTCTCCCTTGCTGGCAGGATTCAAGTCTGTCAGAAAATCCTCTCCTCTTACTATATTTACTACTCCTCTGTTTGGATGTTCAACAACTACCAAGTTTTTGAAATCCAAAAGGCTATCAGACGCTTCATATGGTCTGATGGCAAGGGCAAAAGGAAAGCTCACACAGTCAAATGGACCTGGTGCCACTTAGACAAAAAACTTGGTGGGTTGGGTCTTAAGGATCTCAGAATGCAAGGAATCTCCCTCGCGGCCAAATGGATATTCCATGCGTTGGAAGGTCAAGAACCTTGGAAGGATCTCATCAGACACAACATACAAAATGGTGTCCCCAAGACTGCCAAATCCTGGAAAGCCCTCCCGTTTAGTGACTTGATTGCAGGCGGTTTCTCTGTGTCTGTCCAAGGCACCTAGGTGTTTAAATCCATCTGGAAATCCTAGGAGCATGTGCGTAGACTTATTGACAACTCTAGCGTTGACTGTGATAGTACTCTCCATGGTGAAAGATCGATATGGTGGAACCTATATCATAACTATAAACCCCTTGCCTTAACCCAAGGATGCTCTGCTAGGTACTAGCACAATAAGGGAATTAAGTATCTTATGGATATCCTAGAGTATGATAATCTCATCAGCTAGGAGAATCTTAGTAATAAGTATGATCTCCCTGCTTCGCATAAGAGGACCTACAATTAGATTAAAAATGCATGTGCTACCTTCAATATCCCCAGAAACACTCATGTAGACACTCATAGATACCTCTCATTCCTATGGAAGGATGGCTCCACTCTCCCCAAGATCAAAGTCAAATCTATTTATAACTTGCTCAACCATGACACCTCAGTGATCAATCATATTAGTACTCTGTGGTATGTTGACCATAACTCCTACGCATGGCAGAAAACCTTTGAGAAGCTATGGAGATCTCCCATCCCCCCTAAGATCAAATGCTTCAAGTGGCAACTCATACTGGATAGATTGCCTATAAGGAATAAGTCGGCTGCATACGACCTATGCTCTGTTTGCAGGAAGCATGAGACTGCGCGGCACATTTTCTTTGACTACCCTTTTGCTAGAGAAATTTGGTTACTGTTTGGAATTTCTATCACTGAACATGTTTGTACTCTTGATATAATTACTGGTTTTATTCATGGGCTTAAGAAGGATGCTAACTTATTCTGGCAAATTCTATCTTCCTTCATACTTTGGTTTATTTGGAAACTTAGGAATGAGGAGAAGTTTCAAGGCAATGAAAGGGAACTTACTGGTTTTTTTAAAAACTCACACATTACAAAATTGTTGTGCAGGTATGCTTTCCAATGAACGTTGAGAGGGACAAACTGCTGCGGTTCCTCAAAGATGGTCGAGCAACCATGTTTATCTATGAAATGCAAGATGGTTATGAATGGGCCAGGATCGCAGAGAACCAAACCACCTTTGATGATGCAATGAAGAAACTGGTCAAGGAACTCCAAGATACCAGGCCTCCTCCCTTCAACAAGATAGAGATGTGCTCCCAAATCCTGGAGAGGAAGAAGGTGGTTTGGATGGAAGGAACACAAGGCTGGAGGATCAGGATGAGGTTCTGCAGCATTGCCTTATGATAGTAACATAATTTTATGTACTCTTCAACATCTCCCTTTTTTGTTGTGGTTAGTAGGTGACTGTATATGCTACTTGCTTAGTCTCTCTGGTTTCACTGTTTGGTGGTTGAGGCTCTGCCTCCCGTAACCTCTTTTGTATAAACTCTCTGATTATCGGTCTCTCGATTTCTAATACAAAAAAAAATTGTAATAATTAAGAATTACAACATATATTTTTATTACAATTGACAAGTACACCTAATGACACTTGTCTAAATTCCATCTTGATTTTAAAATCTAAAATAATATTTAAAATTTTCAAAGAAATCTTATCTTATTCTCTAAAATCAAATCTTAAAAGTCTTATCTGATTTTCTAAATTTTTTTAATTAATTAAAAATATTTAATATTTTTATTTAGATAAAATATTATTTTAATATTTTATTATCTTATTATCTAAATCTATTTTAATATTAAATTATATTTAAAAAAATCAACTTCTCTTATTCTTTAATCCTAATCTAACCTAAGTAAGATCTTAAAAATCTTATCTATTCTTTAAGTTTTTTTAATTAACTAAAAATATTTTACTTAAATAAAATCTTATTTTAATATTTTATTATTCTATCATCTAAATTTTATTTAAAATCTATAATAATAATTAAAATATATTGTATTAGGGCTGGAAAGTATCACGTTAAAAGATGGATGTATGACGTAAATAAGATTTTATGTTCAATTGCTAAATTAACCTTATTAAAAGGCCAATTAAGATATTAAGCTGTGAATTATAAAATTGTAATCCAAGCAATTATTAGAGAGATGTAAGGCTTTATGCACAAGGCTTTTAAGATTTTTTCCTTTCTCTGTGTTCCAGAAATGTAAGGCAGGAATTATGTACAGAAGGCTTCATGACTGTTTTCCTTTTGTTTTTGGTATGAATGTAAATGCATTGATTATTGGATGCATTTATTCTGGCTTCAAAAAGACAGTATGGAGTTAGTCGTGCGTTGTATACCGTCGATTTTGCAATTAACAGTTACGATTGACTAACCTGTCACAACACGCTGTACGAAAGGTCTGTTTTGAAGCTAGAATAGCTTCAGCCTTCGTTATTGTGATAGCTATCACTATCAGCTTGATGCATTCTCTCCAAATATCACATTCTAATTTAGCCATTAGTTTAGATGTTAGAATATACAGCACTCCAAGCTATTAAATAGAGTTGCAGCTCACTATTTATCTACACAATCGTTATGTTTTTTAAGATTTGAAGCTTGAGAAAATGGACACTGATGGGAAAGTTATCACTTGCAAAGGTAAGTTATAACTTTTTGATACTAAGATTGACTTCTATAAATCATATGGAAATGGGCTTTTGTGATCATTTCTTGATGTATTTTGTTCATCTCCAGCTGCAGTAGCATGGGGGCCAAAGGAGCCCCTGGTTATAGAGGATGTGCAGGTACATCCTCCAAAGAAAATGGAAGTCCGGATAAAAATTACCCATACTTCTCTCTGCCATACTGACGTTACATTCTGGGCAAATGGGGATAAAAGCAAATTTCCCCGCATATTTGGCCACGAGGGTGCAGGGTAAACATAATTTTTACAGTCATATGAATTTCGCAGTTCATAATGTTATCGTGTTTAGTTTCTGTTATCATTTGTGTGATTTTTTTTTCAACAATTTAGATCAAATTCCATGATCCATCATTAAGAAAAAGAGAATAATAAAAAACAGAATAATGATAAATTATAAAGTTTGATCTGAAATATCTAAAAAAATAACTTACATAACTGATAACCGAAACTATGCACAATAACTTCTTCCAGATTATATGTACAATTGAAAATGCAATTTTGATCTTTATTATAGTTCTCAATATGATATATTGTCTGATAACAGATTAGTAGAGAGCGTGGGAGAAGGAGTGATAGATCTGAAGCCAGGAGATCATGTGATTCCTTTATCCTCAGGAGAGTGTGGAGATTGTGTGTACTGTAAATCCAAAGATACAAATATGTGCGAAAAGTATAAAGCTGATCTTTTCAGAACAGTGATGATAAATGATGGAGAGACTCGGTTTTCTATTGGTGGGAAGCCGGTTTACCATTTCATGATGTCATCTACATTTAGCCAATATACAGTTGTGGACTATGCATGCGTTACCAAAATCAATCCCAATGCACCTTTAGATAAGGTCTGCTTGCTTGGCTGCGGTGTTGCCACAGGTAGATAAAACTAGCTTTCTTTTTATTTACCATGCTTGACAATTTTACTAGTTGTTAGCCCAGTTTATACAATGCTTACTGTTTTCATTGTAAAAATCATTTTCCAATTCAGAGGATTTGGATGAGATATAGTTCATTGTAGTGGATTTGGATAAGATATAGTTCCTTATAGAGGATTTGGATAAGGATATGAGTTCCACTCATCTTGCCGTGGTCAGCTGATCAAACTCATAAAAACTCTTTAAATATTTATATTTTATTTGGGATTTTTCATTGTTTATGACAGGACAGCATGCCACACTTATTATCTTCAACATATCCATTAATTTTTACTATATATGCTCCAATCCCTAGGTGATATAGGAAATGATTTTCTATGTAAGTGAAGAAGATTTCTTTTATTTGAGACTAACACAGTCTAATATGGATTTGCAGGTATTGGATCTGTCTGCAATGTAACTGATGTGGGACCTCAATCAACCGTGGCTATTTTTGGACTTGGCACCATTGGACTTGCAGTAAATACCCCCATCTTTCTTCAAGCTTATTACATTACATTGGATATTCAATATATGTCCTTAGACCATTTACCTCATCTTTTACTGCTAATTGTTAGTGACTTTTGCTGGCTTGTAAAGGGTATTAATATATTATCACATTCACCTCATCTCTAATTGTTAATAACTAGTTGGCTCTAAAGCACTTTTTTCTGATAATTGTTAAATGATTAGTTGGTTTGTAGAGGGTAGAAATAATATTGATCTCCTCTTTTTTCTTCAGGATATTTGTTAAATGATTAATTGATTTGTAAAGGGTAGCAATAACATTGACTTCATCTTTTATCTATGTATAGGGTAGAAATAACATTGGCCTCATCTGTTATCTTTTCTGTGATAATTGTTAAATGACTAATTGATTTGTAAAGGGTAGAAATAGCATTGACCTCATCTTTTATCTCTTCCTCTAATTGTTAAATGACTAAGTGATTGTAGATGGTAGAAATAACGTTAGCCTCAGCTTTTAGGTCATAATTTTATTTGATTCTAGTTGGTCTGGAAAGGGTAGAAATTTACTAAATTTATTGTATTTTTTATTTTATAAGTAGCACAGTTTTTTAGGAGTTCTGAAACTATACATAATTAATTAAGAAACAATAAGGTTTGGATTCAACCATCTTTGATTATTGTTTTGCATGTTTCTTGCTGTAAGTGCTTGTTTGTTTCTTGGGGTCTTTTTGGTTAGTTAAGAAACAATAAGGTTTGGATTCAAACCTTTGATTATTGTTTTGGTTGCTTCTTATTGTAAGTGTTTGTTTGTTACTTGAGACTTTTTTTATTTTTAGATTTATTTTATTGACGGTTATGATCTCAGATTGCTATCTATTCCTAATGTACAAAATTTTAAAATCCTTATAAAACCATTCATAAATATTTTTCTAATAAAAAATAATAGCTTTAAGACGTACTTCACTATCTTGGTCATCTCATTGTTTTATTATTAATTGTTTTTGTTCATGACTCTAATTGGCTTGTAATTACTAGAAATCGACTACCCAGCTTCATTAAAGTTTTCAAAACAATTTACAATCCATCGTTGCATTGTCTTAGTTTAAAACATGATATAAGAGACTTTCTTAACGTGCACCCAGTTCAGGCTTTTTTTAACTTCTGTTTTGTAGGCTGTACAAGGTGCAAAAATTAATGGTGCATCCAGGATCATCGCTGTAGACATCAATCCTGACAAGTTCGAGAAAGGTAACAGTTATGATATAAACATTGTAAGATAAAACATTATTTTAGCAAATACGATTGTGTACAGGTATTTATGGTCTAAAAATGCTAAAAAAATGAATGGCTATTGGTACATGCGAAATTTATTAATAGACTTTTAGTTACTTATTTTTTGGTTTCTTTAAAATTAATAATTGAGAGGTTGAGTGTGCAAGGAGTGAACAGTTATTAGAACATGAATTGTAAGTGGTCTTCCCCAAACTATGTAAATATCAGATCAGATGCCTAGCTTTCGGATGATCTATCTATCTAAACTCCAAATGAACTATCTATCTAAACAAGTCAAAACTATAAATGTGTATTAAATCCCACATTATATTGTGGGAATGATATAAATTCATTGTTTGATAGCATAACATTAAGCTTGCATTTGACATACATGGCTCTAACTGCAGCCAAAGTAGTAGGAGCCACTGATTGCATTAATCCAAAAGATCACGTGAAACCGATTGATGAGGCGAGTACAATGTCTCTTTAAATACATCCTAACTATTACTGAGGCAATGACAATATCTACAGCTCTTTTGCTGAACATGGTACAATAACGACAGGTAATAAGAGGCATGACTAATGGAGGAGTGGATTACAGCTTCGAATGCGCTGGGAATGTTGATGTTCTGCACCAGGCATTTGCCTCCACTAATGAGGTACCTACATACTATTCTTTCTTTCCAAATCAAATTATTATGAGTGTGTTTTCACATCATAATAGTGGTTGTCCACTTGTCACTAGTCACTTTCCTTTGTTTTCTTATGAAGCTACATTGAACAAATTGTCACTGCAATTTGTGTGAAATTGTACTGTAGTTGTTGGGTTTGACAGTGTTGGTGGGGCTAGATCCTAGTCCACGCAAGATATCTCTCACTCCATTGGATTTGCTTTACGGGAGAAGAATTGTAGGAGCAATACTTGGACGATACAAAGGGAAAACACAATTGCCTGAGCTTGTGGAGAAATATATGAACAAAGTAGAAAATCTACCCCAAGTCCTTAGTTCCTTATTGTAGTTTGGGATCAGCCATTATTTCTTTTAATATGCACCTGTTTTTTTATTGCAGGAGATTAATTTGGATACTTTTATCACCCATGAGAAACCTCTGGCAGATATCAACACAGCATTTGATTTGCTGTTGGCGGGCAAGAGTTTAAGATGTGTCATGCAAATGTTCTAAGAATTAAGAGGTGAATGCTGAATATTTGTGTACAAAGGCAAATAAGAATAGTCACCCAAATATTATTAATGTATAGATAGGTAACATGTTGTAGCTAACTGTGCACTTTTTGTGAAACTATGTTTTGTGATTCTTGGGTTTTTATTTGACTATTTTGTGTTGGATGGTTGTTTGGTTTGAATGGTGGTAAGTTGTTGCGAGTTTTATTTGAATGGTGGTTAAGTTGTTGTGGGCTTCTATTTGACTTTTTGGGTGTTGAATGGTTGTCAACTTGTCTCTCTCGAATGGTGGTTAAATTATTGAGCTTATTTTTAGTCTTAAAAAAAATTATTCTTATATTTATTTTAAATGTTTTAGTTTTTTAATGAATAGTGTTCATATCATCATTTATAAATAATGTTATTTAAAAAAGAATATGTAAAAATGGTCACATTTTAAAAGTTCAAATGAGACACTAATAAAAAGAAAAAAATAATTATCTATCAAAAAAGCAAAATATAATTAGAATTTTGCTCTTTTTTTAACAATAAAATCATAATGTGCTTTCTAACTATACATTGTTTTAATCAAAAACAAATTACTATTTCACATATACAAATAATAGTGTACATAAAGAAAAAACTTATCTAGAAATTTAATTTTATGTTTGAAATTTTATAAATTTCTTTGTTTTGCAAAGATGTTACTTTTTCAAATAATTAATATAAAACTTAAAATTAATTATTAAGTTGTTACTTCTTCAAATAATTAATTTAAATTTTTGAATTAATTATTAATTTATAAGTATTTTTTATAGTTTTAAATATCTGGAGATTTTTGTATGGATTAGGTATGAATACTAATTATTTTGTAGGGATTAAACAAAACATGGTTACATTAAGATATAAGAAACATTTTGACAAAGTTTAATATTTTTAACATCTTTTAAATTTGACTTATCAAATTGATTATGCCTAGATTTTCTTCTTTTAAATCCTCATCAAATTGATTATTCTTCGATTTTCTTTCACCCAAATTATGATTTTGTTAGAGTTTTATTTAAATATGTTTGGGACTTGTTCTTTAACTTTAAAACTCCAAATTGATTTCTTCATTGCAAGTAAGCTCTTAGATGAAATGAAATATGATATTGATAAAATTATCTGGAACTTGTTCTTCAACTTCAAAACTACAAATTGATTTCTTCATTGCCAAAAAGCTCTTGGATGAAATGAAATATGGTATTGATATGTTTACCTCTTCCATGGAAAAAAATAATAATTCTTTGATAGTTTTTTGGTTGAATTATTCCCTAGAATATTTGTGTTTCTTTAATTAACTCCTAATTTAATATACTAAATGCCATATAATGAAAATATATTTTTTAGATGAAATATATTGAGCTCACCCAATCACTATATGATATTGAGCTCAAGTGTTCTTTTTATCATCTATATGCACTTAAAATATGAAGATACTAAAAGAACAAGAATTGTAGTACTCTAAATCTAGTTTCTAAACTACTATATTTTTTTCAAAAATGGATAGATTTAATAGGGTCAAATATTTCACGCACATAACCCAATTTGTTTAGTTGCATCTAGAATTCTAAAAAACCCATTGGTAGGAATATAGTTAAGAGTGAGCACTAAAAGTTGTATGTTTAATTGTAATTTTGCTGAGTAATTTTTTTAATGATTTTTCAAAATGATGCATCCTGAAAATCAGATGACTAATAATGCATGTCACATAAATTGTTCAAAAATAATTGAAAATGTAAAAAAAATAAAAAAATGAATGTGTAAAGAATGTAATGTAGAAAGATATTATATAATTTATTTCAAATGCGGACAAACATTTCAAAAGTTATTAAAAATGGTACACATATGTCTTTATAACTACATGGAAACATTGGTAAAAGAAATTAAAAATAAACACGTTAATATTGTTCAAATGTAAAAAATATTATATGATTAGAAAGCTCAAATGACACATGAAGTTATGGTGGTAATTATATTAAGACCCAATTTATGATGTGTAAACTTGATGATGAGAAAGTTAAGAAACATAAATAAAAGAGAAACTCATGTCAAAATGAGACAATTGAACATCAATAGCCTAAGGCTTGTAATCCAATCTTGTACAAGTCAAATTGTGTACATGTTTTTCTTATTGAGCATAACATATGTGTGTTTTTCTTATTAATCTTAACACATACGTTAAACAAGTATGCATTTTGTATGTGTTGCCCCAGTTTTTGAACTTGGAAATCTAAAAAAAAAAAAATTAAAAATCACTTTCCCAAGTTGTAGATTTGTTTTTGAAAAATCTCATGACTTAATCTTTATGTTCGCCTAAGTCTATAATTTTGAAACTTCTGATTGAACCCCGCAATTCAAAGGTTCAAGGTTGAAAAGTTCAACACACATGAGAATGTAAAGGCAAAGTGATTAATGAATCATATTGTGGGCAAAGTCTGTAATTTTGAATTTTTTGCATTGAAACTCCAAACCAACATAAAAAAGGTTCAACCGTTCAGTCTGTGACAGTCCAAAAATGCAGCCAAAACAAATTTGCAGATTATTTTAATCTAAGGACAACCCACCTAATATTTTGGTCTTAAATGTTCCTAGATTTAATTTCATGACCATACAAGCTCACATAATATATTATTTTAATATTTTCTCAATGCAATAATATGGTTGGCAGGGTCAGTTTACAAAGGAAGTATCTTGATTTGGCGAGTTGTTAAAAAATTGTTAAAAACTCGTCTATAATTTAAAATGTCATAACTTCTCACAAATTTTCATGGCTTTGGGATGCCCGATTAACCGGTGGTGAATTTAATAAAAAGTGGTTGTAAGAGAAATTAAAAATTTTCTCACTCAGTTTGAGAGCAGCAATTTAAAACATTTTTAAAATATTTTAAATCAATTGGAAAGCAGCAATTCCACAGGAAGGTGAAAGGTTAAAAACAAATATTTTTGTAATCAATAATATTTTCCAAGAATCAGTTATCTTAACTAAAAGTCTCCTCGAAAAAGGAGGGTATATATGTAATGAAAAAAGATAAGGGGGGTCTCTTTCCTTTGGCTTGATGGAAACTTGCATTGTAGCAAGGGTAAATTTTCTGATTTTCTATTGTAAAAAGGGGAAAAGAAGAATGTATTTTTCTGTTTTTGGGCATAGTCATTATATAGGAATAAGATGATCTTTGAGTCATTCTATTTGTATTATGAAAAAGGAAGAAATATATTTCAAATCTGTGTGTTTGTGTGTATTTCTTTTGACTGTAATTTGGCATGTGAATCATTCCAATTATTCTTATAATGATTTCTTGTACATCCCAATTATGTGTATGTTTATTGCAGAGACTTTGATTTCTCACTCATTCATACATCTAAAAAAGTATTTAATCTTTTTCCTCTTTGTTGTGGGTATGTGGGCAAGGATCTTTGTGTCTTTTACTCCAGTATCCTCTTGTTTATAAATATGTTGTTCACATCTATGCCATGGCTATGAGAAGATATTAGTTGCCTTTATTGCTTTCCAGTTAAAAGCATATTAAAAAAATATACATTTTATCCAACGAAGGGAGTTGTACTTTCATATCAAAATTCAGAGAGCACTTGCAATTGCCACTACAAGTGACTCAACTATTGGTTCTTTTTGTCTTTCAATTTGGGCATTTGTGAGTCAAAGGTATGTAAGAAGAACAAATCTGTTAACCAACACATTTTTGGCAACTCTATTGGGGACTCGAAATCAAAAGATCAATCATTTCTTTCTTTGGGTTTTGAAGACATCTCTGTGTGCAAGGAGACTGGCGACTCTATTGAATAACTATGCAAAATCAAAAAGTTAGAAGAAATGGGAGAAGACCAGACCCTAATGTCATAGAAATTCTTGAGATGGATGACAAAGTGTTGCATGACTTTTGGGATCGCTGCATTGAAAGTATTTCTGAAGTTGTAAAAAACAAGAAGAGTATGGAAGATGATCACATATCTACACTCTTATGGTTGAGCCTTTGCACTAGGTTTCACAAGCTGGAAGAGATAGAAGAAAGGACAAATTTGTTGCAAGCACGTGAGAAGAGAATATCCTAGCTTAAAAAGGAATTACAAACTAATGAGGAGGATGCTGGACAGTTGTCTCATTTTCTTTTCTTTCTTGCAACTATTCATTTTTGAGTGAGCAAGAAGTCCAAGGATTAACGATCCAACCTCATGAAGATTTAACATTATTAAGCAAGAATGATCAAGACAATATTGGAGGACTTGTGAGCTTGAATGATAAAGATTCATTGAAATCTTTTCCTTCTCCAGAAATAGAAAGTCTTATTTTTGAAATCATTGGAAGTCAGCATGTCCAAAAAAAATTTCAAGATGAAAGTTTTCAGATTAACACATAGTCAGAATATGCAACTTTCAATTTTATAGAAGAAAATGGTAAAAATGTTTCTTTGCAAGATTTTAATGAATGTATTCTGGAATCATTTCACTTTGAAGATACAATAATGTTATTTGAAGGTTTATCTAATGAGGCTTGTGTTAGAAATAAACCAAAATCATGCTCTATCAAATATTTTTTGAATTCTGAAAATGTGAAAGGAAAAGAAGATTTTAGAATAAATACAGAGCAAGAAAGTAGTCAAGTTGTAAAAGCATTGCAGTCTCTAGAATTGTTGAAGGTTTTGGAAGACATTTCTCTTTGTGAAGAGGAAATCATATGTCAGTTTTTTTCATCCATTGAAGGAGAGAACTCTCACATAAAAAATTCAGGTATTAATTGATCTCATGCCTTGGTTTTGGATAGGGAGTTTCCAGATCTGATTGCAGTAAAGAAAGATGGAAGTTTTTTTAGCTAGTGTAGATTCTATGTTTAATGAAGTCTTTCCTTATTCCAAACTCAATATGAATCTTGAAATTTCTTTTAAAAGCGATGATTTTAATAGTAGAAATTCTAAAGATGATGCAGCCATTCCTTTAGGAATTTCTGAGCATTATTCTTTGCAATCAAAATTTGAAAAGGGCTTGAGTAATGCTATGCAGGGGACTAGAGAAGATTCAGAAGTTTATGATGAAAAATGGCTTTTTGGAGGTGAACACATGTACAGGGTATTCTTGCACTTCATGAATCTGAGATCTAGTGATGAAGCAGTCGTCGGGTGGCCACAATTCTCAATTTTATATTGTTTCCTCAGTCTATTGTTCTAGAATGGCACATATTTCTCCCAACCAATTAATGGCTTTGCATATCCATTTGGGAATTGTTTTTGTTGCACCTAGTTTGGGTGCATAAGGGTCTTAGTTTCCTTTTCCTATTGTATGTCTTTTGTCTTGGTTGTCCAGTTTTGTGTTGTGGTTAGTTTAGTATCTCAATTTGGGCATTTGTGAGTCATTTTTGAAAGGTATTTAAGAAGGACAAATTTGTTAACCAACAATATGTATGCATTTATATATGTGTATATATATATGTATATACATTCATGTATGTGTGTATGTATATATGTGTGTACTTATGTATGTATGTATGTATGTATGTATGTATGTATGTATGTATGTATGTATGTATGTATGTATGTATGTATGTATGTATGTATGTATGTATATGTATATATGTATGTATATATATGTGTGTGTTTATTTATATGTGTGTTTTCATTCTAAGGAGATGTTTCATCATGAAACACATAAAACTTGAATGCATAGGGTAGAGACACACCAAGATTGCTATGTTTATTAAAAAAACTAGGGATTTCGTTGTGAATTTAGTTGGCCTAGCTAATGTCCCAAAAGTTTTCCTCCTCCTACTAGAAGGTCTTTGATGTCTTATTGGTTGATATAGCACAATTGACTTTTTTATTGGAAAAATATCTGAAATGAAACTCTCATCCTCTTTAAAGATTTGGAGGTTTATATTTTGGAGC
This sequence comes from Cryptomeria japonica, assembly GCF_030272615.1. Taxonomy (NCBI): domain Eukaryota; kingdom Viridiplantae; phylum Streptophyta; class Pinopsida; order Cupressales; family Cupressaceae; genus Cryptomeria; species Cryptomeria japonica. The sequence goes on along the minus strand of NC_081412.1, from coordinate 137,913,108 downwards.
ATATGATTGACTACACCATCATTAAATCCTAGGAAGCACCCAAACTTCAAAATCTCACACAAACATGTGTAAAAAAATTTGGATGTTCTAATTATAGACCATTTGAAACTATCTCAGCAAATTTACTTTCTAAGTGTGCCTTTTTCTTTTGATTGTGTGGATCAAATTTATCTATCAAGATCCTCTTTTTATCCCTTTCCCAATCCATAGAAGATTGTGTAGCCACTTTGATGTGATATGTTTCATTATCTTTAGTTATTTTTATCAAAGTGTACATTACTACAAAGGGTCTAGTGGCTTCATAAGTTGATAAATCCAAAAGAGCTCTCACAAATTTGATGCCTTTTATCTACTAACAATTTGAAGGATGGATATGCAAGATATCCAAGGATGATTATACACAGGCCTTTTTTTTAACATAAAGCGATGTGGGTATGTGCAGGATCATGGTGTGCCAAAACAGGCCCTTAAGTGGCAATGAAATTTCAGAAAATCAGAGTTATGCAACTTGACATGAAAATTTGAATAAGTTGTGAACATTATTTTTAAAATAAGTAAGAAGAGAATCTATAGAAAATTGAATTTAGTTTATAAGCTACTAGTTATTTTTTGAAAAAAAAAATCCTATTTGATGAAAATTTCAAATTTCAATGCAATGGTACTAAAATTTCAGGAAAAAGATAAGTAGGTGCATGTCTGACCACCCTAATCACAATCAAATCATAATATTTTTTTATAATATTTATAATATAAGTATTAGACTCATATCCGGATGTGACACATATTTTTTTATAATTTTTTATAAAGTAAATAATTATTTATGATTTTTTTACTACAGCTTTTCAGAAATTCAAAACTCCTACGTTTGACCACTTTAACTTGGTCAAAACCTTATGAAATTTAATTTTTCCCTATAGTAGACGAAGCATTGGATGTAACACGTGTTTCGAATTCAAAAAATATTATACCGTTTGAAAGTTATGAGTGTTTTTCAATCAGTCTATCAATCAGGACTTTTGTCAGAATTCAATTAGAAAATAAATAATAATTATTTATTAAAGTCTAAACAAGACAAGCCTTATATTGTTGGAAAGCTGAGAACTTCCTTAAAAAAACCTTTTCGTTTTATCAATTTTGGCTATAAAAAATGTCATGGGACACCATATTATGTCATAAGGTGGCAAGATGAACCATTATTACAATATAAAAAGCAGTGTCGATATTGCTTACAAAAATTTGACACCTAAGGGGTCTTATGGTGTTGTAATGGGTCATAGGACACAATATGACCATTTCCCCCCCCCCTTCTCTCTCTCTCTCTCTCTCTCTCTCTCTCTCTCTCTCTCTCTCTCTCTCTCTCTCTCTCTCTCTCTCTCTCTCTCTCTCTCTCTCTCTCTCTCTCTCTCTCTCTCTCTCTCTCTCTCCCTCCTTATGACACCATATTGAGTCGTTATGGGTCCTATGGTGTCCTAAGGGGTCATATTGTGTCCTACAACCCCATAGGACACCATATGACCCCTTACGACACCAAATTATGTCATTATGGATCATATTGTATCCTAAGGGGTCATATTGTGTCATATGACCCCTTTAAGACACCATATGACCCCTTATGACACAATATGACCCTTTACGACTATATGGTGTCGTTATGGGTCATATGACTCCTTATGACACCATATGGTGTCGTTAGGGGTCAGATGGTGTCCTAAGGAGTCATGGGACACCATATGACCCCTAAGGACAACATATGACACCATATTGGGTCGTTATGGGTCCTATGGTGCCCTAAGGGGTCATATTGTGTCCTACGACCCCTTAGGACACAATATAACCCCTTAAGACACAAAATTGTGTCATTATGGGTCACATTGTGTCCTAAGGGGTCATATTGTGTCATATGACCCCTTTAAGACACTATATGACCCCTTAGGACACAATATGACCCTTTACGACTCTATATGGTGTCGTTATGGGTCATATGACCCCTTAGGACACCATATGGTGTCGTTCGGGGTCATGTGGTGTCCTAATTGGTCATGGGACACCATATGACCTCTTATGACACTATATTGAGTCATTATGGGTCCTATGGTGTCCTAAGCAGTCATATTGTGTCCTACAACCCCTTACGACACCATGTAACCCCTTAAGACACCAAATTATGTCATTATGGATCATATTGTGTCCTAAGGGATCATATTGTGTCATATGACCACTTTTAGACACCATGTGACCCCTTAAGACACAATATGACCCTTTATGACTACACGGTGTCGTTATGGGTCATATGACCCCTTATGACACCATATGGTGTTGTTATGGGTTATATGACCCCTTATGACACCATATGGTATCGTTAGGGGTCATATGGTGTCCTAAGGGGTCATGGGACACCATATGACCCCTAAGGACAACATATGACCCCTTATGATATCATATTGGGTCGTTATGGATCATATGGTGTCCTAAGGGATTATATTGTGTCCTACGACCCCTTAGGACACAATATAACCCCTTAAGACACCAAATTGTGTCATTATGGGTCATATTGTGTCATATGACCCCTTTAAGACACCATATGACCCCTTAGGACACATTATGACCCTTCACGACTCTATACAGTGTCGTTGTGGGTCATATGACCCCTTACGACACCATATGGTGTCCTAAGGGGTCATATGACCCCTTAAGGACAATATATGACCCCTTATGACACCATATTGAGTCGTTATGGGTCCTATGGTGTCCTAAGGGGTCAGATTGTGTCCTATGACCTCTTAGGACACCATATAACCCCTTATGACACCAAATTGTATTTTTATGGGTCATATTGTGTCCTAAGCAGTCATATTGTGTCATATGACCCCTTTAAGACACTATATGACCCCTTAAGACACAATATGACTCTTTATGACTCTATACAGTGTCTTTATAGATCATATGACCCTTTACGACACCATATGGTGTCATTAGGGGTCATATGTTGTCCTAAGGGGTCATGGGACATCATATGACCCCTAAGGACAACATATGACACCATATTGGGTCATTATGGGTCCTATGGTGTGCTAAGGGGTCATATTGTGTCATATGACCCCTTAGGACACCAAATTGTGTTGTTATGGGTCATATTTTGTCACATGACCCCTATAAGACACCATATTACCCCTTAGGACGCAATATGTCCTTTTATGACTCTATATGGTGTCATTATGGGTCATATGACCCCTTATGACACCATATGGTATTGTTAGGGGTCATATGGTGTCCTAAGGGGTCATGGGACACCATATGACCCCTAAGGACAATGTATGACCCCTTATGACACCATATTGGGTTGTTATGGGTCCTATGGTGTCCTAAGGGGTCATATTGTGTCCTACGACCCCTTAGGAGACCATATAACCCCTTAGGACACCAAATTGTGTCGTTATGGGTCATATTGTGTCCTAAAGAGTCATATTATGTCATATGACCCTTTTAAGACACCATATGACCCCTTAAGACACAATATGACCCTTTATGACTCTATACAGTGTTGTTATGGGTCATATGACTCCTTATGACACCATATGGTGTCGTTAGGGATCATATGGTGTCCTAAGGGGTCATGGGAGACCATATGACCCCTAAGGACAACATATGACTCCTTATGACGCCATATTGGGTCGGTATGGGTCCTATGGTGTCCTAAGGGGTCATATTGTGTCCTACAATACCTTAGGACACCATATGACCCCTTACGACACCAAATTGTGTCGTTATGGGTCATATTGTGTCCTAAGGGGTCATATTGTGTCATATTACCCTTTTAAGACACCATATGACCCCTGAAGACACAATATGACCCTTTATGAATCTATATGGTGTCATTATGGGTTATATGACCCCTAATGACACCATATGGTGTCGTTAGGGGTCATATGGTGTCCTAAGGGGTCACAGGACATCATATGACCCCTAAGGAGAACATATGACCCCTTATGACACCATATTGGGTCGTTATCGGTCTTATGGTGTCCTAAGGGTTCATATTGTGTCCTACGACCCCTTAGGACACCATATAACGCCTTAAGACACAAAATTGTATCGTTATGGGTCATATTATGTCCTAAGGGGTCATATTGTGTCATATGACCCCTTTAAGACACCATATGACCCCTTAGGACACAATATGACCCTTTACGACTCTATACGATGTCTTTATGGGTCATATGATACCATATGGTGTCGTTAGGGGTCATATGGTGTCATAAGGGGTCATAGGACACCATATGACCCCTAAGGACAACATATGACCCCTTATGACACCATATTAGATTGTTATGGGTCCTAAGGGGTCATATTGTTTCCTACGACCCCTGGGACACCATATGACCCCTTACGATGCCAAATTGTGTCGTTATGGGTCATATTGTGTCTTAAGGGGCCATATTATGTCATATGACCCCTTTAAGACACCATATGACCCCTTAAGACACAATATGACCCTTTATGACTCTATACAGTATTGTTATGGGTCATATGTCCCTTTATGACACCATATGGTGTCATTAGGGGTCATATGGTGTCCTAAGGGGTCATGGGACAACATATGACCCCTAAGGATAACATATGACCCCTTATGACACCATATTAGGTCGTTATGGGTCCTATGGTGTCCTAAAGGGTCATATTGTGTCCTACGACCCCTTAGGACACCATATGACCCCTTATGACACCAAATTGTATCATTATGGGTCATATTTTGTCCTAAGGGGTCATATTGTGTCATATGACCCCTTTAAGACACCATATGACCCCTTAGGATACAATATGACCCTTTAAGACTCTATACGGTGTTGTTATGGGTCATATGACCCCTTATGACACCACATGGTGTCCTAAGGGGTCATGGGACACCATATGACCCCTAAGGACAACATATGACCCCTTATGACACCATATTGGGTCATTATGGGTCCTATGGTGTCCTAAGTGTGTGTCCTATGACCCCTTAGGACACCATATAACCCCTTAAAACACCAAATTGCGTCGTTATGGGTCATATTGTGTCGTATGACCCCTTTAAGACACCATATGACCCCTTAAGACACAATATTACACCTCTCCCTCTCTCCCCTAATCTTTCTCTCTCTCCCCCTACCCCCTCCCCCTCTCTCCTAATCTCTCTCTCTCTCCCTCCCCTAATCTCTCTCTCTCTCTCTCTCTCTCCCCTCCCCCCTCTCTCCCCCAATCTCTCTCACCCCAATCTCTCTCTCTCTCTCTCTCTCTCTCTCTCTCTCTCTCTCTCTCTCTCTCTCTCTCTCTCTCTCTCTCTCTCTCTCTCTCTCTCTCTCTCTCACACACACACACACACACACACACACATTATCTCTCTCTCAAAAATATGAGTACTGAAATCGGATATTGGATTTAATCGGATATTCGATTTCTTCCACTGCCATTAATGTGACAACAATAAAAAAAGGCAGCAACGAGAAAAAAAATTGGGACCATAAATTTATACATTAAAATCGGATATCCGATATCTGATTTTATTAGATACCGGATATCCGATTTTTGTAAATAAAAAAGAGCCTTGTGGGCCATTTTGTGGATCACAGGTTTTCAGACAGGTTGAGACAAATTTGTGCTTTTGAGAGATTCTTAAAGTCAAATCTTACATTGTCAATCATTTAGGAGCATCTTTGTGGAGGTAAATGGGGAGTAGTAGTCGTCGGAAGTCTAAACGCAAAAGAAAACTTTCAAATGACCAAATTGAAGTGTATAAAGAAAGAGTTAGAGAAGGTCATAGGAGGAGAAGACAAGGCTTGCTAAATATTGCTAATGTTACTTCAAGTGAAGAGGAAATTGAATTTGAAAATGTTGAACAAGTTATTGAAAATGAAAATGTAGATTTGAAAGTGAAAATTTTGAATATGTTGAAAATGTTGAAAGTGATAATGAAAACGCTCAACATGACCTGAGAATGGAAAGTGAAAATTTGGGAGTTGACAATGAAGGTGTCCATAATTTTGGTGTAAATATGAAATTTTTTGACACTGGAGGTGAAAATGTAGAAAAGTTTGACATAGGAGATGAACATGTGGAAAATTTTGACATTGGAGGTGAAAATGTAGAAAATTTTGACATAGGAGGTGAACATGTGGAAAATTTTGACATTGGAGGTGAAAATGTGGAAAACTTTGACATTGAAGGTGGAATCGCTCAACCAAGTGAACAATATGTAACACCTAATTACTTTAGAAATGAAGACTCTCTCATGGATGAAAGACAAATTAAAAATCCAAGACCTTCAAGAGCCCCAAAATGGTTACTTGAAATTGATGAGAACATTATTGCGAATCTTGAAGGCAAGAGGTCAACAAGAACCGTTCGATTGTGGGCTACACAACTTTTCGACCAAAATTTTAGCAATAAGACATAGGCCAAGAAATGCCAACTTTTTGTTCAATTTCTAAAGATGATAAAGATGAGACCATTGCTAAACAAATTGAAGATTCATATGAACAAGAAGATGGAGAGAAATTCTATTATTGCCAAAAATCTATTTGATGCTCTCAATTCTATTGGAAAGAATAACAAGGAAAGAGATAAGAGAGCCGCTTGAAGAGTGATTACAACCTCCTTAGTAAGCCATCAATTGAGGAAGGCTCATCAAATCAGACAAGCTTGTGTTGATTTGAGCATAAACCGTAAAACTTTGGATAGAGCACTTGTACGAAGACAAAGACTTGACGATCCACTTCAACATGATACATGGGCTTTTGGTTGGAGGCTTCCACGTGTTGATAGAAAGTTGATTGACAAAATGAAGGAGGAGATTCAACTATTTTGGCACTCTAATTCTAGAGTATCACCCAATGTAAAGGATGTTTTGAAATTAAGAATTGACAACCGAGATCGCACACCGCATCCCAAACATTTCTTGGAATCAAGCCAAACAATGTTGTACAAAAAAATTTGTGAAGTACATCCAACTTTGCAAATATCACAAAGGGCCTTTGAATCTTTGAAGCCATTTTATTGTGTACCTCTTGGGATTCATAATAATTGTTGTTGCAAGTACCATGTGGAGTTTTCAATGTACCATGAACTTTTATGCCATATTCATTGTATGATGCATACTAATGAGATGTTGTAGGAGTGTGGTGCAATGTTATTTCTGAGATCATCAAGAGACTTGCAAGATCTATTTTTATGCCCTAGAGATGATGGCTGCTATTTCTATAGAAATGATTGTTTGAATGAGAAGTGCTCACAATGTGGTGAGTTGTCAAAGTTTGTTTCATGTTTTCATGAGGGCAGTGAACATGAGTTTGGAAAGAATTATGTTGAGAAAAAAAGATATGAGACAGTAAAATATACTTTGAAGAGTGGAGGTGAAGGTTCTAGATGTGAATTAGTCTCAAGAGAAGTGAGTGTTGCTGATTTTATTTTGGATTTTAAGGAAAATGTTTTCTACAAGTATGCACGGCACACCCATAGGTCTCAATGGTTGGATCAACAATTCAGGATGTGTAATAACTCTTTCCCGATTGGCACTATTGTATCGGTGGTTGATTTTGCAAAGAACTATGCATTCCAACCATAGAATGAGGTACAGTCTTAGTACTACAATTCAATCCAGATTGTTATTTTTGTTCATATTACATATAGACATGCTCTTGATAGTATAGAAGAGGATAGGAAGATAATCAGGGAGTATCGTTTTTATATTAGTGATGATAGATCACACTCCTCTGAGTATGTGCAACATTCTTTCGAGATTTTTTTTGAGTTATTGCATGAGAAAGATATTGCAATCGATCGACATATCATATGGTCAGATAACTATACGGGTCAATTCAAGAATGCCCGTATGTTTTTATTGGTTGAGTAGAATGCATGTAGAGAGGCATATACCTCATATTTGGTGTTTTTTTAGGTAAGGCATGGGAAGGGGGAGCATAATGGAGCAAGTGCATGTTTGAAGAGAGCTCTAGTTAAGGAGCAATCGAGGATTTCAGGTGCAAATTTCTCTTATGCACGTTCTATTGTTGATTGGTGTAGTTCAGGATGTGTAATAACTCTTTCTCGATTGGCACTATTGTATCGGTTGTTGATTTTGCAGAGAACTATACATTGCAACCACAGAATGAGGTACAACCTCAATACTTCAATTCAATCTAGATTGCTATTTTTGTTCACATTACATATAGAGATGCTCCCGATAGTATAGAAGAGGACAGGAAGATAATCTTTTATATGAGTGATGATAGATCACACTCCTCTGAGTATGTGCAACATTATTTCGATGATTTTTTTGAGTTCTTGCATGAGAAAGATATTGTAATTGATTGACATATCATATGGTCAGAGTACGGGTCAATTCAAGAATGCCCGTATGTTTTATTGGTTGAGTAGAATGCATGTAGGAGGCATATACCTCATATTTGGTGTTTTTTTAAGGCAAGGCATGGGAAGGGGGAGCATGATGGAGCAGGTGCATGTTTGAAGAGAGATCTAGTTAAGGAGCAATTGAGGATTTCAGGTGCAAATTTCTCTGATGCACATTCTATTTTTGATTGGTGTAGTTAAACATTGTCACATGGAGGTACTCTTAATTCAACAGTGACCAGATTATTTTGGTTGGTTGAGGAGGGTACAATGAGATACAAATTGGATTGTCAAACAATTAAAGATTCTTCAAAGATGCATTCATTTCTCAGCTCAGATGCAAGTACATGGACCATTTGAACACGAGTGTTGGCTTGTTTTTGTTAGAGTTGTGTTCGGTGTGATTGGGATTAATGTGAGTCAAGTGAGTGGGTTGATACGTGGGTTCCCCAATATCCTTATCAAACAATGACATGGAAATTTCACTTGAGTATGACCGTCTATCAGATCTTGTATAGCCAGGACATGTTTTTGCAGTTGTTGCACCACAAGGGAATGAAGAGAGATTAAAATATTAGTTGGCATGATGTGTACAGGGAAAACAAAATCTAACACAACCAGTGACAGATGATGATGGGATCACATATCCTACAAGTTCAGCTGTTATTGTGGTAAATTGGTTTTGGTTGCGAACATACATAATTAGAAAGAATGGCATACCTGCATTTGAAGACTATGAGAGACACAAAACCATTCTCAAGTATTCACACCTTAACATAGCTACAAATATCAAGTTGTTGAAGCATCAAGCAAAACCAAAGACCAAAGACCTATGGACAATGACTATTGTTGATCATGAAGCAATACTGGATACTCTTAAGTAAAGAGATGACCCTCCAGGCACACTTGAGTAGTAGGTCTTTAATGGTGCCTTATTTTTTTATCATGCATTTCATTTCAAACAATGATCATTAAACCTTAATGTCCAATTTTTTTACATGTATATTAAGGATGTGTTCAAAATGCAGGTCTACTGATGAACATTTTTTTTTGGCAACACGGTTTTTGCATGCACATAGCGGATACACTCGATATAATTTGAAGGGACGTATTTTTGTAACATGGCTTATTATCATGCATTTGATAAGATTTACAATTTTTGTTATTAGACAACACTATTTGACAATTTTTTATGATATAATTATTGCAAAACCTTTATGCTCATGCATGTCTCTTTTGATGATATACAACACTATCAAATTATGTTTTTTGTGTCAACATAGTGGGTTCTCTTGATATAATTCAAAGGGACATATTTTTATGGTATATAATCTCACCTTTTCATTTATTATCATGCATTTCAGTTGAAGTGATTATCATAAAGCCTTTATGTTCATGCATGTATTTTATTTGTAGACTAACAATTCTTAAAAATACAGGTTCATGCTAGATCATTCGTCGCTGACTAGTTTACTCTTGGTGATGGTACATATTCCTTTGTGCATTAATGAGATTTAATTTTGTGCATAAACACTAAGTCAATTGAATGTATTGCTATTTAGAAATGACAATATCTACCATTGTCTTCAACCATACAGAGAAATGCAGTGAGAAGGGTTTTAATCAGCATAAGTCTTTCTTCAAAGTTATGCTTGTAGACTTTACAAAGAAACCGGTAAGTTTCATAATTATACAATCTTGTACGTCTTAAAACTGTTTCAAATGATCTATTTATATTTTGACAAAATAATTTGTATTAATTGTTATAATTTGTTTCTTGTAGCACATTCATTCTGCATAAAAAGGTTGTTTGTTTTGGTCTTCATTTATATGCAGGCATTGTTGTACGTAAGCTTTTCTCTTAGGACATGAGGATGTCTGATGTAGATGAAGTGGGATGTTGTATTTGTATATGGATGTGAATTGATGTAACTTTGTTATGATGATATACAATGTCCATGAGTAAATTGGTTTAGTTATATTGATGATATACAATGTATCTGTACATGAGTACATTGGTGTAGTTGTATTGATAATGATGAAAAATCATGTTTGCATATTCGTTCATGGATGTCACATGCAAGTGTAATGGTACTTATGTGTATAGAATACATGGAAATATTGATGATCATTATGTGTCTACACTGTAATGCTTGTTTATCTATATTTTTTCATTGAATGAGACTAACGATTTTTTTGCCAATTGAAAAAATGTTTCCCTAATAAAATCATAGGGAAAATTGAAAAACCAAGATAGGATTTTGTAGGGACCCCTCTCGTGGCCCCTTAGGTTCAAACAGATCATTTGCAGTTTCCACGGATTCCGAGTTAGCACTTAGGGTGCTCAAGGGACGACACTGGTAGGGTATGAACCCGAGCGTTCGACCAAGTGGGAGAGGAAAATTAGGAGCATACATAGGGTAATAATGCCTAACTAGACATTTTAGAACTAAAGGTTCATTATCACGACGAGAAGAACGATAAATTGGCCATGCGACGACATTCAATTTAATGAGATTGATGAATTTTTCGCCAATTAAAAACAAATTTCCCTAATAAAATCATAGAGAAACTTGAAAACCCAAGATAGGATTTTGTAGGGACCCCTCTCATGGTCCCTTAGGTTCAAATGAATCATTCGTAGGTGCCATGAATTTTGAGTTAGGGCCCATCAAAGCTTGATAATTTTTAGCACTTAGGGTGCTCAAGGGACAACGCCAGTAGGGTATGACCCCGAGCATTCAACTGAGTGGGGGTGGTAAAATAGGAGAATGAATAGGGTAATAATGCCTAATCAGACATGTCAAAACTGATAGTTCGTTATCATGAAGAGCATAATGAGAAATTGGCTATGCGACAACATTCGATTGAATGAGACTGATGACCTTTTTGCCAACTGAAAAAATGTTGCCCTAATAAAATCATAGGGAAACTTGTAAAATTGAGATAGGATTTTGTAGGGACCCCTCTCCTCACCCCATAGGTTCAAATAGATTATTCGCAGGTGCCACAGATTTTGAGTTAGGGCCCGTCAAAGTTTGACATTTTTTAGCACTTAGGGTACTCAAGGGACGACGTCGGTAGGGTATGACCCCGAGCATTTGATCGAGTGGGGAGGAGGGGAAATAGGAGCATGAATAGGGTAATAATGCCTAACTGGATAGGTCAGAACCAATAGTTCATTATCACGATGAGCATAACAATAAATTGGCGACGCAACAACATTCAATTGAATGAGACTGACAATTTTTTTGCCAACTGAAAAAATGTTGCCCTGATAAAACCATAGGGAAACTTGAAAAACCGAGATAGGCTTTTGTAGGGACACCTCTCATGGAACCGTAGGTTCAAATAGATCATTTGCAGGTGTCATGGATTCTGAGTTAGGGCCCATCAAAGTTTGACAATTTTTAGCACTTAGGATCCTCAACGGACGACGTCGGTAGGGTATGACCCCGAGTGTTCAACCGAGTGGGGGGGGGGGGGAATAGGAGCATGAATAGTGTAATAATGCCTAACTAGACATTTTAGAACCAATGGTTTGTTATCACGATGAGCAGAACGAGAAATTGGCCACACGACAACATTCGATTGAATGAGACTGACAAATTTTTTGCCAACTGAAAAAAAGTTGCCCTAATAAAATCGTAGGGAAACTTGAAAAAATGAGATAGGAATTTGTAGGGACCCCTCTCGTGGCCCCATAGGTTCAAATGAATCATTTGCAGGTGCCATGGATTACGAGTTAGGGCTCATCAAAGTTTGACAATCTTTAGCACTTAGGGTGCTCAAGGGACGATGTCGGTAGGGTATGACCCTGAGCGTTCAACCGAGTGGGGGTGGAAAAATAGGAGAATGCATAGGGTAATAATTCCTAACTGGACATGTCAAAATCGATGATTCATTATCACGACAAGCAAAACGAGAAATTGGCCATGCGACAACATTCGATTGAATGAGACTAATGATTTTTTCACCAACGGAAAAAATGTTGCCCTAATAAAACCATAGGGAAACTTGAAAAAATGAGATAGGATTTTGTAGGGACCCCTCTCGTGGCCCCGTAGGTTCAAACGGATCATTCGTAGGTTCCACAGATTCTGAGTTAGGGTATGTCAAAGTTTAACAATTTTTAGTGCTTAGGGTGCTCAAGGGACGACGTCGGTAGGGTATGACCCCAAGCGTTCAAATGAGTGGGGGTGGAAAAATAGCAGCACGCATAGGGTAATAATGAATTATATTTTTTACTAAATGAATTGTATTGTATTGTTCATTAAATGAATTGTATTGTTCATTATACAAACAACACTTACGATGAAATGAAATGAATTGTATTGTTCATTAAATAACCATTATTAACCATTGTTAATTATTGGATTGAAGATTAAATTTTTCCATGATAATGCCATGCACACATGAGCAACAATTTATATGATCAAATATCAACTTCTGTATATATGAAAATGTCAAATAATTACAAGTGTATGTCCATACACAAATATGGCATAAACGCCAACTCAAACAAAATGTATGTCTATATACGTGAATGTATGTCCATATACAAAATATGCATGCCAACTAGACATGTAAGCATCCCAAAACTATCTATAACATCCCAAGCTATTGATGGATCATCGAAATCAATCCTCTTCACTGCACTACTCGGCTCTGAAGGATCCTGCACAAGAAAAAATAAACCACGATTAAGATTAGTTATATTATATAACTCACATTCAAAAAGTTAACATAAAAATAAACTATAATTGAACTATTCTTGTTTACCTCATCTCCATGTTTTCTCTTCGGCTTTGCAGGACTCTTGATGTATGTCTTCAGCGGAGGAGGCATGTTTTCAATATTTTCATACACAACCTACATATGTTCATAAACGTGACATTGATATAAGTTAGAATATAATTGTCACTGATAATAAAGAATTATATATACTAAGCACAAAATAAAATAAGCACACATGTACTCAAGGCATCTCTTCTTCTTCTTCATCATCTTTGGGTATAGTGGGTGTAGTCAACAAGGATGTGAAGTCAAGAATTCTTGTACATATATACAACAAGTATATGAAACTATCAATCTATGTCTAGACATGTATAATCATTATAAGTTATTTAAACTATTCATTCAATCATATTTGCATTCAATTACCTTTCCCTTGTCTCCAACTGCACTACCAGATCCTACTAAGATATACATGCAAGTTACTACATAATCTAATTAATACCAATATAAATGATGAGCATGTATGTACAATAAAATACAAACGACTAGGTGCAATAATATATGTACTGTAAAGCTATCAAGGCCAAATGAAATGGCCGTCAAGGTGCCCTCCTGGATCTATGTCAACTCCTCCTCTGTCATCAACTATTAAATAGACCATGTAAATAAAAATTAGTACTTAATATTATCTAGATTATAAATATTCATTTAAAATATAGAATGAACTGTGAAAATACAAATCTTAAGACTACATCATCAATGTATGATGAAGGTGTCTCCTCTCCTCTAGCATGCAAGGACTCTCCAAGGTATCCTCCAGTCTATGTCATAACATCCAGTGCATCATGCATCTCATGCACCTCATAATCTGCAGTGTGCGCAGGAGGATCAACAGGTCGTCCAACTGGACCCAAGCATATGTTCCCACACATGACACAACTATGGGTAACACAAATGTGTGGAGCTGCGGAGGACATGTCAGCGCCACCGGATGCACCGCTACCATCAAAAGTAGGCTGAGCTACTATCCCAGCCTAAGAAACCAAAAGGCTACTCAAAGAGTGAATAGTTGATATGGTTTGTGATGCCGCCTCACAAATGATATCTGGATGTTGCACTGGAGGTGGGGGATTGACAGGAGGAGGGGGGACATATGGGCCCTGGACTACTCTAACTGCCCCAGGTCTATTTTGGGGCATACCTAAACCCACACCTTGGAAAGGTTGGATCTCAAAGTAGTTCACATGTTTTCCTAAAACAAACTCAGCATACAACTTTTTGATGAAGTAGAATGGGACATCAAGATTTTTGTTGGGTGGTTTATCAAAAACCATCCACCAACGTTCCCAAATTTTTTTCACAATACCATCATTTGTGCACCATTTAATAGAAATTCTTGTTTTTTGGGGGTCTATGGGTTGACCAGTGCGAGGATTCACAAACAATGCGGTGATAGCAGCTTTGGATATCTTGAGATACTTGATCTCCTTATAAGACAAGCCATCTACATATTGTTCCCTCATAGAATCTCGCCACAAAAGAGGGACATTGTGCTCCTCAATGACAGTTTTTAAACTCTTTATAATCAACGTGAGGGGATCAAACATTGGGTTCAAGCGAGGGATCCTATGATAAAAATCTGCAATCCCCCTCAATTGGTTCAAATTTTGTGCAATTAAATCCTAAATTGAGGGGGGCTTTGGCAAAGGAGGGTTTGGTTGTTGTGGTTGTGGTTGATCAATGTTTTCACTGTTATCCCCCTTTTTTAACCTAATTGAATGCAAACAATTGAATTTAGTTAGCAAATTTGAACAATTTTGTATTTGATTTTAAAAAACCTAGTTTTCATTAAAAAAAACATATTTTGAATGAAAAAAAATACAAAAATTTGAATGAAAATGATGAAAAACAATAAAAATCCTTCCTTTTAATGTATTTTTTAGCAAATTTGGGTCAAACAATCGGATATCGGGTCCAACCGGATATCAAACTTTAAAAAATCGCGTAGCCCGTGGGTGAAAAATAACTCACGAGCTGTCACAATCCACTTATATTTTTATACTTAAATTATTTTAAAATAACATTATATTATATAATATAATAATATATTATATATTACGTATTATATAATATATAATATTATATTATATTATATATTATATAATATTATATTATATTATTATACTATATAATATTATATTATATTTTATAATATATTATTATACTATATAATATAATATTATATTATATAATATAATATTATATTATATAATATAATATTATATTTTATAATCTAATATTATATTATATATTATGTATTATATAATATATAATATAATATGTTATATATAATATATTATTATATCACATTATATATTATATAATTTATTTTTTAATTTAAAATTACCTATAAAAATCGGATATCCGATTTTCTTAGGTGTTTACCATGCCAAGGTGCACTGACACCCAGGCTGAGCAAAAAGTCAACACAGATTTTCGCATTTTTAGGTGAGTGGAAAAGGCTATTTTTTTCACATCGCCACTTTTTGGCCCCCCATTATCCTGCACTAACCCATGTCTCTTACTATAAACACCTTTCTTTTCTTTACTGCTTGTAATATTTTTTTGAGCTCCAACAAACTCATATGTTGAGAACAATGAGTCCAATGGTATTTCAAGGTCTAAAGGGCTAAGATACCATGCAAATTTGATCTTTGTAGAAGATTTTTCTATATCACTCATTTAAAAAAAGTTAGTCAGGAATAAAGGTTTCATTAGGTGCACATAAATGAATATATCCACTTCTTCTATAAGATGGGAACTTTAGAGTTTGTTTTCCTGACTTTCCTTTTATAACTGAAGGGGGTTGACTGCAATTCTTTATAATAGCCCTCCAAACCGAATAACATTCCTTCCTAATTACTACATGATTACTCATTATCCAATCTAACCACAAATTGCAATAGTCCCAATCCTGGGATGTAGAGATGCACCAAGGTTGCTAGAAAAAATTGGTAGGAGTATTTCTTCATAAAACTTTTCTAGGATTTGTAGCCTGTCATAGAAGATACCATACCATCGTGGACTACACACATCTTTTAATCCCTCCACTCACCTGCAAGCCCATCACCATGTGGAGTCCAACAGAAATGGTGAAGATTGTAGAAACCTAAAAATATCCTCAATTAAATAAATATTTTTATTTATTAAATCAATTCATTAGCCTTTTCTTTCCTAAATTAAATAAATATTTATTATTTATTTTATTATTCTCAATCTCACATTTTTCCTCTATTAATTAAATAAATACTATTATTTATCTAGTTAATTCATTATCCTCTTTTGTCTAATCCTAGCCCTCCAACTTGTTCACATGAATCATAATCTGAAATCGTAGTCAAGTAACAATTGTCTTATTCCTCTTCATTCACTTTGTCCTTTGTCACATGTTCGCATTCATTGAAACAAAAAGTCAACCCACCTCTTAATCTTAGCCCTTCATTCCAATTAACTTCTTAATCTCATTCACTCTCTTCCACCTCTTAATCTTATCTCTCCATCTCATTTGCACTTTTTAATCCTATTGATTCTTCTTTAACCTCTTAATTGTGGTCATTCATCTTTTCACTTTTTAATCTAAGTCATTGATTCTCTTTTACATTTATATTAAAGAGGCATTTTCCACTCATTCGACAAGAATCCACAACTTGAGTCTACACCTATTATGCCAAAATTTCTCTAGATCTTACATCATTGCTTTCATTATCACTGCATCATCTTTCTTGCATCATCAATCAACCATGCTCCATTTATTTATGTCATATTGTGCTAGTGCTTAATGTTGAGAGATAATACATCATATTCATAAGATCTTAACGGATAGGAGGACAATGTAGTCAATCTTTTCATTTGTATGAGGTAAATTGATGCTTTATTTTATTCACATGCATTTGATTTAGAGCTCCACTAGTGTTGTTGAATGTTTTTGTATATTCTAGGCTAGTGGTTGGGATAATTAGGAGTTTACAATAGATTCAAAATTTATCATACATAAATGGCATCACGAAGGAGACTGGGTCTGCAACCCAAAGAGTTCAAGGATTTCAAACAGAATGACAAGCCAAGATTCTTCATGAATCTAGGCTTCAGATCTTGGTCAAAACCTAAGTGGGCCTTGGAGGATCAAAATAGAACGTCAAGGTTTGGTCCCGATGCTAGAAATCGTGGTTGATGGAGAAGAGATTTCCATCGACCCGGAGGGGAACACCCCTAATGCTAGTGAATGCAGTACCATCACAGCAGGCACCAAGACGGACTGGCAGAGGGTCTGTGATAAAGAGTGGAGGCCTAAGAAGATTCCAAGATCTAAGTCGTCTAAAAAGTTCAAACCCAAACCTGTCGACTCCCACAAGTTGTCATTCTTCCTGGATTGTAAAAGTTGGAGTGATTTTGTGGCTTTTTCAAAGATAGGGTTTTTTTTCTTGAAATTCTTTGGGGATTGGCCAACTATCTATCGTGTTAAGCAGTGGTGTGAGGAGATGTGGCCCTTTAGTCTGGAGCTTAAGACTATGCCAAATGGTTTTTTTCTTGTCATAACAAAAAACAATAAAGACAAGAACTGGGTTTTACACAATGGGCCCTTCTTCTTAGGAGGTAGAGGTATCTACATTAGAGACTGGGAACCAAATTTCAACCCTATTAAAGCTTCTATGGAAGAGGTTCTAGTTTGGCTGTGGCTCTATAACCTTCCTAAGGAATACTGGAATGAGGAAGTTTTCTAGATGATTGGAAACAAATCAGGTTTTTACCTCAAATCGGATGAAGCCATTGCAAAGGAATATTTTAGCTCATATGTGAGGATTTGTGTTAGTTGGAAACCCCTTTTCCAACTTCCATCATGGATTAAGATTAATACAAATGCAGGGAGCTAACTGCAATAGATTGAGGTTAAAGAGCACTTGGAGAAATGATCAGTTTGTAACAAGGATGGTCATTCGAAGAGGTTTGCTTGATTGGTACTAAAGGCAAGCTAGTTGATAACCCACACGAGGCTAGAGTGGAACACTTTGCTGAGTTACAGATGGCAGCTTGACAATCACACTCTTAGGATGCTAGGGTTTTTCCCTCCTTATGGCCCGATTTGGTGAATGTTGGACCTTTTGTAGAGGACTCAAGATTGGATGACAAGTCTAGAGGAACAACCTTAACAACCCAATTGGATGTAATGCAGCTTGTGGAGGAAGCACTCAATAAGGTGGAAGTTGTCATGAATGTAATTGATGCGAGTATCATGGGCTCCAAGAAGGTTCATTCTTTATATGGTGAGTAGACACATGCTCAAGAGCAGTGTAACAACTTGGACATTGATACAGGGACAAGGTCTGGTGATGGTGGTGATGATATTTATTGGGAGGAAGAGGAGGAAGATTGGGGTGCTTTTTTATGAAAAAGGACATTTTGGAGTGTTGAACTATTTAGCAGTCTGACTCTCAAACTAACAAAGTTGTTATTGGAGAAAATAAATCCAGAGGTTGTAAACCCAATAGAATTTGGATTGCTATGACAGGGAATGCCAAAGGTCAGTGTAAATTACCAGTATGGAAGAGAGGCCCCCTTCCTGAAGGAAAATAAAACTCCTTAGTTGGAATGTCAGGGGTTGTAATGCCCTTGACAAGTGTCATCTGATCAAGTGAGGGTTGGATCAAATGAAGCCGGATCTTGTCTATCTACAAGAAACTAAACTCAGTTTGGAGGAGGTTGTGGGTTGGTTGGGAGGTTGGAGGTTTTGGGAAGGGATTTTTTCAAGTGCAGTAGGTTCATCAGGTGGGTTCGGGATAATCTAGAACCCCACTCTCTTTAAGGTTGAGGAAATTATCAATTCGCAATCATGACAGTTGTGTAAGGTTCACTCATTTGGTATTAATTATGATTTCTTCCCGATTAATGTTTATGGACCTACAAGAGGCAACCTACAATTGGAAACTTGGAAACAACTCTCATTGATTTTGAGCAATCTGACCCAAGACTTAGTTGTTCTTGGGGGGGGATTTTAATGTCATTTTGGAATCTGGAGATAAGAAAGGTGTTAAGGTTGGTGCAACTATATCCCAACTAGGCTTCCAAAACTTTGTCTTAGATAATGGTTTACGGGAAGTCAAGACCAACAAAGGGACTTTCGCTTGGTCAAATCGGAGGGTTGGTAGGGAGCACATTGCAGAGAAGTTAGATAGATTCTTCTTGGGGGGTAATTGGGCTTCTAAACTCCATTTGTTTGAAGTTGGAGTCTTACCATTGGCGGCTTCTGACCATTTTCTCATAGAGCTTCTGATATGTCTAGATAGTGCTTCGATCAGATGTCCTTTTAAATTTGAAAAAATATGGTTGTGAGACCCTTCTTTGAAGGAGCTAGTTTCTTCTACATGGCAGGAGGCCCCCATGAGAACTGGTTCGTGGGCCTTTAATGTTTTCAAAAAATTGCAATACCTCAAAGGTAAACCAAAGGAATGGAACAGGGTCAAGTTTGGAAATATTTTTGTAAATAGAAGCATGGTTGAAGTTGAGCTCAAGGAATTGGAATCGTCTATTTTGGACCATGGTATGACTTTGGATGCCTATAATAAGGAGAAGGCTCTCAAATCCAAACTTAATGAAATCTTGGAAAGAGAAGAAGTTTACTAGAAATAAAAATCTAGAGAAGGCTAGCTAAAGGAAGGTGATAGGAATAGGAAGTTTTTTCATAATTCAGTCAAAGTCAGGCAGTCTTGGAATAAGGTGGCAGCCATGAAGAACAAGACTAATGGTGTCCTAGACAAGTTAGAGGACATCAACAAAGAAGTTGTAGATTTCTTCATAGAGATTCTTTCCAAGAGCCAGAGCTTAGACTCTCTACACCAAGATACTCTTTTGAGTAATATTCCGAAGGTAATTTTAGAAAATCATAATCATGTGTTGTGTAAACCTATTTCAGTGGATGAAGTGAAACAAGCTATTTCCTCGATGGTGGGTGACAAGGCTCCAGGACTAGATGGTCTTCTGACCCTTTTCTACTAACAGTTCTAAAATGTTGTGGGTCTTGAGGTTTGGCAGGTGGTGGAAGAAGTGAGAATCAATCTCAATGTGGAGAAAGAACTAAATTGTACCTTTCTTGCATTAATCCCCAAAGTGGAGAAGCCTTCTTCATTTGGGGATTTTAGACCCATTTCTCTATGTAACGTGCTATACAAGGTGATTGCCAAAGTGATTATGAACAAACTGAAACCTTTTCTCAAACTAATAATATCAAAGGGAAAAAGTGGCTTTGTGCCAGGTAGATCAATTGTTGAACGAATCATTATAGCTCATGAAGCCATTCACTCTAACAAGAAAGAAAAATTTGAGTGGATGCTCATCAAACTGGACATCAGGAAATCCTATGACATGGTGGACTGGGAGTTCTTGTTCCATGTCCTTGGCAAGTTTGGGTTTTTGGCCCACTAGATTAATTGGGTGAAAGTGTTCATAGATGGGTTGTGGTTCTTTGTGTTAGTCAATGGAAGCCCGCAAGGATTTTTCCAAGCTTCTCGTGGTCTGAGACAGGGGGACCCTCTTTCCCCTTTTCTCTTTATCATTTTGGTGGAGGTTCCAAGAAGATACATTCAGAGGCTAAAAGGTGAGAATAGATGGAAAGGTGTTCTGGTTGCAGATGATGTGGATATAGTCACTCACCAATAGTTTGCAGATGACACACTCTTGTTTAGGAATGCCTCTCTAAAGGAAGCTCGACTTATAAAAAGAACCCTCAATATTTTCTGTTAAACATCTTGGCAACAAGTTAACTAGAAGAAATCAAACATTTTTTTCTTCAACACTGACATTAGAAAGCAAAGAGAAATTGTTAGGATACTGGGTATCAAAGTTGGCTCTCTCCCAGGAAGATTTTTGGGAACACCTTTGTTTGGGGGGCCTAATAGGACACAGCTGTGGTAGAGATTATTTGACAGTTGTGTGAATAAGTTAGAAGGTAGGAAATGCAAATGGCTCACCTCTACTTTTAGGTTGTTATTATTGAAATCAGTCTTATCGGTGATGCCAATTTATTCCATGATGTATTTTAAAGTTCCCGACAAAATTTCTAGAAGTATCAACCAATTCATGAGGAATTTTTTTTGGAGCGGCAAGAGTGATCAGGATAAAATTTTGTTGGTTACATCAGATAAGGTGTGTTAACCTTTCCTAGCAGGAGGGGTTGGGCTGAGGAAGTGGTTCTTTTTGAATGAATCAATAGGAACTAAACTTATATGGCAGATGTATGCAAAGCCCAAGCACAAATGGGTTCAAATCCTGAAACATAAATATCTGGATTCATTAGATGATGAGAAGATTTTTACTATTTGTGAACCCCCTAGAGGATCTACAGTTTGGAATTTTTTATTGTCGCGTAGGAAAGTGATCACAGAGCACATTACTTGGAAACTAGGGAGTGAGGAGAAAGCCAATTTTTTGTTAGATTCATGGGATGGTAAACCGGCCTTATACTTGAGGAAGAATATAGATCTTATTAAACAAGCTTATGAGGGTACTTGGGGCACAAAAAATAAAGACTAGTTATATTTAGAGCATTGTAATGGAGTTGATGTTTGGCAATGGAGAGATATTGATGAGCTACCATTATCTCCATAGAAAAAGAGGTGCCTTAGAAATATTTTAGAAAAGTACTCCTCAATTTTTAGTCCAAAGGAGGATTTTATCAAATGGTGTGGCACAAAATCAAGTGCCTATTCAGTCAAAATTGGCTACAATATTATTGAGAATACAGATATCAAACTGGATTGGCCTTCTAAATTATATTGGAGCTGTAAGTGTCGTCCAAAGGTGGGAGTTTTTACCTAGTTGGTTATGAAGAGGAGGATCTTGATGGGAGATAGAATGTTGCATTTGGGATTTAATAGTCCTTTCCGATGTGTAATGTGTAAAGAACAAGAGGAATCATTAGACCATTTACTTTTAAAGTGTGACTTGGCTCAGGGTGTTTGGAGGTTTGTTCTAGGTAAGTTAGGATGGTCAATTCACCTCCCAGATGTTATTACTGATCTTCTTAAGAGTTAGTTTTCGGAGAAGAGCAAATCAGTTCTATCGAGTATATGGACTGTCTTGCCTTCCATTGTTATCTGAGAGTTATGGAAAGAAAGGAATAGGAGAATTTTTCAAGATAAATGGGAAGGGCTTGACAGAGTGTTTGGTAGGATGGAGTGGTCTATCTCTGAAGTAGTCTCTTCAACGACAGTTAATCATAATTATGTGAAATACCTGTACAGTTTGGTTGACAGTTGTGTTCTTGCAAGGTGGACCCTCGTCAAACTTAGACCCGTTAATGGGTTCCCCATGGTTAATCCTTTGTGTGGTTCTCTCGAAGAGGAGGTTGTGACATGGTCAAAGTTGGAGAGGGGGTGGGTGAAAATAAATTTTGATGGGACCTCAAAAGGTAATCCGGGTACTTCAGGTGTGGGATGCATGGCCTGTGAAGATGAAGGGAAGATCCTTTTCACAAGAGCAAGAAGGCTTCAAGATGGAACCAATAATGAGGCGAAGGTTCAAGTGGCCTTACTTGCAGATGACTTGGAAATGAACATGAAGGAAATGAAGGTACATATGGAGGGAGATTCCCAAGTTGTGGTCAATGCCTTGATCAAAGGTGATACCCCATGTTGGAAGCTGAATAAATTTATAAATATAATTAGTGAAAAGATAAAATCCTTCCAAGATTTTTGTATTTCCCATGTGAAAAGAGATGGGAATGCCATTATTGACGGCCTTTCAACTGTGGTGTGTGAGCTTTACATAGGGGAAGTGAGGTGGTGAGATTATAAAGATGGTATCATCCAATGGAGTTAAGGTACCCTACCAAGATTGTATGCCTGCAAATTTGAATTACATGTCTTTCGACTAACTTTTCAAATTAGTAAGTTTAGATTGTTAATGAGCATTTATTACGGAATGTCCTCTGAAATGATGGTCATTGTGGAGTGTGCCATCTTAATTTCTAATTTTGGTATTCTCGCACATTTAATGAGACTAGTTTGTGAGTTGGTGAAGGAAACAAGTTTTTGGCAGATTTCATCGGTTTTTCTTTTGCAATGTATATTTTCTATGGATGCCCAGTATGGAAACAAATTTTACCTTGTAGTCTTCCAAGTTGATGTCAGCCTTTAGGGGTCTCATCCCACTAAAAAATATTGAGAAAATGTTTCTGGCAAAAGACCCATTGTTCTTGAAGGCAGTTCAACTAGTTTTGGGGGAGAAGGTGGCGATTATTGGCCACAGGTATAGATGTAGAGCTGATATCTACTCCCTAATCATGGCTTGTGGACTGGAATTGGGATATACATGCACGAATGTGAGAAAGGTTTTGAAGAAGATTGTTCCACAAGAATACCTGTTAAATTTGGATTCATTGTTGGAATGGGTCATTCCGGGTTGGGGCTTCAACCTCTCTGAAGGAATCCCAGAGAAAAATGGTGAAATGCGGGCGAGGCATTCCCGAATTCAATTTCTTCATCATCGAGAGGAAGTTAGAGCTCAGTTTAGGGATGATGTGAGACGAGGTTGGGAAGGTGTGGTGGTTTACATCCAGATTATGGAGCTTGAAGATGTAATTTGATAGGCGGGTTCGGAGGAGAGGTTGGTTGATGAGACAAGAAGTAGGAGGTCTACTACGAGACGACTATCGATGGAGATGGTAAGGTAGGTTCAACTAGGTGGTGTGGTCGGTGGCGCTAGTTGGATGGCGGAAGGACCGAATTCTTGAGGGGATGTTGTCGAGTGAGCAGTGAGGACCAATGGAGATTCAAGCGCCTTGGCTATAAGAGTTGTGAAGAAAGAGAGATGATGTGTTCTACGGGCAAGGGTACTTCTAGATGCCAATTTCTTTTGTTTAGTTAAAATTTTCTTTGAAAAACTTAAACTTTTTGTTTCCGTTAAAAATTGTTTGAATAGATTCTGCCAAGATTTTTGAATGGAAAGATGTAATATGTGAAATTTTGTACTTGAAGTAGTGGGTGTGGGATAGTGTTTGAGTAGGTTACTGGTTTTGGAAATCATGGTTTTGGATGGGTGGTTTGGATGTTTTTTGTGGGTGGCTTTGGGGAAGTGGTTTGATATTGAAATTTTTTTATGAAGTTGTACTGGTTAGTTTAATTAATAAAATATAAATATTTCCAATCAAAAAAAAAATTCATGATACATAAATATATTTATAAAGCCTTGTTATGACTTTTAAATATGTGTGCATTTTGACTTCTTTGGCAATTATCTCACATCCCTTTCTAAAATCAACAACCACACCAATCCATTGAAGGAAATTCTTATTAATTCATGTTCCTCTTACACTACAAACTACAACCTATAAAAGGAAGATTGTTTAACTTAACATCAATCAATGAACATTCAGTATTGTATAAAAAAGATAAATTTAGAGACTTTTATCCTTAGTGGGTACTTATCCATTTTCCTTCCATGATACTATTTTGGAATTTTTTGGATAGGGACTCATTGTAGATCGCAATAAAATAGTGAATCCACTCTAAAAGTAGAACAACTTGATCTTATTTGATGGGAGAAGAAACTACAGGCAACAAAGCATTAGGAGGTTTTAGCTTGGGAATATCCACTGCTCCAAGACCATTTCTCTTAAACAACTCAAATTCATTTTCTCATTCTCTTCTTAGTCCACTGGTATCTACTTTCATATAAGTAGGTGACAATGAAAGAATCTCTTTTGCATCCCATGAATTGTATCTTATACCACTTGCTTATAGATGCAAACACAAATTTAGCTTTCAAACTACTTACTATGGATCCCAAATCACTAACTAAAGGCAATTAAATGAATAAAGTGAGTATCTAAATTGGATCCATATAATCATTGAAAGATGAAAAATAGAAAACTAAGCCATAGATTATAAATTCCTTACTTCTAGGCATCTTAGCTTCTTCAAAAGCTACTTACTAAAAATTGAAATAGAAAGTTCATTGACCATAGCATATCAATCTAGCTATTCCCAAACTCTTGATAGTTTATAAGAGCAAAAACTCTTCATGGCTATATGTACCTCCCCTTTCTACCTCCCTCCTTGGGCTCCTACCCTATCTTTGTCACCTCAACAAAAAAGTATGTTTTTTGGCAGTATATAGGTGTTTGTAACAAAAGGCCAAAGTGCAAACTTAAGTTTAGGGACCAAAAATATATACATGTTATGTTTCCATAACATGTATGTGTTTTTTTTTGGTCGGTAAAATATTTATTTTATTAATAATTTAAAAAGTCTGAAATACAAAAGATGACATTATTGGTAGTATCCAAAAACTAGATCAAACCCTACACCTATCTACCATCAAGAGGGCATTACAAAAAATATCACCTGTCTATGCTACAATGAACCCACAACAAAATTACTCAAAAAGGAATAGAGTTTTTGCAAAACACACAACACAAAAAACTTCATGCTCATTCTCCATCCCCATCAATATGCAATACCTTTGCATTGCTTTGTCTGCAAGACCTCCTTGTCTGACGCCCACCTCTGAAACCTTAACCACGCACACCTCAACCTCTTCCTTTGTCCTGTGGGTGACAACCCCTCTAATAATTTGCCATCTTATACTTGAGCTAAGACTAGTCCATCATCTCCCTCAATAGTCTAAATGCCAACACTTTCTCCCAATCAATCACATAATCTCTAATAGTTTGTCACCCCTCCATGGAAATGCGCCTGCGAGTATTTTTATCCTCCATAGCTTTCCATAGAAAGAAAGGATGCACATTGGGAGGGTAACCAAGAACTGCCACCCAATCACTAAGAGTCATGACAAACCCTTGTCCCGAATCTGCCAATGCAAGTAGCAAATCCAATCCCACCCTCCATTCTGGTTTCACACAAAGCTCCATTATTCTCTTCACCTCTTGGACAATACTGCATTCCAAAACCCATGCACAAAATGTTGGATATTGTTGGCATATGATGAACTGACATGTTGATATGATGATAATGTATATTGTCATTGATGTCAATAAGTACAAGTAAATCGGTATGCAGATTAAAAGAAGTTGGTGAACCGGTATGAAGAGGTATTAAGAGATGTTGTGAATTAGTGTTGGGGTTTCACTAAGTGTGACTACCAGTTGGTATTCTCAGCTCTAGGGTTTTTGGTTTGGCAATCCATCTTGTGCGATGCAACTGATGATACTCTGTGTTGAGTTAGCTAAGAGATGAGGATGAGATTGAGGTGCCACGTCAGCTTTGTGCATGTGAAGGATTTCCTTGAGGATCTTGCATGAGAAGATTGATTGCATTAAAAGTCTACATCAGGAATGAACATTCTTCTTGGCGGTATGAAAAGAAAGCATGATGGGTTACTGATTCCCATGTGTGGTGAAGAATGGACGATGCAGATTGTCTTGTGATATGTTTGAAATTGTATTGCTCTATGCAAAGTGCTTGGACGGTCAGGATTGGACCGCTTGTATTGTAAACCTAAGATGCTTAGGGTTTAGGGTTTATGCTACTGACCTAACTATTGTCTATAAGGTCGATGATGTTTGTTGTTGTAAGTTTTTGGCAAATATTGTGTGTGTCTATCTGATTGATGAGATACTTGCCACACCAGTAAGAGGAAAACTGCAAAGAGTGATTGTAGACTAGAGGAAATGAAAAGGATCTGCCTTGACATGTAGTGTTGTTATCAGATCAGAGTTTTACCTATTGTCTTCTAACCATTTCAACAGTTGGAAAATCCCTTTACCGGGTAGCTTTAACAGGATTATTGTAAATCCTTTAACCGGGTGACTCAAGATCATTGAGTTCTTTAAATCCTCTATCAAGGTAACCTCTAACAGGGTTTTAACCTTTAATAGGGTATATAGCCATCCCTTAACTAGGTGATCTTTAACAGGATCAGTTCCTAGCATAACCTTATTATAAAGTCTTTAACCAAACTAGGCTCCTAACAGATCGAGCTTCAAAAGAGTTCAAAAACAAGCTTGTGGGTATTCATCCCCACCATGTTTTTTCCCATTTGGGTTTCCACGTGAAAAATCTGTGTGTCATGAGTTTTGCATTTTTCATGTGATGATTATGTATTCTTTGTTTGAGTGATTATGCATGCAGAGTTATTAGGTTATGGTATTACTGTTAACCACATGTATATGTTTATGGGTGAAGTTGTTATCAAGTATTGAATGTATTTGAAGTGCTCAGACTTATTAGTTTATGTTGTCTGAAGTCTTACTGTGTTTAACCGATATTGCCATGGTTAAGTTCAGTAATGAAGACAACCAGTTGATATTGCTTTAACTTGATAAGTTGTTGAGAAAGTTTTTGTCTATACTAATTCACCCCTCCTCTTAGTATTAGTTAGGGTATCTGTTGTTCATCATTATTCATCAATTGGTATCAGAGTGACTCCAAGTCCTTGGTGATATAAGCTTAACCACTTGAGGTAAAAGATCATGCCTTAATGATGAAGAGGGAAGGTCCTAAGTTCAATAGAGATAACTTCAAGATATGGAAGGATAGAATGAAGATTTACATCAAGAGTATGGGTGCTCAACACTGGAGCTATGTTGAGAATGCCTATGTGACTCCCACTGGCACTTTGACCGATGATCAGAAGAGAGACATTCAGGAAAATGGACAAGTCATGGAAGCCCATATCAGAAGCTTGTCAAATATTGATTTTATTGATGTACAAGACAATGACACACCTAAGGATGTATGGGATGCACTAGAAATAATTTATGGTGGTGATGAGCATGTAAAGCAAGCTAAGGAAGAGAGCCTTATAGAAAAATTTGAAGACATGAGGATGGTTGAAGGAGAGACCATTCAGAAATATGGCATAAGGATTAAGACTGTGGTAGGAGATATCAAAAGCACAGGTGGAATGATTGAGGATGACACCGTTGTTAGTAAAGTCATGAGATAATTGTTACCAATCTATACAATCAAAGTTGCTGCTATCCAGGAACTAAGGTCTATTGATAAAACCAAGGTATCCTTAGGCTCTATCATTGCAAAGTTAACTGCATATGAGTTGAATAGCTATGATGGCAGTGTTCAGAAGACTGAGTCGGCCTTTAGAGAATCTACTGCACCATCCAAAAAAGGAAAAGAAACTAGTACCAGTTATGAATCCAGACAATGGAGAGATATGGATGATGAAGAGATTCTGATGGAGTTTGAAGCTCATCTTGCTAAAAGACTTCCGAAAGGAACTGGAAAATATAGAGGTAAGCTTCCTTTGAAATGTTTTTGCTGCAACAAGATAGGACATATAGCTGTTAATTGTCCTAACAATGACAATAAGGATAAACCAAAGAGGTTTAGAAAGCATAAAGGAGGAAATAGAAGAAATTGTCTCGTTGTTGTATATGAAGGTGTTACTAATGAAGAATCAGAAGATGAAGAGAGTGAAGACATAGTGTTTGTAGTTGTAAAGGAAGAAGTGTCAGATAAGAAATCACTTGTCTCTCGCATTGACAACTCTAATGAGTGGATAATTGATAGTGGTTGTTCTCACCACATGACTGGTGACCAGAGAAAGTTTATGTCTCTGGAGGAATATGATGGAGGTGTTGTCAGATTTGGCAACAATGCACCATGCTTGGTGAAAGGTAAAGGATCCATCTCACTAAATGGAAAGAGCAATGCAAATGATGTCTACTGGGTAGAAGGTCTTAAGCATAAAAATAAATCTCATCCTTCCCTACGTTTGGGGCCACCAAAAATAAATGAAACAAGGCCCATACCACACATCACCAATACTAGTTGACATCAAATCAATGGTATCAAGATCACCCTGCCAACTCAACCGTCGACTTGGATAGCAAGTCGGCCAACACATTGCCTTCTTTGTGTACATGTGAAAGAGTGAAAGATTTGAAACCTTCTAATTTTCTTCGAATAATTTTGACCCACTTGTCAATTTTCCAATCATGGGAACCCCCATTTGTAATCGCATTTATAACTATTTGAGAATCCCCTTCGAGATGCAAATGATCAACTTTGATCCTTTTCACCAAATCAATAGCCAAAGTTGTCAATTGCACCTCTCCTGCATTGTTTGTCCCATTCTCTAATTTATGTGAATCTATGGCAAGGTTGTTTCTATTAGAATCCTTAGAAACACACCCAACCCCCAAAGGTCTAGGATTCCCTTTCGAAGCACCATCAAAATTAACCTTCACCCAGCCTTGTTTCGGTTTGATCCACTCCACATCTTCCCTATTCCTCCTAGGATTAACCCTGAAATACCCATTAGAGGGCCATAACACGTATGTGTTATTAGTACCTAAAATTGGTTTTTGTGTGCCTTCAAAATGTCTATAATGTTGAAAAAATGAAGGAATTGATTATGTGTTGCATTGATGTTTTTTCATTGATGTCAACACTAGCTGTTATGGTTGTTTACCAGCTTCCAATAGAAGGTTTGGATTGGGAAGGTTATTAGTTGATTGTTACTGGTATGACCTGGATGATGGAATAAGTTTGTATGGATGGTTCATATGCTTCTGAAGTGTGTTTCAATCAGTTGGCATTGACCTAATAATCAGATGCTATCTTATATTCTAGTATGACTGCTTTCTTGAACTGGTAAGGGTTTCACTGACAAAGCCTTATTGAAGATTCTTGATATTGCACATAGTTAGACAATTCAAATAACCAGAAGACAACTGACAGGGGGGGTGAATCAATTGTCATAGATTACCAAAACCATTAGCAATTTAAACTTTAATACTGAAATAGCAAATAAACCAATTAAGCATAAACAATAATCACAGAATAAATACCATCCATATAACACCAAGGTTTGTACGTGGAAAACCCAATAAAGGGAAAAACCATGGTGGGAAGCCTACCCACAATCAAATAATACTTCTATAGTAAGTATGTGAATTACAATTAAGGGGCCTACACTTGTAGGAAGTCCAACAGCCTAGAGCACACTGCTCATCACAAAAGGAGCCTCACTGACTACATAGAAATCCAGACTACAATCCGGAGAAGTGTTGAACTGCAAAAGATAGCATCTCCTATGCCTGAGTACAGTTTTGGTTAAGCTCAATACCGGAGGACTAAATCCTCTTACATAAATCCAATTTGATCTCTAATGATTGACCAACTCCTCTACCTGAATGATATTACATTAATCGCACATTACATTCCTTGACCATGACCTCTAACAATAACCATGATGATCTACAATGAGATCTACATCTATATATACAAACCCTCTACCATAAACAATTAGGTCGACCACCAGACAATAAACCAATTACATAATTACAAACCATGTCATCCTTAGACCAAAAAAATAATATCAACACATAAGACATCCTGGAAATACATCAATAGGTCCTATCCACACGTTACATTAAAGTCGGTCCATAACCTAGATCAACCGGGACCCAGTATAGGTCAACACGCCATAGCAATGCTCTCCATCTGCCAAGTCTTGAACATGATCACCATCAGCATCCTGAAACTCCACCAAAATCTGCACCAACACCACTTATGAAATTCATCAAAGATCTCCACAAAAAGCTTTACCGATGAAACCCTCGTCAGAACCAGAAACCAAGCTTATAAGTAAGCAAGATAACATTCGATCACTAGACCAAAACCAACTGACCAAATATGAGCATGAGTATCATGAACAAGCTAATTCCATCACCAGACTATACCGAAGCCTATTGGATCATGTCAGATCCAAGTTAACAAGAAACCACTCAACCTACCAGGACCAGAAGGGTGTCGGTAAAGCATCTAGACAGCTAGTGTTGGCATCAATGAAAAAACATCAATGCAACACATAATCAATTCCACCAAATGGCCAACAATCTCCCCCTTTGGAATTGATGGCAACACTAGATTTGAAAAACATCTAAGTACCAAGAAATGCCAAACAAGTCTCCCCCAATGGAAGACAGCCAACAATCTCCTGCATACAGCTCTAAATATCAATATTTCTTTCACAACAATATCACACCCCTTTTCTTTTTCTTTATCACTTTATTTTTCTTTTTCACATCAATATCACTCCCCCTTTGACATCAATGCCAAAAATTTGACAAAAATATCAAAGAAAAAACATAAACCATAAAAGATAACTACTCCCCCTGAGCAGTAGCATCCCACATTAGTGCCAGAATGAATAGTATATCTGATAATGCATGCCGGATTGATGCCAAAATGCATCAATCAAGTCTATACCGGAGGGGAAGAGACTCCCATTCTGTCTCTTAGGTACTCAAATGATTCCTTGGACAAAGGTTTAGTGAAAATATCTGCAATCTACTCTTTAGTGTTCACATAAACTAGTCTAAATTCATTTGCTTCCACCTTTTCCTTTAAAAAGTTATACTTGATAGATATGTTCTTTTTTTAGAATGAAATACTGGATTCTTTGATATATCAATAGCAACAAAGTTATCACAATGAATAACTATCAGTGCATCACAATTCACCTTTATATCCTTCAACATTTGCTTCATCCATAAAACCTATGTACAGTTAGTAGCAGCAACAACATACTCAGCTTCAATAGTAGATAAAGAAGTAAATGACTGTTTCTTGCTGATCCATGAAACCAAATTCTTTCCAAGAAAGAAATCTCCATCAGAAGTACTTTTCTAGTCATCAACATCTCCAGCCCAATCAGCATCTGTATATGCACATAAAGTAAATTTATCATCCTTAGGGTACCACAAACCATATTCTGATGTACCTTACAGGTATCTAAAAATCCTTTTCACTGCCATCTCATGATTTTCTCTAGGATCACTCTGAAATCTTGAAAAAATACAAACAACATTCATAATGTCAGGCCTAGTCTAAGTCAAATAAAGAAGACCTCCAATCATAGATTTGTATCTTGTAGGATTTATCGGTGTAGAAATATCTCTTCTTGTCAATTTCTCACTTGTAACAATAGGAATACTTACTAGTTTAGAATCTCCCATACCAAATTTCTTCAACAATTCTTAAGCATATTTAGTTTGACGGATGAAAATAGCTTTGTCAGTCTGAGTAATCTACAAACCTAAGAAAAAATTCAACTCACCAATCATAGACATCTCAAATTCTTTCTCTGTATTCTTAGAAAATTCTATGCATAACTTATCTTCACCTCCAAAAATAATGTCATCAACAAATACTTCAATAATCAGTATATCATCATCAGTAATCTTATAATATAAATTACTATCAGCATTGCCCTTAGTAAAACCAAGCTTCAAAATATATTTATCCAACCTTGCATACCAAGCTCTAGGTGCTTGTTTCAATCCATATAAAGCTTTCCTTAGCCTACAAATCATATATGTATCATCTGATAGTGAAAAACCATCAGGTTGCTCAATATAAACTTCCTCATCAAGATCCCCATTTAAAAATGCACATTTAACATCCATCTAATAAACCTTGTGGTTTTTATAAGCAACATAGGCAAGAAATAATCTTACAACTTCAATCCTAGCTATAGGTGCAAAAGTCTCTCCCTAATCAATTCCTTCCTTCTAAGAATATCCTTTACAAACCAAACTAGCCTTATTCCTTATAACTTTACCATCCTCATTCAATTTATTCCTAAAAACCCATTTAGTTCCAATAACATTTTTATTTTTTAGGTCGGGGAACCAAGGTCCTTGTATTATTTTTCTCAATTTGATCTAATTCTTCTTCCATAGCTTTCAACCAATGTTCATCTTTACATCCCTCAATTACTGATACTGGTTCAAATTGTGAAATTAAACATACCTCATTAGTTGCCAGTCTTCTTCTTGTCATCACTTCATTTCTCTTATCCCCAATGATTTGATCTTCTGAATGATTCAATCTCACATACCTAGGAGTCTTCTGACTTTCAGTTCCTCTTCCCTGTTCTTCAGTTACTATAGAATTCTCTGATACTATCGGAGTAAATAGTTCAACTCTCTGCTTCGATAAAGGTGCTACCGGTTTAGATATAATCATTTTCACTGACGGTTCCTTCTCATAAACTCTTATTTCACTTCTACTCAGCTCATCTAGTTTGACATTAGCAATCTCCACAATTCTCTGCAATCTCTTGTTATAACATCTATATGCTTTTCTTTAATTAGAATAACCAAGAAATATGCCTTCATCACATCTAGGATCAAATTTCCCAATAATATCATCTCTCCTAATATAACATTTACTACCAAAAATTCTAAAATACTTAACTATAGGTGTATTTCCAAACCATAATTCATAAGGTGTCTTACCGGTTTCTCCTTTGATATGTACTGTGTTGAATGTATAAACCATTGTACTCATTGCTTCTCTCCAGTAGATATGAGGTAGACTAGCTTCCATCATCATCGTTCTAGTAGCATCCAAGATAGTTATGTTCTTCCTTTCCATAAATCCATTCTACTGAGGTATCCGGGGAGCAGAAAATTGTCTTCTTATACCATGCTTGTCACAAAAGTTATTAAACTCACCAGATGTGAATTCTCCACCATGATTTGATCTTAAACACTTAATCTTCAATCTTGTCTTAGTTTCCACTTTATCCTTAAAGATTTTAAACTTTTCAAATGCTTCTGATTTTTCTTTCAAAAAAGTAATCGTCATTCTAGAATAATCATCAATGATTAGCATGAAATATCTATCACCTTGAAAACGTTTAACTCTAGTAGGGCCACACAAATCATTATGAATAAGATCAAGAACATCATTTGATTTATCTTTATACTCCTAAAACAGGTTCTGACCTGTTTACCCATTTGACATTCTTTACATACCGGATTATAGGGCTTCATAATCTTAGGTATATCCCTAACTGCCTTAGTTGAACTGATCTTCACAATGCAATCAAAATTCACATGACACAACCTTTTGTGCCATAGTCAACTCTCATCAATCTGTGTAATCAAACATGTCTTCTTATTGGAGTTCAAATGAAATATATTACCTTTTGTCTTTGTACTGGTTGCTATCTCCAAGCCAGATTTGTTAATGATTTTGCATTTTCCATCCTTGAACTGTAATTGAAATCCCTTATCTACCAATTGTCCTACACTCAAAAGATTATGACTTAAACCTCAACATAATATACATTGTTAGTATTGTTCTTACCATCCAGTGATATAGTTCCTTTTCCTTTGATCATGCATGCCTTGTAATCTCCAAATCTAACTAGACCACCATCAAATTCTTGCAAAGATAGAAAATTCCCTTTATCTCCAGTCATATGATGTGAACAACCACTGTCAATTACCCATTCATCCTTGTCTTCAATTTTAGCAGCAAGTGCCTTCTCTTCAAGTACACTTACTTCCACCGAATCATCTTCTTTGATAGTCAGGAACACCCATTTCTTCCCATTGCCAGATCCACCAGCAGAGTCTTTTGTCGGTTCATCATCAAAATCAATAATGCCTTCCCCATCTGCTATGTAGCATGATTTGTCTATGTTTTTCTTGTACTTATACTTGTTCTGATATCTAGGGTTAGGCTTAAATGATCTTCTAACTCTTTCTTCAAATCTTGAATTTCTTTCAGGACATCTAAATGCAAAATGACCAATCTTATTACATGCAAAACATTTAAAAGGTGTTTTCCCTTCATACTTACTTCCTACTGGTCCTTTAGGTACTCATATAGAAAATAGTGCTTCAAGTTTCTCAAACTCATCATCTTCTCTCTTCATATCTTCCAATTCCTTTGCATACAAAGCTTTCCAGTCTTTCTTACTAGTTGTAGATGTAGATGCATGAAAAGAAGGTTCAGACTTCACAGCTCCAGAAGGTCCAAATTCTTCAATCTCAAAAGCAGATAGTTTCCCAACGAAAGTATCTTTGTTGATAGATGCATTAGCCATTGTTCTTAACTCATTAATAGCAGTAGCCTTCATTTTTTAAGTCAGTGGTAGGGCTCTTAGGACTTTTGAAACAAAATTCGTCTTTTCTCAGAGTTCCACCACAACATTGAATTCCCATAACAATCTCATTTACCCTTTCCATGAATGCGGTAATCCTTTCATCTTCTTCCATCTTCAAGTTTTCATATCTCACTTGGTAACCATCAAGTTTAGCAATCTTCACTATAGGGTCGCCTTCTTTAAGAGTCTCCAACTTATCCATATAGTCTTTCCAGATGATTTGTTGATTAAACCCATTATTTGCTAATCAGAAAGTGCACAAAAGAGGGCTTCTCTTGCTCTACAATCATTCTCAATCTCCTTATCCAGGTTTTCCAAAGGAGGATTGCTAGATCCCGGATTATAGGGTGTGACACCATTCTGTGTGATCTCCCAAATCTCCCTGCCAAGACATCTCAAATGGGTCTCCATCTAAATCTTCCATACTGTGTAATTTGTTCCATCAAGCCTCAGAATATCCCTTTGAAAGATAGCTCTAGAAGAACTAGATGAACTTGAACTGTTAGATTCCATAGGATCTTCCTCACGCAGTTAAGCTTTCTGTAGAGAGGACCAAAGCTCTGATATCAATTATTAGACAATTCAAATAATCAAAAGGCAACTGAGAGGGGGGTGAATCAGTTGTCACAGATTACCAAAACCATTAGCAATTTACACTTTAATACCGAAACCCAAAACATTAATACCAGAATAGCAGATAAACCAATTAAGAATAAACAATAATCACAGAATAAATACCATCCACATAGCATCAAGATTTGTACGTGGAAAACTAGTAAATGGAAAAACCATGGTAGGAAGCCTACCCGCAGTCAGATAATACTTCTGCAATAAGTATGTGAATTACGATTGAGGGGCTGCACTTGCAAGAAGGCCAATAGCCTAGAGTGCACTGCTCATCACAAAAGGAGCCTCACTGACTACATAGAAATCCAGACTACAATCTGGAGAAGTGTTGAATTTCAAAAGATAGCATCTTCTATGCCTGAGTATAGTTCTGGTTAAGCTCAATATTGGAGGACTAAATCCTCTTACATAAATCCAATTCAATCTCCAATGATCGAGCAACTCCTCTGCCTGAATGATATTACATTATTTACACATTACATTCCTTGACCATGACCTCTAATAATAACCATGATGATCTACAATGAGATCTTACATCTATACATACAAACCCTCAACCATAAACAATTAGGTCCGACACCAAACAATAAACTGATTACATAATTACAAACCATGTCGGCTTTAGACCAAACAAATAATATCAACACATAAGACATCTCATTAATACATCAATAGGTCCTATAAGACATCCCATTAATACATCAATAGGTCCTATCCACAAGTTACATTAAAGTCGGTCCATAACCTAGATCAACTGGGACCCAGTATAGGTCCACACGCCATAGCAATGATCTCCATCCATCAAGTCTTGAACATGATCACCATCAGCATCCTGAAACTCCACCAGAAGCTGCACCAAAACCACTTATGCAATTCATCAAAGATCTCCACAAAAGCTCTATTGATGAAACCCTTGTCGGAACCAAAAACCAAGCTTCTAAGTAAGAAGGATAACATCCAATCACTAGACCAAAACCAACTGACCAAATATGAGCATGAGTATCATGAACAATACAATTCCATCACCAAACTATATCGGAGCCTACTGAATCATGTCGGGTTCAAGTTAACCAAAAACCACAAAACCTACCGAAACCAGAAGGGTATCGGTAAAGCATCCAGACAGCTAGTGTTGGCATCAATGACAAAACATCAATGCAACACATAATCAATTCCACCAAATGGCCAACACACATAAGTGGTGTTGGTGCAACTTCTAGAAGGGATTCAGGATGCTAATGGTGATTTTGTTCATGCCTCAACTAATTGGAATCATTGATGTAGCATGTGTGGATCTACTTAGGTCCGGTGTTATCTAGTTTTTGGATCGGTTTCGTGAAACGTGTTGTTGGATCTTTTTGATGTGTCTCCAGGATGTTTTATTTGTTGGATAACATTTGTTTCGCCCCAGGCCGACATGCCTTATGATTTTAACTTGGGATTATGTAATGGATTTATTGTATTAGCATTTGGGTGGCTGACCTAATTGTTTAGGTCCCAATTTTGTATAAATATATGTAAGATCTCATTGTAGATCATATGTAAGGAGAAAATAATGTAATAATCATATGAGCATAGAGTTTGGTCGATCATAGGCAATCGAGTTGGGTTAATGAAGAGGTTTTAGACCTCTGATATTGAGCTTAACCAAAACTGTAATCTGGCATGATTGATGCTATCTCTGACAATTCATCTTTCTGGATTGTTGTCCGATTATTTTGAGGTGGCTGATCTCTTTTGTAGTCAATGAGACTCCAATGTAATGAGTAGTGTGCTCTAGGCAATGTGCCTTCCTGTATGTGCAAGCCCCTATTGTAATCATATACTTACTATAGAAGTATTATCTGATTGTGGGTAGGGTTTCCCACCATGGTTTTTCCCTTCACCGGGTTTTCCACGTACAAATCATGGTGTTATTTGGTATGGTTTTATGGTATTGATTCACTGGTTTATTGTTATGCTTTAATGCTTAATCTTCTATACAGGTATATTTTTTCTCCTATTCTAATAAAAGGTTTTTAGTGCTTTAATTTCTCATAATTTGTTGACAACTGATTCACCCCCTCCCCTCTCAGTTGTCCACCAGTTATCCTAACAATTGGTATCAGAGCCTGGTCCTCTTTTTGCATAAGCTTAACCGCTTGAGGAAGATCCTATGGAAGCTAATAGTTCATTTGTTATTTTTCAGAGGGATACCCCTAGGCTTGATGGAACAAATTATGGACTATGAAAAGTTCGGATGGAGACTCATTTAAGATGCATTGGGAAGGAAATTCATGAAATTACTAAGAAAGGTTACACTCCTTATGATCCAGCATCTGGCAATCCTATATTGGCAGACTTAGATAAGAATATTGAAAATGACTACAGAGCTAGAGAAGCCCTCTTAAGTGCCTTATTAGACTAGCAGATCATGGGGTTATCAGATAAATCATCAGCTAAAGCTATATGGGACAAGTTGGAGGTTTTGAATGAAGGTGACTCCATTGTTAAGATTGCAAAACTTGAATGTTACCGAGTAAGATATGAAAGCTTGAAGATGGAGGAAGATGAAAGAATTTTTGCATTCATGAAAAGGGTAAATGAAATTGTATTGGGAATTCAGTGTTGTGGTGGATCTTTGACCGAGGAAGAAATTGTTTCAAAAGTATTAAGGGTTTTGCCACCGGCATATAAGATGAAGGTAATTGCAATTAATGAGCTAAGAACCATGCCTAATACTTTTGTCAATAGGGACACTCTTGTTGGGAAGATATCTGCTTTCGAGCTTGAAGAATTTGGTCCTTACAGAACTGCAAAGACTGATAGTGCATTCAAGGCATCTACATCATCAATCAGAAAGAAAGATTGGAAATTTTTATATGCAAAGGAACTAGAGGAGATAAGAAAAGAAGATGAAGAGCTTGAGAAACTTGAAGCCCTATTTTCTAGAAGAATGCCTAAAGGTCTAACAGGAAGTAAGTATGAAGGAAAATATCCTTTCAAATGTTTTGCATGTAATAAGATAGGTCATTTTGCATCTAGATGTCCTGAAAGAAATTAAAAATTGGAGGAAAGAGCAAGAAGATCTTTTAAGCCTAACCCTAACTATCAGATCAAGCATAAGTACAGGAGAAACAAAGACAAATCAAGCTATTATGTTGATGAATAAGGAGTAACTAATGACTCAGAGGATAAACTAGCAGGAGGTTCAGCAAGTGGATCTGGCAATGGAAGAGATTGGGTATTCTATGCTATAAAGAAAGATGATCTGGAACCAGTTATCAAAAATGAAGAAAAGGCCCTTGCAACAAAAGTTGAAGACAAAGATGAATGGGTAATAGATAGTGGATGTTCTCATCATATGATAGGAGACAAAAGATAGTTTCTATCCCTACAAGAATTTGATGGTGGTCAAGTCAGATTTGGTAATGACAAAGCATGCATGATCAAAGGAAGAGGAATCATTTAGTTGGATGATAAGCATAACACTGACAATGTTTATTATGTTGAAGGTTTAAAACACAATATTCTGAGTGTAGGATGGTTGGTCAATAGATATTTTCAATTACAATTCAAGGATGGAAACTGAAAAATCATTAACAAATCAGGATTGGAGATTGCAACCGATACACAAACAAAAGGTAACATCTTTCACTTGAACTCCAGTGAAAAGACATGTTTGATTGCACATATTGATGAAAGTTGTTTATGGCACAAGAGGTTGTGTCATGTAAATTTTGATTGCATTGTAAAGATCAGTTCAACTAAGGTAGCTAGAGATTTACCTAAGATTGTGAAGCCTCATAATCTTGTATATAAGGAATGTCAAATGGGTAAGCAAGTTAGAACTTCTTTTAAGAGCATACCTGACAAATCTAATGATATTCTTGATTTGATTCATACTGACCTATGTGGTCCTACTAGTACAAGAATCTTTCAAGGAGATAGATATTTCATGTTAATCATTGATGACTATTCTAGAATGATGTGGGTTACTTTTCTAAGGGAGAAATTTGAAGCCTTTGAGAAATTCAAGATCTTTAAAGTTATGGTTGAGACAGAGATAGGGATGAAAATCAAGTTTCTGAGATCATATCAAGGTGGTGAATGTTGGCATTTTTGATGTTTATGTTGTGATTGTCATTGATGGACGCACACTTGTATTGAGATCCCCTTTATATGTATGAGCTCATGCTCAACCAGTATTTGTTCCAACTGGTATGTTGTATTCTAGTCTTTAGATTAGTAGTGATTTTCCAGAATGTGTTTCCCGGTCTGAAGCAGCATGTCGACCCCAAGCGGTTCGCAGATCACAAGCGGTATGAGGGAGCAAAGTGGCACAACACATTCTTACCAGTCTTCATTTTTGTCAAACCGGCAACCGGTATTTTGTATGAACCGGTAATACTCTGTGATGAGTTACCAACTGGCATTTTGTGATGAGTTACCAATCCACCGATTATTTGATGGTGCCGACACATTAACGGTGATTCCTGTTTCATGTTACTAAGTATGTCTAGGTTCATTGAACCTAGGAAATTGTAAAGAAATCCTATTGGACCGAGATGAAATCAGATTCCTTTAAAAGGACATCATGTCTAGGGTTTTAGGTTGTTGCGAAAAGGGTTAATGTTGAGCTAGGGTTTAAGGTGGATGATGAGTTGTTGGAAGAGCGATCTTATCTGAGAAGATTGAGTTGTAACTGAGAGAGAGAGATAGAGAAGACTAAAGTAATGTTGGAATGCATTAGCTGTGAGCAATACTGGATCTAACCAAGTAGTTTGTGCTATTAGATAGATCAAACACTTGTTGATTACTCACATCTTTAACAAGTCAGTAGCCCCTAACTGGGTAGGCCTCAAAGCCTTTGTAAAATCCTCTAACAAGGTGGTTCACACATGTGAATCTAAAATCCTCTAACAAGGTAGTATTTAAACGGACTTATCTCCTAACAGAGATTGAGATTCCTAACAGGATCTATTCTGGTGAAGAACATTGTAAGACTTTAACCGGTCTGACCTTAACCGGTCTGGTTTCTATTCTGCAAATAGTGACTTGTGAGTTCCATCTTGCCATGGTTTTTCCTAGTTGGGTTTCCATGTCAAATATCTTGTGTTATGGTTTTATTTCTTTTGTGGGTGAATGTTTTATTTGCATTTTGGTTTGTATGTGTGGTAACCGGTTTGACTGTCAGACTGCTTTACCGGTTTATCTTTAGATTGTGTAAGTGTTTTACTGCAAAGATTTTTGGCATACTAATTCACCCCCCCCCTCTTAGTATTCATCAAAAGGAATGTCAAATGGGTAAGCAAGTCAGAACTTCTTTTAAGAGCATACCTGACAAATCTAATGATATTCTTGATTTGATTCATACTGACCTATGTGGTCCTACTAGTACAAGAATCTTTCAAGGAGATAGATATTTCATGTTAATCATTGATGACTATTCTAGAATGATGTGGGTTACTTTTCTAAGGGAGAAATTTGAAGCCTTTGAGAAATTCAAGATCTTTAAAGCTATGGTTGAGACAGAGATAGGGATGAAAATCAAGTTTCTAAGATCATATCAAGGTGGTGAATTCACATCCGGTGAGTTCAACAGCCATTGTGATAAAAATGGCATTAGGAGATAGTTATTTGCACCCCGAACACCTTAGCAAAATGTTATTGTGGAAAGAAAGAATAGGACCATCTTGGATGCAGCCAAAAGCATGATGATGGAAGATAATTTGCCTCATATCTACTGGAGAGAAGAAGTAAGTACATCAGTTTATACATTCAACATAGTTCATATCAAAGGAGGTACCAGTAAGACACCTTTTGAATTATGGTTTGGTCATTCCCCTACTCTTCAGTATTTCATAATTTTTTGAAGTAAGTGTTATATTAAAAGAGATGATTCAATTGGAAAGTTTGATCCTAGATGTAATGAAGGAATATTTCTTGGTTATTCAACTAAAAGCAAAGCATATAGATGTTATAGTAAAAGACTGTAGAGAATCATGGAGAGCACTAATGTGAAGGTGGATGAGCAGCATAAAGACCAAGCTAAATCTTATGACAGAGAACCGACAGTGGAAATGATCATAACTGATCTGGTAATGCCTACACCAAAAAAAAATATCGAACCAATTACATTGGCTCATCAAAAAATTCAATTGTAACTGAAGAGCAACATAGAGAACCTGAAATCATAAAACACCAAGATACGTAAGATTAAATCGTTCTGAAAATTAGATCATTGGAGACAAAAACAAGAGGGTTGTGACAAGAAGAATGTTGGAAAATGAAGAGGTGTGTCTTATTTCTCAGATTGAACTAACATCAATAATTGAAGCTTTTAAAGATGAATGTTGGATGAAAGTTATGGAAGAAGAATTAGATCAAATAGAAAAGAATAATACTTGGACTTTGGTTCCCTGGCTTGAAAAAAAAATGTTATTGGAACTAAATGGGCTTTTAGAAACAAACTGAATGAGAATGGACAAGTTATAAGAAAAAAGGATAGATTGGTCTACAATGGATATTCTCATAAGGAAGGAATTGATTATGGTGAAACTTTTGCATTGGTAGCTAGAATTGA
Organism: Cryptomeria japonica; assembly: GCF_030272615.1. NCBI lineage: Eukaryota > Viridiplantae > Streptophyta > Pinopsida > Cupressales > Cupressaceae > Cryptomeria > Cryptomeria japonica. The sequence goes on along the minus strand of NC_081412.1, from coordinate 137,870,855 downwards.
AGATGTTAGACTATGTCTTGCCTATGCAGCCTATAAGAACTACAAGGTCTATCAAATGGATGTTAAGTGTGCATTTATGAATGGAGAACTTGAAGAAGAAGTCTTTATTGAGAAACTTGATGGATTTTCATTGACAGATGATAAAAATATGGTTTGCAAATTGAAGAAAGCCCTATATGGATTAAAACAGGCTCCTAGAGCTTGGTATGCAAGGTTGGATAAGTATCTTTTGAAGCTTAATTTTAAAAAAGGTAATGCTGATAGTAACCTATATTATAAGATCACTAATGATGATATTCTGGTTATTGAATTATTTGTTGATGATATCATTTTTGGAGGTGAATAAAAATTATGCATGGAATTCTCTGACAATATGAAGAATGAATTTGAAATGTCTATGACTAGTGAAATAAGATTTTTTCTAGGTTTGCAGATTTATCAAACTAACAAAGGCATCTTTATCTATCAAACTAAATATCTAAGGGTATTATTGAAGAAATTTGGTATGGAAAACTCAAAACCGGTTAGTAGTCCTATGTGTAAGTTCTGATACTAAAAGTAAAGTACAGATGCCAATAGCTAACAAGATGAGAGGGGGGGGGTGAATCATACAAACTTAATCTTCCATAAAATCAACAAATTCAACCTTGGTAATTTACTTCAGCAATATAACCAAAAACTACTAAACATGCTAACTCATAAACACATAATCATCATAACACTCATAACACCAGATTTAATGTGGAAACCCAAATAGGAAAAAACCACTGTGGGATTTCAGACCCACTAAGAAATATACTCTTCTAGTGTATGCTCGGTTAAAAGCAAATCCTGTTAAAGATTATAAACACATTGCTAGATGTGACCCGGTTAAGGGATCTCCCTCAGATCTGTTAGGATCTTTACTTTGTTAGAAGTACCTTGTCAAAGGATTTCAAACACTCATTTAGAATGTTACCTTGCTAGAGGGTTTACAAATAAGACTGTTAAAGCCACTTGGTTAAGAGATTTCCTGTCACTTACAAAATAACAGTAATAAAAATATATCTACAACTTCACATCTAAAATGCTAAAGCAAATTCTTATTTTCTCAAAACAATCTAGTCATAGGACTTATCTTGTCCCTCTGTTGGGCTCTCTACTCTGTTATTCAAACAGGTCTTCAAGCTTCTGTGCTCAGTAATCACTATGTAGCATCCCTATGCTTACACTTGCCCACATATATTGTTTATCAACAATTTCTTATTTATAAACAATTGCTAACCGCTAAATCTCCTTGATCACATTTCCCATGATCAATCTTAGCCATCAGATCTTCAAACTTGACTAGGTTCAATGTATCCTTTCGATCTGAAAATGTTTTACCTTGCCTAGGGACTTGCATTCCTTTCTTGGAACTTGCACAAGGTTATTGCGGTTCAATCTGAGCTGTAGATCTTCCTGTCGATTTTCCTTTGCCATAGATCCTTAACAAACTTCATGCACGGCATACCAATCATTTATACATCTTCAACTAATCATTGTCCTTCATTAAATAATGGTTTTATCCATCCAATGCAATCTGTCATAACTTGGTTATAACTCGGTAAATACTAAACTTTACTCGGTAGACATTCCACCTTCATTAACTGATATCGATAACCTTAGGGTTTACCGACTAGTTTCCTTAGGGTTTACTGACTAGGTTCTTTGCTCGGTTGCATAGTATAGTATTAACCTTATAATCAACAACATATGTAGGATATCAAAACAATCTAAACATCATGATCTCATCATTGTCTAGCTCGGTAATAGTTTCCCATTGAATAACTTATTCCTCCTCTTATTCATCACATTCTTTCTGTGTCTTTTACCTACATCTTAATTCTCTTCAAATCAATCTTCTCAAGATATGGCAACATCATATTGAATCAAATAATCAATTTCTTGACATCAATGACAAAATAATGTTATAAAGATAGTTATCATCCTTCTTTAGTTATATCAATAATCTTCAACAACCTTCTCAATATCCTCAATGAAATGCTAACAATCTTTCTTTCTACTGAAATTCCAACAATCTCCCCCTTTGGCATTGATGGCAAAACCAACAATTAAATGATAATACCAACAAGATATTCAAATTGATTTGGATTCAGATTGTTGTTAGACTTCTCTTGTTATCCTTGAGTTGTTAAAATCTTCTGAAGTCTTCTCCCTTTTTCATTAGGCTTCTGAGTTGTTGTCTTGCATTTAGTCTTCTCCATTTTGCAATCTTCTCCCCCTGTCATTAGTCTTCTGTTATTTTCATCATTCAGGGCTTTACCATTCAATCAACCATTTAGTCTTCTCCCCCTTTGACAACAATGCCAAAAAGTAAAAGAACTAAATCATGATTTCTTCCTTTGTGAAGTGATTTGCCTTGCTATGTATCATCTTAGTCTCGGTCAGAGTAACTTGTCTCTATTCACTATTTCCTGCACAACTTTAGAAAACCTTCTAAAGTGTGTAAATCAGCATCAATCCACACATAATATTCTATAGATTCATCGAATTGATGCTTTCACCGAACTCGGACAATGAGTAGAAGATAGGGGTAGGACCCCTAACTTGCTTCTGAGATACTCAAAAGTGTCCCTTGGCAATGGCTTTGTGAAGATGTCTACCAATTGCTCCTTCTAACTGATATATTCCAGCACAACTTTCTTCTCTTGAACTTCTTCTCTGAGATAATGATACTTTATAGATATATGCTTTGTCTTAGAGTGCATTACTGGATTCTTTGAAATGCTAATGGCACTAGTATTATCACAGAATATAGTTACTGGCTCGGTAACTTTCTCATTTATACCTTCCAATAGTTGTTTGATCCATGCTATATTGGTACAATTAAATATGGTAGCAACATATTCAGCTTTTGTTGTTGACTATGAGATACATCCTTGTTTCTTGCTAAGCCAACTTACTAGTCTTTCTCCTAAAAAGAAAGCTCCACCACTTGTTCTTTTCCTATCATCTATGTTGCCTGCCCAATCAGCATCAATATAAACTTTTAAATCAAAATCATTTCTCTTTTCATATACTAAGCCATAATCTTCAGTGCCTCTCAGGTATTTGAAAATTCTCTTGATTCTTGTCATATGTGTTTCTTTGGGATCTGCAGAGAATCTTCCAACAATACCTACTGCATGTGCTATATCCGGTCTACTATGCACAACATATTGCAACTTTCCAATCATAGATCGGTAAAGTGTCTCATTAACAGATGCAGATTCATCATTCTTTGATAGTTTACAGTTAGTGGTCATAGGAGTACTTACTGGTTTAGAATCCTCCATTCCAAATTTCTTCAAGATTTCCTTTATGTACTTGGATTGAGTAATGAAAATCTCATCTTTCATTTGCAGTATCTGTAAACCTATAAAATATTTTATCTCACCGATTAGTGACATCTCAAATTCTTTGCACATTTCATTTCCAAAATTCTTGTATAGAGAGTCATTTCCACAAAATATAATATCATCAACAAATATGGCTGAGATCAATATTCTATTGTCCTCATCATTCTTCATGTACATATTTTTGTTTTCACTTGTCCTTATAAAACCAATCTTGATTAAGTAAGAGTGCAGTCTCTCATACCATGCTCTAGGTGCTTGTTTCAGACCATATAAAGCTTTGTTTAGTTTACATACCTGATCTTTACTCCTGTCTTCAACAAATCCTTTAGGTTGTTCAATATAAACTTCTTCTTCTAGTATACCATTCAAAAATGCAGATTTAACATCCATTTGATATACCTTGAAATTTTTGAAATCAACATATGCCAACAATGTTCTTACTCCCTCAAGTCTAGCCACAGGTGCAAAGGTCTCACCATAATCTATTCCTTCTTCTTGAGCATAACCTTTGCAAACTAGTCTTGCTTTGTTGTGAATGACCTCACCTTTTTCATTTAGCTTGTTTCTGAAAATCCACTTTGTACCGATTACATTTTTGTCCTTTGGTCTTGGGATCAGTGTCCATGTGTCATTCTTCTTGATTTGATCAATCTCTTCTGTCATAGCATTTATCCAATCTTCACTGTTAAATACCTCTTTCACTATTCTCGGTTCAAATTCAAATATCAGACATGTTTTATGTCTCAATTTGTTCCTTGTCATCACTGGATCATCCTTATCTCCTATAATCTGACTTGATGCATGATGTCTTCTGACATATTTGGCTAATATAGGCTCGGTAGGCTCTGTATGATATTCTTCATCACTTGGTAACTGGACATTATCTTCATTTTCTTCAGCAGTTTTCTCAGTAGGGCTTCTCGGTTGAACATAAACAAATTCTTCATAATCTTTTGGTTCTTTGGAATTTCCTTCATCATTGCTTTCTGCAAATTCATCAATTTTCACATTTGCACTTTCCACTATTTTGTTATATGATTTGATCGGACATTTAAATGCTTTACTTCTAGAAGAATAACCAAGAAATGTTCCTTCTTCACTTTTCTGATCAAACTTTCCATTTTTGTCATCTTTGTGAACATAGCATCTACTTCCAAAGATTTTAAAATAACTTACATTAGGTTTCTTGTCATACCAGATCTCATATGGTGTCTTCATAGTTCCTTTCTTCAGTTGAACTTGGTTCAGGGTGTAAACTGCAGTGCTAATAGCTTCTCTCCAAAATGTTTGAGGTACCCTCTTTTCTATCATCAGGGTTCTAGCACAATCTAAAATTAATCCATTTCTTCTCTCGGCTATCCCATTTTGTTGAGGTGTTCTCGGTGCAGATACTTGCCTTTTTATACCATGATCATTGTAGAATAAGTTAAATTCATTAGAAGTGAATTCTCCTCCTCTATCAGATCTAAGACATTTCAGTTGTCTTCCTATTTCATTTTCAACTCTTGCCTTGTACCATTTAAACATTTGAAAAGCTTCTGATTTTTCTTTTAAAAACATGACTGACATCATCCTTGAGTAATCATCTACAAATAATATGAAATACTTATCACCATAATAACTTTGAACTTTCATGGGACCACAAAGATCAGTGTGTACTAGATTTAAAATTCCTTTAGAAGTGTAGGACTTACTTGTAAAGCTTGATCTTGTCATCTTACCCATCTATCATCCTCGGCACATAGCATTCTCAGGTTTTTCCAGACTCGGTAGACCTTTTACTTGGTGCTTCTTACTTATTTTGATCAGATTATCAAAATTTACATGACAAAACCTTTTATGCCATAACCAGGTATCATCTATCTTAGCATAAAGACACTTGTTCTGAGATGAGTCAAGATTAAATGTATTACCTTTTGTTTGTGTCCTAGTAGCAGCTAACTTTCCATGCTTGTCATGAACTTTGACAATTCCTTTCTAAAATTCTATTCGGTATCCTGTATTGTTTAGCTATGCTACACTCAACAAATCGTATTTCAAACATTCAACCTAGTATACATCATCTCATTTAGCATTGTCAAGAAGTGTTATAGATCCTTTACCTTTCACCGGACATGGTGCATCATTACCAAATCTTACATAGCCTCCATCATAGTCTTCTAATTTAACAAACTTGTGTTTATCACCTGTCATGTGATGTGAGCATCCACTGTCTATGATCCAAGAATCATTATTATTTATGTGAGATATTAGGGATTTTTCTTCATACCTTTCTTCATCAGATCCATCTTTAATAGCCACATAAACAAATTCCTCAATATCAGTTTCATCAGATTTATCATCATTGGATTCCTCATCAGCTACTAGACATGTCTTTCTATCTCTCCTTCTGAAGTCTCGATGTCCTCTGTATTGGTTGTCCTTTTGTCGGATATCTTGGTATTCTCTCTTTTCACTAGATTCCTTATCAGAGCAGTTAGAAGCCATATGTCCTATTTTATCACAATTGAAACATTTTAAAGGTAGCTTTCCTTTATACTTACCTTTGCCTCTCGGTAACCTTCTGGCTAATAATGCTTCAAACTCTTCTTGCTTCTTTATTTCCTCATACAGTTTGTGTACTTCTTCCATGTTCTTATGAAATATTTCACTTGCTCCACTGTGATTCCCTTCAGAATACTTACTCATTCTATCATTGTAATCATCAGATTCACCAATATGAAAAGAACTGAATGCAGATTCTACTTTATTTATCAAAGACCCACTGTTATCAAAATTACTTAACTCAAATGCATGTAGCTTACCAATAGAAGCATCCAAAGAAACTGGCATGTTAGGTATAGACCTCAAGTCATTGATTGCAGAGACTCAAATAGCATAAGTAGGTAGAAGGGTTCTCAACAACTTACTTGTTATATCCTTTTCTTCAATAGTTCCTCCTGCTCCTTTAATTTGATTGACAATCTCCTTTAGTCTTGTACTGTATTGGGTTATGTTCTCACCTTCATTGATTCTCATGGATTCAAGTTGTCCTCTTAGACTATCTACTTTTTCTCTTTGAACATGTTCATCACCACCATACACTGATATGAGCTTAGTCCACATTGCTTTTGCATCATTACAACCTTCTAGATCATTAAACTCTGAGTCGATCAATGTTGATGTTATTTCAATCATAGCTTGAATGTGTTCTTGCTTTTCCTTTATCTCTTCCAAGGTCATTGGATTGGTGCTCGATGCAATGTAATCATTCTCCAGATAATATGTTGCATATTCTCCAATTCCTGATAAATGCAGCTTCATCCTTTTCTGCCATGTAGAGAAACTTGACTTGTTTAGCTTCGATGCATCCCTTTTATACATCTTCAGATCTTTGCCTCAAGTACCTTTAAAATTTTTCTTCTGGAGTCCAAAGCTCTGATACTAATTGTAAGTTCTGATACTAAAAGTAAAGTATATATGCCAATAGCTAACAAGATGAGAGTGGGGGGGTGAATCATACAAACTTAATCTTCCATAAAATCAACAGATTCAACCTCAGTAATTTACTTCAGCAATATAACCAAAAACTACTAAACATGCTAACTCATAAACACATAATCATCATAACACTCATAACACTAGATTTAACATGGAAACCCAAATAGGGAAAAACCACTGTGGGATTTCGGACCCACTAAGTAATATACTCTTCTAGAGTATGCTCGGTTAAAAGCAAATCCTGTTAAAGATTACAAACACATTGCTAGATGTGACCCGGTTAAGGGATTTCCCTCAGATCTGTTAGGATCTTCACTTTGTTAGAAGTGACCTTGTCAAAGGATTTCAAACACTCATTTAGAATGTTACCTTGCTAGAGGGTTTACAAATAAGACTGTTAAGTCCACCCGGTTAAGAGATTTCCTGTCACTTACAAAATAACAGTAATAAAAATATATCTACAACTTCACATCTAAAATGCTAAAGCAGATTCTTATTTGCTCAAAACAATCTAGTCATAGGACTTATCTTTTCCCTCTGTTGGGCTGTCTACTCTGTTATTCAAATAGGTCTTCAAGCTTCTATGCTCGGTAATCACTATGTAGCATCCATGTGCTTACACTTGCTCGCATATATTGTTTATCAACAATTTCTTATTTATAAACAATTTCTAACCGCTAAATCTCCTTGATCACATTTCCCATGATCAATCTTAGCCATTAGATCTTCAAACTTGACCAGGTTCAATGTATCCTTTCGATCTAAATATATTTTACCTTGCCTAGGGACTTGCATTCCTTTCTTGGAACTTGCACAAGGTTATTGCGGTTCAATCTGAGCTGTAGATCTTCCTGTCGATTTTCCTTTGCCATAGATCCTTAACAAACTTCATGCATGGCATACCAATCATTTATACATCTCCAGCTAATCATTGTCCTTCATTAAATAATGCTTTTATCCATCCAATGCGATCTATCATAACTTGGTTGCAACTTGGTAAATACTAAACTTTACTCGATAGACATTCTGCCTTCATTAACCGATATCGATAACCTTAGGGTTTACCGACTAGGTTCTTTGCTCGGTTGCATAGTATAGTATTAACCTTATAATCAACAACATATGTAGGATATCAAAACAATCGAAACATCATGATCTCATCATTGTCTAACTCGGTAATAGTTTCCCATTGAATAACTTATTCCTCCTCTTATTCATCACAACTGAATATGGTTTATGGTACCCTAAAGATGATGACTTCACTTTATGTGCATATACAGATAGAGATTGGGCAGGTGATGTTGATGATCAGAAGAGAACTTATTATGGAGAATTATTTCTTGGGAAGAAGTTAGTTTCATGGATTAGCAAGAAGCAGACATGCATTTCTTTATCTACTGTTGAAGCTGAATATGTTGCAGCAACAACCAATTGCACTCAAGTTCTATGGATGAAGAAGATGTTGAAGGATATAAAAGTAAGTTGTGATGATCCTGTTATTATTCATTGTGATATTTTTGTAGCTATTGGCATACCAAAGAATTTGGTATTTCACTCCAAAACTAAGCACATATCAATCGAGTATAACTTTTTGAAAGAAAATGTAGAATCAAAAGAAGTCAAATTGATTTATGTGAACACTAAAGAACAGATAGCAGACATCTTCACTAAACCTTTGTCCCAAGAATCATTTGAGAATTTGAGAGACAGATTGGAGGTTTCTACCCTTTCGATAGAGACTTAATTGATGCAGATGGGCATCAGTCTGGTATGTATTATCAAAGTTGTCTTCTGCTCCAGATTGATGAATTTATGCTACTACTCAGGGGAAATAGTCAGACTTGTGATTTGGAGATTTCATACTCTTCTTGATGTCTATGTCATATCTTTGGCATTGATATCAAAGGGGGGGAGATTTATGTGAAAAATAGGGAAAGATTGATTGTACTCCTCAGGGGGAGCTTTGGTGGTATTTTTTGGCGGTATTTGGTTTCCTAATTCAAAATTGGTTTAGAGCTTTATTGCTATATTCTTTACAAGTGATTGTTGGCATTTCTTGGCATTTGGATGTTTTTCACATCTGGCGTTGCCATCAATGCCAAAGGGGGAGATTTTTGGAAAAATGAAGAAATTGATTATGTGTTGCATTGATGTTTTGTCATTGATGTCAACACTAGTTGTTATGACTGTTTACCGGCTTCCGATAGAAGGTTTGGATTGGGAAGGTTATCGATTGATTGTCATTGGTATGATCTAGATGATGGAATAAATTTGAATGGATGGTTCATATGCTTCTGAAGTGTGTTTCAGTCAATTGGTATTGACATGATGATCGGATGATATCTTATATTCTAGTATGCATGCTTTCTTGATCTGGTAAGAGTTTCACCGGCAGAGCCTTATTGAAGATTCTTGATATTACACATAAGTGGTGTTGGTGCGGCTTCTAGAAGGGATTCAGGATGCTGATGGTGATTGTGTTCATGCCTTGACTAACTGGAATCATTGGTGTAGCGTGTGTGGATCTACTTAGGTCTGGTGCAATCTAGGTTTTGGACCGGTTTCATGAAGTGCGTTGTTGGATCTTTTTGATGCGTCTCCGGGATGTTTTATTGGTTGGATGACATTTGTTTGGCCCTAGGACAACATGCCTGATGATTTTAGTTTCGAATTATGTAATGGATTTATTGTATTAGCATTTGGGTGGCCGACCTAATTGTTTAGGTCTCAGTTTTGTATAAATATATGTAAGATCTCGTTGTAGATCATATGTAAGGAGCGAATAATGTAATAATCATATGAGTAGAGGGTTTGATCGATCATAGGTGATTGAGTTGGGTTTATGCAAGAGGTTTTAGACCTCCAGTATTGAGCTTAACCAAAACTATAATCTAGCACGATTGATGTTATCTCTGGCAGTTCATCTTTTTGGATTGTTGTTCGATTATTTTGAGGTGGCTAACCTCTTTTGTAGTCAGTGAGACTCCATTGTTATGAGTAGTGTGCTCTAGGCAGTGTGTCTTCCTACATGTGCAGGCCCCTATTGTAATCATATACTTACTACAAAATTATTATCTGACTGTGGGTAGGGTTTCCCACTGTGGTTTTTCCCTTTACCGGGTTTTCCACGTACAAATCATGGTGTTATGTGGTATGGTTGTACGGTATTGATTCACTGGTTTATTGTTATGCTTTAATGCTTAATCTACTATACCAGTATATGTTTTCTTCTATTCTGGTAAAAGGTTCTTAGTGCTTTAATTTCTCATAATTTGTTGACAACTAATTCCACCCCCCCCCCTCTCAGTTGTCCACTGGTTATCCTAACATATAATGTCAATAAAATGTATGTGTTTTTGGTCCCTTAAATCTCTTATGACATAGCCTAGGAATGTTTGTAATATCAAAAACACATACATGTTTTTGACATTATAGACATTTTGAAGGTAGGCAAACACAAATTTTAGGGCTCAATAATACATATGTTTTATGGAAACATAACACGTATGTTTTTTTGGAGTTTAAATTGATTCTTGACAGCCAAAAAATCACATGGTAGTCATGTTGAAGGTCCCACTACATGTGGATCTACTTTCTATGTAAATTTTTCATAAGTATAAGAGATCTTTTGTTATATTTGTGTTTAAATGATTGAAATACATTGGAAATTGACAATTGACTGATTGTTGAAAGTTTTTTGTATGTTTAACATGTCTATTTATCAAATTTGATAACTATTTCAAATTTTATTGATAATTTGCTAACTTGTTTAAGTAATTTTTCATTTAGATGTCAGCAAAGAGCTATTTGTTTAATTAAATTCATGTGTTTAAGTAGTCTGTTTAAGTTTTTTTTTTTTCAAATTATAATTTTTATTAACATATATTTACAATTTTTATTTAGGAACAATTGATATTAGCCATGGGAAGGAATAAGTGATGACCACCTGAACAACTTGAGGTGAAAAAGGAAAAATAAAAAGAGTGCATGAGAAGACTACGCTAAATGAGAAAAGTTGGAGAAGAAGGTATGTCAGCTATACTAGCTAATTTTAATGTAGAATCAAATACCAAAACACCTATTGAGGATACAAATGATGGATCAAATTTACTGAATACAGACAAAAAACAAGGAATGATCAATAAAATGTAGTAGATGTAAACCAAGAAAATACACCAATCATAATACCTTTGGAAATTTTCATACAAGACCAAACTATTTAATTAACATAGATGAAAATGTTTTGACACAAATGCTTGACAAAATTCCTAATTTCACTTGTAGAAGAATGACCAATAAAATATGGAAAATCTTTTTTGAGAGCTTAAGTGATGTAGTACCCCTGCCATAATCAATTTCTAATCTCGGTTTGACCTTGGTTAGTTTATCATAATATAATGATTATAGTCAAATGTTTTGATTTAGTGCATAGTTGTTAATGTGGTTTTCGCACCAGTTTGTATGCAAGTTAATTAATTCTCCTATTTCGTGTTATTATCTCGGGCTAACACTTTCATTAAGTTTATATATGTATGCATGTATGACTCTTGATTGCAGGAGATTTCAGGTACAGTGCCACATGGGTGCGAGGTTCGTCACCGCCTGAATTCGCAGGTTTGAGTGTGCCTCTTTAATCCTTAGAGTTGGATTAGGTGGTCGTGAAATCCTCGTTTGACCATAGTCGTGCTCGAGTGAGCGTCGTCAGTCGTCGTCGGTATTCCCTTTGGCTGGGTATGCGGGTCGTCTATCTATGTGGCTTTCTTGGGTTGTGTTTTCGGTATGTGTGGTTAAATCAAACATTTAATCCTTAGTGTTTAATTTGATTTAATGTGTGTTTACGCATTAGTATTTTAGGGACTTAATTAAATAGGCTCCCTTTTTATGTGATTAATCGTTAATTGAATTGCTCAATTCAGATTGGTAGCAAGTTCAATTAAATGGTTAATTTTAATGTTAAATTTAATATGTTTACGCTATTGGAAAAGAAAGATTTAAATTTAATTGAAATAGAATTAATTTAATCTTGTTGGCTTTTTGAAATAGAAAGGTTAAATTTCAGTTATTTGAGAAAATCAATTTTTAGATTGAAAAGCAAGTTAATGTATTGATATAGTCGGAAAAGAATGATTTTGTGATTTATTTTAAATAAAAATATTTTAATTCCAAAAATAAAATTTTGGTCAAACTTCTCCCATTTAACCTAGGTTTTTGGAAAATATGGGGGATTGATTTTTTTCGGAAAATACTTTGGATGGAAAATTTGGGGATTTTGGAAGGAGAAGGATTTCTTGAGCTGCAGGTTGGGGCTCTCAATCAAATCCTTTCCAGGAATGCTTATTGAGGTAGGAATTTATTTATCAATTTGGTTATTTGTTTTAAAAAAAAAAATGGGCTTGAATGTTCTTCATGCAATTTTGGTATCAAATTCTCCATTGATTGCCTCAAGATTAAGAATTATAGTGGAAATTAGTTAAGATTGGCTGATTGCTTGTATCTTGTTTGAGAAATGAGTTTTCTTTTTTTCCCAAAATTCTATATTTTGGAAGGGTATTCAACAAATTTCTCTAATTTTGAAAACCTCTATCATTCTGAAAATCTTTATTTTAAGTCTCAATAAGAGACTGGCTTTTTTTTTTTTTAAATGGGGGTTGTTTAAAAAAAAAGAGAGAAATATAAAACAAAACAAAAATATTAAATCATAATCGATTTTATTTTTTAAAAATCAAAGTTTATTGTAAAAAAAAATATTTTAATTTGGGGATTGGAGGAGCGGGGAGCAGAGGCTCAACCCGCCGCCTCCTCCCCCTGCGTGGGTCTGCGACCAGTGCCGGCCGCAACTACCTGTGATCCCGGTGGTGGCTGCAGGGTCCCCCGTGGTGGCCGCGTGGGCGCCGCAGGACCTACGTCCACCGCGGTGGCGCCGCCCGCGGTTAGGGCACGGCCGTCCAACCCCTGTAAAAGGGAGGTGGGCCCAGCTACCCTTTTTGCCACTCGCATTATATTGTTGTTGTTTTTAAAATTGTTTTTTTAATTTTTTTTTTATTATCAAAAAAAATATAATAATTATTTAATATTATTAAATGTAAATTTTAATTAAGTTTAAATATGGCATTTAATTAATAAATTATGATTATTTGTAATTAATTAATTGTATAAGTGGCAATATACTTTAATTAATTTTCAAATTGTATTTTATTATTAATGCATATTTTTCTAATTAGATACTTAATTTGTTTTTTTGTTATTATTAATTGTATATATTTTATTAATTGCGGATTAATAAATATATAGTAATTAATATTTAATTTTGGTAATTTTATTTATATGCACAAGGAAATAATTGTTCAGTAGGAATGGACTATCTTTATTTGGATTCCTTATATGTTTATGTCTCCTTGATCCGTATAGTGTAACTAGGCTTGGACAAGACGAGATTGGAGAGATTGTTTTTGAGCCAGTATGAGAACGATGTTTTATTTGAAGAATAAATATCTTATTTAGTTGGGTAATGATTATTTAATTATATTCATGTGAACTTGGTTTAAGAACTCATAATGACGCATTTATGTATGTTCGATGCTAATGAACCTTAGGGAGTTAGAAAACCAAGAATCAAATTGTACCTAGATGAGGCAAATAACAGCAATCTAACTTAGATCATTTAGAAAAATCGATCGACATTTAATGTTTAAATCAATTTGGAAAGAGATTGTATCTACCGATTATTGCCTATGCAAGTTTTAATTTTTGTATTCGCTTTTGCTTAAAGTAATGGCAAAGCCTTGATTTGTTTGATTGGACCCTGTCGTATGGTTGACTTGGGATACTTGTTTCAGTCCTCGGTCTCGAGTTTGACTATTGTTTTGTGGTGGTGTCGTAATTGGTCATATCCTTTAATGCGGGTGTCGAATGATGTTTGGTGGTTGACCATAGTTGGTCAAGTCTCTAGTTAGAGTACCGTCTGTCAGTGTACCTCATATGAAGTCATATTTGACCAAATGGTTGTTCCCTCCATTTTGTACTCCGTTTGCTTGACCATGTGTATTCCTTGGTTTTTGAGTTCATTAGAGTATAGTCTAGTGTCGTATGGGAAAGTGGCTCTCGATTGGGGGTTGCGCCCAAAGTGGTTGTTGGGTAACCCATCGAAAGTGAGTCTAATAAGTCATAACCTAGTAGTATATTAGAGTGTTGTTAATGATTCACTAAGTAAGATAATTGTGCCTCACACATGGGATGATTGCTAACACAAACTCGACATGTTTTGAGAAGGCCTGAAATGGCATACCATCATCCTTGTCTTCACGAAAGGATGTGTGGGTCCACATGAGGCTTGGATGGGCCAGAGGTTTGGATTAGGTTGCCAGGGTAACCCAGTGTATGGGGCCGGAACCTATGAAGACCTGCCATGGTAACCATACCAGGTTGTGTGATGACACTTGTCCCTACGTTCGCTAGTGTGTTTTTGTATTGTCTTGATAGGAGCACTTTTGTGGAGTCGTCCTGTTGCTTATGCCCTTGTGAGAACCTGATTTCATGCTAGACCTTGGGTTACGATGTCTTATTTTTGCAAATGCTCCAATGGACCTTTGTATTTGCTTCGTTTATGTTTCATATGGATCCTTTCCTTTCCAGGGATCAATTATGTATTTATTGACCGATGTGGTCGTTTGTATATTGGTTATGTTTCGCCTTGATGGCAGGATTGTAAATTATGAGAACCTCATGTATTCTTAACTTTATTATTTATCAAAGGGGTCTTGTAGTTGAGCAGACCCAGAGATGTAGCCCTTTAGGGGTGAACTCTGAGATCATCTTGGTGTTATGTGATGCTTTTGTTCTTATGTTTCATGTTTAGTGTTAGCATGTATGAATGACATTTTGATAGAATGTATAAGTGGATAAGATGAAATTAATTTTAAATGCATGTATGCAGTCCTCTCTTAGATGCAGTAAATTGGATCATGAATGAATGTAGCTTAGTATAATGGAATACATTCAGTTACTGTTAAGGAAACTAAGTATGCATGGAAAGAAATCATTAGTTTATGATGAAATTAAAGTGTGTTATTAAATTAGATGCATGGCTTATATTTAATGAAAAGTATGAACGAAAGGTATAGATAAATCTTAATGGATGAACCTTATTTTGTGATTTATATTATCATCTTCTGAAAGAAATTATCCTTGTTTAAGAATTATCTCATTATAAGATAATCAGCTTAGTGGATTTATTAGTGTGAGTTAAGTGAATTATAGAATTAAGTAATCACGTTGGGGAACCCTATACGTGTTAGTTGATGTCTTCCGCTATGTAATCTAAATTTTGATATCTCGTTGTATCTTAATGTTGTGTTTATCTTTTAAAAAAAAATTATTGCACTCTATTCTTGTGTTATGGCTTAATCCCTTCGGGGTTTCCTAGCGGGGCATTACATTTGGTATCAGAGCCCATGTTAAAAACACTAGGATCTTTGGTGTCGCATGTGCCCTTAGTTGGTGTGAGGTGTATTGACCTTATGTGCATGCTTGTCCTCTTCTTTGTATGTGAGTGATTGAGTAGACCTTAACTCGTGTGTAACGCGTGTGTTCACACCTTGTTTTCACCTTCTTGATGTTGGTGCTTTGGAGTGATTATATGTTCTTTGTTGCTTATTGATATCTTGGTCTACGATTACTCAGATCCTGGAAGAGAGTCGTATGTACCTTCCTTTTTGAGTGTTGTACTCTTTAGACTAATCCATTTGGGTTGGTTAGTGCTTGTTTAAGATTATGATCTATCTTAGTGTTGTTCACTTGAAGGACTAGTATGGTAAATATTGAATGCTTATTTTGTAGCAAATTGAATGATTATAACCCTTCCTCCTCTCTCTCTCTCTAGAAATTAAATGTTTGTGATGTGTGTAATTATCTCTTATGAGAGTTTTCTTTTTTTTTTGCAAGAGAAGGGTGTGACTTCTTGAGCCCTTGTGTGAGCCTTATGACGCTTATGTGTCTTTAGATTATAAAAGGACTTCGGGTTGAAAGTTCATATTGGTTATTGGGAGAAAACTATATGTTTACATTAAAAAATTCTCCATGTGTAATGTAGGAGTAACATAATTAAACTCTATCTTAAGTAATGTGTATCAGTATGTGAATAGTTGTTATGTGAAACTACTTTGTTTGTAAAAGAAGTATTAAAGGGAACATATTAAAGTAGCTTCGAGAGTGTAATAATGTGTTCCACGAAATATTGTTTTATGTACTGCATTAAACCAGTTTAATTGAGGATCTATTTAGCAAATTCTCCATTGAACTTTCTTTTGGATATATGTAATTACATTATTATGTTTAGAAAGTGCAAATGAAAAGCTTGTTTGATGTGCATGCATTAATATTTATTATTTTGGTGATAGCTCCTCGCTCACCTTCTTATCGTATTTTGATTTTCAATGATAGGTTGCAAATTATGTCATGTGTCTGTATTGTATTATAGTAGTGAGTGTTCTCAAGAGACCTTGCATCATCGATAAGATTACCTGTTTTGATCTCTGTTGTTTGGAAAACTAACATTCTGTTGCAACCATAATTATTGGAAATGTCATGTTAGGATGTTTGGCATCCTTCTAAAGCGATAGCGAACTGAAAACCGTGCATTTAAAATGATAGGCTTATAGTGAGAAATTATATATTATAGTGTGATCTTGTTGATCTTGTGTCTTTGTAGGAAATAGTTTGGTTATCAAACTCTCTTTCCCTTCTCTTTGCCTAAATCATAAGATTTTTACAAATGCTACGAAGAATGCTTTGATTTAAATAGAATGCTTATAACGCATATGAAATGGTATGTTTTCTTTTGGAATTCTTATGGAAAGATGAAAGTCTTAAGCTTCAAAAATAAATTTGCATAGTTAGTAATTTAATTACAAATGCTTAGTGAAATTCGAGAAAGATATAGGAATGATGTTATTTCCTTATGTAATTGTGAATTGTCAATAATTTCAGTACTTGTATCTAGAGTAAACTTGATTTAGTTATTCATTTGGAAAGCATAATTAAAATCTTCCTTGAGTAGCTGATAGCGTACATAAAATTACTCCCCGTAAATGTGACTAAACCAGTACTAGTGTATTTGTGTGTATTGTAAGAAACCAGTAATTATTATATGTGCCCATGGATTGGTGAAGTAATCAACCATGGAGGATATGATGCTTATGAGTATGGGAAACCATACTGTTTATGTGATGTTGCTTATTTGTTTCCCTACTGAGTACCAAACCTCAGGTTGTGGGAAATTCAGTATATTAAGGGGTAGTATTCAAAGTCACCATTCTTTGAATAGTATGGATTGGCATACGAGTAATGTCGGTGCGAAGTGACTTTAGCTTCTCTATTTCGAGGAATGATATAGTTATACTATAAAACTGTATCAAAGGTGTACTCAATACTTTCCCTTTTGATGAATCTATTTATAGGTTTATGTGTGGCAGCCTATTCCTCTCCTTTATTTAAGCATTTTGATGGTGATTCTTGAGCATAGTGAGGGTGTATTTTGGAGGATCCTTTGCCTTTTCTTCATGAAAGGTAGGTTTATCCACATGAGCTTCCAGTTAGTATGTGTTGGTGGGCATGTGGGTGGACCTTAGTCATGTATATCTCTGGCTTACGGTGAGTATCCTTATAGATACGTCGCTATGCGGGACGTGACCTGCGCATGCTTGTTTCCACGAGGTACACTACCATGCGGGATACGTCCATTGTGTGTCTTCTCCGCTTGGGGTATGGCCATGCCGTGTGACAACGTGATGCAGGGTGATGTCGAGGTGCACACCGCCATGCCATGTTGGTAGTGTGACTACATCGCACCACATGATGAGCTACTATGATAGCTAGACGATTGTTCCTTCCTTCCTTGTTGGTGGCTACATGCTAGTCACATAGTGATGTTATGTGCAGTTGTGATATTCTTTATATTTCTTTGGGGACCAGCAATTTATTTTACTTTGACTTTGAAGGTTTAGCCATGATCTTGTGATCTTTTGCATTCTTGATGTGGTGTTGCAAATTCCAGATTATTTTTTTGCCTTACTGTTGGAATTGATGATTTATTATCTTTATTCATCTGTACTTTGGTGGCTAAACTGATTTATCCTTATTGTTTTCATATACTGGTCTTGTGTTGAAATGTGAAATTCCTCTCCAAGGACATATGAGACGGTCTTGGTAGAGTGTGTACGAGGAAGTAGACGTAAGGAACCTTGAGGATGGGGGTATGTGAGGCTATGATGCAGCTAGGATCCACTACCTACCTTTGTGTGGTGACTATCTCTTGGAGGCTAACCACCTTACTCAACAAGGGATGTTCACGAAGGTCTTGTATGGAAGGTAGCACCGCTATGGTGTTCCCTAGCACCATCAAGCCTTTGAGTGAGATGTTGGATATTTATGATCATATTATTGTTTTGAGATCAAGCATAGAGATGTTGATCATGCATGTTATCTTTGACCGAGCATTAGACATGCTCACATGTGGCCTTTTGAGTTGTGCATTCCAGTTATGTGGATGATTGTTATGTGTAATCACGGATTAAATTGTGTTAACTTGTCACCATGTTATGGGACATAGTCATTGGAAAGGTTCTTATATGACTGGCAAGTGCAAGCAATTGAGTTATTTTTGTTGCTCTTATTTCATGGAAGTTAACTTGGTTGTAGAAATTGAATTTTGAAGCTAGTTCTATGCGATAAAGTTTTATAAAAAGATGGTTTGGTAAAAGAAATTGGTCATGATGGCATGTTTCTTGTCATGCTTGATAGATGAGTATCGTAATTGTTGCTTACCTCTTTTAATGCTTTAATTTGGTGTAATGAAAGGAAGAAAATTCTTGTTCCTTTGCTATGATTGTGGATAATTCCTAGAATGTTTTAATTTGGGGATTGGAGGAGCAGGGAGCGAAGGCTCAACCCACCACCTCCTCCCCCTGCGTGGGTCTGCGACTAGCGGCGGCCGCAGCTAGCTACGATCCCCGCAGTGGCCACGTGGGAGCCGCAGGACCTGCATCCACCGCGGTGGCATTGCCCGCGGTTAGGGCACGACCGTCCAACCCCCATAAAAGGGAGGTGGGCCCGACTACCCTTTTTGCTACTCGCATTATATTGTTGTTTTTTTTTAAATTGTTTTTTTTAATATTTTTTTTAATTATCAAAAAAAAATATAATAATTATTTAATATTATTAAATGTAAATTTTAATTAAGTTTTTAATTAAGTTTAAATATGGAATTTAATTAATAAATTATGATTATTTGTAATTAATTAATTGTATAAGTGGCAATATACTTTAATTAATTTTCAAATTGTATTTTATTATTAATGCATATTTTTCTAATTAGATACTTAATTTGTTTTTTTGTTATTATTAATTGTATATATTTTATTAATTGCGGATTAATAAATATATAGTAATTAATATTTAATTTTGGTAATTTTATTTATATGCACAAGGAAATAATTGTTCAGTAGGAATGGACTATCTTTATTTGGATTCCTTATATGTTTATGTCTCCTTGATCCATATAGTGTAACTGGGCTTGGAAAAGATGAGATTGGAGAGATCATTTTTGAGCCAGTATGAGAACGATGTTTTATTTGAAGAATAAATATCTTATTTAGTTGGGTAATGATTATTTAATTATATTCATGTGAACTTGGTTTAAGAACTCATAATGATGCATTTATGTATGTTCGATGCTAATGAACCTTAGGGAGTTAGAAAACCAAGAATCAAATTGTACCTGAATGATGTAGATAACAGCAATCTAACTTAGATCATTTAGAAAAATCGATCGACATTTAATGTTTAAATCAATTTGGAAAGAGATTGTATCTACCGATTATTGCCTATGCAAGTTTTAATTTTTGTATTCGCTTTTGCTTAAAGTAATGGCAAAACCTTGATTTGTTTGATTGGACCCTGTCGTATGGTTGACTTGGGATACCTGTTTCAGTCCTCGGTCTCGAGTTTGACTATTATTTTGTGGTGGTGTCGTAATTGGTCATATCCTTTAATGCGGGTGTCGAATGATGTTTGGTGGTTGACCATAGTTGGTCAGGTCTCTAGTTAGAGTATTGTCTGTCAGTGTACCTCATATGAAGTCATGTTTGACCAAATGGTTGTTCCCTCCATTTTGTACTCCATTTGCTTGACCATGTGTATTCCTTGGTTTTCGAGTTCGTTAGAGTATAGTCTAGTGTCATATGGGAAAGTGGCTCTCAATTGGGGGCCACGCCCAAAGTGCTGTTGGGTAACCCATCGAAAGTGAGTCTAATAAGTCATAACCTAATAGTATATTAGAGTGTTGTTAATGATTCACTAAGTAAGATAATTGTGCCTCACACATGGGATGAGTGCTAACACAGACTTGACATGTTGTGAGAAGGCCTGAAATGGAAAACCATCATCCTTGTCTTCACGAAAGGATGTGTGGGTCCACATGAGGCTTGGATGGGCCAGAGGTTTGGATTAGGTTGCTAGGGTAACCCAGTGTATGGGGTCGGAACCTATGAAGACCTGCCATGGTAACCATACCAGGTTGTGTGATGACACTTGTCCCTACGCTCGCTAGTGTGTTGTTGTATTGTCTTGATAGGAGCACTTTTGTGGAGTCGTCCTGTTGCTTATGCCCTTGTGAGAACCTGATTTCATGCTAGACCTCGGGTTGCGATGTCTTAGTTTTGTGAATGCTCCAGTGGACCTTTGTATTTGCTTCGTTTACATTTCATATGGATCCTTTCCTTTCCAGGGATCAATTATGTATTTATTGACCGATGTGGTCATTTGTATATTGATTATGTTTCACCTTGATGGAAGGATTGTAAATTATGAGAACCTCATGTATTCTTAACTTTATTATTTATCAGAGGGGTCTTACAGTTGAGCAGACTCGGAGATGTAACCCTTTAGGGGTGAACTCCGAGATCATCTTGGTGTTATGTGATGCTTTTGTTCTTATGTTTCATGTTTAGTGTTAGCATGTATGAATGACATTTTGATAGAATGTATAAGTGGATAAGATGAAATTAATTTTAAATGCATGTATGAAATCCTCTCTTAGATGCAGTAAATTGGATCATGAATGAATGTAGCTTAGTATAATGGAATACATTCAGTTATTGTTAAGGAAATTAAGTATGCATGGAAAGAACTCATTAGTTTATGATGAAATTAAAGTGTGTTATTAAATTAGATGCATGGCTTATATTTTAATGAAAAGTATGAATGAAAGGTATAGATAAATCTTAATGGATGAACCTTATTTTGTGATTTATATTTTCATCTTCTAAAAGAAATTATCCTTGTTTAAGAATTATCTCGTTATAAGATAATCAGCTTATTGGATTTATTAGTGTGAGTTAAGTGAATTGTGAAATTAAGTAATCACATTGGGGAACCCTATAGGTGTTAGTTGATGTCTTCTGCTATGTAATCTGAATTTTGATATCTCGTTGTATCTTAATGTTGTGTTTATCTTTTTTTAAAAATTTATTGCACTCTATTCCTTTGTTATGGCTTAATCCCTTTGGGGTTTCCTAGCGGGGCATTACAAGTAAAACTAGAATGTGTCAATTGTTTGTTGAAATGATTAAAGAAATCAATTTTAGAGACACTATGAAGATCCTTTCCTTAATATCAACCAATGTTGATGGCAAAATAACTATAAGAAATCTAATTAGTGTGTATAAATCAGTAGGTACAACCTCACGCACTAAAGATAGTGCAACATTACTCAATATGTTCTTACATGAACTATAGTGAGAAATGAAATGAAAAAAATCTTGTTTGATTAGAAAAACAAGTCACTAAAGATAGTAGACAAACACTATTCAATTCCCTTGGGAGACGTGAAAAATTTAAGGGTCCTAATAGTAATTCTCTATGGGCATTCTCAGATAGACTTCCATACAAAGACAAGGTTGTTGTTGATGCATTGAGAGCATTAATTGAAATTTTTTAGAAAGACAACATGAGTTTCACCCAATCAAAGAGATATTCTTAGAAGGATATTGGGCCCTACGGCCCCCGCCCACCTCTTGACTCCCATGTGCATTGTTTTGGGAACCTTCACATAAGCATAATAGCTTGTGCTTTAACCATTGACCCATGTTCTTTGCAATGGGCATAGATACCTGGCCACATACCCCTTTTGAATGGTTTTGGGTGGAGCTAAAGCCTCCAAACCCTTCATGTCATTTAATCCCTATGAGATTTTTAATTATTTCCTTTGTAAATGGGTCTAACAAGTCTTTGAAAGCCTTTGTGAATAGCTCCCACACAAGAGTCGTAGTACTCAACCCTCATGGCCTTTTGAGTTTCAAACATTAAAAATTTTAAATGTTGCACATCGAACCTACAAATTTTTTACCTTCAACATACCTTTAATTGGGCCCTACGCATAGGCTTTGGACCCTACACAATCTGTGTTGGGCCTTTGTGTTGTGTATTTTTTTTTAGCAAAGCCTCCCAAATTTAGAGTTTTTCACATTTGGTGATTGTCTCTAATTTTAGAAACTATGCAAAATTGGATGATATTGATATTTAGTAGGAAGACCTTTTTTGGCTAATCAATTCTATATTTGGTGGATGCATTACATTTAGTGGCATTTTGGTAGTACCGCCAATTTTATCAAAGTTCCAAAACTAATTGGCTTAAGGAGGTTGGTGATTTCACCAATTGTAATCCAATTTATTTGGTGGAGATATTAAAATTGGAAAACTTCCACAAATTGATTGACATACAACCTTATTTGAAAAAGGTGATATTTTTGCAACCAAGGACCCCACTGCATTGGAGTTTTCAGTTTTGCATCCAAACTTCTAAAGGCAATATCTTAGTCATATGGAGGAATTTTTTAGTGAATTTTTTTTAATTGCGGAAAAAAAATTATCTTCGTTGTGGTGGAATTAGTTTTTGCTCAACTGATCTCGTGTTTTCAAACAATTGGTTTTCTCATCAAATTTGAAGGATAGTCCTTAAGTTTGGAACTTCAAATGTATGTAATTTTCACATATGACCTCAAATAGAGGTACTTCTTTTTCCCAAAGCTGATATTTTTTTTAGTACTACATATTGGTGCTAGTTTGAGGTTCTCATTCTAAGATTAATTATTGTATACACCTAAAAATGGTCTGAAGATAATTAATTAAATAAGCAATTGTTAAATTAATCCCCCTTCCTAATTTAATTGAATTCATTAGGCAGTTTGATTAAATTCTCCCTTTCATCTACTTATTAATAAATCTAAGGATTTATTTAATAAGTTCATTTCCATAGTCCCCTTTGATTAATTAATTCTCCCCCATTTCAATTCAATTCTTCTAATCCCCTAATTAATTAAAACAAATCAATTGACGAGTTGTTGAGAATTAATTAGTCTTTTCCTATTATTTGAATTTTTAAAATTTAAATTACCCACATGCCTCATAACTTCTAATTGTCATGTATATGTGAAGTGTACCTGTGTTGGTATTTTGGTATGGTTTTGTCATTAATGTCAACACCTACTAACACACCTACTTTGGAGATCCAGCAACATTCACCAGCAATCAGTAAATTGTTCAACAATCACCGATATATAGTTAACCGGTAGGATATAATGTTCACCGGTACCTGCAATGACATGGAAGACACTTGGTAATGTTGAAGACATCATGTGGACACCTTTCCTTGAAGTAATATCATTGCTATATTCTTATTTGCATATTTGATTTCACTGGCAAATAGGTCCAGGTTATCTAGGGTTACACCAGTAGGTTTATCTTTTCCAGATCAGCATGGCACGCTATGGAGATGATTTATTATTGTTGTAAATGCATTAAGATGACATATTCAATTGGTTATTGCATCGATTATTGTATTATTTGTAAAATGTTTTATTATAATATCTTGTGGAGCCAACCTACTAAAATTGGTCTTAGGGTATGGTATAAATGTAAGATCTTATTTGTAAGATCAAGTGTGCAATGCGAAAAAGAATTACAAGAAGGTATATGCGAGATTAAATAGAGGTATACATGAAGACATCATTTGAAGGTGAAGCTAGGTTTTTGTAAAAGCATATCAGCATTACACCGGTATTGAATCCAGCATATGAAGATGCTATTTTGTGCAGTACATTCTCATTGGATTTAACCATCCATCCGAAGTCAGTGTGACTCCCATTTGTGTTTGAGCAGTGAGCTCTAGGCTGTTGGCCTTTCTGCATGTGCAGACCCCTCTTGTACACTTACTATCTGTAGTAGTATCATCTGATTGTGGGTAAGGTTTCCCACCATGGTTTTTCCCATTACAGGGTTTCCACGTACAAATATTTGTGTCATGTGTTGTGGTTTACTTTGTGCTTATGTTTCATGCATTAATTCTTACCGGTACAGCATTTCCTATTAACAATGTTTACCGGCACAATTAACTGTCTTACCGGTATTAAGCAATAAGTTGGTTAATAAGATTTTGGTTTGAATTTATTGGACAACTGATTCATCCCCCCCTCTCAGTTGTCCCCAGGACCTACAATTGGTATCAGAGCTTTGGTCCTCTTTGGCAAAAGTTTAACAACTTGAGGAGATCCAATGTCTACTAATTATTTTAGGAAGGATAGTCCTAAACTTGATGGAACCAACTATGGAATATGGAAAATCAGAATGGAGACACATCTGAATTGCATTGGTAAAGACATCTGGGAAGTTACTAAGAATGGTTATATTGTTGTTGTAGCTGGTCAGCCTGCTCCTATTACTCTAGGTAAAGATGATGAAAATGATTGCAAAGCAAGAGAAGCACTTTTGAGCGCATTATCAGATCAACAAATCATGGGATTATCAGATAGATCTACTGCAAAAGCTATTTGGGGTCATTTGGAAACACTGAATGAAGGGGATTCCATAGTCAAAATTGCAAAACTTGAAAGCTTCCGAGTCAGGTATGAACATCTGAAAATGGAAGAAGATGAAAGAATTTCTGCTTTTATGGAAAGAGTAAATGAAATTGTTTTAGGTATCAAATGTTGTGGAGGAACCTTGAGTGAAGATGAGATTGTTTCAAAAATCTTAAGAGGTTTGCCACCAACATATAAAATGAAGGTTACTGCTATTAATGAGTTGAGAACAATGCCTAATACATCAGTAACTAGGGATACATTGATTGGAAAACTTTCAGCTTTTGAAATAGAGGAATTTGGTCCTATTGCTATAAAAACTGATTTGGCCTTCAAAGCATCAACATCATCTGCTCCATCTTTTGACAAATCGGACTGGAGAGCCTTTTATGCAAGAGAACTTGAAGAAACTAGAAAGGATAATGAAGAGCTTGAAGAACTTGAAGCACTATTTGCAAGAAAAATGCCAAAAGGTCCAATTGGAAGTAAGTATGAAGGTAAAGCACCCTTTAAATGTTTCAATTGCAATAAGATTGGTCATATGGCTTCAAGATGCCCTGATAGACATGCTAGACTAAGAGAAGAAGCTAGAAGGACATACAAACCTAATCCTGAATATCAGAGATACATATTTAAGAAAAACAAAGATAAATCCTGTTACATTGCTGATGAAGGTGTGACTGATGATTCTGATGAGGATCCAGCAGACAACAGATGGGTCTTTGTTGCTATAACAGAAGATCAACCGGTACCTATTGCTCCACTGGTAGAACAAGCCCTAGCAGCTAAAGTTGAATCAAAGGATGAATGGATTATTGACTCAAGATGCTCACATCACATTACTAGAGACAAAGGCAAATTCTTGAACTTTCAAGAATACAATGGAGGTTTAGTAAGATTTGGAGATGACAAAGCCTGTTCAATCAAAGGTAAGGGTTCAATATCTCTTGATGGTAAACATAACACTGACAATGTTTACTATGTTGAAGGATTAAAACATAATCTTTTAAGTGTTGGTCAATTAGTTGAGAAAGGTTTTTAGTTACAATTTAAAAATGGAAAATGCAAAATCATGAATAGAACTGGTTTGGAAATTGCAACCGGTAATCAGACTAGAGGTAATATCTTTCATTTGAATAATGGTGAAAAGGCATGCTTAATTGCTCATATAGATGAAAGCTGGCTATGGCATAAAAGACTATGTCATGTAAATTTTGATTGCATGGTAAAAATCAGTACTTCTAAGGCAGTTAGAGATCTACCTAAAATTGTGAAACCTCATAATACAATTTGCAAGGAATGTCAATTTGGAAAACAAGTTAGAGCTAGTTTCAAAAGTATTCCAGAAAAATCCAATAATTCTCTTGATTTAATTCACACTGATTTATGTGGTCCGGCTAGAACTAAAAGCTTACAAGGTGATAGATATTCCATGCTAATTATTGATGATTATTCTAGAATGTGGTGGGTTACTTTTCTCAGGGAAAAATCAGAAGCACTTGGGAAGTTCAAACTATTCAAAGCAATGGTTGAAAATGAAACCGGTAAGAAAATTAAATGTTTAAGATCAGATCAAGGAGGAGAATTCACATCTAGAGATTTTAATACATTCTATGAAGTGAATGGAATCAAAAGATAGTTATCAGCACCTCAGACACCACAATAGAATGGAGTTGTTGAAAGGAAAAATAGAACTATTTTGGATGCAGCAAGAAGTATGTTATCAGAAGCAAATCTACCACATGTGTACTGGAGAGAGGCAGTAAGCACCACTGTCTATACATTCAACAAATTTCACATCAAAGGTGAAACCGGTAAGACCCCTCATGAACTATGGTTTGGTAATACTCCCACTCTTAAGTATTTCAGAATTATTGGAAGTAAATGTTATATTAGAAGAGATGAGTATATTGGCAAGTTTGATCCTAGAAGTGATGAAGGAATATTTCTTGGTTATTCATCTAAGAGTAAAGCTTATAGATGTTTTAATAAAAGATTATAGAAAATTGTTGAGAGTACAAATGTAAAGATTGATGAACAATTTAAAGGAACTTCAAGGTATATAGACTCTGAACTGGTAACAAAAATTATGACAAATGAACCAACAGTAAATCCACCGGTACAGAATGATGACCCAGTTACTCCGGTATCATTAGAGGATACCACAGTAATTGAAGAACAACAATAGACTAAGACACCTCGGTATGTAAGACTGAATCATTCTGAAGATCAGATAATTGGAAGCAAATTAAAAGGAGTCATGACAAGAGGAAGATTGGCAAATGAAGAGGTATGTCTTATTTCTCAAATTGAACCATTATCTATCAATGAGGCATGTGAAGATAAATTTTGGATTAAAGCTATGGAAGAAGAATTAGGACAAATTGAGAAAAATAATACTTGGACATTAGTTCCCCGGCCTGAAAATAAAAATGTAATTGGAACCAAATGGGTATTTAGAAACAAACTCAATGAAGATGGTAAGGTTGTCAGGAATAAAGCAAGACTAGTGTGTAAGGGATATTCTCATAAAGAAGGACTTGATTACAATGAAACCTTTGCACCGGTAGCCAGAATTGAAGCAGTTAGATTATTCTTAGCCTTTGCAGCTCACAAGGATTACAAAGCTTATCAAATGGATATTAAATGTGCATTTTTTAATGGAGATCTTGAAGAAGAAGTTTATATTGAACAACCTGATGGATTTTCTTTGACATATAACAATGATATGGTTTGCAGATTAAGAAAAGCTCTGTATGGACTAAAACAAGCTCCAAGAGCCTGGTATGCAAGATTGGATAAGTATCTCTTAAAAATTGGCTTTACTAAAGGAAATGCAGATAGCAATTTATATTACAAAATAACTAATGATGAAATTTTGATTATGGAAGTATTTGTTGATGATATAATCTTTGGAGGAGAAGATGGATTATGCAAAGAATTTTCTCTTAAAATGCAGCATGAATTTGAAATGTCTATGATTGGAGAAATAAAATTCTTTTTAGGATTGCAGATTTTACAGATTGATAAAGGCATATTTTTGAGTCAGTCTAAGTACTTGAAAGAACTACTCAAGAAATTTGGGATGGAGAACTCTAAACCGGTAAGCACACCTATGACTACAAATGATAAATTATCTCAAAGGGATGAATCTATACCTCTTAATCCAACTAGATACAAATCTATGATAGGAGGTTTACTGTATTTGACACAAACTAGACCTAATATTATGAATGTAGTATGTATAGTTTCTAGATTTTAGAGTAATCCCAAGGAAAATCATGAATCAGCAGTAAAAAGGATTTTTCGGTACTTACAAGGCACAGCAAATCTTGGATTATGGTATCCTAAAGATGAAAATTTTGATCTATATGCATACATAGATGCAAATTGGGTAGGAGATGTGGATGATAGAAAGAGCACCACTGGCGGAGCATTCTTTCTTGGAAAGAGATTAGTTTCTTGGTTAAGTAAGAAACAGAGTTGTACATCTTTATCAACAGCAGAATCAGAATATGTTGCAGCAGCAACAAACTGTACACAGGTACTTTGGCTTAAGCAAATGTTGAAAGACATAAAGGTAAAATGCAAGGAACCTATTACTATATATTGTGATAACACTGCAGCAATTGATATATCTAAGAATCCAGTATTACATTCTAAAACAAAACATGTTTCTATCAAACTGAATTTTCTAAGGGAAAAAGTTGAAGAAAAAGAAATAAAACTAGTTTATGTGAATACTAAAAAACAGCTTGCAGATATTTTTAAAAAACCTTTGCCTAAGGAAACTTTTGAGTATCTCAGAGATCAGCTCGGAGTCTTACCTCCACCGGTAGAGACTTAGACAGTTGATGATTATCATCAACTGGCAAAATTAAATGGACAAATCTTTTATTCCGGTATTTGATGAGGAAGCTACTTCTCAGGGGGAGTAGTTGGTATATTGAATTGATTGGTATTTTGTATGAACTTGACCTTTTTGTGACTTTGGCATTTGATGTCAAAGGGGGAGAGATATATGGAAAAACATTGGGGAGAGATATATGGAAAAATACATTATCTTTTTGAGGAGAGATTGGTATGAGAGATTGATATTGAAAATAAATCTTTGGGTAAACACATATTACTCCTAGGGGGAGAATTGGTTTTTGTATTTGGCATTTATATTTTGGCACTTTGATGGTTTTTCCATCTTGTGTTGCCATCAATGCCAAAGGGGGAGATTGTTGGTATTTTGGTATGGTTTTGTCATTAATGTCAACACCTACTAACACACCTACTTTGGAGATCCAGCAACATTCATCAGCAATTAGTAAACTGTTCAACAATCACCGGTATATAGTTAACCGGCGGGATATAATGTTCACCGGTACCTGAAATGACATGGAAGACACTTGGTAATGTCAAAGACATCATGTGGACAATTTTCCTTGAAGTAATATCATTACTATATTCTTATTTGCATATTTGCTTTCACCGGCAAATAGGTCCAGGTGATCTAGGGTTACACCGGCAGGTTTATCTTTTCCAAATCAGCATGGCATGCTATGGAGATTATTTATTATTGTTGTAAATGCATTAAGCCGACATGTTCAATCGGTTATTGCATCGGTTATTATATTATTTGTAAAATGTTTTATTGTAATATCTTGTAGAGTCAACCTACTAAAATTGGTCTTAGGGTATGGTATAAATGTAAGATCTTATTTGTAAGATCAAGTGTGGAATGCGAAAAAGAATTATAAGAAGGTATATGCGAGATTAAACAGAGGTATACATGAAGACATCATTTGAAGGTGAAGCTAGGTTTTTGTAAAAGCATATCAGCATTACACCGGTACTGAATCCAGCATATGAAGATGCTATTTTGTGCAGTACATTCTCATTGGATTTAACCATCCATCTGTAGTCAGTGTGACTCCCATTTGTGTTTGAGCAGTGAGCTCTAGGCTATTGGCCTTTCTGCATGTGCAGACCCCTCTTGTACACTTACTATCTGCAGTAGTATCATCTAATTGTGGGTAAGGTTTCCTGCTGTGGTTTTTCCCCTTACAGGGTTTCCACGTACAAATATTTGTGCCATGTGTATTGGTTTACTTTGTGCTTATGTTTCATGCATTAATTCTTACCAGTACAACATTTCCTGTTAACACTGTTTACCGGCACAATTAACTATCTTACCGGTATTAAGCAATAAGTTGGTTAATAAGATTTTGGTTTGAATTTATTGGACAACTGATTCACCCCTCCCCCCCTCTCACTTGTCCCCAGGACCTACAACCTGTACCTGCAAATACGAAACACTCAATAGATCATTACAAGTATGGTTAATGAATTTAAATCAAAGAAGATAAAACCATAACTAAGCGATCTATCACCTCCTAGTAAATGCAAGTATGAATTTTTCTCTGAGATCTTGTTATGCAAATTCTAGTGACTTGACTACACTTAGATGGAGGATTTAAATGATGAAGATGCATGATCTAGAAATGATAGCATGATTAAGCTAAATGATTTTATGATTATTCTAGAAAGTAGGCTAGAATGAAGATGCAATTAAGCTAAAATTGAACATGATAACATTGCTAAGATGATAAACTAGAAGCTAGATGCCTATAGTAACAATGGATAAGATGAAAAATGAGATGAGATCAATCAGGGGTCAAATGAGATGAATTGGGACCCTTTGTGCTCCAAAATGGGGTCTATTTATAGGATTTCCCAAGGCTAGGGGTGAGGTGGCAGGAATCAGCGGTCAAGATTGATTTGAAGATATCAATTGTTAAATTGGAGGTTGGCAAAGGGGTTGGACTAAAGGGAACATATGTCATCTCTATGGTGACAAGTGTCAAGAGGCTTCTAGAAGAGGTTGGATGAAAGGGAACACTTAGTGACAAGTGTCACAAAGCTTCTAGAAGAGGTTGGATGAAAGGGGACATGTGGGTAGGTAGAATGGGTTAGGTTAGGAATGGTTAGGTTAGGAGAATTTGATTTTTAAAAATTCAATTAATAAGAAAAGGCTAATTAATTTCAACAACTCATAATTGATTTGTTTTAATTAATTAGAGGATTTAGAATAAATGAATTTGATGGGGGGAATTAATTAATCAAAGAGGATTATTGAGATGAACCTATTAAATAAATCCTTAAAATTATTAATAAGTAGATGAATGGGGAGAATTTAATCAAAATGCTAATGAATTCAATTAAATTGGGGAGGAGGATTGATTAAATAATTGCTTATTCAATTAATTATATTCAGACCATTTTTAGGTGTATACATTTTGCCCCTCTTTGAAGCGAGGTGTGATGACGCGTTGATTCAAAGAATAATCTCATTTTGATGATGATATCGGTTTGATAGGATGCCCCAGCTCTTGATTGCTACATTCTGGTATGATGATGCCCCCTTAGAAGATCAATTGAGAGAATTGATCTTTGGATTTTTTGCGAAATTGATATCCCGATAGAAATGATTTGATTTATGCAACTGTGGTTTGATGAAAATGTGAGTTCTTCTATTAGCTTGAGTGCTTAAATTGATAAGATTGATAAATATTGATCGATTAGATTGATAAGATTGAAATTCAGTCTGGTTTCAGGAAGGATATATCCTGTATAAGACAAAGATGATCAGAGCATCTAGTTTCAGGAAGGATTCATCTTGTATAAGACATGATCAGAATGTCTAGTTTCAGGAAGGATACATCCTATATAAGACATGAATCAAAATCAGATCGTCTGGTTTCAGGAAGGATACATCCTGTATAAGACATGATAGAATTGATTAGGTTTGATTGATGATTTGATTTGATAAGGTTAATTAGATAAAGAACTGACATTTTGTTGATATCAAGTGCAGGATGATTTAGATTTTCTGATGTTGATGTTAGTTCTGTTGAGGGGATAACATAAGATTTTCGTTGGGTCGACAATATCTGAAGAGATATGAGTCATCATTCTGATGGCGTATACACTTGTGATGATTCTTTGATGATTCTTGTGATAGATTTAACCTTGGATAAGATGAGCATGTGGGATCCCATGCAAGAATGAAATGCAAGCTAAAATGCAAATGAAAATGTAAAGCTACGACTAGACCAGTCACTGGACTATTGCTTTTTTTGTCATCATTGAGCTTTTTTGAATTATGGGAAGTGAGTGCAAACATCGATGGTATAATTAAACCATGATGACCTGAGCACTATTTTCTTGGATTTTGATATAACAAGTTAACACAAGCATCGAGGTATAATTGAACCAAGATGACTTGAGTGTTGTTTGCGTAAAACAAGCAGCATTAATCATTTCAATATGCAAATCAGAAATATCTTCAATGATACTTCGATGATCATGTCCCAAGACAAATTTGCACATATTAATGATTAATTTTCAGATAGCAGACAAGAAAAATATCATGTTCCTTCCTTGTTCCTCTAGTCAAAGACATCCTAGAGTCACTCAGAAATCATGATAGCGAAAATCAATATAGAAAAGTTGAACAATCATGTTACAGTCATTATCCAAAAAGATATTATCCACTGAAAAGTGTGTGATGTGCTTAGATTGACTTCGTGATAGCTTGATAATTGATAGTTTGATCTCGTGTTCAATGTTGGATATGTTGTAGTGTTTTCTCTTTATAACAGTTGTCTGACTGTTGTTCTACTTGTTTGATTTAGCTCAAAATGATCAAGAGTTTGCCCCCAACTAGGTGTAGGATTTTACCCCAAGCCTAGAAACAAAGTTGTTATGATATATCCAATGATCCAAACCATGGTAAGAAGCCACCTGTGATATCCGTGTATGTATAAAGGCTTGATGGATATGGATAGCGTTGATGGAGGATGAATGCAAGCAAAAAGATACATGAAGTAATAGATGGAAGAGCTAGCAAACAGATAGCGCCTATTTACCAGGTTTTCACCGTCTGTTTTTATTGCACTTTTTCTCATATTTGATATTTTTATTTTTATTTTTACTGTTTTTGGATTTTTTCTACTTTTTCACTCTTTTTGGATTTTTTATTTTTCAAACATAAAACTTCTTCAGATGCATGATATTGATAGGTTCCTTGAGCTAATCCCCATCCTATGTTGATAGTTGATATGCTCCTAACCCAAATACTGTTGTGACCACAAATGGACCTAACCAGTTCGGTTCAAAATTTCCTTTCTTTTCTTGCTCTGCCTGATTTCTTGGATTTTCCTTTAGTACTAGTTCTCCCACTTGAAAAATTTGTGGTTTGACCCTATGATTATAGCTCTGGTACATTCTTTGTCGATATATCTTTAAATGATCAAAGGCATTTTGTCTTCGTTCATGCTGGATTTTGAAATTCTCACATAGCTCTCATACATCTTGATTTTTAAATGGTCACCCATTATTAGTGATAATGGTCATTGGTATTCCATAGCGACAGATGATATAGTTCAAGATAAAGGCCACAATTTTTTTTCTTGTGATGTTGATGAGAGGTACTACTTTGATCCATTTTGTAAAATATTTTGTAGCTACAAGGATGAATTTGTGTCCATTAGATGAAGAAGGATTTATCTTTCCTACTAGATCAAGACCCCATTGACAGAAAGGCCAAGATGTTGCTAAAGCATGAAGTTCTTGTGCTAGTGCATGAATCAAATTCCCATGGATTTGACATTGTTTGCATGTTCTAGCTATCTGAAAAGAATCTCGTTCCATAGTCGGCCAATAATAGCCCAAGCATATGAGTTTTTTTGAAAGGGAAAGACCACTTGAATGAGTGCCACAAATGTCATTATGGACTTCATGTAAGGCCTTCTCATATTCTTCTTGTTTGAGACATCTTAAGAGAGTACCATCTAGACCTCGTTTGAACAGGGTATCTGTGACAAGAGTAAAATGAGAGGATTAGTGAATAAAGTTTCTCTTTTGATTTTTCGATAACTTAGGGGGTAGTGTGTTATCTTTCAGGTATGTTTAAGTTTGACCATAGCAGGAGGAATCATGACCCACAAGGTGACAGATAGTTTGGGAATCAAGATAATTATGAGCAGG
This sequence comes from Cryptomeria japonica, assembly GCF_030272615.1. Classification (NCBI taxonomy): domain Eukaryota; kingdom Viridiplantae; phylum Streptophyta; class Pinopsida; order Cupressales; family Cupressaceae; genus Cryptomeria; species Cryptomeria japonica. The sequence goes on along the minus strand of NC_081412.1, from coordinate 137,837,047 downwards.
GTAAAACAACTCTTCCACCAGGAATTCATAACGTTGTTGATTTTCTTGTGTTTGAAGGAGAGAAGCAAGTGTAGCCATGGTGTCTGCTGCTTTGTTATCATTTCTTGGAATCTGCTCAAAATTTATTTCTACAAAGTATTTCTTGATATCATCAACCATCTTTTTGTAAGGCATCAATTTTTCATCCTTTGTTTGATAGTCATCATTAATTTGATTGATGACAAGCTGAGAGTCTCCAAAGACTTGAAGTGTAATGTTCCATTCTATAGCCATTTTGATACATGTTACCAAAGCTTCATATTTTGTTGTGTCATTGGTGCATGGAAAGCTTAATTTGTATGCTTTTGGGATTGTACGACCTTGTGGTGTGATGAATAGAATACTTGCTCATGATTCATGATGTGTTCAATTATTGATGCTTTCTCCTGGACTGATATTTGGGTGATGTATTGTAAGATATGGATCAAACCCTGGAATGTCTGTATATGACTAGGTAAAATTGATTTGCCATCTTTTGAAGGGTTCCAAATATTTTTGCCTTGTTAGTTCTGATATAGAAGTTGCTGGATATAGATCAATTGTGCTATTGATAACTACCTCTGCTGGTTTTATCAGTATAAATGACTTCTCTTGATAAACTTCATGTAAGTGTCAAATCTCCCATCTTCTGGCGCCTCGAGGAGGTTTTCACCATTAGATACATCCTTTATTTTTACTTTTTCTCTGTCTAATGTTGCCAATAAATGATTTTCAACATTATACCTGATATTGTTTTCTTGATTTTCATTTTTGCGACTAGGATATTTAACACCCACTTGACTGGAAGATTCGTTAGCGGAATCCCTGGTGAAAGTTGTTGCAGGTTTGATTTCATTAAGATATAAGGATATGGCATAATCATTCGGTAAGGCATTACTGGTAGTATGTCCTTCATTTTCCCAGTCCATAGGTTCAGGAGGAATTAAGGATAAAGGGTCCTCATGTTGAAGTATGTCAAAGATATTAGGGGTCATGATAGAGATGTCAAAGCTTTCAATATGTATTTCCATGTCTAGAATGGTACTCTCGTCAGAATGACCTCGCATAAGAAACTCTTGATCATCCTTGGTTAAGTCCATGTTACTCCAATGTGATTCTTATTCAAGCAAGCTAGTTCCTAACGTTTGTCCTACATACGCCTGAAATACATCGACTTCTACATCTTCTTCTTCCCTTTCAATTTCAAGTTGCTCTTGTTTGTTTTCATATGATAGAAAATATTCTTCGGTCCCTCGGTCTCTTAGCTGCATTATTTTTTCCATGTTTGATAGAATTGATGCAAATGATTGTTCCTTGGATTATGTGCTTGAAGATGTTGCCTCTCTGTTATGTAAAACTATGACCTCTTGAGCTGATTTCAGATTATTGCAACACTGCAATGGATTTGAGTCTGCTGATATTGTGATTTCATGTCCATTGTATGGAAATTTTAAGTACTAATGACATGTTGATGTAATAGCTTGTATGTCCTAAATCCATGGTCTCCCCAAGAGTATGTTGTATGGTAGGTCCACGTCTAGAACTTGGCATGTTGTGTCCTTCTGCAAAGGTCCCACTCTGATGGGTAGTATCACAATTCCCTTGGAGGAACGTTCTTCTTCATCATAGGCTTTTATGGTGATCTTTTTTTCGGACATCAACTGCATCTTTTGAATATCCTAAGGCACGAACAAGACTCAATGAGAAAATATTTAGGCCAGCTCCACCATCTATTAGAACATGCTTAACTCGTGTTTTGTGAATGGGGACTTCAATATGCAAAGGAGCGTTGTGAGGGTGTTGCAAGGATATGTCATCTTCTTCAATGAATGATAAGCAATGAGGGGTTGTGAGGTGTCCCACCATGGTTTGGAATTGATCGATATCAAGATCTTTGGATGTTGTGGTATCTACTAATGCTCATTCAAGAATTTCTTTATGTGCGGGTGAAAGCTTTAAAAGTTCTAAGATTGATATTTGTGCGGGTGTTTTCTGCAATTGTTCCACTAGATTGTATTGTTTTGTTATGGTGGATGATGCATTTTTTGTAGGACCAGGTAAAAAAAATTTGCCTTTGCTTCTTGTTATAGCATGAGCATGTTCTTGATTTTGTTTTTCCTTAACTACAATCACATTCACCACATTGTCATATGTATGAGCGTAGTTTACCTTTGCTTTACCCTTACCATTGTTTGTTGTTGATGATTCACCTTTCTTATAGTTTGGAAGCGGAGTCTTAAAAGTGGTATGAGATTCATTTTTTGTATGTCCATCCATGGTTATTACTCCATTATCAATCAAATCTTGTATGACATGTTTCAAATTCTGACAATTATCTGTGAGATGTCCCTTGTTTCGATGGAAATCACAATATTGATTATCATTCCACCAAGGTGGTTTTATTTGGGGTTCGTAGTTCCTTTCTTATGGTAAAGAAATCAATTTGTTTGTGATAAGTGTTTTTAATACTGACCCCAGGGGTTCACCAATGTCTGTAAATTTTCTTCGAAAGAAAGTTTTAATAGTTGCTCTTTGGTGATTGTTGTTTTGTTGTGTCGTTGTTGAGTGAGTAGATAAATTGAAAACTAGTTGCTTTGGTTTTACATTGTTGTTATCTACTATTCCATCATTAACTACATTTCGATTTCTATTCCAAAACATTGGCTTGTCATTGTGATTGTTGTTATTGTTGTTGTTAGGAGGATACACTCCTTCTTTGTATATTTTCAATTCACCTTTCTTTATCATGGCTTCTTCCATTCTGATTCCATTATCAACTATTTTTCCAAAACTTTGATTTCCTTGCATTTTTAAGTAATAACTCATTTGATCGTTTAAGTTGTCGATGAATATGTCCATTTTCTTTGTATTCTGGCACAATACAAGGATACCGCGAAGCTAGCCATCTTCATCGTTGTAAAAATGTCATGAAAGGTTCTCCACTCTTTTGTTTGGCATTACATAGGTCTAGCATTGTTACTTCATGTTGTATGTTGTAAGAGAATTGTGAAACAAACTTATCCACCAACTCTGAAAATGATCTGATTCCAGGTGGAAGTTTGGAGAACCATTCCATAGCTAGTCCAGTTAAGCTTTTCAGAAATAGTCTCATTAAGTAGGTATCCTCATGTGCAAACTCCATACTCATTGTGCAAAATTATCGTATATGATCTTGAGCGTCAGTGCTTCCATCATATTTTTCATATCTAGGAGTTTCAAAATCTATAGGAAATGGTATCATGTTTAGATTTTTTTCGAATGGATAAGGACAAATTTCTTGAAGTGAGTATCGTCTAACATTTTCTCTTTGCATATCTTGAATTTGTGTTTGCATTGTTTGTAGTTGTTGTGTGAGAGTCATGATAGGATTATCAACATTATTTGTTCTTGCATAACCATGATTTGGTATTCTAGGAGGATCTCAATCTCTTCTTGGTTCATCTCTAGTTCTTCTTGTATCTTCATTGGGTTGAATGTTATTCAGAATTTCTACTTCATCTCTTTTGGGTGTTGGATATCATTGGCATATGATGAACCGATATGTTGATATGATGATAATTTATGTTGTCCTTGATGTCAATAAGTTTCAGTGAACCAGTGTCAGGGTTTCACTAAGTGTGATTACCAGTTGGTAGTCTCATCTCTATGGTTATCAATTTGGCGATCCAGCTTGTGTGATGAACCGGTGATACTCTGTGATCAAGGTGCCACATCAACTTTGTGCGCATGAAGGATTGAGGCATAATAAGATTGACCGCGTTTGAAGTCTACCTCGGGAATGATCATTCTTATTAGTGGTATAAGAAGAAAGCGTGATGGGTTACTGATTCCCATTAGCGGTGATGAATGAACGATGCATATTGTCTTGTGATCTATTTGAAATTGTAATGCTCTATGCAATATGTTTGGATGGTCGGGATGGGACCGCCTGTTTTGTAAACCTAAGATTCTTAGGGTTTATTCTAGCGACCTATCTGTTACCTATAAGGTCGATGATGTTTGTATTGAAAAGTTGTTGGCAAATGTTGTGTGTGTGTATTTGAGTGAAGAGATACTTGATACTTGCCAAACCAGTAAGAGGGAAACTGCAGAGTGTGATTGCAGAGTAGAGGATATGAAAAGGATCTGCCTTGGCATATAGTTCTATTATCAGATCAGAGTTTTTACCTGTTGTCTTCTAATAATTTCAATAGATGGAAAATCCCTTTACCAGGTAGCTTTAACAGGCTTATCGTTAAACCTATAACCAGGTGACTCAAGATCATTGAGTTCTTTAAATCCTCTAGTGAGGTAACCTTTAACAGGGTATATAGTCATCCCTTAACCGGGTGATCTCTAACAGGATCGATTCCTAACAGAACCTTATTGTAAAGTCTTTAACTGGACTAGGCTCCTAACAGGGTGAGCTTCAAAAGAGTTCAAAACAAGCTTGTGGGTATTCATCCCCACTGTGGTTTTTCCCATTTGGTTTTTCACATGAAAAATTTGTGTGTTATGTGTTATGCATTTTTCATGTGATGCTTATGAATTATTTGGTTGAAAGATTATGCATGCATAGTCAATATGTAATGGTAATACTAGCATCTCACATGTATATGTTTATGGGAGAAGTTGATGTCGTGTATTGATTGTATTTGAAGTATTCAGACTTATCAGTTTATGGTGGTTGGTGTCTTACTGTATTTGACAAGTATTGTCATGATTAAAGTTTCAGTAATGATGACAACCAATTGGTATTGCTTCAGTGAAATAAGTTGTGAAGAAATTTTTATCTATAGTGATTCACCCCCCCCCCCTCTCAGTACCGGTTGGGGTATCTATTGTTCATCATTATTCATCAATTGGTATCAGAGCACCTTCAATTCCTTGGTGATATAAGCTTAACCGCTCGAGGTAAAATATCCTACTATAATGATGAAGAGGGAAGGTCCTAAGTTCAATAGAGATAACTTTAAGATATGGAAGGAAAGAATGAATATTTACATCAAGATTATGGGTGCTCAACACTGGAGCTATGTTGAGAATGCCTATGTGATTCCTACTGGCACTCTGACTAGTGATCAGAAGAGAGAAATCCAGGAAAATGGGTAAGTCATGGAAGCCCTTATCAGCAGCCTGTCAGATATTGAGTTTATTGATGTTCAAGACAAGGACACACCTAAGGAAGTATGGGATGCACTGGAAACCATTTATGGCGGTGACGAGCATGTAAAGAAAGCTAAGGAAGAAAGCCTTAGAGGTAAATTTGAGGATATGAGGATGGTTGAAGGTGAAACCATTCAGTAGTATGGCATTAGGATTAAGACTGTGGTTGGAGATATCAAAAGCATTGGTCAAACTATTGATGATGCCACTATTGTCAGCAAAGTTCTTAGATCTTTGTTACCAGTCTATGCAATTAGAGTTGTTGCTATTCAGGAACTAAGGTCTATTGATAAAACCAAGGTATCCTTAGATTCTATTATTGCAAAGTTAACTGCATATGAGTTGAATAGCTATGATGGTAGTGTTCAGAAGACTGAGTCAGCTTTTAAAGTATCTACTGCACCATCCAAAAAAGGAAAAGAAACTAGTACCAGTTATGAATCTAGACAATGCAAAGATATGGATGATGAAGAGATTCTGATGGAGTTCGAAGCACTTCTTGCTAAAAGACTTCCGAAGAGAACTCGAAAGTATAGAGATAAACTCCCTTTGAAATTTTTTTCCTGCAACAAGATAGGACATATAGTTGTTAATTGCCCTAACAATGACAATAAGGATAAACCAGAGAGGTTCGAGAAAATATAAAGGAGGAAATAGAAGAAATTGTCTAGTTGTTGTGGATGAAGGTGTCACTGATGAAGAATCAGAGGATGAAGAAAATGAAGGCATAGTGTTTGTAGCAGTAAAGGAAGAAGTATCCGACAAGAAATATCTTGTCTCTCGCATTGACAACTCTAATGAGTGGATAATTGATAGTGGTTGTTCTCACCACATGACTGGTGACTGGAGAAAGTTTATGTCTTTAGAAGAATATGATGGTGGTGTTGTCAGATTTGGCAATGATGCACCTTGCTTGGTGAAAGGTAAAGTATCCATCTCACTGAATGGTAAAAGCAATGCAGATGATTTTTACTGGGTAGAAGGCCTTAAGCATAACCTTTTGAGTGTTGCTCAGTTGAATGACAAAGGACTAGTTCTGGAATTCAAAGGCCGAGTCTGTAGTGTAATTGGAAAGAGTGGTGAACTTATTGCCACCGGTAACTAGACCAGAGGTAACCTATTTCAGTTGAATGCCAAGATAAGTTGGTGTCTAATGGCTAAGTTTGATGACAGTTGGATATGGCATAGGAGACTTTGTCATATGAAATTTGGCAATATTGTTAAAGCTAGTAAGATCAAGGCGGTATGAGGATTACCATTGCTAGACAAACCTGAGAATTCTTTGTGCAGAGAATGTCAACTTGGTAAGATGTCTTCCTCAAATTTTAAAGGTAAGTCCTCCTCAGCAGAGCATTTACTTGACCTTGTTCACACTGATTTATGTGGTCCTATGAAAACTAGAAGTATTCAGGGAGATAGGTATTTTATGATTCTTATTGATGATTGCTCAAGAATGATGTGGGTCACATTCCTGAAAGATAAATATGAAGCATTTGGAAAGTTCAAAGCTTTCAGAGCACTAGTAGAGAAAGAAAGTGGCAAAAAGATAAAGTGCCTAAGAACTAATCAAGGAGGAGAATTCACTTTTGATGAATTCAATAAGTACTATGAAGATAACGGTATTAAGAGGCAGCTATCTGCCCCAAGGACACCACAATAGAATGGCATAGCAGAAAGAAATAATAGGACTGTAGTTGAAGCAGCTATAACAATGTTGATCCAAGGAAAGGTTGCTCACACTTTTTGGAGAGAAGTGGTGAGCACTGTAGTCTACACTACGAACCGGGTACTCATCAAGAAAGGCAAAAATAAAACCCCTTATGAGTATTGGACAGGGAAAAATTCCACTATAAGTTATTTTAAAGTGTTTGGTAGTAAGTGTTATATCAAGAGAGGTGAGAATTTGAGCAAATTTGATGCAAATTGTGATGAATGAATATTTTTGGGATATTCCACTAAGAGAAAATCTCTCAAATGCTACAACAACAGAGCTCAGAAAATTGTTGAAAGTATCAATGTCAGGGTTGATGAATCCCCTGAGGAACCTGAAGAAACATGCAGCGAAGAAGTCAAAGATGAATCGGGTATAATCTTCTGGGAACTGGTTAAGAAAGAAACTTGTAAAGATCTTAGTGTTACTACAGAAGCTACAGTAAGAGAAGAAGAAGAGGTTAGTGAAGAAGAAGAAGAAAATCTAGCAGATCAGGCTAGAGTCATTCCTAGATATGTGAAGTTGCATCATGATCCAAAGCAAATCATAGGAGATAAAGATGCAGGGATACTCACAAGAAGAAAATTGAAGGAGAACTCTTGCATGATTTCTGAATTTGAACCCAAGACTTCCAGAGAAGCTCTTACAGATGAAGATTGAATTAAAGCAATGGAAGAGGAGCTAGATCAGATAGAAAAGAATGTAACATGGTCTTTGGTTCCCAGACCCAAACATAAAAATGTCATAGGTACCAAATGGGTGTTCAGGAATAAGTTGAATGAAGAAGGCACAGTTGTCATAAATAAGGCCAAGCTTGTATGCAAGGGATACGCTCGGGAGGAGGGAGAAGACTATGGAGAAACTTTTGCTCTTGTGGCTAGGCTAGAAGGTGTTCGAATGCTACTTGCATTTGCAGTATTTAAGGGATTTAAGGTTTATTAGATGGATGTGAAGTCTGCTTTTCTGAATGGAATCCTAGAAGAAGACGTGTACATAGAGCACCCAGAAGGGTTTGCCTTATCAAAAGATAGTGACATGGTGTGTAGATTACACAAAGCCCTGTTTGGACTTAAACAAGCACCTAGGGCATGGTATGAAAGAATACACTCTCATCTTGTGAAGATTGGATTTCAAAGAACAAGTGAAGATAGCAACATCTACTTGAAATCAAAAGGTGATCAGATTCTGATCTTTGAAGTGTTTGTGGATGACATAATCTTTGGAGGAGATGATAAAATGAGTCATGCATTTGCGGATGAAATGAAGAAAGCATTTGAGATGTCTTTAATAGGAGAGATAAAATTCTTCATTGGTTTACATATTCAACAAATGAAAGAGGGTATCTTTATTACCCAGTCTAAGTATGTCAAAGAGGTACTGAAGACTTTTGGCATGGAGGAAAGCAAATCGGTTAGTACACCGATGGTAACTGGTTGTAAACTGACTAAAGAAGATGATTCGGCACTAGTGAATGAAAAGGAGTATCGGTCAATGATCGGTAAGCTATACTATGTGGTGCATAGTAGATCAGATATTGCTCATGCAGTAGGCATAGTAGCTCATTTTCATAAATGTCCAAGAGAATCCCACTTGGTAGCTGTGAAAAGGATTCTTAGATATCTGAAAGGAATAGTTGATTATGGATTATGGTATCCATATAATGGTGACTATAATCTCAAGGTATATATTGATGCCGATTGGGCAGGTAATGTGGACGACCAGAAGAGCACAACCGGTGGAGCGTTCTTTCTTGGTGGAAGATTAGTATCATGGACAAGCAAGAAGCAGAGTTGTACTTCTTAATCTACAGCTGAAGCAGAATATGTGGCAGCATTTATGAACTGCACTCAAGCAATTTGGATGAAGCATGTATTGGAAGGTTTCAAGGTACCTGTATCTGAACTGGTGAACATATTTTGTGATAACACAAGTGCAATAAACATTTGCAAGAATCTGGTATTACATGCTAGAACTAAGCACATTGAGCTTAAATATCATTTCTTGAGAGAGAAAGTTTAGAATAAGGAGGTTGTATTACAACATGTTTCCAGTAAGGAGCAGCTAGTAGATATATTCACTAAGCCCTTACCAAAGACTACATTTACCTATTTGAGAGGTAAATTAGGGGTTCTTCCCCTTCATGAAGTCAACTAAAAGATGTGTGCTCTGCATCAGTCAAGTACTACAAATGACAAATCCTTCAGGATTGATGTGTTAAAGGATGCTACTCCTTAGGGGGAGCAGCATAGTAGATTTTGGAATCTTATGCCTCCACTTTGGCATTGTTGTCAAAGGGGGAGAAGATATGATAGATGTATGGGGAGAAGATATCTGATGATGAAGATACACTAGTCTATGATGTTTCTAATTGCAATATTACACTGAGTATTTCTATCAATGCCAAAGGGGGAGATTGTTGGATATCATTGGCATATGATGAACTGGTATGTTGATATAACGATAATGTATGTTGTCATTGATGTTAATAAGTTTTAGTGAACCAATGTCAAGGTTTCACTAAGTGTGATTACTAGTTGGTAGTCTCAGCTCTATGGTTATCAGTTCGGTGATCCAACTTGTGTGATGAACCGATGATACTCTGTGATCAAGGTGTCACATCAACTTTGTGTGCGTGAAGGATTGAGGCATAAGAAGATCGACCGTGTTTGAAGTCTACCTCAGGAATGATCATTCTTCTTAGTGGCATAAGAAGAAAGTGTGATGGGTTACTGATTCCCATGAGTGGTGATGAATGAACGATGCAGATTGTCTTGTGATCTATTTGAAATTGTAATGCTCTATGTAATATGTTTGGACGGTCAGGATGGGACTGCCTGTGTTATAAACCTAAGATGCTTAGGGTTTAGGGTTTATGCTACCGACCTATCTGTTACCTATAAGGTCGATGATGTTTGTATTGAAAAGTTATTGGAAAATGTTGTGTGTGTGTGTATCTGAGTGAAGAGATACTTGATACTTTCCAGACCAGTAAGAGGGAAACTACAGAGTGTGATTGCAGAGTAGAGGATATGAAAAGGATCTGCCTTGGCATATAGTTCTATTATCAAATCAGATTTTTTACCTGTTGTCTTCTAATCATTTCAATAGATGGAAAGTCCCTTGACCAGGTAGCTTTAACAGGCTTATTGTAAAACTTATAACTAGGTGACTCAAGATCATTGAGTTCTTTAAATCCTCTAGCGAGGTAACCTTTAACAGGGTATATAGACATCCCTTAACTGGGTGATCTCTAACAGGATCGGTTCCTAACAAAACCTTATTGTAAAGTCTTTAACCGGACTAGGCTCCTAATAGGGTGAGCTTCAAAAGAGTTCAAAACAAGCTTGTGGGTATTCATCCCCACCATGGTTTTTCCCATTTGGGTTTCCATGTGAAAAATTTGTGTTATGTGTTATGCATTTTTCATGTGATGCTTATGAATTATTTGTTTGAAATATTATGCATGTAGAGTCAATATGTTATGGTAATACTAGCATATCACATGTATATGTTTATGGGAGAAGTTGATGTCTGTATTGATTGTATTTGAAGTATTCAGACTTATCAGTTTATGGTGTCTGGTGTCTTACTGTATTTGACCAGTATTGTCATGATTAAAGTTTCAGTAATGATGACAACTAGTTGGTATTGCTTCAGCTAAATAAGTTACGAAGAAAGTTTAATCTGTACGGATTCACCCCCCCTATCAGTACCGGTTGGGGTATCTGTTGTTCATCATTGGGAATGTAAGTCTCTTCATTGGTTCTAGTGTTACGAGGAATTGACGTGTCATTCATTTTGAGACCAAAGATGTCCTCATATTGTTCATTATTGGGAGGAGGATCACTTTTCTTTTGTGTCAATTTGTTTACATCAAAGTCTTGAGGGAGTGTAGCACCAGATTTGGCTAACATTAGAAAATATTTTTCTTTTTCTTCCTCCAACAATTTTTGCATAAATTTATCGAATTGGGGATCTTTTTTGATGTCTCTGATATTTTGTTCCTGTTATTTCTCCTTCAACTTGTATTTCATCTTCATGTTCCATGATTATAGTTGTTTCTAATATTTCGATTTCAGTCTTTGTGATTTTTCGTCCCTGAGCTCTAGTTAGAATGGGCATACACGTGTGTTAGATATTATGCGGGAATTCAATTGTCCAAAAGTTGTTTTGGGTAAGTGATCAATTATCAAGGTAGATACGCTAGAATAATAGGACACAAAAAGGTGATTCAAGTGTTTAAAGGTTTGCAAGTTTTTCGATCTTTGGTTTAGGAGTTCAATGATGATTATTTAATAAAAAACAAGTCCAGTAGGAAAGATATATCCTACGATGTGGGACAAGATTGTCCTAACCAAACATTTCAGTTTTGTGATAAAGGATGGTTGATCCTGATGATAAACTATGTTTGAGTGATCAGTTTATCAAAGAGGGTGATAATGCACTTTGAGATGTTTAGATCTTGAACTTGTTGAGGGTAAGCACTTTGAAAATCTTAAGGTGTACATATGTTCTAAAGCCTGATTTTGACAGAACATAAATTTGACCAATCAAACCAAGGAGAAAATTTAAGCACAGAATGACAGATAACAGATGTTCATGAATACTACAAATTGTGGCAAACCTGAAAAAGTCATGCAAAGTGGCAGCTCTGGACTGATAAAAATGGAGACTTGTACAATAAACTATGTAGCTCCAAATGACAAACTGATATTTTTATGTGCAAAAGAATAGGCTTGTACGACAAACTTTTATGAACTATACGACAAGATAAATGACTCGTACAACAGAGGATAGGACAGAGAAAAAATGTTGCTTTTGTTTTCCAATTTTAGCTGTCTGATTTTTCAATTTAGGGATGAATATACAACAAACACATGATGTGATAAGTGACTCCAAGCATGCTAGACCCTAAGGAAGTTGGCTGAGAATGAAAACCTTTGCTTACTGACTTAGGTACACACCCAATAGCTAATCAGAATACGACTACTGAGTCTCACACAATGGATTATCAACGCCGTATTATTCGACCCCAAATGCTAATGGGGGCACGATATGGCAAGTGTCTTGGGAGAGTTACTATCTCTCTTGCACAAATATTATCACCCTTTTGGAGGTGAATCGGGTAGCTTCTAATTTAACCAGAACTAGTAAGGGATTTGGTCGGCGCGTCGGGGTATAATACTCAATTAAGAGGTCTCCCAGCCTTGAAAACCAAGGTTTGATATACCCGAAGGTACGGAGGAGAGCTATTCCCAAGTACTGCCATTGACTTGATTTTCATCAAATCACATTTATTTTATAGTGGGTTGGATTACTTGGCGTTAGCCATTCCCACTTAGGTCATTCCCCTCACACCGGCCGTAATGGCTTTAAGAGTTTTTAAGCTCCTCAAGAGGGCAGGCTTGCTAAAGAAATGCACTAATGAAAGCAAAAGATGAGTCTAGCTTTTTTATCACCTAAGAAAGGTGAGAGCATACTCTCCTATCATCAAAGACACGAAATACATGATGGTTCATTTCCCTAAGCAAAATTGAAGTGTGCCTAGAAAACTTAAATGAATAACGAGTATGAATTTTGCTCTCAGATCTTGTTATGTAAAATTCCAGTGACTTGACTACACCTAGATGGAGGATTTGAATGATGAAGATGCATGATTAAGCTAAATGATTTTATGATTATTCTAGAAAGTAGGCTAGAATGAAGATGCAATTAAGCTAAAATTGAACATGATAACATTGCTAAGATGATAAACTAGAAGCTAGATGCCTATAGTAACAATGTATAAGATGGAAAATGAGATGGGATCAATCGGGGGTCAAATGAGATGAATTGGGACCCTTTGTGCTCCAAAATGGGGTCTATTTATAGGATTTCCCAAGGCTAGGGGTGAGGTGGTAGGAATCAACGGTCAAGAATGATTTGAAGATGTCAATGGTTAAATTGGAGGAGGTTGGAAAAGGGGTTGGACTAAAGGGAACATCTGTCATCTCTATGGTGACAAGTGTCAAGAGGATTCTTGAAGAGGTTGGATGAAAGGGAACACTTAGTGACAAGTGTCACAAAGCTTCTAGAAGGGGTTGGATGAAAGGGGACATGTGGGTAGGTAGAATGGGTTAGGTTAGGAATGGTTAGGTTAGGAGAATTTAATTTTTAAATATTCAATTAATAAGAAAAGGCTAATTAATTTCAACAACTCATAATTGATTTGTTTTAATTAATTAGAGGATTTAGAAGAAATGAATTTGATGGGGGGAATTAAATAATCAAAGAGGATTATTGAGATGAACCTATTAAATAAATCCTTAGATTTATTAATAAGTAGATGAATGGGGAGAATTTAATCAAATGGCTAATCAATTCAATTAAATTGGGGAGGAGGATTAATTAAATAATTGCTTATTCAATTAATTATCTTCAGACCATTTTTAGGTGTATACACTAACCACCTAACCTAACTATCCCTCTAACCTAACCCATTCCACCTAACCTTGGGTTTAACTAACCCTATCCTATCTTGCACATTCTAACCTCCTATGGTCTGGATATTTTCTTCTTGAGACACATGGAACTTTGGCCACATGTCTCCTGTCTTGGACACTTGCCCTTTTATGAACAAAGCTCCTTGACACTTGTCACCATAGAGATGACAAGTGTCTCTTCCTCCAACCTCTTCTCCAACCTCTTCCAATTTCACCCTTGATATCTTCAGACTCAATCTTGACCGTTGATTCCTGCCACCTCACCCCTTGCCTTGGAAATCCTATAAATATCCCCCATTTTGGAGCAATAAGGGTCCCATCTCATTATCATCTTATGCATTGTTATTATAGGCAGATCCCATCTCATTTCATCTTATGCATTGTTACTATAGGCATATCATTTGAGCATTGTTGTTTTAAGCAATTGCATCTTAGATTTAGTTTAATTTGATCATTTTCTACTATAATTGTTGAATCATGTAGCTTAATCAATCTCTTTTCTAGCTTAATTGCATCATCATCATAGCTTAATCATGCATATCATTAGCTTAATTAGTCTCTTGGATCAATCTAGAATAATCAATCTCATCTTTGCATATCATTATCATTTTAAATCATTCGTCTAGGTGTAGTCAAGTCACTGGGATTGCTTTTCTAGATCTAAGAGCAAATCCATACTCACATCTCTTAGGAGGCGATAGGTCGCTTTGTTATGGTTCATCTTTATTTTCTTATTATTTGCTAACCATGCTTGTAATGATCTATTAAGTGTTTTGTGTTGTAGTTGCAAGTATCACACTTCACAAAGCATGACAACTATAGTTTCGGTATTTGAGTCCATGTTTGGATATTGTAAAAATTTGGAAAACTACTCCAGCATTGTAAATGCACTAATTTATAATGTGTCACAATCATTTTTTGTTAGGGGGATTCTTGATTGAGTGAAAAAGGGGGGGTACCTCTTGGTGTGCATGTTTTTGATATACTTTCTTGTGCTCTACTTTTCCTACACATGGATCATTCTACTTAGGTTCCTTTGCTAATACCTTATAATTATGAAACTTGGCATCAGCATGCATGTAATGCCTTAATGCAACTTGGATATACTCCATACATTGAGAAAAAAGTAGCTAAACCTATTGTAGTGTCATAAAATTGCAACCCTAGCAATTTTAACCACATTTGAGGTCCTCACCATGGCGACGACATCTCCTTCCCCAACCAAGACCTCTTTCTGCACTTTCACCTTGTGAATCCTTCCTGTTTGAGCCCTGAGATAGTCTCAAGACCCTGTCTAAGCCCCAAGATAGGGCAAGATAGGAGAATGGCGCCCCTTGTCTCCCCTAGGACAGGGGCATGGCACCCCTATCCCCACCTCTTAGGGTGGCCCAAAGATAGGCATGCTCGATCCCTTTTGCATAATTTGTTCTTTGGGGTTTGCATTCTTCTTTGTCGGCCTTCAGTGGATGAAATTTAATCCATTAGGAATGTATAAAAGGAGATTCAATTCCCTCATTTAAGTATAACGAGGGATTTTGGAACACAATACAGGAATTCTAGTAGAAGGTCTTCATTAACATCATCAAGCATTCAAGCATTCAAGTCTTCTTCATTAATCTTTTGGAGCAATATTATAACATTCATTTGCAAGCATGTGTGTTAGGGTTTTGTCATGTTACATGCCATTTCATGCAACACTTCTGATTTCATTCAATCATCAACAAATTGCAGATCTACAAGGTATATATTTCCATTATTTACATTTAAGCATTTGCAATTACTTTCTTTCAAGGTTGATTCCTCAACTGGGGTTTGATATCCACAACCCTTCTTCCCTTCTTTTATGTGTGTAGGTTGTACGTGCGCAGCTGTATTTTCATATTTGGACTCCATTTACAGAGACATAAAAATCCTTTTCATTTTGCGAATTTTTCAGAGGACCATGTGCACTTTCAACACAGTCCCGACTACTTTTCTCCAAATTTGCAGGTCATATCCATATCAGTCTAAATATCCCAAATTCGAAGTTACAGCATGATCCAAAACTGGTAGCTCCTCATTTCACTCATTCTCTCTCCCTTTTCCACATAATCAACAAGTCAAATTTCCCATTTACAAAAGAGGGCAAATCACACTTTGACCCTTGTAATCCACTTGGAATTCATATCCTTGTCTCTCTTGGATTTGGATCTAGTGGATTCAAGCCCCTCTTTTGAATATAAAGTTCCTCCAAGTAAAAATCATCCTAGTGACCTCCTTTCTCTCTCCTAGGTGGGGAGTCGCTAGGGTTCAATTTCCACTTTACACCTATAGAGGATAAGGAAAAGATAAAATGGATGCTTGAACAAACAAAAGTTCTTTGATGTATTTGTAGATTTGTTTCCCTTGATCTTGTGTTTTAGATTGAAGCATATAAAACTTCACATGAAGCTTGGGAAAAGATAAAAAAAATTGTATGGTACAACTAATGAAGTTATAGGTTATCAAATTGGCAATGATTTGATGAGCCTTGATCCAAAGAACTTTGACAACATCCAAGATTTCATAACTAAATTTAATGACTTGAGAGCACAATGTAAAGAATGTGGTATTGAGAAAAGGACATTTAGTTGGTCTATCATGTACTAAACAAATCGGTTCTTGAATATGCATCTTTTGTTTCTAGCTTTCATACTCACAAGTCTTAACTATGGGATCGGCTTATGTTAAGCATTCATTTGCATCTTTTCTTGAGATGTTGAGATATGAACAACATAAGATTATTTATATGGGTATCATTAATCCATCAAATAATTAGGTCTTATTGGTTAATATGCCTAAGGGGCAGAAAGAGTTAGGACAATCTAACAAGAAACAATAGAAATCAATGAAAATGTTACAAATTGATCAAGCACAAAATAAGTCATTTTCAAAAGATGATTCATCTAAAAAGAAGAAGCCTACTTGTGCATATTTCAAAAGGACTAGACATGAAGAACATTATTATTACAAGAAGGATACTGATTAACTAAAACATCTTCTTAAGAAGAACAACATTGATCATCCTTCTAGAAAGTCTGAGTCGACTTCTTCTTTTAATTCAAAACAATCAAGATGTACAAAGGTAAAAGGTCATGCAAGACTTGCTTCTAAAGAAGCTAAAAACAAAGGTAAAGCTATTTGTGCTTCTACAAGTTATGAATCAAGGATATGGCTCCTATATTCTAGAGCTCCTCATCATATGGCTTCCACATAGTCTAAGTTCTCTTCTTTTGAGCCTTGTGTTATGCCACCTATTGTGATGGGCAACAACATTTACAAGAGTGTAATTGGGAAAGATTTTATTGATATTAGGGATGATACTTTCAATGATATTTTGTGTGTACCTCATCTATCAAACAATCTTCTTTCCATCTATCAAATCACCCATGGTGGAAAAGGGAAGACTGTGGAATTCATGCCTAATTCAGTTATCATTCGAGACTTGGAAAGTAGAGAGATAATTGCTATTGAGATGGCTAATAATGCATCTTGTTTGTACACATTTTTAGACTTTGCACTTGATAATGGTCATGATCCTTTGGCTATTCAACGGACTCCTAGTGTGAATTTTGATTTTGAGCAGAACTTTGGTTACTTGAACTTGGGTATTCTCAAATCAGATCTCATTTTTTAACCTTGCATTCATTCTCCTCCATCTATTACTTCTTTTGAGGATACATGTGTTGCTACTTGTGATTTACTACAATGGGTTATATATCATCTTCTATATATAGTTCCTTGGGATGACTTCTTGACAAACATTGCAAGTTTTTTTATGGAGTCTCGTATTCCAAACTTGGGAGACACTATTCATGATATTCATCTTCTCTTTGAAGAAGTTGATTCTTCTTCAGTTGTTGTGAGGAACTTTTGGGTCCTCTTGTTCATTCTTCACACGATCATTCATCACAGTTTGACATTAATGTGGATACTTTTGAGCAGTATTTGGAGGATGTGTCTTTATCTTTAGAGGAGACAATGGAGTCTTTGGACATTGTTCTACATACATCTCGACTAGGTTCTAGATTCTCATCTTCATCAATGTGGCCTCGAATGCATGATTTGGAAATGCCTACTTTCGATATCAACATGGAGATGGGTGAGAAATTTTTAGAGACTTCATACATTATGCACTTTTTTCCTTCATATTCTTTTTTTGAATGGGAAGATGTTCTTCATGTTGAACACCCAATGTAATGCCTCGCCAGGAAACCCCGAAGGGATAAGGCTAAAACTCAAGAATAGAGTGCAAATAATTTATTTTATTTTATTTTTAAATTAAACATAACATAATGATACAATGAGTTATCAGAAGCTCAGATAACACAGCGGAAGACTAAAAAATACCTAAGGAGTTTCCCAACATGATTACTTAATTTCACATCTAGTTCAACTCACGACATTTGATCCAATTAAGCAGGTTAACTTAATTTCATGTTATTACTTTAAACAAGGGTATAATTTGTTCAATAAATTTAAATTATAGATAA
Source organism: Cryptomeria japonica (assembly GCF_030272615.1). NCBI lineage: Eukaryota > Viridiplantae > Streptophyta > Pinopsida > Cupressales > Cupressaceae > Cryptomeria > Cryptomeria japonica. The sequence goes on along the minus strand of NC_081412.1, from coordinate 137,819,180 downwards.
TAGGATGCATTCATGCATTATGGTTGAAGATGTAGCTAACATGAGGAAATTCACCCATTAAATTTAAAACATAGATAACATGTGGACATTCATCCATTAAAGTTAAAAGATAGATAACTTAATGAAGTTCATCCATTAAAGTTAAATTTTAGATAACATGATGAGTTTGTTCATTAAGGTTAAAATATAGATGACACAATGAGGTTTATCCCTTAGAGTTGAGACTATGGTTAACATGGTTAAGTTCATCCAATAAATTTTAACCATTCATTACGTTCAATTTTAGATTAAACACATGTCATGCATCTAATTTCATATCGTACTTTAGCTTCATAATAAACTAATGAATACTTTCCATGCATACTTAATGGCGCTATCGATACTGAATATATTACATTAATCAAATCTACATTCTTTTATTATCCCTATTACTGCATTTAATAAAATGACTACATACATGCATTTATGATTAATTTCATCTAATTCCCATTATACATTTTAGCATAAAGCATCCATACATGGCAAATTAAAAGGTAACATAAGAATGGGAAAACACCACATAACACCGAAATGATCTCGGAGCTCACCCCTAATGGGCTACATCTCCGAGTTTGCTCAACTGCAAGACCCCTCTGATACTTAATCAATAGTGAAGAATACATAAGGTTTACATCATTTACAATCCTCCCATCAAGGCGAACATAGCCAATAAAACATACAACCACATTGGTCCAATAAATACATAAATGATAGTTGAATAGGAAAGGATCCAACATAACATAATAAAAAGCAATTATAATAGTTCAACTGGAGCATCCGTAAAATTAAATCTTCGCAACCCATCATAAGCATTTCATGGTCTAACATGGAACTCAGTGTCTCACGAAGGCAATAAACATCAGGATGACTCCACCACCAAGCCCCGATCAAAGGCAACACAATAACATACTGGCGAACATATTCTAACGAACTCCTAAAACCCAAGAATACACAAGGTCAAGCAAATGGAGTTCAATAGGGTAGGATTACTCACTTAGTCAAACTAGACTTCATACAAGGTGTACTGGCTGATGGTACTCTAACTAGAGACCTGACCAGCTATGGTCAACCACAAACCAACATTCAACACCCGCATAAGGGACATGGCCAGTTACAACACCACCACAAGACAACAGTCAAAACTCGAGATCAAGTACAGAAACAGGTACCCAATTCAAACTTACGACAGGATCCAACAAACAAAATCCAAGACTTGCCATTTCTTAAGCAAATGCGAATACAGAAAATTAAACATGCATAGGCATAGATTGGAAAAGACAATCTTCTTTCCTATTGTTTTCACACAACAATCGGTCCAGCTTTCTAAAGGATCTAAGTTTTCAAAAAAACAATAACAGAAAATTAGCATACAAGATAAATTCAATACCACAATTGGAATAGTACAATTTGTCTAGTTCCCAATACAGAGAGATATATAAATTAAACAATTTATTTTACTAAATGAAAATATCACTTACTTGCCAATTTTCCAAACGATACATTACTAAATTTCCAATGTTTCCAAATAATACATTATTTTATCCTTTTCCTAAAATAGATACTTCCCGCGTACATAAAGACAAATACCAAAATTAAATATTAATTAATAAATATTTATTAATCCGTGATTAATAAAATATAAACAATTAATAATTAATAATAAAAATTTACCAATTAAATATTAATTAATATATATATATATATATATAAATTTTGATTAATAAAATATATATTAATTTTGATTAATAAAATATATATTAAATAATAGTTAATAAATAAATAAATAAACTATTAAAAAAAAACTTTTTAATTAAATAAAATTAAAAACTTTTTTTTTTTAACAAAAATTTCACTTCCTAGAACACAAAGCAAACTCTAGGTATATATATTTTCACAGGTTATTGATTTTTTATTTCTTTTTCTTTCTGTAAAAAGCGAACTCCCATTGCCAAGTTTATTTGGAAAATTTTCTGAGTGAAATAAGCAAAGAATGATTTTTTCCTTTTTTTGAGTGAAATAAGGAGGGAATGATTTTTTATTTTTATTTTTTAGGGAAATAATCAGGGAATGATTTTTTCCTTTTTTTTGAGTGAAATAAGCAGGGAATGATTTTTTTCTTTTTTTTTTGAGTGAAATAAGTTGGGAATGATTTTTTCCTTTTTTTTTTAGTGAAATAAGCAGGGAATGATTTTTTCCTTTTTTTCTTTTAGTGAAATAAGCAGGGAGTGGTTTTTTAATTTATTTTTTATTTTTTATTTTTAAATTCATTAGAACTAATAAATTCAATACCCAAACTCTAGGTATACACAGACCTAGCAAAACATATATTTTATTTTAGTTTTTTTTTTAATCAGAGATTATAAAAATCTCTTTTCCGAGAGATTATTAAAAAAAAATATCTTTTCCCAGCACTTTGAGAAAACAAAGTTTAATAAAATCATAGACAAAATTATTTTTGTTCAAAAAAAAATGTTTAATAAACTATAGTTATCCATAAAATTATTTTCTGAAAAAGAATTTATACCAGGAACCAAAAAAAATGTCTGTGAAGAACACAAAAATACACAAAAAGAAGAAATTCCCAAAAATTTTACCAGCATGACTTTTCCTTTCACCACAAATTTGCAAATTCATACAACAGGAAAACAAAACCCTTTCCCAAACCAAGAAACCCTTTCTCAAATTTAAACAACTTAAAAAACTCTCCAAACAGAGATCTTCGAGAAAAAATCAACATACAGAGAAGTATTTTCTTAAAACTAAATTTCAAAATTTCAAACCAAAAAGAAGAGTGACAAACACACAACCTGTGATAGCAATCATGGATGACTACTCTGTAAACAATCTGAATCAAACCTCCAAGCTCCAGTTCTGGTTTCCAATCTGGCCTCCAAAATTTCTCCAAAAATATCCATTCCCCTTTCCCGTGAACTCACAGGCATAATCTTTAAAAATATTCAACCTCCACTTTTAGCTTGAAAAATCTTTTCTAATAAATCATAATATTTAATAATAAAAAAAATTATTTTTCTAATTTCCAAAAAGTAAATGGGAAAGTTATTTGTAAAAATCATTTCTTTTATTTCTCTTTTCTCATGACATTTAATTAACTTTTTTTAAAGTAATTAAGGCAATAGTTTTAACTCTATTTTATTTTATTTTATTTTATTTTTTTAAAAGGGCAAAGAAATTAAATTAATTCTTATTTTTTGAATTTAAAATACTTTCTTTTAAATAAAATTCAAAAATCATTCTTTTCAACAAATCAATATATTAAACTAGTTTTTTTCTAATTAAAATTGATTTTCCCAAATAATTGAAATTAACCTTTCTATTCCAAAATGCCAAAGAGATTAAATTAATTTTATTTCAAATAAATTTAATCTTTCCTTTCAAAAAGCATAACTGAAAATATTTATCATTTAAAATTAACCATTTAATTGAACTTGCTACCAACCTGCATTGAGCAATTCTAATTAACGATTAATTGCATAAAGGGAACCTATTTAATTTAGTCCCTTAATTACTAATGTGTAAACACACATTAATTCAATTTAAACATTAAGGATTAATTACTTAATTTAACCACACACAAAACACGCAACCTAAGAAAGCCAAACAAACAGATGACCTGCATACCCCATCAAAGGGGATACTGACGGACGACTGACGACGCTCACTTGACCATGACTAAGGTCAAACGAAGGTCTCATGACCACCTAATCCAATTTCTAAGGGCTAATGAGGAACACTCAAACTTGCGAATCTAGGTGGAGACGAACCTCGCACCCATGTGGTATTGTACCTGCAATTTCCTGCAACCATGAATCACACACACACACACACACACATTTAATAAAAGTGTTAGCCCGAGATTAATAACACGAATCAGGAGAACTAATAAGCTTACATATAAATTGATGTGAAAACCGCATTAACCGGTACGCACAATAATCAAAACATCTGACTATAACATTATAACATGATAAACTAACCAAGGTCAAACCAAAATTAGAATCTGATTAGGGCAGGGGTTCTACACCCAACATGACTGAAAGGAGGATGAATCAGTCTAAAACTTCAAAAACTATTATTAATCAACTTACTTTTAGCACATAAATATCAAGCATCAACGCATGAACACCAAATTTACATGGAAAACCCAAACAAGGAAAAACCAAAGTGAGAATCTAACTCACAATATGAATAACAATGTTTACAACATTTTAGGCATACAACCAAGGAGCACCAACACCTGAAGGACTTGAAGAACTAAGGTGCACAACCTTAGGCAAGGTACAAAGAGGACTTGCATAGTTGAAGAACACTTCTTTAGGACAAGGTACAGATTGTTTCCAAAGGACTCACTATCAATCTACAATGAATGAAATAGCTAAATTGAAATTGAGAAGGATTCCCTTGATCATGAAATTTTCCTTGAATAGCTTAATCAAGCGACCAACATCAAGGAAAACATCTTTAATATTCTCCATTGTCACAACACACTATCTTGCAAAATATATCACCTCTAGGGCTCTTCTTAAACTGGCTTTCACATCACCACAAACTCAATTCTTCTTATAAATCATTTGCGTAAACTTCTCATATAATTCACTTCTTATCCACACACAATTCATCCATCCACACATCTTAAATATGAGATACAACATTAAAAAACCTAATTGAGAGTCAGCCAAAATAGAATAAGCAATATTACACAAAATAAGTCACTCATATCTAAAATACTTAGATTGGTCCACTCCAAGAAAAAGAGGGAACCAAAACATATCACAATACATCATTCTATAAATTATTTAACAATTCCCACACACTGACACATACCTCAAATGGCATTACAAAGTGTAACGTGTAGATACAATCAACTAGTCAACTACATAACCACTTCCAACACAAAATAGTCCATGCGGATCTCCACATGTCATGATTAGACCCAAATTAATATCTCAACACATATCCAGACGAAAATAATATGATCCATTAAACTGCAATGTAATTAGCAACATGTCTAGAGGGCACCAAAAGCATTCCAGACCATCTTGAATATGGGATGATACAACCAACATCAAAAACATATCCGGACCAACATCCATTTGGATAATTAGGTTTGACATCAATGACAACCATACAAGCTCATGCTATCAACAAACTCCAACAATCTCCAACATTTCATTCACCTTTGGTTTTGTTTCTTCCTAAGGGGAGGAACGTTGTTCAATGATCATGGTCCATCTTCTATATCTAGTTTTGAGCATCAACCATTGGTACAATTGGCTACTTGGAGGAAGGATACATAATCTTTCTTATCCTTTTTATTTCAAAGAGGGCTTCTTCCTTGCATGGGATTATTTCTTGTGTTGGGAAACTTGTTTTCTTTTCTTTCTTTTGGGGAGGAGTTTTGTCCCACTAGGTTTTCTCCTTTTCTTTGTTTGTGAGAGATTGTTTTGTACATGGGTAACTAACATGGCTTCATAGCCAAGACCCATCTTTGTGTCTTTTCACCCACCTAAGCTACGCTTAAGAGGGGGTGTTAATATAGGTTTTTATTTTCCTTATGTGAGGGAAAATTTAATTTTCCTACACACATTGTTAAGCTTGCTTAGGTTATATTATTATGGTTAGTATGAGGACATGTGGCATAATCCTAAAATCACATTTGTCACTGACACCCACATTTGGGTAGTTGAATGTCACACCCTCTTTTGGATTTATTATCCACCTCCCATAACCGTTTCATTGTCTTTTCCTGAGTTGGCATAACCATATATTTGGCATTTACCAAGTAGGTAAAACTCCCACCTATTTTAAGCTATTGTGAGTTATTATTCCTCTTGGATTTATATGTCCATATTTTTCTATATATACAACCCTCACCTCTCGCTATGTTGAGAGATCACTAGCTTAGTTGATTATAAGTCTAGTTCAGTGCTAGGGGAGTGTTGATTTTTTATCATCTCTGGATTCTTGTCTTGTTTTCCTTTAGTCACATTAATCTTGGGTGGCTTCATAACTAAATCTAACATAAATTTTATATGTCTATACAAATCTTTTATGCGTATGTACTTAACATGTTAAAAGTTACTATTTTATAAACTGTAGATGAGTTTTATCCAATGCTTTTTAGAAATGACTTAATGTTACACAGATAAGTTTTGAAGATTACATTTATTGTTTTTATTTGTAAACTAATGCTAATGTACCTCTATGTTTCAAAAAATATCTCAATCTTATGATGGTTGTCTTCTTTCATCTATTCTCTTTAAGGAATGTTGTTTATGTTTCATACAAAACATTAACATTTAAATAACTTTATGTGTGAGTGTAATGAGTTTTGTTTCTTAATGTCTATTCAAGGTACCAGAGAGAGAAAATTTGGCGTGGACATGGGTGAAAACAGTTATGATCTTGTCAAAGTAGATAGTGTTATATTGGAAACCAAATTGTTGGAGTCAACTCCCAAGTCCTACAGTGGGTGTATAAAGGCTTTACAACTAAATCATACATCCACAAATGATTTACCACATGTGCAATATGAAAATGTAAACCATTCTCCTACAAGATTACATGATTTTTCCAAAGATCATTCACATGATGGTTATAAATGTGTCATTGTCATTTTCATAGGTAGGGTTTCCCATGTTGTACCTACTTTCATTTCATCCATAATTAATATCTATAATTTGGTAGATATATTTGCAATTGGTATTGTTGTCCATGTTATACAATTGTTTATGAATGTTACTTGTCAACCTAGAAGAGAAGAAGAGTTGTGGGGCCAACACAAGTTATTTTCTTCCTCACATGTTATCTTGCTAGAGAATTTGAACAACAATGTGAATTAATGCAAAAGTATCCTGGAGGGATTCTAAATCATGTATCAATTTTGTTTTCACTAAGTTTAATCTCAGTTAAAAAACAAGGTTTCTCTAGAAAGAGAGGAATAAATGTGATAAAAAGAGGAATTTGGAGGGACACTTGACTTGGATTTTTGGTGCTAGAAGATAAAGAGAGGCATTTAAAATTATTAAGAATTCTTGAAGGTAGCATGGAAGATTTATTTTTATTTGGACAAGAGAGAAGACCATGAGTGTGGTAGATGGAATGTGAATAGATAAACCACTAGCATGGTTGAAGATTTAATTTGAAAATAAGAATCTCATATTTTGAAAAGACACTTATGTGCAGCAAGGAGAAGAGGAAATGTATGTTAGAAAGGGAAAGAGATAGTAGATACAACAAAGAGGAAAATACAAAGAGTGCCTTTATTGAGTAGATTATTAATAAAGAAAAGTAAAGAAACAAGGGGTATCAAATACAAAACAAAGTGAATTCATTGTTGAGCAAAGAAAAGACAAGAAAGTTGTTGTGCTAGAAGAAAGATAAACAGAGGTGTTTGTGATTAAGACAACAACTTGTGATAGTTGCACTAGTGATTCTAAGTCATGTGTGTGTGGATTCAATAGAAAATATTGGTTGCACAAGGAGGGGAAAATTAAAACCATGCATATTAAAATCAAAAAAAAAATATGAGTAGAAGAGGTGCATAGTAAGAAAGGTAAGAGAATGTGTAGTAGATAAGGATAAAAGAGAAGTCAAAATAGAGGAATGTTGATATAGGAGCTTCTGAAAGGGTGAAAAATTGTAATAGTTTTTCATTGTGAACAATTTGGTGTGAGTTTTAAAATAATTTGTACCAATAGATTGTTTATTTTTAACTCAAATTATTCTAGCTGCAAAGCTAACATAATCAATATTGGTTTGGTTTTAAATGTGTGGATTTGTGAATGGAAATGAGTTGGCTACAAGGTTGAGTTGTCTGGTAAGGCCCATCAATCACATCTGTATCATGAACCCATCAAATATATTAAATATTATTCACCAAGCAGGTGTGGATTTCGTAAAGGTATGCATTGGATGGTGCTTAGTGTGTAAAGAGTTAGTTGCTACTTATCGACCTAGAAGAGAAGAGATGTAGGATAAACACATGTTTTTGGCATATTAAGAAAGCTTCTAAAGGATATTAGCATATTTTCAAGATGAAAACATTATAGTTACACTAATTTTCTAAAACACTCATGCCACTAAGATATGGAGTTCTAGCATAAACATATGTAGTACTTACACATTGTCTTGATTAATGAAAAGAGAGCTTACCCATGTAAGGTGGATGATAAATATGAAATGAAATGTTGAATTGAAGTGATGATATGAAATAAATATACCTTTGATTGGTGATGCAATTTTCTTTAGATAAGTCCTCCAAGTGTTGATGCAATAACATGATTGTAATGGGTGGAAAATAGAGTCCTCACTAGTTTAGCTATGTAAGCAAGGGATGAGCCTATTTTCACTACTCAATTACATTAAATGGAGATGAGATTAATAAATTCACTCCCAATGGATAAATGATGATTCACCTTGGGATTCTCCCTTTATGAGAGTTGAAAATGAGCTATGGAAAGATGAAAGTTGAATGTAATATTTAGGGCTAAAAATGTAAAATTGACATAAATTAACATGAACAAATAGTTTTATATGTGGCATGCAAACATAAACATAGATGTGGAATAAGAGAGATGAGAGCAACTAGTGTCTATAATTTGAGCCTAAAAATGCAAGACAATGGTGCTCTAAGCAACCCTGTCCTTAGAATGTTGGATGCGGATAAAAGTGTCTTTCTGGGATTGGAATGCAGTTTTGATTATCCTCCTAAAATTTTGACAAAAAATTGTCGAACATAGGAGTGCATGGTGACCCTTTCCTCTACTTTTTTCTCTTGCAAAAGTTGGTTATGATCATCTCTATCTACTCTGCTTGATCTTGCAATTACAGCTTCTGAACTTATTTCCTGCACACAAAATAAGAGAAATTGTGTTGGGGATAGGGATTTGCCTAGGTCATATCCTAGGTTTGGAATTAAACCCTTGAATTTAATTAAAATATTGAAGTAAAAGGTTGAATGTAATACCTTAGATCTACTATGGTTGATTATATAATGCTCTTTGAATGTGATAAAAAATGTTGAGACAATAACATGACATGACATGACATGATAAGACCTAATGGAATCAAACATAAATGCATGCTTGCATGAAGGTTGATGTAATTTTTTGCTCCATGACGTCTAGATCTTGAAGGATGCTTGAAGAACATGGTGGGATGAAATGTTGCCTTGATTCTTGAAGATGCTTGTAGATTATAGTGCTTGTGTATGAGAGATGTAGATATGAAAATGAACTAGAGGAATACTCTTATATCAAGTTCTCAAGGTATTTCACTGATTAGTCTAATCTCCAATAGTCAAATTGAGGCATCATGATAAAGAACTAACTAGTGAGAAGCATGCACTAGGATATTCAAATATGTGCCTAGTTTTGGGGTATGAGGACATATTGAATGCCCTTGTCTAGAACAAGAACTATTAGGATTTAGATGCCAACAACCTTGTAAATTCTGTAATTTGTTGTATTCCTAAATATCTTTTATAATTTACCCATAAGAAGTTAAACCATTTATCCAACAGTGGTGAAAGATACCATGTAAAGGCAAAGTTACTTTTACCGTTTGTCATCTAGGAAAAGGACAAAATAGCTAGGTGACCCCTCTTGGAGTATTCTATTTTGAGGTGATCGGACACTTGTCACAAGTTGTAAGAGAATATATGATGGTTATGATAGTCATTATTTCTATGTCAACATCTATGACAATATTTATGACAAAATCCTTACACGTGCACATGCATGAGAGATGCCTTATGACAATTGTAAGAGCATCTGTAAGAGGCTATTATGGGAGGTGGATGTGAATTTTTATAAGTGGTTTTAGTGCCTATTATTTTGTGATACCATAATGGTATTCATCCTCACAAACTCCTATAAGTTGGTGCCTTGAGCTAGTGTTCTTAATTCAGTCTTATTCAATTTGTAGGGTAATGAAGTGTTATCGGTTTTTATAGAGGTCTACAAAGAATTGTATTGTTTTTTTATTCTTCATTAGATTATTAAATATACTTGCCTCTCTTTCTATGATGGAGTTTTTTTCTCGAAATGGTTTCTCCACATAAATTTGGTGTTTCTTATGCAATGGTTTTCTTGTTCTTTTTTAAAATCTACAATCACTATGTTAATGGTTAATCTTTAGTTTCAGATTCGCAATAACTTTGAGTTTAAGTTAATATTGCAAGCTTTCATCACCTTATTTTACAACATTTGGTATCAAAGATAATGGTTCTATTGAAGGAGGGACACCTTTCTCTATAAGTGTTGAAGGTTTTATGTTGTAGTGGAAGCTTTTGTTTTGTGGGTTTTTTGCAGATTTAAGAAAGGTTGTATACCATGGCCTCCACCTCTCATCAAGATATTGAGAAGTTAAATAGAAATAGTTACAAGATGTGGAAGCTGAAAGTTGAGAATATCCTAGAAGATAGAGATTAGTGGTTACAAGTTTCAAAGAGAGAGATCAGTGGTTACAAGTTTCAATAGAAAATAAACCAAAGGATTCTACATTGATAGATGATGAGTGGAAAAGTTAGACAAGAAGGCATGAGGAACCATTCAGTTTTGTCCCACTGATATGTCCTCCTGAATGTCTCTATATAAGAAATCACATAGAATTTATGGAGGAAAATAGGTGATATTTATTAAACTAAGAGTGTCTAAAAAGCTATATCTGAAAAGATGTTTGCATTCTTTGAAAATGAGGGATGGTGATTTTATTGCTAAACATTTGAATGATTTTAATTTGATTTTAAGTCAACTTGCATTAATAGATCTTAGTATTGAAGATGAAGATAATTGCATTCTTCTACTTTGCTCTTTGCCTAATTCTTGGGAAAATTTGATTGTTGCCATAAGTAATGGTAGTGTAGAGCCTAAGATGGACAGTGTTATTCCCATGTACTTCTTTTAGAAGAGATGGGGAGAAAGACCATTAATGTTGGATCCAAAGATACCTTACATATTTGAGGATGGTCTAAAGGGGATTAAAATGGTAAGTCAAAAGGACATTCTAAGACCCCTAGAAAGAGAAGAGTTAAGTGTTGGAACTATGGTGAAAGAGGGCATGTGGAGGAGTGTAATAATAAGAAAAATAGTACTAAATCTTCCATAGATAAGTCCTCAGATGATGGTGATTATGATGCTTCACTTGTTTCAACTAACTCTATTAGTAATGATGCTTGGCTTGTTGATTTAGGTGCTTACTATCATATGAATCCTTATAAGGAGTACTTTTATGAGTATAAAGGATATGATGGAGGAAAAGTTTTTCTTGCTAATAACACCTTAGTGAAGATTGTTGGCAAAGGAAAGGTAAAGTTGTGTTTCAGTGATGGGAGAATTATTTCCATTGATAATGTTTTACATATTCCAAATCTTGCAAGAAGTTTACTTTTGGTTTCCAAGTTAAATGATTCTGGAATGTATGTGACATTTGATAAGTCTGATTCTAGGTTCATAAGGGGAAGTTTGGCAATTGCTAAAGGATCTTGGATATGGACTTTGTTTAAGCTACATGCTTCTACTCTTTATAATTCAACTTTTGTAACTAGGACTAAAAATGTATGTAATTAGTGGCACCATAGATTGGATCAATTGGTGAAAAATGTCTCAAGACCATTCTAGATAAGAAACTAGTTAAGAAGATTTTTTGATTATTCAATTAGTAAGAGTGATTTATGTGAGCATTGCATTTGGTACACAAAATAGACCTTCATTTCCTAAAGGATTTAATAAAGCTAAGAGACTTTCAGAAATTATTTATTTGGATGTATGTAATCCAATAGATGTTGACTCTTTAAATATTCATTGATGATCTCTCAAGATATACTTGGATATATTTGATGCAATCAAAATCTGAAGTTTTCACTAGTTTTAAGGAATTTAAGGTATTGGTTGAAAAGAAATTAGACTATAACATAAAAGTATTGAAATCTAACAATGGGAGTTAGTATTACTCTAAATAATATGATGAGTTTTGCAAACATGTAGGAATTTTAAGGAAAAAGACTACACCTTATACTCCCCCAAAAAATGGGGTAGTAGAAAGATGGAACCATACATTAATGGAAAGAGCTAGGAGCATGTTAAGTAGTGCTAAGATAGATAGATTCTATTAGGAAAAGGATATTGAGACTTCTTGTTATTTGGTTAATATATCTCCTTGTAAATCTCTTGTTGATAAAATACCATATGAAATGGGGTTGGGTATGTTGTTCACCAAAACTGGTTAACCCAAGTTCACCTGCAATTGATTTTATGAAATAGCTAGTTTCAAACAATGGAAAACTTCAGGACTTGGACAACATAACATAGGACCCTAATGATCCTCCTACACTTCAGGTTCTGCTAGACCTAGGGGGGGACACCCTTTGATGCATAAATACAACCAGTTATAGACATGTGGCAGCATCAAACAATAAGCAGATAGATCATTCTGCAAGCTCAACAAGTTAGAAAACACTACAGACTGGCTAAATCTATACAAGCAATAGATGAATAATAGCTTGAAATGAATAGAACACAACCCCCAAACATGAAGGGAAATAGATTTCTTTAAATTTATAAGACTCTAAAAATATCCCCAAATTCTTCAAAGACCAGTGCCTTGTTCATTGGGCATGGAGTCACACACAGAACTACAAATGCAAATCTTAGCTGCAAGTCTGTTTTCCTTATAAAATATTCCTACATCAATACCTTATACCAATGCATTACTCAACTTGTTCACAAAATCATCAGATATTGGATATATATTCCATTACTTGTGATTGATTACATAATTTAAACTCTTCACTAAAGAATACCTACAAACAGTCACAACAATCTCCTTGAGATGACAAATTCCAGCCTCCTTGAGGATTTAATTTGTAACAAAAAAAATGGATACCTAGAGACAATTTTGTGTGAAATCTACTCATGCCTTACACAAATAGAACCTGCAACTATGAAACAATCTGCAACTACTAAAATGCAACTCTATACCCTGAAAAAAAAAACCGTAGAATGTTACAAACTTGGAAAAAAAATTCAAAGCTGGAACACAAAATTCTGGAGCCATTTTCCAAAAATTATGGAACCCTTACAATTGAGAAGAAATGAGAATATGAAGGAGAGGGAAAAAGACCAGGTTTCATAACACATTGCCAAGTGTCCTCTTTCTCTAACTGAAAACATTCCTTCTTCCTTCCCATGGAAACTTCTCTCAAAATATATGATGTTTGTTAAAACTAACTACATAACTAAATGCCTCATTCCAAGAGCTTTCCAACGGTATACAATATGTCTATATTTGAGCAAAAATAACCCCTCCAGTGAATTAATCTCAGATGCACCTCTACACAACCAGTCATTTAAATTTTTGCATTTTCCACTATAGTCAGAACTATATTAATTAACTTTGATTTTTGCCTATTTTCAACCTGTACTCTACCACGTGGCACCCTGTGATTTTCTCTAAGGTCCACTAGGACGACACCTCATCTGTCACCTGTTTGCCACTGGACCACCACCTTACCTGTCTTGCCACTTGGACCCACTAGCTCATCTGCCACTTCACCAGTCGCTGATCCGCGAAGGGTAATGATCATGCATCTTCACATAGCGGATCAGCGATGACCGTCGATCTGGGATGGACCTTCTCGATCTTTAACATGCGAGTCGCTCACCTGTCGGCCCACCAATTGGTCGCCAAATCATGATGGTTAACCGTCGTGCATCTCTCCATTGCAGTATAGCAACGGTCACTGACCCATCGTCAACTTGCATGGTCATTAATTTTCCCTTCTTCTGCAAAATTTGGGTTGCCTTGGGCTGTGTGCGTGTGTGTGAGGTCCACCGGGTTACCAAGCAATCTCTTGCCAAAAGCCTTCAAGATTTTGACACTATAGATACATGCACTTTTGTATTTAAATACAAAAATCTCCCTCCCCACCACCAATGTGGGATAAACATTTTTTGCATTTGCTTGAAAGATTTAATGGTGTTTCCAGCATTTTGCATAGATGTTGATCAGTGCATCTACTTGAAGGTTTATTTGGCCCTGCTCACATCCACCTCATGCAAGGGATGGATGGCTTAACATATGCCAATATAATTTGTTTTAAGACTTTCATTCATTTCCTATTCAACTGTCATGTTGAATTTTGTTTAATGTCTGCCATTGCATATATTTGGAAGTTTGATGTTTAATGGCCATGCGTGGAGAATATTGCACTTGCTAACTTGCCTTTTATGCCTCCCCAAACATCACACAAGGGAAGATTGCACATGGGACCATGGGTTTTGGCTTTGCACATGGCGATTTGCATTTTTTTGAAAGTTGAATCTTCAGCTGTTCACCACGCCACACTTCCACCTTCTGGCTCATGGCATGGGGGAAGATTTACACCTGCCAATGGAATTTGTTGTTTGGAAGTTATTAGACCATCACCCTCCCTCTGTCATTACACTTGCTGAAAGTTTATTTGCTCTTTTCCATCACCACATGGAAGGGGATTTGGCCATGGGCCTGCCAATCTTCATTTGCTGAAAGGTTTCAGAGCTGCTAACACGTGGGAGGATTCTGACTAGCATTTCACATGCCAGTTGCAATTTGCTGAAAAGTTTAGAATGCTTTACCCATTGTTCACCATGCCACACTCCCATTTCATTTGAATTTGGTTGAAAGGTTTGAAACGCCTTTTCAATGCCACAGGACAGAGACACATGGTAGGGAGGACTTGGGATGCACAATGCATTTTTCCTATATTTTATGATGGCCCTTCCCAACTGCCACATGACACCTCACGTTACACATCTGCAGGGAGAATTTTGGCACTATGCCAATTGCATTTGTTTGGAAGTTTTAAAACTTATGCCACATACTCCATCTCGAGGATCAATGATTAAGTCTACTACAGTCCATCAAGCTCTCAATAAACCAAATTGCCAATGTGCATTCGAGCTGGTATTGATATACATTGTTACGATTTAAGACCACTTCACCATAAAACTAATGCACATGCAATGAGCCAGGTCGAGCCCCAAAGTGGGTCCAACTAAAAAAATCATTTTCATGCAACTGACCTTTGAAATGCCTCAGGCACCTTGAACATGCCTCTGGAGTTGATCGACACAATTTTCTGATCACTAAATTGAGTTTTGCAACTCACTGGCAACTATGCCACATTTTCGCATTTAAACCCAAAGATGCAATTTTAAAACTAGTCAGAACATCTTTCTGGACTTCACAAACTGATAGGCATACTATCTGATATATGGGCATTCACTTTGCCAAACCATTTCTCAAGACAAATCTTGGGTGAAGAAATATTAATGGTCAAAGATGACCAAAGGGCTCTGTTAGCACTATGATCCTGATAAAATCAATGTGCAGGGACCACAAAATGCCTTTACTAAAAATATCAAATGGTCTTCATAGATCCCCAAATCTGGGACATAGATACTTTGAAGTACAAGGAAGACTGTGGAATGTTTAGTTAGACCAAAAGGCTGACTGGGTGCAAATGGTGAGCTCATGAAAATAGCCACTTAAAAAGATGTAGCAATGAAAGTGCAAAAAACTGAATAAAGTGGCTCAAGAAATCATCTTGGAAAACTGATCAAATGGATTGACAAGGGATTGAAACTGGAAACATAGCTTGTCTTTTGTACCAGAAGTACCCTAGAAGAAAAATTATGGCTTGACACTCAACTAGGCATTAGTTATGGGCCCTCAAAGTAGGCCACTTAATAAAATTTGAATATGGACACAGAACAACTTTCAGTCCACCCCTTGAAATGGGTACTTGATAAACTGGTGCAAGAGCACCTAACACAGAGGCACAAAAGGAGTCTATAAGAGGATAAAAATCAATTCATAAGTATATTCAATTACATTTTCATTTGTAATGTCATTTTGAATCAATATGAATCAATATGTAAGGCTAAAAGAGCCCATTATAATGAGTTGTCCAAGTTGTCCTAACAAGGTCTTGAATTAGGCATTTGGTAAAAATTTGTATTAAATAACCTTTGAGGGGTAAAATGGTAAAAAAAATACATTATTATTCCATGCTAATATGTTTTCAAGGTTATTTTGAAGGTTTAAAGTCATTTGAGTCAAAAGTTGTAAAAGTTGTAAAATGCAACTTTTCAAAAGTTGTAAAAAGACCAAAATGGGAAGTTGTATGGTCATAAGAGGAAGTTGGGTAGTTGTAACTTCCATGTGAAGATTAAAAGGATATAAAACCTCTATAATGGTCATTAATAAGAGTATTCAAAAATTGGAGAAGTAATTGAAAAGCATTGGAAACATTTTGGTATCATATTTTCATTGTTTTCAATCTCTTGTTTTGTGGTCTTGAAAGTTTTTCCTCTTGTTTCTAGGCCTGGTATGGCCATGTACAGCCTGGAAACAAGTGTATTTCTATAATGATAATGTATTATATTCAATGATATTTCCATTTCTTTTGGTTTGAGTTGATTTCATTCAGTTTTGAGAAAGTTATGAGTGTTTTGGTGAAAACCGTTCGGAACTACCCAAAACCCTGATTCACAGCGATCAGTTTTGAAAAAATAATCATAACTTTGGATTTAACCATTGGATCTTTCTATAACTTAGAGAAAAGTTCTACAACTAGCATATCTATAATCTTACTAGAGAGATTGTCCTAGTGATTAATATTTTAAGTTATTAATGACTGTTCACGACTATAATTTCATGACCAGAATAGAGTAAATTTCATAGTTTGGGAAAATTCTTGGTTTTCAATTTCAAGAAGTGAATAGATGATGGGTTTAAATGATTAATATTTAATGCATAATAGATGGATCTACAATCATGATGGATCTATATCTATGGAGGAGATTTGATAATGGTTATTTGATTGATGATTTTGTTGGGAAATATATGACAATGCCTCTAACATGTTGGAAGAATTGTGTTGATAATCGAACTTCACGAATGGTTTGAGGTTCTTGGTTGGATTTTCATGATGCTCTACATCATAAACTGATCCAAACTGAAATCTGAAAGTTTCAAAACAATTCATAGGCCAAATGAAAGGTGTAAAACAAGATTCCAAGGCTTTACCACTTAATAATCAACTGGCTCCATTTTACACTTCTTCAAAATAGGCCTATCAAGTTGACTCACTAGGTGGTCCTTTGAAAGTGCAAATGCAAAAGATTGAAATGGGATTCTCAAAATACTCAAATTTTATGAGTCCCAATAGGGTAAAAAGCCTTTAGTTTCACATTTAAGGTGTAGTACCCCTCCTCGATCAGTCTCTCTTTTTTTGTATCTATGTTTGACTTCAGTTGATTGTTCAGTGGAACATTATTGTATTTTGATTCAAATTCTATGCGATGTTATTTCATGCTTTATCTAGATTTATGATGTATGCTTTTATGCAGTATTTCAGTGCTTATGATTAACGTTATTTTATGGATCATTATCACGGACTAACACTTTTACCTTATATGTGCGATGTGTTATTCATATGTTGCGTGTCTGCATGTGTATGGGATGTGAGGGGATGATTTTCCTTCACTCACTCCAGTGAGACAGGGAACATCATGATTCCCATTCATCGGTGTGTGTGTGTGTGTCATGTCTATTTATATATATAATTGTATATATGCACATGTGGTTATTTGGTACATGTCATTGCAAGTACTAGTATTGAGTAGGTACGGGGTATTGACTCCACCTGGTTTCACAGGTCTGAGCGTGCCTTATATGTCTGATGGGAGTGGAGGAGATAGTGGTTGGACCCTAACTTGACCCACAGTTACACTCATGTGAGTGTTGTCAGTCGGTTGTCTTTCCCATCTGGTCGGTATGTGAGTCATAGTGATTTGGTTTGGTCATTTGTGAGTCGTCATTTGATCATTCTTCATTTTGCGTTCTTTCGTGTATTTGAATGGTTATTTAATTGAGTGGATGATGTTATCTTTAGGTTGGCGTAATTAGTTAATTATTATGCTCTTGAGATTATTGATTTAATTAAATTAATGATTTGCTAGATTAAATGGTTAAATGGCTTATTTTATTGTGTAAAGTTGCATTAATATATATTGTGGAAAGAAACAAATAACTACCCAGTCATTTAAGTGTTAAATGATTATGTTAAAGGAAAGTATTGTGAAAAACGAAATGAAATAAAAAAATAAAAAGATTTTCCTTTCTACCTTTCCATTGACTTTTGTATTTTGTTTATTGGAAAAGAATTGTTTTGGGAAAAAGGGTAAATCTGATTGCTTTTTACTTTTTAAATAATTTAATTTGATTGGATGGAAAAAAAATTAACCTAGAAGTTTAGGTTGAAATTATTTTCCCATATATTCCTAGAAATTCATGGGAATGAGGAGGCAAAATTTTTGAAAGAGAAATTTGGAAAACCATTCTGAAAGATGAGCTGGAATTGGATTTGGGTTGCAATGATTGGGATTCTTCCATCATTTTGCTTGCTAGTTTTCTTGAAGGTTGGATAATCTCTTCTTGTTTGAAATTTAATTTTGAATATTTTAGTTTCTTCCTGTGTGTTGGAAAAATGCAAATCTCTTGTAAATCCTTGTTGACTGGTTGGAATGAAAGAAAGGGTGTCTGTTATTGTTGATTTTATGGAACTCATATCAAATGTTTGCATATTGGAAAGAAATGGTTCATTTCTCTATTTTTTGTTTGTTATTTGTTCATGCAAAATCAAATTCTCTAATTACCTCTTCTATTTGGAATAGACAAATTAGATTTATCTTGTTGTGTGCTTTCTAGTATCTAATTGCCCAAGATTTGGGGTTTATGTTGGCAAAAATTGGTGGTTTACCTCTTGATAGATGTAAGGAATTCTTCCTGCATAATGAAAGTGAGGAAATTGATCTTAATCCTTCTCCTATCTGATTAATTCTTCTTTGGTTGCCTAAATCTTTATTTATTGGGCTCTTGTGTGATTTTAATTCACCATTTACCTTATTGGTAAATATCCCTTTGTATTCTGGAGTTTGGCACTCTGTGTGTGTGTGTGTGCCTGTGAAATGAATAGGGGATGAATCGATTTTGTATCATATTGATTTTAAATGCTATGGAAGTATGATTTTTTTTATTGGATTTTACCCTACCTTACCTTGTGGCGGGCTAGCCCCACCACGCGGGTCGATAGTGTCTGTTACTCGTAGGTAGCAACACTATCGGTCGGCAGTACTGCTATGCGTAGCAGCACTACCAGTCGGCAGTACTGCTACGCGGTAGCAATACTACCGGTCGGTAGTGGCTGCTACCAATGGTAGAAGCACTACCAGCAGTAGCAATACTTCTAGTAGGTAGTGCCTGTTGATCCGACAGAAGCACTACCGCGGTAGGCTTTAGCCCCATGTGACCTTGTACCCTTCGTGGTACAACTTTTTATGTGTCGTTAATTTAATTTTCTATAAAATGAAATATTTTAAAGTTGGTTTTTAATGTTAAAAATCAATAGTAACTTGTAAAGCGATTTTTATTATGTAGATTTAATAAATTTATTTATTGAAATCAAGGCATGAATTATGAATTTAAATTGGTAAATGGGGATGAATTCTGGAAATGGATTAAATATCTTTTAGTAATTCATATTTTATTCGGTTGAATATTTAATGTGGATTTTATTCTTGTTGGGAATATGGAATTGAAAATTGTATAGAGATGAATGAAGTTTCTGAATAAAAGGGTGTTTTATTTAATTTTCAATCCATGAAATTGCAACTGTTGTGATGTTGATTTTCTCAAAGATTGTCTGAGTGTGGACTTAGTGAAATTAGCTTTCCTTGCAAAGAGTTATAATTGTGTTATTTCTCATCTTTGGTTTAGTCATCATGTTGTGGCGTATTTGGTACCTTTGACCAAGTGATATATGAAGACCTTGTTGACTTAACCATGTAGTGTCTTTGCCTTATGGTTAACCAAGAGTCAGTATGTCCTTGTTTTGACCACTTGTTTTTGGATAGTGGTGTTATGGTTGTCTACTTCGCCATAGGGTCCTCATGGAGAGACCATGTTTGTTTGGTGTCCTTTGAGAGAGTGGATTTCGAGTGGGGCTCACGCCCAAAGTGGATAGCAGGATAACCTATTGAAAGTCATATAATAAGTGATAATCTAATTAATTGATTAGGTGGGTAGTTCATAACATTAAATAAGATATTGTACCTCGCGCATAGGTGAGTGCTTATATAGGGCTCATAATGTAGTGAGAAGGCCTGGAATGGCAAACTGACTACCTTGTCTTCATGAAAGGCTAGAAGGGTCTGCATGAGGCTTAGTTGGAGCCAGAGGTTCCGGAAAGGTTACCACGATAAACCCAGGATGGGGGTCGGGACCTATGGAGGCCGACCATGGTAACCATCATAAGCTATGTGATGACACTCTCTCTTTAGGGTCACTTGTGTTTTGTGATGTCAATTTACTTGTGTTTTGTGAATGTCGATTCACTTGTGTATTTGTGATGTTGAGTCACCTGGAATATTGTGGAGTCGTATTGTGTTGTCATGGAGTTGTATTGTTCTGTTGACCATGTCATGCTTTTGCTTGCTTGAGGGTCCTCTGCTATCTCCTAGCACGGTGGGGTGATTTCCAGTTTGAAATCACATGGTCAGGTGGTAGTGCCACTTCCCATCGGATGTTCTTGTTCGTACCTTCATGTGAGGATTGGCTTCGTAGGTATTCCTGTGGTTTGTGACTCATGCTCTATCTCATGTTTGGAGATTATTATTCTTTGGCGACCTATGTGGTCAATTGTACCAATGAACTCTTGTAACCTTGTATTTGGTTAAGTTGTATCTTTTTATGTATATTGAGAGCCATGTATTGGAGGATCAAGTAATCTTAGTTTGGATGTATTTATCAGCTTTCTTTATGATTGTGTAAATGCTTATTGAAGAGAAATTATATTGTATCCTTTCAATCTTTCAATGGTGTAATATGTTATTGCATATGGCTTAATATGTTCTATGAGTTTGATGGATTATTGGATTAATCTTAATTGTGGAATTTAACATTTGATTTTATTCTTCGTTGGTAACCCTTAAGGAATTATGGTGTAAGTCTTCCACTTGTGTTATTATTGTGTTGACGTTGTAATTGATGCACTTTATATGTTTATACTTTTAAAAAAAACTTGTTTCACCCTTAGTTGTGGTTATTTCTTCGGGGTTCCTGGTGGGGCATTACATAAGGGTCTTTGGTTGTGAGGCTTTTGTTCATGTGCCTCACGAAAAGCAATCTAAATTGGATCCAAAAGCTCAAAAATGCATCTCTATAGGATAATAATGAGAATGTAAAAGGTTATAATATTTGGAATCATCTAACTTGTAAAATGATTTTTTTTAGAGATGTGATTTTTCAGGGAATTTAGAGCTGACTCAAGTGAAGAACAACCAAAAGAAAAGTAAAAAATAGTGCATTTTGAAACTAAGAAGTAAGATGCACATGTGGAAGAACAAATATATGTACAAGAAGATGGAAAAGAATAAGAGAGTACAAGTGAAAGTTTTGAAGATTCAATTGTGACAAAAGAAGTTGATAATAATGAAAAACGTGAGGAAGAACCTCCTACTCCACCTTTAAAAAGGTCCACAAGACAACATAATCTAATTGATAGCATAGCCCATTAGATTTTTGTTATAAGTTTTCTTTATTAAATATTAACAATGAATCTAGATCTTACAAGGAATCGCTCTCTTCTAAGGAAAGTGTGTCTTGGATGTAAGTCCTGCAAGAGGAGATGATAACTTTGGATAGTTGTGACACCTATGATCTTGTTATTTTGCCCAAAGGATGAAATCCCATTAGATGAAAGTGAGTATTTGTTACATCCCTCTTTTCTAACTTTGGAAATTATGTTTATTATGCTTATTATGCTTATTATGCTTTGTGATTAGTTAATGTTCACTTTTATTTTTCCCCGGTCTAAGTTTTCGACGGGCCCGGTTGTTTTCACTTTTATCCAACAGCACGGGGCACGAAGGACACTTGGCATCACGGCATTTCTCCCTCAGTTCTTTTTTGGCATCTAGTTTTTAAAGCAGCGCAATGGTGACAAATGGCAATGCGTGCTGACTGTTTTCGGCGGGCCCACCCATTAGCACAGTATGCGAGCGGTTCCTCGCATTCGTGTCATTTTCAGTAGCCCGTCCATAGTTAGCCGAATCTTTTTAGCTCATGGTAGTATGCGGATTGTTGCGGGCGAAAAATGGATTTTCAAGAGCTATTTTTTTGGGTGTGACCTCCGTAGCGACACGGCATGTTTTTCTGTTCAAGGAGATTTTACCATTTTGGCATTTTGGGGGAGTTGTTTTCATGAGCGAGAGCTCTTTAAATGTTGTTTTTTCCTTCTGTGAAGGGGTTCAGAACTTTGAAAAGAAAGACAATTAAGTTTGCTAAGTAGAAGTCTTTATTTCCAGCCTTTGAAAACTATTGTGGTTCTACTTGAGGAAGGTTATTCAAATTGTGCCTGCGGCCTTTATGATGCCTCTTTCAGTATGCTTTTGATGGTATTTTTATGTGCTATTGCGTTAAAACTCCAATAACATTGGGAATAGATCCATCTAATATTTTGCCGATTGAACTATGTCTCGTACTTGTTAACTGATAAATGCATAATGAATATTTCCTTATGTTGCAGATAAATTTGATTGTAATTTCTAATTATGTTCTTGATCCGGGCTTGTAGATTGTTGAATGAGCTTATAGAAGTTATATGTTTCTTGATTTCTATATGTTCATTGTCTTTTAATGATCTATCGTATCGCCTCAGTAGTTTAGTGTTACTACTTTAAGGGTGTCTTCTTTCTTTCCCTTTTCTCAAAACCCAAGGAAGTGTCGGCTTCTCAATCCCGGAGGTCATTCAGTGTAACCTACGCATATCGGTCCCTAGCACTGAATTTCCCATAAGGTTGTTTATTCCTAAAGCAAAATTTAGAGTCAACAGTTCTTTTTCTGGCATGCCCGGTGGGACTGAATTATTTTAAATACATTTCAGCCAGTTTATGAGTCATAGGCCTGTCACGAGGAGTCAAACGGCCTTGCACCCTCACCTGCTTTTTCCTCCATTAGTGACCGTCCATTCAGCCGCAGTATCACCTTCTTAGGGCCTCCCCACAATCATACAAGTTGTGATGGCACAAGTTCCTCCCAGAAACTTTGTGACTTGGGACAATGGTAGCCCCCTCATTCCCCCAATTCCACTCATAGTCTGGGGAGCCATTCCGACAGCCGCACTTAAAGTCATTCCCAAGTTCACAGGAGAATGTCATAAAACCCCTGGGGAGCATCTACAAGATGTGGCTACTGTCTGCACTGTCCATGGCATCACCGAGCAGAATGTAGCTTTGAGGTTGCTCGTAGCATCTTTCAAAGGGAAAGCTTTGGACTAGTTTAGATCTTTAGGCCCTAGTACTATAGGGGATTGGGATAAGTTGGGGGATCATTTCTTTCAGAGATTCTCAGACAAAGCTGACAGATCGTCCCTAATGCACTAGCTCATTACAATCAAGAGGGCTCCTACGGAGGTATTAACTGATTTTAATCTGAGATTTCAATGAACCTGGCAAAGGATATCGTTGTCTGCCCACCCTCCTGCAGATATGGCTTTCGTATTCTATCTAAAAGCTTTTAATTCTGACATATCAGTAATGATTCAATCCTTAGGAGGTAACACTCTTCCGCAAGCATTTGATATAGCGGTTCAAGCTTAAAATAACCTTATCGACTCTGGAAAGCTAGCCCCTTGCACTATAATGTCGGTTTTCCCTAAAATATCTACCCAAGTCATGGAGGAAGCCATTCCGAGCACCTCTGCTCCACAGTCTATGTATTATTTCCCTACTCCCCAAGCTGCTTCTCTGGGTGTTGAAGTCAATGATATGAAAAATCTCTTGAGATCCTTCTCCAATGAAATTGTCAACCTAAAAAGGGCCCAGGTTTCGCCACCAAGCCTCCTTTTCAGCAAAGTTTCCAAGGAAACCAACCCCTATACCAACATCCTAATCATTGGGCTAAGAAATTTCTTCCGTCGAATGGCCAAATAGTCTCGATTCCCAATCCGTTGCAGGCCATCCACCTGACCACTGGTAGAGAATTGACCGTAGGTCAAAATAATTTGGCGGATGACACCAACTCTTGGTGTTTCCCATGCAACAATGCTCATACTCCGAGGAATTGCCCAAGGGGAAATTTGCAACAAAAGGTCACAGAACAAAGAAATTCAAGCATGATGTCGGATGAATCCGCGTACACATCTTCGGGTATGGACAATGCGGCTTTTGTTGCTCAGATGCAAGGAATGTCATTACAACAAGAAGCGGAAATTGCCCCTGATCATGCGCTTTTTTCATGGATGGAGGACGAGGACACAGTGCTGACCAATGATGCAGGTGCTCCAAAAGATGGAACCCCTATTGTGCATTCGGATGACAATCTTCACTCTAAAAGGCATTTGACTAGGGAGGACGCCAGCAATATGAGATCAGTGCCTGTAAACCACCCCCCAGAGCCATCAGTCATTAGTTCGGCCTATCCCAGGAAAGAGTTCATCCCTTATAAACCGAAAGAGCCAAAGGTCTTCACACCTCCAGCACTGGATGTAGTGGAACAGTTGAAGAAAGCTCTGGCTCATGTCTCTCTATGGGACCTCCTTAGTATCCCAGAGCAGAAGAGCAGGCTAAGAGAGGCATTGTCTCATGATCAAAAGGACGCAAGTGTGGTAGCTCCACCACCCATTCAGACTGATGGAACGGGTTGCCACCCAGCAGTTAGTAAAATGCGTTCCCCTGTCGTATTGACAAATGAGAGTTTGCCCTCCGCTGCCCAAGGAGAAGGTAAGCCTAAACCAAATCCTTTTTACCTTACCCTTATAGTTGGAGATAAACTTTTGCATAACTCCATGATAGATTCTGGGGCTAGTACCATAGTCATGCCTAAGCAAATTGCTGAAGTATTAAACATCAAGTATGACCCTTTAAGTAAAGGAGTAATGCAGCTCGATGGTAATAAGGTTCAGACAGTAGGTCTCATCAAAAGCGTGCCCTTGATGTTATTCACATGCCCAAGTACAACAGTATCTCAGGAAGTAGTGGTCATCGATATTCCTCCCATCTTTGGGATATGTCTGTCTCGAGAATTTACTACTAAAATAGGAGGCTATATGTCCCTCGACTGGTCCCACCTTATCCTTCATACCCGACATGACGCTAAGATGAAGATCCTTTCAAAACCCCTTCACACTGAGCACATAGCTGACTAGGCCTTGATTAATTTTGAGCCTACCCACACCTCTATATCCAATGATGAACAAAAAGTGGTAGAGTTTTTAGAAGATGAAGAAGTAACAGGGGAAATCCCACCCGAACAAGAAGCTTTCCTAAACGAGTTCATAGATTTGGACCCCTTCTCTAATTACCATGCCACCGGCCTAGGTACCTATTGCATTTTTGAAGAAGATCAGAAGATCCCAAAACTCACCAGAGATCCGTTCTCCGAAGATCAGTTGTCTTCGGCCCTATGGACCTTACACTTCGATGGTGCCAAATGAAAAATGGGCTCTGGAGCCGGAGTTTGTCTCACCCCCCCTGTGAGCAATCAGATCTGAAAGTCTTTTCGGTTGCAGTTTGCATGTTTGAATAATGAAGCAGAGTATGAAGGGCTAATTCAAGGTTTGAACATGGCAGAAAAGATGGGCATTAAAAAATTGAAGGTCCTTGGCGATTCCGAGCTAGTAGTGCACCAAGTTCAACGGATATCCAGTGCCAAGCATGTCCGCATTAGATCTTACCATTCCAGAGTCTGGGATCTAATAGAAAGTTTCGATGCTTTCAATATCATAAGCATTCCTCAGAAACTAAATACTTTAGTGGACCAAATGGCTACCATAGGAGCTCATTTTGATCCTGTTGTAGACTTCCTAACCGGCTCCCCAACAGTCAGTGTAGTGGTTCGCCCGACTATCCTTGATAATGATACATATTGGCAGGTGTTTTAAAGTGATGAGCAGATCGCTTTGTTTATCCAAAGCTCAGGGGAGTTTGTTGACCAGCTGCAACCTAAGATCAAAGAAGCTTACGGGAACCAGGTTATTCAGTTAAAGTCCAACAAGCTCCCTAATGGTTTGATTACCTTAGAAAATTTGTTTGACCATGAGGATGCTAAAAAGGATAAGCGGAAGCTCACGACAAATAAAGGAGATTATGCTGAGATGTCAGTCGGAAGCGAAAGAATCCTCAAGGTGGGAAAAGGTGTTTCCTCCGAGGATAGAAAGAAGTTGGCTCAATACTGTGATGAATATGAAGGTGTCATGGCTTGGTCCTATGACGATTTAAAGGGGTACGATCCTAACATCATCCAGCACACCATTGAACTCGCAAATGGAGCTAAGCCGGTTCGGCAGAAGCAGAGACCATTTAACCCCAAGATCGAATCCCTCATGGCTCAAGAGTTGAAGAAGTTGATCGAATCAAAGATTATTTACCCCATAAAGCATAGTACATGGGTGTCCAATTTGGTCCCTATTAGGAAGAAGAATGGAGATATTCTGACTCTGTGTAGATTTTCGAGACCTGAATTGAGCATCACTCAAGGACCATTATCCCTTGCTGTCGATGGAACAATTATTGAGCACTATAGCTGGATCAGAAATGTTCTCAATGCTTGATGGTTTCTCAAGATATAACCAGGTAAGTGTGAAAGCAGAAGACCAGCACAAGACAACTTTCACTACCAAGTGGGGAACATTTGCATACCAGAAGATGCCTTTCGGTTTGTCAAACGTTAGGGCCACTTTCCAAAGGGCCATGGATTTATCTTTCAAAGAGCTAATTAACAAGATTATGCTAATATATTTAGATGACTTGACTGTGTTTTCCAAACACCGGGAGGATCATTTTGATCACCTCGAGTTAGTCCTGCAAAAATGTCTTGAATTCAGGATCTTCTTGAACCCAAAGAAATGTATCTTCGAGGTCCCTCAGGGGAAACTGCTTGGGCATATAGTTTCAAAGGAAGGTGTCTCTATTGATCTAGACTAGGTCAAGGCCATTAAGGATCTCCCCCTCCCGATTAACAAAGAGGGAGTCCAATCCTTTCTAGGAAAGGTCAACTTTGTTAGTCGCTTCATCTCCAACTTTGCTAGAATAATAAGACCCATCACTCTCATGCTAAAAAAGGATATACATTTCAGATGGACTACTGAAGGTAAAAAGGCTTTCGACCAAATAAAACATGCCATCTGTTCAGCCCCAGTATTAGCTAATCTAGACATGTCAAAGGATTTCATAATGTATGTCTATTCCGGTCGGCATAGTATCGCTATGGTATTAACTCGGAAGGACACACAAAAGGGGGGAGAACACCCCATAGCTTTCCATTCAAAAAATCTTAAAGATTATGAGCTCCACTACAACTTTATGGAGAAACAAGCCTTAGCCACCGTGAAAGGGCTAAATAAATTCGGGCATTTCATTGCCTGTAACAAGATCACAATGTATGTAGCTCATCCCGCAGTAAGGGAGTACATCATGGAGGGTGACATCACTGAAAAAAGAGCAAATTGGATCACTAAGATTCTAGAATATGATGTCGATATCAAGCCTACAAAGTTGATCCACGGAAGAGGCCTATGCGAGTATATAGTGCAAGACAGTGAACCTCGGGGTGATAGAGCTACTGCAAAAGAAGTGGTTATGTTTATGCCCGAGATCCCCAGCAATAGTTGGATTGACAAAAGGAAACATTTCATGAAGACTGGGATTTTTCCCGAAAATCTTCCCCCAGCTAAGAGGAGGTTCTACCGACTCCAAAACAACAGTTTCCACCTAATAGATGGAACTCTTTTCAAAAGGAATTTTGACGGAGTTCTGCTCCGTTATGTGGACTAGAGCCAGGTTGATAAAATCCTACATGAGTTTCACTATGGCTCCTCAGGAGGCCACTTCTCTGCGCCCATGACCTCCATCAAAATTACCCAAGCTAGATATTTTTGGCCGTCCATGTTCAAACATGCACACATTCTAGTAAGAGGATGCAAAAAGTGTCAATATTATACGAGAAGAGGTAAGAAAGCAGCTATGCCACTCAGGCCTGTGTCAGTAGAAGAGCCTTTCACTCAATGGGGCCTTGATTTTGTCAGGATGATCAACCCTCCAAGTTCAGCTGGACACAAATGGATCCTGACCGCCATTGATTATTTCACCAGATGGTCTGAAGTCATCCCTCCGTGGAATTCATCTAAAAGCGAGGTGTTGGCTTTCCTAGAAGATCTGACTTGTCGATACGGTCCCCCAAAAATTGTTATATCAGATAATGTGTGCACATTCATAGGCTCATGAATCGCACAGTTTTCTCTCAGCAGAGGTATTTATCTCAAGACCTCTTCCAATTACTACCCTCAAGGGAATGGTCTTGCCGAATCTACTAATAAGAACCTAATCCGACTTATCAAAAAGATAGGTTCTGAATATAAGATGGAGTGGCACCACCACCTAAGAAATGCACTATGGGAAGACCGCATAACGCCCAAACAGATTCTAAAAAACTCCCCATACAAGCTGGTATACGGGAAAGATGCACTTTTTCCTTTGTCACTGGAAATCTCAGCGTTGCAATTGCTAAAATCCATGGATATCGCCGAAAATGGTCCAATGGTCGTAAGGTTGGTGGAGATTATGGAGCTAGAGGAAGTGAGATAAGAAGCTTTCATAGCTCTCCAAGACAGACAGGAAGTTGTAAAAAGGTGGTTCGACAGTAAAAAGAGTTATGATGTGACTTTCGCCCTTGGAGACCTTGTTTTGAAGTATGACGAGAAAATGGTGAAACCTGGTCAGCACACCAAGTTCAACTGCCTATGGGAGGGTCCTTTCCACATCATAGGTCATAAAGGTTTCAATGCTTTCAAATTAGAAGATATGAATGGAGATCCCCTCTCCATCTCGGTTAATGGTTTCCACCTCAAACCTTTTCATTAAGGGTCCCCTTCCCTTTTCAAGTAAATAGTGTATATTGTGTGCATGATGTATATAGTGCTTATTTATTTTAATTATTTCCAGCCAAGCAACTATGAAAGAGAAAAGTGAACAAAAGAGAGAGGTCAGATGGAAGAGAAAAGTAAAAATGTTTATATTAAGAGTTTCTCATGTTCTTGTTACAAAATATGTGGGCCCTTGGCCTCTCTTTTTGTTTACATCTTGCAGTTCAAGCGTAGGTCATTTTTTTTTGCCACTCCTTCCAGTGACTCTCTTCGGTGTCTCCCTCGTCAGTGTTAGAGTCTTCTTCTTCCCCCAGCCATTCTAAATTAGAAGAGCTCTCAGGCTCCCCAGGAATGAAGATGACCACTAGCTCTGGCTACTGATCCGACGTTGAGATTCTCGGAAAAATGTAATCTTTGAACCCAGTGTACCAGTCCATGCCTTCCGGAATTGGGGCTATCATATGAACATGCAAAAGAAATTTTGTAGTGAGCTCGGTGCGGTACCGATGGGAAGACAGAGTCATGGACTTCAAACCACTGATAAGTGGATGCCATGCCACTTCTTCATTCTGTGTGATGAACCACTCCAAGTCGGACATCGCAGGGAGTCCTAGGATGGGTACATGGTATGCAACTACATCATCGAGCCCACCTAGGTAATCTGAGGGAAAAAGTGCTTGAGTCAGCTGCGTCGTTAGCAACCCGGACTGACCGCAATCCAACAGAGAGGCTACGAAGTGTGAGCAAATGTCCGTATTTACCCTATATCGGTCTGAGTTGCCAACAAAATCCTCCCCAAGTATCCATTTGATTGCAGCTATTATTAAGGGATTCTTCCTACGCATCATCCCTCGCAGTCTTCGGTCTGATATGTTCCCCAAGAAAGTGACCTGTGCCCTTTTGCTAACAAGCCGAATAGGAGTATCCATTTCTTCAAAAACTCCGCCGTTAGAGCTCGCATTGTGGTAAAAGAATGTCGGAAAAGACATATTTATAGCAAAAATCCTGGCTGATAGATGACTAACAACCAGAACTTATGCATTCCTAATTCCAATGTCTCTATCATGTATCCATTAATTCACGTCATGCGAATTGGATTACCTTCAAAATACCAGTGTCATGTTAGTCACCTTGAGGAGAGAAATGGATAGAAGCAAGGAGTCATGCGTACATTCATGTACGTCGCGCTTTAAATATAAAGCTTCGCCAGCCTATTTCGCCCCATGCGGCCACTATTTCTGACTGATCCCCTTGATCAAAGAAAGATGCCTGAGAAAAGTTTCCCGAGAAATGTCAAGGTAACCAAAGTGCTTTCTAGGAAAGCGGGAATGATGGCGCCTTTCATTCGCGGGGATTGATCGCAGCAGCAATTTGAGTTGGCATGCGTGTAAACAAATCCTTTCTTTTAAGCACCTGATCTTCACGAAAATCAAGGCATGTTATGCCTTTAAAGCTCAAAAGTTCTCTCTATCATCGGCCTATTTTTTCTATCTTTGAAGAGTGAAGCAAGAGGAAGATGAGCAGGGTTCCATCTCCCATCTTTAGTTTAGCAAGCAAAAGGAAAAGGAGGATTGTCCGCATATATGGATTCTGAGGCTGCATCCTCAAGTGTTGTTCCCAGAGGTTTCTGGGTTAATGTTTTTGAAGAGTTATCTTATTCCTCGCATGCTATCCCTCCAAGGAAGGAGTATCCAAAGTTGAAGGCCAAGGCTAAAACGACGACCCAGAACGCATCTGTTGTCTAGATTCTTTAGAAAATGTCTACAAGCCTGAGGTCAGAAGGCAGCCAAAAAACCTTAGAGAGGCTGCTTGCTCGAGGATGCTGCATCACAAAAATGATCCTCATTCTGTAGCAGTGCATTTCTAGAAAAGTGGTGCTCCTCAATCTTTGGTTCCCGCAGTTCCATACTACCCTGAGCTCATGGCCGCTTGTGCAGAGGCTTTTGATCCCACTTTGTGCTCTGTTAGCGGCTCTCACCTAAAATTGACCATATCTCCAGAAGCTATTAGGGAAATGCTATGCTTCCCAATCTTTGAGAATACAGAGGTCTTCTCAGAAAATCCATGAAGGAATTTTGGAGTACCAGGAGAGAAGCTTTGTCTTTCTGTCAAAGTGCCCTCAGTCAGAGCCTGTCGGCTGGACTTCCAAAGTTCCCTTTGTCCTACAGCAACCTAAAGCAAGATGACCTCAAGGATATCTCATCTACCTTGGCATGGTTGTGTGGTCATGACAGTGACCAGGATGTCACAACTTCCATGATAGGTTTTATTTTCAAATGTAGAAAGCAAAGAGAGTCTTTCCACTTCGACTTCTCTGTGACTATCGCTAAGGTCATCGTTAAGCAATTATTTGAGTTCCAATAGTTGTGGCACTTCAGATTTTCTTCATTATTGGTACACCTACTTTTGCATAAAAATGAAGCTTTCTTCACATAGTTCATGCACTTGGCTACTTACAATGAGTTGGGAAATATAATGTCGGTGTCTTGCTGGATACCTCTATTGTTGGCCTCTTATGATACCTACCTGTTTTCAGATTTGTTCATGGCTCCCGTGCTCAAAGACTTTAGATTGATTCCAGATGAACCTTTAGCTCGTTTCTCCCAAATTCAGATGAACTGGATGCAGAATGAACGCCCTCTTTGTGACTAGTTCGTGGGCCCTGATTTTTCTTTCATCTGCATACATGGGTTCTCCGAGGAACCTTTCCGGCTACCCACTTACGTAACTGACCGAACCCTAGCTCTAGAAATGGCAAGGTAGTTGGCAAGAATTGAGCAAGAAATTGGCGCTGGAAAGCATGATACCTCTATCACTGAAGATAACAAGGCCATTGGCCCAATTACTCTAGTAAGAAGAAAAGTAGCTAAGGAAACCCTGACATCAAAATTGGTGCAGCTAGGTTTTGTAGTAATTGATGACTTTTGGAGTTACGACCCTGATGGCTGCTTAAGCAAAAGGAAAAATGTCATGAGGCATGAACCTTGAAACTTATGGACTGAGCGCACAAATTCCTGGGTTGATGACCCTAGCAAATATGTGGGCCCTAACAATTTTCTTGTTCTAGAACGCCCTTCATGGTTAAAATTTTATTCTCTAGTACAAAGGTTCAACCCCACGAAGCCTATTCCTCGGGCGTTGCTAGAAAACATGAAGACTTTATCCTGGTCCAGAAAGAAAAGGGAGGATTTTTGGATTTATCGTCAAGAGGTAAATTAGCTTAGAGCCAACCTTGGGAATGTACCCTTGGATGAGCGTTTTGAACAAGAATGGGGTAAGGTAAATAAATTTGACGATGAGATAGGTGACAGTTCCTCCCACGGAGACTCATCTCCTGAGGTAGCCACCCAATAGGAGTTTGGAATTATAAATATCGAAGGGTAGGAGCCAGAGCCATAAATTCTTCCTCCTTTAGATAGCGCAACTTGCAGGCCTCATTTGCAAGCTAGTAAGAGGCGGTCTGAGAAGCAGTCTTTTGAGAGTCCCCCAAAGAAGAAGCCATACCCTAGCATGGCAGGGGGGATCTCACCTAATACATTGACGGAAGCATCTTTAGATCTTCAGCCACCGCATCCTTCTACTGCTCAGGTACGCCCACTTTTCTCTTTGTCTCAGACTCCGGATGTTCTTTTGACTGCCCCCATGACTATGATGCGAACCTCAGTCCCTACCGCTCTCACTTTAGCCCTGACGGTTATGCCAGTTAATCCCCAAGATGTGCTCGTACAGGCGTCTGTCTCGTTCCCAAACGCAGCTCCCATATCCGCAGTTTTTTAATCGCCTGCATCAAAAGCAATCCATGTATCGCGTAGGCTAGGTTTTGAAGAGTCATCTCCCCAAGCTATGGGCACAGCGTCTTCTAGCCCTAACCCGTTAGTAGGATCCCCTTTTGTCCCATTATTTTCCCCGTTGGCTATAACCCATCCCATCCAACCTGCTTTCACTGCCCCTTTTTCGCATTTCCCTTTTGTAGTCCCTCCTGGTGCAGTTTTTGCAGGTCAAGTCATCGATCATCCAGATGAGTTCCAGCAGCAGGTTGTTTATGATAGAACAACCAGCTTGAGTAAAACCAGCAAGCAAAAGGAGAAGGAAGGTGCTCGTCGTGCATGACCTCATTTACAAATGCATTTCAGTGAGCAAAGGGATTGCCTCTACTTTGCAAATCTAGTTCCCAAGGTTGACAAGTCAGAATCTCAGATGAGACTTGATGACTACGCACTACAGGCCATCGGTGTTAGTCTCCAAAGTGCCATAGCATCTGACAAGGTCGGAATGATGGAGGAGACTTCCAAAGCGGTGTCCACAAACTTTATTAAGAAAAGTCGTCGTTTAGAAAAGCTCCAAGCAGAGAATGTTAGTCTTCGTGATTCCCTTACCCAGCAAAGGAAGGAAGATAAGGCTCGGGGTTCAAAGATAAATCGTCAGCAGGGTCTGCTAACTCAGGCTAATTCAGAGAAAGGGAAGTTATAGTCGGCTCTTAACAACGTAAGTTCTCAGCTAAAAGGTCAAGAAGCGACAAGAAATGTGGCTCTAAAGGAATTACAAGAGAAGGACACAGAAATACAATGGTTAAAGGCTGCCTCTAGGGACATCACCCAGGTCCAGATGCAGTTGTGCAAATAAATCCTTCTCAAAGAGGATTATGCCCGTCAACTAAGTGAAGTCCAGGTATCACGGTCAGAGGTAAAGATGAATCTCGAGGTGGAGCTGAAAGTGAAAGAGACTAGCCTTAGACAATCCGGTGAGCGCGTCTCAGATTTGGAGACTCTTCTACGATAGGAGCAAGATCGTACATTGCAGTTGCAGCAGGCCGTCAGGACTGGGGAGGCAAAGATCCTGACCTTGGAGAATCAAGTGGCCATTGAACAAAGCAAACGCAATCAACTTCAGCAAGAGATGACGGTGAAAGATAATGAAATATCTTGATTGCTGAGCCTTCCACCTCCACAGCAGATTGCCCCAGATTTCTCTATCATGCTGACAGAATTGTATGTTTCTCATTGGGAAAAAATAAAATAGTATTGTCCATCCCTGCAGCCAATGTTAAGATTTCTTAGTGATGCACAATCCCTCTATGCTGAAGCCAACGCCCTTATTAACAGTTTTATGCTTGTCATCGGACCTAAGTTCCCAGTGACCCAAAATCTTATTCAATTGCTATATTCTGCTCAGGATGAGGAACTTAGGGAGAAAGGGATTGCAGACCACCGACAATTGATCAAAAAGACTAATGTTTTCATAAACCGGCACAAGACAATCATGCAGGTTTCAGCTGCCCTAGCGCCTTTGCAATTTTTAGTTCCAAATATTAGACGGCATTTAGAGAAGTTCATTTCTTTGGGCTTACCTTCTCCTTTCCCTGCAGACGATTATGTGCTAGGGATTGAACAAGTATTGCAGCAGGTCAAAAATTTGCAATAGGATAGAGCTTTGTTGCCACAGCTGGGGAATCCCATTTCGGTGAATGAGGTGGAGTGTCTTTTGCATCCTCTAGCCCAACTCTCTGCTCTCCTGAAATAGATACAAGATGAACCTGTACCTCTGCCTTTTGATAAAGTAATTTGCCTAGATCAATATTTTCAAGATTTAGAGGTGCAAGCTTTGCTCTCTAAGGATGAATTGTTGCTTTTGCAACAAACTTTTGACCTGTTCGGTCCTATTGCAGCCTGAGTTTTGGTCCGTGAAACAAGTATTTTTGGGTTCTCCTATTCCGCAGGTAGAATTTCCCTTGTTTGTCGCCAGGAAATGTTCACTTTATTTTTCCCCAGTCTAATTTTTCAGCAGGCCTGATTGTTTTTGCTTTTATCCAGCAGCGCGGGGCGCGAAGGACACTTGGCATCATAGTGTTGCTCCCTCGGTTCTTTTTTGGCATCCAATTTTTAAAGCAGCGCAATGGTGACAAATGGCAACATGTGCTGACTGTTTTCGGTGGGCCCACCTATTAGCGCAGTATGCGAGCGATTCCTCGCATTCATGTCATTTTCAGTAGCCCATCCACGGTTAGCCGAATCTTTTCAGTTCATGGTAGTATGTGGACTGTTGCGGGCGAAAAATGGAATTTCAGGAGCCGTTTTGTTGGGTGTGACCTCCGTAGCAACATGGCATGTTTTTTCTGTTCAAGGAGGTTTTATCATTTTGGCATTTTGGGGGAGTTGTTTTCATGAGTGGGAGCTCTTTAAATGTTGTTTTTCCCTTCTGTGAAGGGGTTCAGAACTTTGAAAAGAAAGACAATTAAGTTTGCTAAGTAGGAGTCTTTATTTCCAGCCTTTGAAACTATTGTGGTTCTACTTGAGGAAGGTTATTCAAATTGTGCCTGCGGCCTTTATGATGCCTCTTTCAATATGCTTTTGATGGTATTTTTCTGTGTTGTTGCACTAAAACTCCAATAACTTTGTGAATAGATCCATCTAAGATTTTGCCGATTGAACTATGTCTCATACTTGTTATCTGGTAAATGCATGATGAATATTTCCTTATGTTGCAAATAAATTTGATTGTAACTTCTGATTATGTTCTAATCTGGGCTTGTAGATTGTTGAATGAGCTTATAGAAGTTATATGTTTCTTGATTTCTATATGTTCATTATCTTTTAATGATCTAGCGTTTTGCCTTAGTAGTTTAGTGTTACTACTTTAAGGGTGTCTGCTTTCTTTCCCTTTTCTCAAAACCCAAGGAAGAGTCGACTTCTCAATCCCGAAGGTCATTCAGTGTAACCTACGCATATCGGTCCCCAGCACTGAATTTCCCATAAGGTTGTTTGTTCCTAAAGCAAAATTTAGAGTCAACAGTTAATCAATGGTTTTATAATTTTTTCTTATATGGATGAAAACTTTTACTGATTAGAAATTAAATGAGGAATTTATTTTAAAATTTATATTTCATCTATTTAATTATTATTGGTTAAGATCTGACTAGCTGGTTTTTCATGTAACCAAGTGGATGCAAGGTACACAATACCCTTAGGAGGGAGGGAGAGTATCATCAAGGAGAGGGTCGCAAATACTAGAAAAGAACATTGCCAATGAGTCCTAGGTTTGGTTAATCGAGCATATACTTTGAATACCTCAGCCTTGGTTTGAGTAAGGTTTATACCACCTTATAGTTAATGTTGACCTAGAGTTATATTATCATCCTAGTACCCACAGGTAGTTAGGTATCCTTGGTCTCAATCTATCTTCTTGACATTGAGCATCCTTGTTTATTGTCTCTCTTTTTATTGAATAATGTATATGTATATCACACACACACACATGTATGTATGTATGTATGTGTGTGTGTGTGTATGTATGTATGTATGTATATACATGTATATATATGTATATATACATGTACATGTATACATATACATATATATACATGTATACATATACATATGTATATATATATATACATGTATATATACACAAGTATACATACATACATGCATACATATATATGTGTGTGTGTGTATATATATGTATGTATGTATATATATGTGTGTATGTATATGTATGTTTGTATGTATATATATGTGTGTGTATGTATATGTGTGTGTATGTATGTATGTATACATATGAATATATGTATGTATATATATACATATATACATATGTATACATACATACATATGTGTCTGTATCTATAAATATGTGTGTGTGTATATATGTATATGTATATGTATATGTATATGTATATGTATATGCATATTTACATACATACATACATACATATACATATACACATACATATATATATGTATATATATACATGTATACATGTGTACATATATATACATATACATATACATATACATGTATACATGTGTGTATATATATGTATATATGTATGTATGTATACATATGTATATATGTGTGTGTGTGTATGTATATGTATATGCATATGCACGCATGTGCACACACACACATGTATATATTTGATCCAATCATAAGGAATGCGTATATATGTATGTATGTATATATATGCATTCTTTGTGATTGGATCAAATATATATGTGTATGTATATATACATACATATATGTGTGTGTGTATGTGTGTATGTATACATACATACATACATACGCATACATATGCACATGTATGTATATGTATGTATGTATACATGCATACATACATATACATACATACGCATATGTACATATATGTATGTATGCATGTATACATACATACATATACATACATGTGCATATGTATGCGTATGTATGTATGTATGTATACATACACACATACACACACATATATGTATGTATATATACATACACATATATATATTTGATCCAATCACAAGGAATGCATATATATACATACATACATATATATGCATTCCTTATGATTGGATCAAATATATACATGTGTGTGTGCGCGCGTATGTTTATGTGTGTATGTGTATATATACATACACATACACACATAGATATATATATATATGTGTGTGTGTGTATATGTATATGTATATACATATACATATACATACGCATATACATACATGTATACATATACGAATATATGTATATGTATATGTGTATATGCATATGTATATATATACATGTATATGTATACATGTATGTATGTGTGTATATGTATATGCATATGTATACATATATATACATATGCATATACATGTATATATATACATATACATATGTATATGTGTATGTATGTATATACATGTATATGTGTATATATACACATATACATGTATATACATACATTCACATATACATGTATATATATACATATACATATGTATATGTGTACATGTATATACATACATACACATATACATGTATATATACATATGCATATACATGTATATATATACATATGCATATGTACATGTGTATGTGTATATATACACATATACGTATATGTATATGTGTATGTATGTAGATACACATATACATATACGTATATGTGTATATATACACATACACATGTACGTATGTAGATACACATATACATATACGTATATGTGTATATATACACATACACATGTACATATGTATATGTATACATACACATATACATATACGTATATGTGTATATAAACACATACACATGTACATATGTATATGTATATATATACATGTATATGCATATGTATATATATATGTATACATATATATGATGTAGCCAATTAAAACATAATCAATATAATAAATGAGAATCGAAAATTAACACAAGTCTGGATCAAATGTTCTTCATTATTCTTCTCTGCAAACTCCAACCATTCTGCCATTACAGTGAAAAAAGTCCCTATTTTAAACAACAACCAAAATTTTCTTTTTTGGGTAGATTTTTACAAAATCTGAAATTTGTCTTTTATGGAAATTTTCAAATCTATCCCAAAAATCATGAAACCTTATGGAAATCTAAAAAAAAAATTGTCAACTTTCTAACCCCATAAAGATTACGAGTTTAAAATTAACTAAAAACCCAACTTTCTAAAAACCCGAAAAAAAAAAAGAAGCAAAAGCCAATTTTGAGGCCTTAGATGAAGGAATCCGACCCTGAAAATTTGAATTTTTTGAGGCCCTATCGAACTACGTTCGATTGGTAGTCCAATCAACTCCTCAAGATACATGTCCATGTAAAATTTCAGCCCAATCGGACAAACGAATCAAAAGTTATGACCCCGCGAAGTCCCTGCATGTATGTATGTATGTATGTATGTATATATATATATGTATCTATATATGTGCATATACATATATGTATATATATGTATATAAATACATATATACATACATATATATACATATATACATGTGTATATACATATGTGTATACACATGTATATATATGTATGTATACACACACACACGTGTGTGTGTATATGTATATGTATATGTGTGTGTATATGTATGTGTATATATATATGTATATGTATGTATAGATAGATATATATGTATATGTACATATATGCATACATATGTACATATACATATGTATATATATGTGTGTATATCTGTATATATATATGTGTGTGTGTGTATAGATATATATACATACATGTATACATATGTATGATGTATACATCCATACATGTATACATATGTATATATGCATAGATATATGTATACATACATATATGTATATATGTATATACACATATATATGTATATATATACACATACATACATATGCATATACATACATACATACATACATACATATGTATGTATGTATGTATGTATATATGTATATTCTTTGTTGTCATTGTAGGCACTGTTTATTGATTGAAGTGTTGAGTGATGTTAGTTGAAAATTTTGCAAACTAGAAAAGTTTACAAAATAGTGGTTTCAACCACACCAACACGAGATTGAATCTGTCCTAATTATTAAGGGAAGGCTCCCCTTATGATTCACTACTCTACCTTTATAAAATAAGATATGAGTTTCAACTCTTAATCTAACTTGGGCGATATGTCATCCTATACTATTTTTTCAAGATAGATGTTATTCTTTTCCTCTCTTTTCAAGAAAGAATTTACAATATGGAGTAACAATAATTCTTATAATTTGACTATTACAAATTAACTTAGAATGCA
Organism: Cryptomeria japonica; assembly: GCF_030272615.1. Taxonomy (NCBI): domain Eukaryota; kingdom Viridiplantae; phylum Streptophyta; class Pinopsida; order Cupressales; family Cupressaceae; genus Cryptomeria; species Cryptomeria japonica. The sequence goes on along the minus strand of NC_081412.1, from coordinate 137,779,612 downwards.
AGAATGATACAATATATAAGAAAAGAAGCAAAGTTTCTATAAAGGCGCAAAGTCCTTCGTTGCTTCTCCAAGATGGGAAAGAGTGCTTAAGCTCATAGTCTTAAAACTTGCTATTGTCCTATCAACCTTTTTAGAAATACTACTGTAGACACCCAAAATTGTCCAGTCTAATTAAATAAATATTATTTATTTAATTATCTAAGCTTAATTTTTCTATTAATTAAATAAATCTTTATTTATTTAATTAATTCATTTATCCTCTTCTAGCCTTATTTCTCATTTAAATAAATACATTTATTCATTTAAATTATCCTTTTCCTAAATTAAATAAATATCTTATTTATTTAATTATCCCACTTCTTCTATTAATTAAATAAATCTTTATTTATTTAATTAATTCATTAACCTTTTCTACCTATGATACATGTCATTCATCTCTTAATTCATACACTACGTACCCCTTTCATTATTTTATTATTTCTTTTACCTACCCTCTAATCTTAGCCGACCTCCTTTTACACCTCTCAATCTTATCCTTCCATTTCTTATAGTGTCTTCTATTAAGGAGATGCTTCCTTCATTATCAAACCCTAACCGTTCTATGCATCCTAACTAATCAATTATTCTAATGAATCAATTTATGCACTTGACTACACTACGATCCTACTTGCAACTACATTCCGTTCTTTGTTGAGCTCTTGTGCACATAAAATCTGAGAGCAAATGCATCAAACAAGATCAATGGAGATAGGAAGAATGGAGATCAAAACCCTATTGGATATGTGATGGTATAATCTTTGTGATTTCATTTGATTTGCATTGTCTTAGGTAATCTTCATATGTTATGGTGGATCTTTGTTGTTGTTAGGCTAGGGTTTTGTGGTTGAATCCATTTAGTCTTTCATCATTATTGTTATCCATTTTCACCATATACATTTTGGCACGCCCGGTGGGACTCTTGTCCCTTTTGCATTTAACATTTTGTTGCAGATTTTGTGTTTGAAGTGCAGATTTGGCATTTTCGACAACATTTTCGACATTTTCACGTCTGCGCACTTTTGGGTCACTTTTTTTAATTTTCTGCCACGTCTGTGACATCTGGAACCGCGTTTGCGTCTTCGACATTATTTCACTTTTTTTTTGCAGATTGCGGGATCGCGTTTGTGTTCCCGAATCGCGTCTGTGAACCTCTGAACCGCATTTGTGTTTCTGGCAGTATTTTCATTTTTCAGATTGCAGGTTTCCATTATAGGTGCATTTGTGGGCACTTTAATCGCATCTGTGAGATCTAATCGCGTTTGTGATCATTTTAATCGCGTTTGTGTCTTGCAGGATTTTCTGTTTTGCATTTTTTTACAGAAACGCGTCTATGTTGTGGAATCACGTCTGTGGGCAATTTAATTGCGTCTGTGAGATCTAGTGGCGTCTATGATCATTTTAATCGCGTCTGTGCTCTGCAGGATTTTCTGTTTTGCATTTTTTTTGCAGAAACGCGTCTGTGAGGTGCTAAAACGCATCTGTGTTGTGGAATCGCATCTATGTAAGGTAAAATCACGTCTGTGTTAAAAAAAAAATTAAAAAATTAGGTTTTCATTTTTCGCCATTTTGTCTTGCATTTAATGTTTCAGATCTGGTTTATTTTGAGCTAACATTTTCAGGTCTAGCTAACGAAATTGGTGCAGCTTGTCTTGAAAGCAAAATCGTTTGGTTGAAGGCCCCTATTTTCACAGTCTTTTGGATCTAAAATTTACCTAACTTGAGTGCTTGCAGGAAGGGGTGATTATTTGAAACAATCCAAACTACTAACAACTCTTTGTTGCAGGTCCTTGGCAAGGGTTTTTAGAATTTTATTGTGTGCCTTATTTTTTTATAGACTAGAAAACACTTCAATTGGTGCACTAAAATTGAATCATTGTCTTTTGTGTCTTGAGCAATAGGCTCTTTTTGTTTAATCTTTAGAGGGCCTGTCTTCCTGTGTGGTCATTAGGACTACTAGTGAGAAGAGAACGATCCAAGTGGTAGCGAGGAAAACCCACCTCTTCCAAACCACTATAAACAACTGTATTCATGGTGAAAACTATGAATAACGTGTGCTGATTAGTTCATACCAACACTATGTCTCCCCATAAACTCGTATGATCAAATTTATTTGATCATTTGTAGGGCGTAACCCCTACCGGCTGGGAGCCTTCTGTATTTACAGAGCTGAAAGTGCCGCATGTATGGCCACACGAGCGGATGTCCTTACTAGCACCTTTTTGTTTTAAAATCCCAAATCCTTCTAGTTGTTGGGGCAGGAGGTCGGACCTCTGGTAGCGGCCCACACACATACGGTTCTTAGTAGAGATACAAAGTTCACCACGGGGAGTTTTCATGGGGACTGATGCTTGGCTGACCCAAGAAGTGAGTGTCGAGGGTGGAGCTAGTGAGGTCAAGCATCTAAGTATCCGTTCTGAATAGCGTAGCCTCGGGGGTAAAACCTCATGTGGGATCAACAACTATTGTCTTGGCCAGCCATAAGAATTGTGTTTGACTTATTTTAAACATACAAAACATTCAAGACCAAACAACAAAACATTGTATCTTTTGTGTCTTCAAGTGTATGCAAAATATTTTTACATCAAACAACACACTTTTATTAGAGTCATTTTGAGTCTAGACACTTGCAAACATTGAGTCCTCATCAACATTGTGTCCTCTTGTCACGAAAAATAGTCAAATAGTCAGATTTGGTCACAACAAAAATGACTTCACAGATTGGAAAAGATTGCACAAATTTTGCAGAAACGCGTCTGTGTCTGACATAATAGCGTTTGTGTTGTATAACTGCATCTGTGAAGGGCATAATCGCATCTGTGTCCCCAGAATAAACATTACACTACAAAAAATCTCAGAAGTGCATCTGTGTTGAATAGAGCCACGTCTGTGTTGGGAAACCGCGTCTGTGAAGTATATAGGCACATCTATGTTCAGAATTGAAAAACCGTTACAGTCCAGCAAACAAACACAGTCAATTTCGGAATTCTTGAGCTTCCTAGGTTATTTCTTCAGGGTTTCATTTAGCATTCAACCTGTCCTTGGGTCTCACAAAGTCCATCGTTGCTTTACATCTCTCATTACATTCACATTGTCTAAACTTGAGTCAAAAGGTCACTTGCTTGTCCTCATCATACTTTGTCAACATACTACATACAACACTTTGCTAAGTGGTCCCTCATCAAGGTTTCTTACCTTTGGGTCTCATTTGGTTTTACTTAGAGTCAAGGTCAACTTACCTCATCAAGAGAAACTATCCTCTCTTTGGAAGCCACACCTACTCTACTACATACATACTTGGTCTTACACTTTGGACATTGCAAGTACACTTCAGATTCATTTACATTCCATCCAACTCTTGATCTTCCATACTTTTTCCATTTTCATCTAGTCTCCACATCTTGGTCAATACCTAGTTCATGGTTGAAACCCGTCTTCAAAAATCTAGGAGAGAAACTAAAGAGGTTCAAGAGTCCGCAAACATGAGTTTTTATGAGTATGAGAATGATATCTTTTTCAATTCTGATCACACTACATTACCTGACATGGATGCCTATAGAAACATTCCAAATGTTGAGAACATGGACACTACAAACAACAATGCTACACACAATGACAATATGGACAACTTTTCCGTACATTCAACAGATGTGGAAGAATCCATTATGAATCCCCATTTCAATCGATTGGTTGAGGAAATAATGAGAAGGGATAGACAATACTTCTTACAAATGATGGCACAAAGTGGAGCCAAGATACCTCATGATTTTGACATGTCTCAAATAATGGAACATAGGCCTTTGCAACAACCTCACTCCAACATGGATCAAAGAAGGCCTAATAGTGGAGGCAATAGAGGACCACATATGGTACCTGAATCACCATCATCTTTGTTTCAAAAACCAAAGGTCCCACATACACATGGTCAAGCATATGATACTCACCTTCGCAAACCATTATGGAAGTCTTATGCAGAGAAATATGGTCAATCACATACCAATGCTAAGGATCAACCACCAAAGCAATTGGATATTCAAAGGCATGCTCAAAATTTGGACACAAGGAAACCCCGTGTCAAATTTGGGGGCAACACATTAGAACATGACATGCCTGTAGAGTATGGTATACATGGACAAAACAGATATTTCATTCCTCAACATGAATCTATACCAAGCGGTCCATATACGCAGCATCATTATAGACCTCCTCCATATGAACATGTGTATGATCAATATCATCCATATATGCAACATGCTCCTCCTCCTATTGGTGCCTCAAGCATGGGGTATGGTCCAAGAAGTCGATCTCCACCTAAGAACAATTTGGAGCAACAAATCAGGGACTTACAAAAGAAAATGGAGGACATAAATACACCAAAGCCAACATACACAATGAGAGACATATGTCCTTATCCATTTGACAAGAGCATTCCAATGCCTCCTTTTCCTACACACTTTGTGACACCTAAATTTGATAAGTATAGAGGAAAAGGGGATCCTAAGGCACACATAAGATAATTTTTCACAGCTTGCATTGAGGTAGCTTCAGAAGAGACATATTTGATGAGATTATTCCCACAAAGCCTAGGTGATCAAGCTATGGAATGGTTCTCCCAACTTCCACCTGGTATTAAGTCATGGGGTGACTTAGCAGAGGCATTTATTCAACATTTCTCCTACAACATAGAGACAGGCATATCAGTCACTACTTTGTGCAACACCAAGCAAAAAGATGGAGAGTTTTTTTCATCATTTTTACAAAGATGGAGGAATCTAGCTAGCAGATGCTCTTGTGAAATTCCACAAAAACAAATGGTAGAGATGTTCACCCATAATGTTAACAAAGACATTGGTTATGACTTAAGAAAAGCTTGTTTGTCCACCTTCAAGGACGTCATTGAAAAAGGCTTAGCGACAAAAAAGGTCCTAATTGAACAAGGAGTCATTAAGATATTCAAAGAAAACAAAGATGACTTTAAAGGAAAAGACAAGCCAAGATTTTGGAATAAAAACAAGAACACAGTCAATGATGGTGTTGTTGATGCCAACACAGTGCGACCCAAATTCATTTTTTCAGGATCAAGTTCTACAAACAATCAAGTGAATACTCAAACAACTTCCAGATCATGAAGGAAGTACACTCCATTGGGAGAACCACTTGAGTCAGTTTTCAAAAAGCTAGTGGCAAACAAAGTAATCACGGTTCTAGATTTTCCTCCATATGAACCAAAGGTTAAACCAAATTGGTGGAATGATGATGAGTATTGTGAATTTCATAAGAGCAAGGGTCATAAGACAGGAAATTGTCATCGACTGAAGAACATCATACAAGATCTCATTGATAGGGGTGACATTGAAATTGAAGGACACTCATCTAATCAAGAACATGAGATGTTTAAGGAACCATTCCCAAAACATGACAAAGGAAAAGCTAAAGCCATAGATGACCAAACCAACTATACCAAAACATCCTACAATTATGATTCAACCATCAATCACATTTCAATGGACAATTACATCTCTACCATTATCATCAAGGACAAAACGTCTGAGAATTCTACCCAGAGACCCAGAATTGTCCTAAAAGGTGTTGGATCTTCTTCCGAACCTACCTCTGAATGTCATGTTACAACCCGCTGAGTTAAAATCACTTTGCAAGGTGCTCCAGCCAAGAACATCGCCTCCTCATCAACCAAACCTGAATATGACCTTGTAGAACAGTTAGGGAAGACACCCGCGCTCATCTCCATCCTTGAGCTATTATGTATATCCCCCGCTCATAAAGCTATTCTTGACAAAATCTTGAGAGACACTATCATTCCTATTGATCTGAACGTAGACCAGTTTCAAGCCATGGTGGGATACCTTTCCATTCCACACTCTCTCATGTTCACAGAAGTCGATGACGCCTCCGTAAGTCAGCCACATAATGTACCTTTACACATTGAAGCCTTCATACACAGACATAGAATCAAACGAGTCCTGATAGATGGAGGAGCAGGTCTAAACATTTGTACATTGAGCACTATTAAACAATTGGGATATTCTGACAAAGCTATGAATTCTACAAACAAAATTACCATCAAGGCATATGATGATGAAGAGCGTTCATCCAAAGGCACAACCACCTTACCTCTCAGAGTTGGGCCCATTACAAAGAATGTGGTTTTTCAGGTCCTTGATCTAGATCTCACATACAACATACTCTTGGGACGTCCTTGGATTCATGAGATGAGTGCAGTACCATCTACATATCATCGATGTATCAAGTTTCCACACAATGGAGTTGAAGTGACCATCAAAGCGGATCCAAATCCATTCATATATTGCAACAATCTGCAACCTCAATCAGAAATAACAATCCCAGTCAATCGTGAAGTTGTTCCTTCATCGACATATGTGGATCCTAAATCTTTAAAAGCTTCTACATCCAAACAAGCAGAGCTAAAAGAAAAGTTCAAGATTAAAGACCTAGGATGTGGTGAGTATATATTTCATGTTGACCAACTCCCATTATCTCCTAAGGTATTCTGTCAATAGGAACAACCTACAAACAATTTGCAATGCCAAGGAATTGGGTGTGAACCACCTAGTGTTGTGGCTACTAAGTCTGAATGCAAATCTCCTCTAGTAGTGCAAGTATCTCTTGATATCAATAGTCCTAAGAGTGGTTCCAGCGAAGAATCTAGTGAGTCTATCGCCAACCCTCTTGATAACTCACATAGCCTTACCATTTCATCCACTCATTCCATTTCCACTCCGCTCCCAGACTTGGATCAACAAGAATCACAAAAGCCCTCACTCATTGGGGATCAAAAATCAAGCTTTGAAAAGAAAAACCTAAAAGTCAAAAATAAAGAAAAGTCCTTTAGTCCAAATCAAAATCTAAAGCTATTGGACTCTGCAAAAATCAAAGTCAAGGATAAAAATCTTATGAAAGAAAAAGAACAAGAGATGATCTCCCCTAATACCAAAATAACTGGGGGCAAAAGTTCTACAATTTTAAGTCAAAAAGAATACTTGTTGATCCTAAGACTCCATCATGCTATCCTACTTTCACTTCTTTTCACAGTCATAAGCCTTCATCACTCATTCACTTGTTCCGCACATCTATTCCCTTCTGGCGATACATCATGGACCTTTAATGGAGCTTCCTCAAGGGACTTTGTTATTAGGGATGGCCAAACTTCTTCAGGTGACACGCATATGGGCCTATGTAGTCCACACACTAGAAATTCTACCTTAGTTCCTTTAGCAAGGAAGACAGTCACTCGAGATACACATCATTCAGTCAAGGAATAATGCAGCTACAATCATAAAGTCAAGCCTCGCACATTTGAGGTAGGCAACTTAGTTCTCAGAGAAAATCCCAAAAATTAGCAAGACAGAGAGAAGAAGGGCAAGTTCGAACCAAATTGGCTTGGTCCTTACATCATTACAACAGCATATGGATCTGGGGCATATCAGCTCTCAACTACAGAAGGTGAACCTTTGGAGGATTCTATCAACAACATGCACCTTTGCAAGTTTTACATATAGCTCTTTGGAATATCCTAATTTCAAAAATACAAAAAAATCAAAAATTTCAAAAATACAAAAAAATCAAAAATTTCAAAAATACAAAAAAAATCAAAAAATTCAAAAATACAAAAAAAATTATAAAACAAAAAAAATCGTTACTTGGTGAAAACCTGGCAAACAGGCGCCTTGTGACACAAAAAACATTGAAAAATCGAAAAAAGTAAAGAGAAATAATTTCGTCCAACGGTGAAAACCACTTCAGTGGTGCCCTGGGCAAGTACCATGGTGAAAACTGGGTCACCAGCGCCATGCGTAGAGACATTGCTCCTCCCTCCTTCAGGATTCACTTTCATCCTTTCACTTTGCACACACTCACAACCTATTCATTCATAATAAACTTACCCATTCCCATCATGGCTTGTTATTGATCAACCCAAGATTGGTTAGCCATTCATAATAACTCCCTTTTCACCTCCCTTTCCATCCATAATAAATCAGCTCCTATCTGTGGCTAAGGAAAATCCTACATCTAGTGATGGGTGTGGAACTGAGAACATCACATGTTTCGAGGAGTACAGTTTCTTCTAGTTTCCTTTAGTCTATCCACGCACAATCCGCAATAAAGCAACATTTGCATCACAGATCAGCAATAAAGTTTCGTCTTCTCCGCAATAAAGTATCAGTTTCATGGATTCAGTCAGTTTCAGATGAGACACAGCAGCAACAATGGGCTTCAACAAATCAAATCTTTCAACAGACTCAGATAACATTATGTTCAGTGCTATCTATCCTTTCTGTGAAAGTAAACATTATGACCACAATCAGATAAGACTTATACGAGTGACAAGAGACACTAAATTTGAGGACTACAGTGGATGTTGGTGTCGAGTCTTGATTTTCTTTTGATTTTATCTTTTCCAGGATGTCTTTGACTATAGATTCTATCTCCAGGATGTCTTTGACTAGAAAGGCGAGGATGGGGTATCGTCACCTATTATTCTTTGTTGTCTGTGGATTGTCTCTTAGTAATGCTATGACTTGTCCAAGGATATGAGGACACTGAGAGTCTAGTATGAACTGGGGCATTCTTTGTTTGTGACTGTCTTATCTCCATGCAAACAGGTACAATGACTTTCTGGGTCGAACATATGCCTCGATTGTCATAACCTACTTGCCATAATAAAGCTCAATGATGATAAGGCACAAGAAGCTCTTTCACTTTCATATCTTTTGTCTTTCATCTCCCTTTCTTGATTGACTTCCATCATCCTTCTCGAGTCCGCGTAGCCTGCTATCACATGACTGAGTATAATGACACACCAAAAACATTTGCATTTCATGTAGTTGCACCTGCATTACCACATATAAGCATTTCATACATACATATAGATATCACAACTGCATCACATCCTGCACACAACACCTATTAGCACAATTTACATTTGCATTATCATATTCATCTGCATTACATACATTCACATTTGCATCATGCATACACATATAAAACATAAAAGAACAAAAAAAAAAATATTGCATTGCATCATAAACATATTTGCATCCATATCATAAGCATCACATAAGAACATCTCATCATATAGGTACACATGCATATAGCTGCCACAAAGATGAATCATCTCATATATATATATAAAGTGTCATGATATAATGATGTCAAAATCATATGGCTACAATCACCTGTAGGTGTCTACATCATCATACAAAAATGGTACAATACTGATACATAGGGAGCCCTCTACGGCTACGATGAAGTCCCTCCCTCAGAGCCAGCTGGCCTCAACGGAGTCTGAGCCCTAGAAGGACCCACCCCAAGATCATCTCTCCTGGCCCCTGTGTCCTCTGCAACCACCCCTCGTGTCACCCTATCCAGACAGAGGAACCCACTGATAACTCCTACCAACACTATTGGTAGTGCTAATCCTGTCCATGTCATGGTATCCCATGCCACATGTCCTGCCCTCATCTCCAGTCCCGAATCCTAGAACACTCGTCTAAGGGCATCCCTGTCTCCGTCTTGATCATACGGAATCAGGTCCCCATCAATTGGTATCCACAGAATCCTATATACATCCTCCAGGGTGACTGTCATCTCCCCCATCAGCAAATGAAAAGTGCAAGTCATAGAGTGCCACCTCTCCGCCAGTGCAGTCAGCAATCCCATGTTTGCTCGAAACTCAGGCACATACGGAATATGTCTCAATCCCATAGCCTCAATAGCCGCTCAGTCCTCGAAGGTCAGCTCAGGTTGCAATCTCTGAGTCGATGGGAATCTCTCCCGTGACTCTAGCATAGGCAAATACTCCTGTAGTCAAGCAAATCAATCATGTCAGTCATTGTGGCATTCAATGTTCATCACAAAATGCTACTCTTTATCTAAGTACATATGGTTATCTATCCTAGTGACACTTATTGTTCATCACAAAGTGTTGCTCTTATCCTAGTAGTACTCACTGTTCATCACAAAGTACTACGTGTGTGACACTCACTATTCATCATAAAGTGTTACTCACATTTGCACTCATTGTTCATCACAAACTGCTACTCATATTTTAGTACTCCCTGTTCATCACAAAGTGCCTTGATCTATCCTAGTCTTCCCTAGAGGACCTACTTGAGTGTATCCTCTCAGCAGCTTATCCAATTGACAGCGTATGTTCATCACAGAACTGTCGATTTGACCTAGAAGACACAAATTCACATTTTTGGACACAAACGCACTTATCTGGCATAAACGCGCTCAAAGACTGCACAGACGTGCCTGAAAAATACAAATGCGCCTGACAAACACAGACGTGCCTATGCTCTACACAGATGCGCCTAGGCGACACGGACGTGCCTTCTTGGCACAGACGCGCCTGACCATCACAAACGCGGCCGCATTTGACACAGACGTGGTTTCAAACGCAGACGCGCCTGGCACAAACACAGACGCGCCTCGCGAGCATGGACGCACCTGGCACCAACGCAGACATGCCTGGACGTTTTTTGACATTTTTTGGACCCTATTCTAAGTGCATTTATTGCTCTACCTAGCATGCATTAATGACAAGAATAAATGCGTCAAAGTATGAGGAGGTTTCGTGGTACTTACCGGCTCTCCTGCCTCCGCTGGCCTCTGAAATCGGCGAACGCGATCGAATCTATGAACGAAGGCCATCGCTACTGACTGTTGCTGCTCTTTTCTCTCTCTGCAATCTGATCTCATGGATGTGTGGATGACAATGAGGATGTTTTTCCCTCATGGTCTATCTTATAGACTGCCCTAGCCCTCGTTTCCCAAGTCAATCTTCATTATCCCGTGACTCTATCACTTTATCCGGTCAGTTCGTTCTAGCCTTTCTTTCTTATCGAGAGATTGTCTATGGTCTTTTCACACATTTTCATCCAATCTCTCGAGGGGGCATATCATTCCCATCTTGGGGCAACTCTGTATCAGTTCATATTATCTTCTTTTAAACAACGCGACAAGCCGCATTGTCTCAAAGAGGGGCAAAATGTAGACACCCAAAATTGTCCAGTCTAATTAAATAAATATTATTTATTTAATTATCTAAGCTTAATTCTTCTATTAATTAAATAAATCATTATTTATTTAATTAATTCATTTATCCTCTTCTAGCCTTATTTCTCATTTAAATAAATACATTTATTTATTTAAATTATCCTTTTCCTAAATTAAATAAATATCTTATTTATTTAATTATCCCACTTCTTCTATTAATTAAATAAATCTTTATTTATTTAATTAATTCATTAACCTTTTCTACCTATGACACATGTCATTCATCTCTTAATTCATACACTACGTACCCCTTTCATTATTTTATTATTTCTTGTACCTACCCTCTAATCTTAGCCGACCTCCTTTTACACCTCTCAATCTTATCCCTCCATTTCTTATAGTGTCTTCTATATAAGGAGATGCTTCCTTCATTATCAAACCCTAATCGTTCTATGCATCCTAATCAATCAATCATTCTAAGGAATCATCTTTTATGCAATTGACTACACTACGATCCTACTTGCAACCACATTCCGTTCTTTGTTGAGCTCTTGTGCATATAAAATCTGACAGCAAATATATCAAGCAAGATCAATGGAGATAGGAAGAATAGAGATCAAAACCCTATTGGACATGTGATGGTATAATCTTTGTGATTTCGTTTGATTTACATTGTCTTAGGTAATCTTCATATGTTATGGTGGATCTTTGTTGTTGTTAGGCTAGGGTTTTTGTGGTTGAATTCATTTAGCCTTTCAATATCATTATTATTGTTATCCATTTTCACCATATACAACTACTATAACCCAATGTGTTAATTAAGAAGATCAAAATAAAGCACAAAGTCTTCAATTTGACACCTAATTACACTTAAGATAATATTTTCTGAAATGATAATATGAAGCTCGAAGTCTTCAAGTTATGATTTCCTTTTCCAAGATGACACAATAAAGCACAAAGTATTCAAAGTGTTGTCTTAATATATCTCAGCTAACTTTAATTTTAAAATATCAAAATGAAGCACAAAGTTTTCAAAATTATATCACTATCACCAATTTCTAATTCTATTAACAAGAGTCAAAATATAACACAAAGTTCACAAATTAACACTTGCCTCTACACTTTAAAAGTATTCTCTCAACAACACCTTCACTTGTTAGAAAAATAGGAATTTATAATGAAAATGACATTAGAACACTCTCACCACAAACCACAAATGAATCCAACATAAAGTCTGGTTGTCAAAGTTTTCTTCTTATTTCATCAAGTTTGTAAAATCACAAAAGGAACACAAAGTCTCACTTTTTTGCTCTTTACTTCGACAGAGTTTCAGTATATAGATTAAATATTCTATATTCAAATTACAATAAGAAACCTCATATATATAGGAGAGGTGCGATGATAAAAACTAGGAAAAACTATGACTAATTCAAAGAAGAGTCCTAATTGACTTTGGACTCATGCATTTCCTAAGTGCAAAAACTAAATTCAAAATGACACTTGAGGTGTCAAAGTCTTATTAAAAAATGCATCTACTAGAATCTTAGAGGCTCATGTAGCATTTCTTGTGCTTTTCTAGAAGAGAGGCTAGATCATCCATATTTACTTGGATGTTGAACAACTTATCAATTGAGAATAATGAGAAATCTTGCTTATCAACCTCTTCACCAATTAGCATATTGAATTCTTTGACAATAATATCCTCATGAAGGGGCTTTTGGTTCTCATTAAGGAAAGTGCAAGGAAGAGCTGCTATCTTCTGAATGATGTATTTCCCTTTATCATTACATTCTTTATGTGTTTTCCTCAAATCTTTTGATAAGGACCTCTATTGTGTTCATTTGATGTTCCATTATTTCTATTTTCTCAATATGCATATCCCTTGAAGGGAGCACTCCATTGTCAACCAAAACATCAAATTGGAAATTCTCTAACTTCAACCAAGAGTCGAAGTCCTTCTCATGTGCTTCCAATTCATTTGAAAACAAATTCAAAGTTTTATCAATTTCAATTTCTACCTCCTCCAAGTTGTTCACAAGATTAATTGTTGAACATACAAGATGATTTCCTTGGCTCAATAATCTATCCATCCATTCACCAACTATTCTCCCATGAGAATTGACTTGTTCAGCTAGTTTAACAATTTGTTCATCCATTGAAGAAGTGACTGTTTCAACTACCTTTTATGATTTGGTAATCTTGATTAGGACTTATGTGAGATGATCAACCTATTTTTTCAACTTATCTTTATTGACTTTCTCTTCATTGGACATTGCCACAAGATGTCGGAAAGAAGTTTGAGCATCCTCAACTATACCTTCATGTATTTGCTTTCGCAAATCAATTCTATTAATGACATAATTAGTAGGTTGCACTTTATCTAAGTTTGTGTCTAGAGGAGGAATTACCATTTCCACAAACTTGTTCTTTGATTGATCTATTCTCAATTTGGACAAAGTCTTGGCCTTCTTTGTGACCTTGGGCTTAATCAAAGTAATTTGGAGAGATGGTTTTTTTATTTATATTAGGAGTGTTAGACAATAGAAGTCCTTATCAAAATATTTGAGGAAAGCACATAAAGAATGTAATGATAAAGAGAAAGACATCATTGAGAAGATATCAGCTCTTCCTTGCACTTTCTTTAATGAGAACCAGAAGCCCCTTCATGAGGATATTATTGTCAAATAATTCAGTATGCTAATTGGTGAAGAGGTTGATAAGAAAGATTTCTCATTATCCTCAATTGATAAGTTGATCGAAATCCAAGTAATATGGATGATCTAGCCTCTCTTCTAGAAAATCACAAGAAATGCTACATGAGGCTCAGAGGATTTACCACCCTTTTTGAGAGTTGCCTTGTTTAGGGGACTTTTATGTTTAATGCATGTTAGGACCTACCCAGTTAAGGGATTTAAGTTGCTATAACTGGTAGGGAACAACAATGAAAAAGTGATCTATTACTTGCACTTCTCAACTTGCTAAATCAGATCCAGTTATGCTCTTACACTCTGCAACTCTCAGGCGGACTTTATTCTTCTCTTGGACAACTCAACTCAATCTTCTAAGATCATCGACGCATAAAACATCAACTGTGTCATCCTAAATAGACATCTCAACTAGGTCGGCCAATAAACCCTAATTACATCTTGAAATTACAATATAGATCATCATCCAAATTATTGCAACAATTTACAATGCAATATCAACCGTTGGTTGATCATAACTTATTACAAAAATTTGATGTGTACCAAAGTCAAAACCTCAAAACACTCCATTAAGTGTTTTGTTGTTTCCCAAGAAGTTCTTCCTTGAATCATGCCAAAACAACATTCAAATCTTCTACGCGAGTTATGTCATGTTACCTCCTTCATGTAGACTCGGCGTCAATCACCGTCATATAAAAAATCATTACTGGTTGAGTGATTTTATCATTGGTCCTTAAACCCTACTAAAACCCTAGCAAAACTTTATTAGAAATTCAAAACATGCCTTCCAGTAAACATCACAGGATGCGGTTTTGGTCACATACTCAAATCCATCATAAAAGCTTATATTTCAAACCGCAAGTCACCAATCGTCACCGATGAATTGATTCAATCAAAACTTCTCTACTTTACCAGTTAAATCCTAATTCTCAGTCTTGTCGGTAAATCCTGTCAAATTGTCAAACTCTAACTCCGGTATACCAACTCACTTAGCCAACAAATCAAACATCAAGAACCATTTGTGAACATCATCAAACATCAGTTGACACTAGTTGCCAACAATGACAACACAAATAATTGATCATGTCAACTATCCATAACTTCTACCTAGTCACTCATCTTCTATTGTCATCATCTCATCTATATCAATTATGCCAATCATGCCAACATTCTCCCCCTTTGGCATTGATGGAAACACCAATCAGATATATAATCAAAGTAATCATTATCATAGCCTATCATTTGCAACTCACTTGCCCATAACACATCATTTGCCCATTAACTCCTCATTTTGTCTTTTCTCATATCTGATCTTGTTCTTCTTCCCCTTTGATAGATTCTTTTTCTTCTCCCCAAGGTTGATCATCAACTTCTCTCATATCTGATTTTTCTTTTCTTCTCCCCCTTTGACAACAATGTCAAAGGTTGAAATGCATCACTTGTCTTCAATTATGTTGTTGTCTCTTCCATCATCTCTGTTGATCAAATCAGAACACCAAATTATTGCATCAGAGTACTAAATTGAGACTTTACTTGTATCAGAATTATATCATATTATTAGATCAGAGCTGTAAATCAAAACATTATATCAAACTTGCATCAAAGTTTCTCCCCCTACAAAGTATTCTGCATCTTCATCAATCCTCAATGAAATATAAACATGAAATCCACAGGATTGATGCATCTCCAACATCTTAGTTCTTCCAGTGTAGGGTTCTAACCCCTAATTTATCTCTAAGAAACTCAAATGTAGTCTTAGGTAAGGGTTTAGTAAAGATATCAGCTAGCTAATCTTTACTCTTCACATATTCCATCTACGCCTACTTCTCTTGAACTCTTTCTCTTAAGAAATGATACTTCAACTCTATGCTAATTGGTTCTAGCATGAAGTACAAGATTCTTAGAAATGTTTATTACACTTGTATTATCACAATAGATAGTCAATGGTTCAGACATATCTATCTTGAATCCTTCTAGCGCATGTCTCATCCATATGGCCTACTTGCAATTCATGGATGCAGCTACATACTCAGCTTCAGTTGTAGATTGAGAAACACATGATTGTTTCTTGCTTGTCCATGCTACTAGTCTTCCTCCAAGTAGAAAAGATCCACTGGTTGTGCTTTTCCTATCATCCACATTACCTGCCCAATCTACATTAGTAAAGATATCCAAAGTAAAATCTCCTTTGCAGGGATACCATAATCCATAGTCTAATTTGCCTTTGAGATACCAGAAAATTCTTTTCACAGCCATCATGTGACTTTCCTTCGGTTCCTTTTTAAATCTAGCTACTAAGCCAACATCATGAGAAATATTCGATCTGCTATGAACAACATAGTGATGTAGCTTACTAATCATGGATCTATACTCCTTTTCACTAACAACAAGGGAATCATCTTGCTTGGACAATTTGTAGCTTGTTACCATAGGTGTACCTACCGGTTTGCATTCTTCCATATTGAAAGTATTTAACACTTCTTTGATATACTTGCTTTGACAAATAAAGATACCATCATCCAGTTGTTGGACCTGTAAACCAATAAAGAACTTTATTTCATCGATTAGAGATATTTCAAATTCATCTTTCATCTCATAAACAAAATTCATACACATCATCATTACCACCAAAAATTATGTCATCTACGAATACTTCTGCAATCAACATCTTGTCTCCATCAGTCTTTAAGTATATATTAATGTCCTCACTGCGTTGAAATCCAATCTTGATCAAATGTGTATGAAGTCTCTCATACCATGCTCTTAGTGCCTGCTTAAGACCATACAAATCTTTATGCAATTTACACACCATGTCCTTATCATTAGTTAGGGAAAATCCATCTGGTTGTTCAATGTATAACTCCTCTTCTAGGATTCCATTCAAGAAGGCTGACTTGACATCCATTTGGTGGACTTTGAAACCTTTATATGCAACAAATGCTAGTAGCATCCTTACACCTTCTAATCTAGCAACCGATGCAAATGTTTCACCATAATCCTCACCTTCTTCCTGTGCATACCCTTTGTAGACTAACCTTGCCTGATTTCTTACAACTTTTCCTTCTTCATTCAACTTATTCCTAAAGACCCATTTTTTTCCAATGGCATTCTTATCCTCCGGTCTAGGAACAAGTGACCATGTCTAATTTTTCTCAATTTGATCTAATTCTTCATTCATTACATTAACCCAATC
Organism: Cryptomeria japonica; assembly: GCF_030272615.1. Taxonomy (NCBI): domain Eukaryota; kingdom Viridiplantae; phylum Streptophyta; class Pinopsida; order Cupressales; family Cupressaceae; genus Cryptomeria; species Cryptomeria japonica. Next base: position 137,762,638 of record NC_081412.1, on the reverse strand, counting down.
ATCATCTTTCAATGTTTCCTTAACTGTCTTGGGTTCCATTGTAGAGATCAAACAAGAATTTTCTCTAATCTTTCTCCCGGTTTACACTCCTACATTCTTATCACCAATTATCTACTCTTGTGAGTGATTTAATCTGATATATCTGGGTATTGTTTGTGTCGGTTTTTCATCTTCCTCTTCGGATTCTCCATTTTCTTCCTCACTGTCATCGCTTACCAGTTGAGCACCTAACTCTGCATTTGCTGCTTGATCATTATTATGTGTTTCTAGTTCAATGATCACAAGTTTTGCCTCATTATCATCCTTTTCAGGTTCTGGTCTGCTTGTACCTTTAGACTTATCGGATAGATCATCAACTTTTGTATTAGCACTTTCAACAATCTTCATAGTTCTCTTATTGTAACACATATATGCTTTACTCTTAGAAGAATAACCAAGAAAAATTCCTTCATCAGATTTTGCATCAAATTTCTCAGTATAGTTATCCTTCTTAATGAAAAATTGACTTCCAAAGATTTTAAAATAACTTACACAAGGAGTTTTACCATAACATAGCTCATAAGGTGTCTTATTGTTACCTTTCTTCACAAGTACCCGGTTTAATGTATATACTATAGTACTGACCGCTTCTCTCCAAAACATCTTAGGTACATCACCCTATAGTAACATTGTTCTAGAAACATCAATAATTGTTTTGTTCATCCTTTCTGCTATGCCATTTTGTTGTGGTGTCCTTGGAGCAGACATTTGTCTCTTGATACCATGTTCATCACAATATTTAACAAATTCATCAGATGTGAATTCTCCTCCTCGGTCTGACCTTAAACATTTCAAGTTCTTATCAGTCTCATTCTCAACAAGAGATTTGAATGTTTTGAATTTACTAAAAGCTTCAGACTTCTCCTTTAAAAATGTATCCCACATCATCTTAGAATAGTCATCGGTAAAAATCATGAAATACCTATCACCAAAATAGCTTTTTGTTCTCATAGGGCCACAGAGATTAGTATGAACCAAGTCCAAAATATTCTCAGATGTATCCTTCTTTCTTTTAAAAGGAATAGAGGTTATCTTACCAATTTGAAAATCTTTACAAATCACATTATCTGGTTTAACAATTTGTGGCAATCGTCTTACAACACTTGACTTGCTTACCTTCACCAAGTTATCAAATTTCACATGCCAACATCTCTTATGCCACAACCAGCTATCTTCCATTCTTGCAACTAGACAATTATTGACATTAGCATTCAAATTAAATGAGTTACCTTTAGTTTGCTTCCCGGTAGCAATCAGTTCACCATTACCTCCAAAAATTCTGCAGACTCCACCATTAAACTCAAGCAAATAACCTTTATCATTGAGTTGTCCAACACTTAACAGAATTATGCTTTAGACCATCAACCCAAAATATATCATCAGCATTACTCTTCCCATTTAAATAAATAGAACCTTTACCTTTCACCATGTAGGAAGAGTCATTTCCAAATCTAACAACACCTCCATCAAATTCATTAAGAGTTATTGTGATGCTAAAAATGTGGTTAGTATAAGAGGCATACACATATAATGAGACAATAAGATGTAATTGAAAAGCTTAATTGAAAACTAAATCAAAGATGCAAACCATAAGCCTTCCTTGAGATGTCCCATTTTCCTCTATTCTTGAGGACCTTGAAGGTGTTGGATTGATGGGCTCTCAGTGAAGCAATGACCTCCAAAGTGACAACTCAAGAGTTGAGTAGCTATTTGATCATGATTAACTATGGAGATGATATGAAATGCATGATTTAAGAAACTAGACTAACATACTATGATAAATCCAAAAGCTAATTACTAGATAATTAAAATGCAAATTGCCTATAGTAATGATGCCTAAATTGATATGAGATGGGATCCTTATTACTCAAAAATGAGGGGTATTTATAGGCATTCCAAGGCCAAAGCTGAGGTGGTAGGAATCGACGGTCCAGATTTGATATGAAGATATCAAGGGCCAAGATTGAGGAAGTTGGAGAAGAGGTTGGAGGAAGGGACACTTGTCATCTCTGTGGTGACAAGTGTCAAGGAGCCTTGCTCATGAGAGGGCAAGTGTCCAAGGGAGGAGACATGTGGCAAAAGTGCCATGTGTCTCAAGGAGAGAATATCCACACCATGGGAGGTTAGGATAAGGAGGTTAGAATGTGCAAGATAGGATAGGGTTAGTTAGACCCAAGATTAGATTGAATGGGTTAAGTTAGGGGATGGTTAGGTTGGGTGGTTAAAGTTAGGAGCCATGTGCTCATTTGAATTTAGAAATTAAAATAATTGGAAAATGGTAATTAATCTCAACAAAATTGGGTTTGTTAATCTTAATTAGGGATTAGAAGAATTGATTAGTATGGGGAGACATTAATTAATTTAGAATTAATTAATCAAAGGGAGATATGAGATGAACTATATAAATAAATCATTTAGATTTATTTACTAGTAGATGAATAGAGAAATTAATTAAATTGCTTGTGAATTCAATTAATTGGGAAGGGGAATTAATCAAATAACTGTGTATTTAATTAACTATCTTCAGACCATTTTTAGGTGTATACATTTTGCCCCTCTTTGAAGCGATGTGTGACGACGCGTTGGTTCAAAGAAAGCTCGATTGATGATGTTGTTGATTCGATAGAATGCAAATTTGATCTTGATTTGATGCAGATTTGGTTTCAATGTGATACTGATTTGATTTGGAGATGATAAATCTCGATATGATGCAGTTTCGATTTTGGAGATGATAAATCTCGATATGATGCAGTTTCGATCTTGGAGATGATAAATCTCGATATGATGCCCCAAACTCTGATTGATAAAAATTGATGCGAGGATGCCCCCTTGGGAGATGAATCGGATAATTTTCAAATGGTTTTGAATTTTTCGCGATTTTTTTTTTTTTGAATTTTTTGAAATTTTTGAAATTTTTAGATTTTTTAATGATTTTCTGATGTTTAGAGATTTGTAGAGTTAATCTGATTCATTTCTCGATAAGAAATTTGAAAATGCTGCCCTGCCAGACTGATTAGTTGATTAGATGATTAACAATCAGTGGGAAAAAAAAATCCCACTTAAATACCCCATTATGAGTTTAAAAAGGTGAATTCCTTTTACCACTCCTCATTTGTGCACTGTAGTTGTTTGGAGAAAATTTTCTCTGGAAAATAGAAATGGTGATCTCATACCATCAACATAGGTTCGAGCGAGTTCGGCGATATGAACGTCCTCCGGCATACGGTCCATCTATACGTACTTCAAGAAAACCCAGCTTTGTTGATTTAAAAAAAAAAATTAGTTGTTTGCATAAAAATTTATTTTTTAGCATTTTCGCCATATGGGTTGGGGAGAAAATTGCATTTTTGAGATGGGTTTTTAATTTCCGAAATGGGTTTTGCGGATTTTTTTTAAAATTTTCATTTTAACCCCAACAAAAAAAATGCATTTTTTTTTTTTTTTTTGAAATTTTTCAAAAATTTTGGGTGGGAGAGGGAAAGGGTGGGGCGGTGGAGGAGGAGCGGAGCCCCACCAATGGCCACCATCGGCGTCGTCGATGCTACGGGAGGCGCCGCAGGCGCCACCACTAGTGCCATCGGCGCTGTGGGAGGTGTCGTCGGCGCTACAGGAGGCGCCGCAGGCGCCACCACAGGTGTCGAGGGCGCCACGATGGTGCCACCGCAAATGCCAATCGGGGGGAGGGGGAAAAAAAAATCTTTTTTTATTTTTATTTTTTTTCGGTTTTTCCCATTTTTTGATTTTTTTGATTTTGACACTTTAGGTGATTTTTTCGATTTTTCCATTTGGCTTTTTGACAATTAATTTTTTTCAATTTTTTACGATTTTTTTTTTTTTTTTTGAAATTTTTGATGATGTTTTACCATTTTGATGATTTTGAGAAAATGATTTGATTTGTCGATTTGTCGGATTTGCTACCAATTGGATTTGATTTTTCGATTTTTGATAGGATAAGATTTGATTAGTTATCTAATTGATAAAATTAGACACTCCTGATTGATAAATTTGATGATCAGTTCTGATTATCTCAATGCATCCGCGAGATGAGATAAGATTGATAATGACCTCATGATAGATGAGTGTCATTGATAGGGGCCCAATGAGATTTGATAAAAATCTCAATTGAGCAAAATAGACCGATAGATAGATTTGATAGATAGATAAATCAAGAAAGTGATATGATGAAGTGGTTTGATTGCAGGAGCACTTTACTGTTCTTTAGTCTCGGGAGCGTTTCCTGAAGACATGGATGCTGATACCCCGCCTTAGCCAGGCGGAGTGAGATCACATTAGCAGATGTGGTCTGTCTTCCCTTCTTGACATGCTCCGGCCTCTGATAAACCGGAGATTACTGACAGCTTTCGCAAAGCGCTGGCATAGTGAACATAACACGTTTCACTTGCTGACTGGAGAGATGACGGTGACACCCGAGGATGTCTATCGAATTTTGCAGATCCCTGTGATGGGCGATTTAGTATATTATGATCTCAGCGAATGGGGTGGGACAGAGGCACTTTGTCACGCATTTTAGGAAGACGAGATCAGCGGGTATGATATTGTGTGGCAGGAGATGTTAGAGCTAGGGTATGCCACGTTACCGACTGTGCTTGTTGGATTTATTAGAGACTTCCTTTGTCCTAATCATAGGTCAAAGGGATTATCTGTTGGATGGGGTCGTCTGCTTGAGTAGATAGTGACAGAGGGGACCCGATTTTCATGGGGATCATGTATGTTAGGGCACTTGTATCATGACTTGCACCGAGTTGTGTACCAAGGATCAGTTGCATTATCAGTAGGGGTGATTGTGCTTCAGATATGGGCCTGGGAGCATTTACCTATCACACAACCATTAGCGGATAGAGAGAGACCTGTAGGCAGACCTTATGCTGACGAGTATCCTGGTGTCATTGTCCAGTGAAAGCTGAGCAAATTAGAGTACTGGAGACGGACCTTGGATGACTTAGATACTGTGATATGGAGGCCATATAGGGACTGTGAGATTTGGCCTGAGGATGCAGTGGAGATGCCATATGTATTCATGACGTGATATCTGATTGGCTCGACACCTTATGTCATCGAGCAATTCCCTTGTATGAGGGTGTTGAGACAGTATGGCAAGATACAGGGGATACCACAAGGTACAGCTCATTATGCTCGTCGGAGATTGGATGTGGCTACTTGGGGGCCTTCTATTTCATATGACCATGCCTGTGTAGAGTATCGATCATTGGGGCCTATGGATTGGGATTATCTTCCAGGTGTGATGGATAGCGGGATGACACATGAGTATGTTGTGCATTGTATTGTACACATGTTTCTGAGGTTGACACGTCTGGATGAGTCAGAGCCATTGTTAGATGAGGATGATGAGAGGCCACAATGCAGAGCTCCTAGGCGACGGAGGGATGGTAGAGATAGAGATGATAGTGGAGATGGAGATGGATATGGAGGAGATGCAGGAGATCAGGGTGTTGGGGATGATGATGGAGGAGATGATGATGGAGGGGATGGGGGAGATGATGATGAGGGAGATGGTCGAATAGTGGTAGTGGCAGCAATAGGCGCACCAGGAGCTAGCAGTTCCAGATCTGCTAGGGATGTATATACAGATTGGATGGCCCGAGTGGTCAGATGTAGGAGATCAGGTCTAGGGGATCAGGAGCATTAGATTCCAGAGCAGGAGATTCCCCCAGTTGAGCGGGTACCTATGACAGTATCACGGGCTGAGCAGCCATAGGCAGAGGCACCTCGACGGATCCTCATTAGGATGTCGTCGCATCCGCAGCAGGCTCAGATTATGGACCTACAGGCTCACGTTTAGTAGCTAGAGAGTCGACTAGCAAAGAGGGACTCTCAGATGGCCCAGCTAGAGACTCAGATGGCTTCTCTCCTAGTCGAGAGAGACGTAGCTATGGATAGGTGTCGGCAGGCTGAGACACAGGTACAGTTGTCAGGAGGGTCTACTTCAGGGAAGAGTGCCCTAAAGATGATGCGCCAGGGGATCTGAGAGGCTGAGTATTATAGGACATTATACTTTACTGTTGTTCCTCCTAAGCGGAGGGCTCCAGGATTTTCACAGCTAAGCAGGAGATTGGGACAGAGCCAGACTAAGAGTCGAGGAGTGACAGGGCCACTTCAGAGAGCTCCCCAGGTGGGGACTCAGGTACAGGGGTACTAGCTGGTGCTACTCTACCTGCCGCATCAGGACAGAGTTCTGCTCCATGTCTGAGTGGTCACACTGATATGGGACATTGATCTATTTATGTACACACCTTTTTGTGATGAGATATTGATGATTCCTGCGATGTATATTTGTGATGTATCTCATATATTTTGTGATATCATTGTACCTTGGACATTGATCTTGTTCGCTCTACATGACCTATGAGGTGATGGATGCATTCTATTTGGTATATGATTATGATGTGCATATACTTTCATGATGTATGCTTGATGTATGTTTTAATTTCTATATGCTTATGAATTATAGATGATGGATATATGACAATGCAGTATTTACATGATGTATGCAAATGCAAATATGCATGGTGATGCTTATAATTTCTATGTGATGTTTGTGCGATTGCAATGCTTTCTATGTTTATGATATTGTTTTATGATTTTATCATGCATGCTAATATGAGATGGATGCAATGCAATGCAATGGTGTTATTTTATATGATTTGAGATTTTATGAATATCATGCAATGATCTTATTAAATGAATGAATGATTTGATGCTTTATATGAATGATGTCTTGGTATGCAATGGTTACATGAGATGAACTAACTTATCATGCAGGATGAATGAATTGATTATTTTTGTTATTGTCCAATATACTCAATCACGTAATCAGAGAGATAACACCATGTTAGCTTTGGCCTTGGAAAAGATGAGCATTGTGATCCCATGCAGAATGAAATGCAAATCTATCTTAAAATGCAATGCAATGCAGTGATCGAACCTGTCGTGGAGTCATTGCTTTGTTTCATCATTGAGCCTTTAAAATGTGGGAAGTGAGTGCAAACATCAATGGTATAATTGAACCATGATGACCTAAGCACTATTTTCCTGGGTTTTGATATTGCAAGTTAGCACAAGCATCGAGGTATAATTGAACCAAGAGTGTTGCTTGCATAAAACAGGCAGTATTAACCATTTCTATATGCAAGTCTAAAATGTCTTCCATGATATTCTGATGATCATTTCCTTAGACAACTTTGCACATATTAATGATTAATTTACAGATAGTAGACAAGAAAAATATCATGTTCCTTCCTCGTTCCTCTAGTCAAAGACATCCTGGAGTTACTCAGAAATCATGATAGCGAAAATCCAAATAAAATAGTTGAACCATTATTGCCAAAGTGTTAAGATCATGAGTCAAGATATATCATCCATTGATATGTTTTTTGTCATGTTTAGATTGATATGTGATAGTTAATGGTTGACAATGTGATCTTATATTCAATGTTGGATGTATCTCAGTTTTTTCACTTGACAAGCGTTGTTTGACTATTGTTCTACCTACTTTGATTAAACTCAAAATGATCAAAAGAATTTGCCCCTAGCCAGGTTCAGGATTTTGCCCCCAGCCTAGAAACAAGCCTTATTATGATATAGTCAATGATCCAAACGATGACGAGAAATCACCTGGGATGCCTGCATATGTACAAAAGGATTTATGATGAATATGAATAACGTCGATAGAAGAGAATGCAAGCAGAAGAAAGCGCAAACCAATAGATGGCAGAGCTAGCCGACAGATAACACTTGTTTGCCAGGTTTTCACCATCTGTTTTTATTGCACTTTTTCTCATTTTTTATTTTTTTTACTGTTTTTTCTTTTTTCACTGTTTTTGGATTTTCTGCTTTTTCACTATTTTTGGATTTTTTCAGACATAAAAATTCTTCAGATGCATACTATTGATGGGTTCCTCGAGCTGATCTCCATCTTGTGTTGATAGCTAATATGCCCCTAACCCAAATACTGTTGTGACCACAAATGGACCTAGCCAATTTGGTTCAAATTTTCCCTTCTTTTCTCGATCTAACTGATTTCGTGGATTTTCCTTTAGTACTAGTTCTCCCACTTGAAAGCTTCATGGTTTGACCTTGTGATTATAACTTCGGCACATTCTTTGTTGATATACCTTTAAATGGTCAAAGGAATTTTGTCTTCGTTCATGGATCAGTTCTAACTCTTGTAGTCTAGACACTCTTTGTTCTTCATCTGGGATGAGACCTTTTAGTGATACACATAGAGAGGGAATCTCTACTTCGATAGGCAATATGGCTTCTGATCTGTATACAAAAGAGAAAGGTGTGGCACTTGTTGGTATGCAGATACTGGTGCAGTAGGCCCAGAGAGCAGGGTTTAGTTGAATATGCCAATCTTTCCTAGCATTGTTCACTGTCTTTTTGAGGATTTTCAGAATAGTTTTGTTAGATGCTTTTGCCTGCTCATTCCCTTGTGGTTAATAGGGTGTGGAGAATCTGTGTTGGATCTTAAACTTCTTACATAGCTCTTATACATCCTCATTCTTGAATGGTCCCCCATTATCAGTGATAATGGTCATTAGTATTCCATAGCGACAGATGATGTAATTCAAGATGAATGCAGCAATTTGTTTTCCTATGATATTTGTGAGAGGTACTGCCTCGATCCATTTTGTAAAACATTCTGTAGCTACAAGGATGAATTTGTGACCATTAGATGAAGAATGATTTATCTTTCCTACTAGATCAAGACCCCATTGACAAAAAGGCCAAGATGTTGTCAAAGCATGAAGTTCTTGTGCTGGTTCATGGATCAAGTTCCCATGGATCTAACATTGTTTGCACGTTATAGCTATCTGAAAAGAATCCCGTTCCATAGTCAGCCAATAATAGCCCAAGCGTATGAGTTTTTTTGAAAGGTAAGACCACTTGAATGAGTGCCACAAATTTCGTTATGGACTTCCTTTAAGGCCTTCTCAGATTCTTCTTGTTCGAGACATCTTAAAAGAATATCGTCTAGACCTCATTTAAATAAGGTATCTGCGACAAGAGTATAATGGGAGGATTGGCGAATAAATTTTCTCTTTTCATTTTTCGATAAGTCAGGAGGTAAGATGTTATCTTTCAAGTATGTGTAAGTTTGGCCATAGCGGGAGGAATCATGTCCTATAAGTTGACAAATGGTTTGGGAATTAGGACAATTATGAGAAGGGCAAAACAACTCTTCCACCAGGAATTCATAATGCTTTTGATTTTCTTGTGTTTGTAATAGAGAAGCAAGTGTTGCCATGGCATCTGCTGCTTTGTTATCATTTCTTGGAATTTGTTCAAAAGTGATTTCAACAAAATATTTCTTGAATTCATCCACCATCTTTTTGTAAGGCATGAGTTTGTCATCTTTTGTTTGATAGTCATCATTGATTTGATTGATGACAAGCTGAGAGTCTCCAAAGACCTGAAGTTGTGTAATTTCTACAGCCATTTTGATACCTGTAACCAAAGCTTCATACTCTGCAGTGTTGTTGGTGCATGGAAAGCTTAATTTGTATGCTTTCGGGATGGTATGACCTTGTGGTGTGATAAATAGAATTCTGACTCCTAATCTGTGCTGCGTATATGAACCATCAAAATATAGTTGCCATGCTTTTGTTGTGACTATTAGGATATCAGCGTCAGGAAACTCAATCTGTAGAGGATGATCATCTTGAAGTGGTGCCTCTGCTAGTTGATCTGCGATGACTTGTCCGTTGATAACTTTTCTATCTATATACTCAATATCAAACTCACTTAGGATCATGATCCATTTTGCTAGTCGTCCTATCAATGTTGCCTTGCTGAGAAAATATTTCAATGGATCAATTTTAGCTATCAACTTGATGGAGTGAGACAGTAGATAGTGTCTTAATTTTTGAGAAGCAAAAACTACCACCAAGCATGCTTTTTCTGTTGGGGAATAGTTGAGCTCGTATCCCACTAGTGTTATGTTGATGTAGTAGATGGCTCGCTCTTTTCCTTCATTATCATGTTGTGCAAGCAAAAATCCTAATGATACCTCAGTGGTCGATACATAGAGCAATAACGACTTGTCTAGAATTGGTGACATTAGAACGGGTGGTTGCATGAGATATGCCTTGATCTTGTTGAATGCATCCTCACATTGATGGTCCCAATTGAAATGAACATTTTTATGTAATAGATGGGTGAATGGTTGACATTTATCTGCTAATTGAGCTACAAATCTTTTGATTGACTGTAGTCTTCCTTGTAGTGATCTGAGTTGACTTATATTCTTGGGAGATGCCATTTCCATGATTGCTTTGACCTTAGCTGGATCTACTTCGATACCTCTAGCTGAAATAATGTATCCCAATAGCTTTCCTGAAGTGACACCAAAGGCACATTTCTTAGGATTTAGCCATAGCTTGTACTGTTCTAACAGATCAAAGATCTTTTCCATTATTTTGATATGTTCTTCTATGTTGTATGATTTTGCCAAGATGTCATCCACATAGTCTTCCATGAATGTATGCATCATGTCATGGAATATCGTTGTCATAGCTCTCTAATATGTGGCACCTGCATTCTTTAATCCAAAAGGCATGACGTTCCAACAAAAAGTACCCCACGGACATGTGAAAGCTGTATTTTCTTGATCTTCAGGTGCTATTTTAATCTGATTGTATCTGGAGAAACCATCCATTAGAGAAAACATGGAGTGTCTAGCTGTTAAATCTACAATGATGTCAATGTTAGGCAAAGGAAAATCATCCTTTGGACATGCATTATTAAGATCTTTGAAGTCTATGCATACTCTGATACTTTTGTCTGGCTTTGAAACAGGAACAATGTTTGATACCCATTGAGGATATGTTATAGGTCTGATGAATCCTACATCCAGTAATTTTTTTAGTTCTGCTTTGACCAAGAGAGAAATATGTGGATGCATCTTTCTTAATTTTTGTTTGACTGGTTTGGCTCCTGGATTGACATTCAAGTGATGCATAATAAGCTCTGGATCCAATCCTAGCATGTTTGCATATGACCAGGCAAAATTGATTTGTCATCGTGTAAAGAATTCCATATATTCTTTCCTTTCTTTTTCTGATAGAGAAGTTGTTGGATGTAGGATCTTTGGTTGCTCTGTTGTCCCTATATTAACTGCTTTTGTTAGTTCGATCAAAATTGATGACCTTTCTTGATAGTACTCAGGTAAAGTGTCAAATCTCCCATCTTCCGGCGCCTCAAGGAGGTTTTCACCATTAGATGCATCCTTTCTTTTTACTTTTTCCTGATCTAATGTTGCCAAGAAATGGTTTTCAACATTAGACCTGATATTGTTTTCTTTATTTTTGCTTTTGCGACTAGGAGATTTGGCACCCACTTGACTGGAAGATGCATTGCTGAAATTCCTGGTGGAAGTTGTTGCAGGTTCGATTGCATTAAGATATACGGATATGGCATAGTCATTTGGAAAGGTATCAATGGAAGTATGTCCTTCATTTTCCCATTCAATAAGTTTGGGGTGGAGTAGAGGTAAAGGATCATCTGGTTGAGATGTTTCGAGAGTATTTAGGGTCATGATTGAGTTATCAAAGTTTTTGATATGTATGTCAATGTCTAGAACCGTACCCTCATCAGAATTACCTTGCCCAAGAAGTTCTTGATCATCCTCAATTAAGTCCAAGTCAGCTAAATGTGATTCTAATTCAAGTGAACTAGTTCCTAACGTTTTCCCTGCATACCTGTGAACTACATCGACCCTACATCTTCTTTAAAGCAATTTTCTTCAGCTAATTCTTCAGAATGATAGGAATCCCATTCCCATTCATCAGAATCTGTCTCACTTGTAGCTTGCAATCTACAAATTTATTCATATAGCTTTTGATGTGTTTCTTCTGTTTGTCTTGCTATATCTTTCCTTCTTTCATATTCAACTTCTTATGGACTGAGATTGAGTTATGTCAACTTTACTATCAGTTCTCCTTGATTAGTGCTAGGTTCATGCTTGTTTTGATTAAGAGTTAATGCTGCTTGGGAGGTATTATTGGTTTGTTTCTCTTGTTGGTTTAAGGATTGTTTCTTTTGCCATTTCATGTTTGGTTGTGCTCGTTGCTTTGCAGATGCTTCTTCCCTTTCAATTGCAAGTTGTTCTTGTTTGTTTTCATATTCTTTTTTTTGTTGGTTAGAAAATGTGTCTTCTGGTAGAGTAACTTGTCCATACCCTAAGCCTTCTTTGTCTGTAGCTTGCTGATTATGAGTAACTTTTCCTATAGGACCTGTTCCAGTGTATCCCATCTTTTGAAGAATGTTGAATCCTTTTCCATATTTTTTTGTAGGTATTCTGACATTGTTGACCTTTTGTTGAATTTCTTCATCTTTGTATAGCCACTGTAGCATATCTTTGTCTTCTATCTCCTCTGACAAGGTTCCAGCACTAATGAATGCTCCATCAAATATCGGAAGATGTTTCACAATTGGTTGTTGTTTAGAGTTTGATGGTTTTCCAAAGGATTTAGGAGAGAGTGGTAATTGTGATATTGAGTATTCTCTGTTTCCTCGATCTCTTAACTGCATTTGTTTTTCCATACTTGATAAAATAGAGGCAAAGGATTGTTCTTTGGATTGTGTGTTCGAAGATGACACCTCCCTGTTATGAGGAACAATGACTTCTTGAGCCATTTTTAGATTGTTGCAATACTGGAATGGATTTGAATCTGCAAATATTGTGATTTCTTGTCCATCATAGGGAAATTTGACACACTGATGATAGGTTGATGGGACAGCTTGTAAGTCATGTATCCATGGTCTCCCCAGGAGTATATTATATGATAAGTCCAATTCCAAAACTTGGCATGCTGTGTTTTTCTATAAAGGTCCCACTCTAATGGGTAGTATCACAATTCCCTTGGAGGAACGTTCTTCTTCGTCATAGGCTTTTATGGTGATCTTTTTGTGGGGATCAACTGCATCTTCTGAATATCCCAAGGCACGAACAAGACTCAATGAACAAATATTTAGGCTAGCTCCACCATATATTAGAACACGTTTAACTTGTGTTTTGTGAATGAGGACTTCAATATGCAAAGGAGTGTTGTGGGGATGTTGCAAGGACATGTCATCTTCTTTGGTAAATGATAAGTAGTGAGGAGTTGTGAGGTGTCCCACCATGGTTTGGAATTGATCAATATCAAGATCTTTGGACACTGTGGTATCTACTAATGCTCATTCAAGAATTTCTTTGTCTGTAGGTGAAAGCTTTAACAGTTCTAAGATGGATATTTGTGCGGGTGTTTTCTATAATTGATCCACTAGATTGTATTGTTTGGTAGTCGATGACGTGTTTGTTGTAGGACCTGGAAAAACCACTTTGGCTTTGCTTCATGTGATAACATGAGCAGGTTCGTGATGTTGTTGCTCTTTAACCATGATTACATTTACCACATCGTCGTATGCATGAGCATAGTTTACCTTTGCTTTACCTTTACCATTCTGCCCTATTGATGATTCACCCTTCTCATAATTAGGAAGTGGAGTTTTGAAAGTTGTGTGAGATTCATTTGTTGTATGTCCATCCACAGTTATTATTCCATTATCAATCAAATCTTGGATGACATGTTTTAATTGTTGACAAGCATTTGTTTGGTGTTCTTTGTTTTGATGGAAATCACGGTAATGGTTGTCATTCCACCAAGCAGGTTTTACCTTGGGTTCGAAGTTTCTTTCTTCTGGTAAAGTAATCAATTTGTTTGCAATAAGTGTTTTTAATGTAGACCCAAGGGGTTCACCAATGTTTATAAATTGTCTTCGAAAGAAATTTTTGATAGTTGCTTTTTGGTGATTGTTGTTTTGTTGAGCTACTGATGAGTGATTGGATAAATTGAAAACCAGTTGCTTTGGTTTTACATTGTTGTTATCCACTATCCCGTCATTGACGATATTACAATTTCTATTCCCAATTTTTGGTTTATCATTGTGATTGTTGTTGTTAGTGTTGTTAGGAGGGTGAACTCCTTCTTTGAATATTTTCAACTCACCTTTCTTTATCATGGCTTCCTCCATTCTGATTCCATTGTCAATCATTTTTGCAAAACTTTGATTTCCTTGCATTTTTAAGTAATAACTCATTTGATCATTTAAGTTGTCGATAAATATGTCCATTTTTTCATACTCCGGCACTGTACGAGGATACCTTGAAGCTAACTACCTCCATCGTTGTAAGAATGTCATGAAGGGTTCTCCACTTTTTTATTTTGTGTTACACAGGTCTAGCATGGTTATTTCATGTTGGATGTTATAAGCGTATTGGGATACAAACTTATCCACCAACTCTGAAAATGATCTAATTCCTGGTGGAAGTTTGGAGAACCATTCCATAGCTAATCCAGTTAAGCTTTTTGGAAATAGTCTCATTAAGTATGTATCTTCATGTGCAAACTCCATGCTCATTGTGCAAAATTCTCTTATATGATCTTGAGGGTCAGTGCTTCTGTCATATTTTTCGTACCTCAGAGTCTCGAAACCTATAGGAAAAGGTATCATGTTGAGGTTTCTGTCAAATGGATAAGGACATATTTCTTGAAGCGAGTATCGTCTAACATTTCCTCTTTGCATATCTTGGATTTGTGTTTGCAATGTTTGTAGTTGTTGTGTGAGAGTCATGATAGGATTATCAACATGATTTGTTCTAGTATAACCCTGATTTTGTATTCTAGGAGGATCTCGATCTCTTCTTGGTTCATCCCTGGTCCTTCTTGTGTCCTCATTAATTTGAGCGTTATTTAGAATTTCTACTTCATCTCTGTTGGGGATGTAAGTTTCTTCATTGGTTGTGGTGTTATTAGGAATTGACGTGTTATTCATTTTGAGACCAAAGATGTCCTCATATTGTTCATTATTAGGAGGAGGATCACTTTTCTTTTGTGTCAATTTGTTTACATCAAAATCTTGGGGGAGTGTAGCACCAGATTTGGCTAACATTAGGAAATATTTTTCTTTTTCTCCCTCCAATATTTTATGCATAAATTTTTCGAATTGGGGATCTTTTTTGATGTCTTTGACATGTTGTTCTATTATTTCCTCTTCAACTTGTATTTCATCTTCGTGTTCCATGTTTCTATAGTCTTTAGTTATTTCAAACATTTCTATTTCTATTTCTGCAATCTTTCATCTCTGAGCCCTGGTTAGAACGGGCATACACGTGTTTTGAATGTTTTTTGAGGTTTAAATCTTGAGAAATGTGTCATTATAAGTGTTTAATTATTGAGGTGAAAGTTGCAGATGTATAGACACGAAATGATCTTTTCAAGTATTTTCTTGTTTACAAGTTTTTCGATCTTAGTTTTTGGAGTGCAAATTTTGTGATTTTTTATATGACCAAGTTCAATAGGAACGATATATCCTATGATAGAGAACGAGGTTATTTTGATCAAGTGTTGTAGTTTCATGATTAAAGGATGATAGATCATGATGAGAAACTATGTTTGAACGATTAGTTTATCAAAGATAATATGTTGTTGCACTTTAAGGTGTTTGATCTCTAACTTGTTTGAGGTGAATACTTGAGACTTTTGTGTGTCTTGTTCTTGAATCTATTTTTGACAGAAGATAACCTGATTGAATGACCCAACAAGTTGACCTACTCTCTATGTTTGACTGTTTGAGAAATGGGTTATTTTTGTTTTCTGATTTTGATGTATTTTACCAGTTACGCTGACAAAATGACCAGGAACTCTGCTGTACTGACCAGAAATGTTGTTGTTTAGACTAGGAACTCTGCTATTTAGACCAGAAACGCTGTTGTTTGGACCAGAAACTCTGACAGACTTACCAAAAATGCTACTATACTGACCAGAAACACTGACATACAAACCAGAAACGTTGACTAATAGACCAGGAACTCTGTTCTGCAATACAGTGACTCTAAAGTTCAAATAATGATATGTAGGCTTAGCAAATTGAGTGTTTGAACTTAGGAGATTACAATTTTGACCCAACTCTATAATATGCTCAACCTTTAAGAGTTAATGTTGAAATATGAGAAATTTGACATTAACACCAAGAGAGTTGACCTTTGGATTGAAAATGTGACTGTTTGGAACGAAGGTGCGACCGTTTGGACTGAAAGAGCTAATGTTTGAACTATAAAAGCTAATGTTTGGAATGAAAGAGCAACTACTTGGACTGAAAAAGCTAATGTTTGGACTGTAAATGTGACTGTTTGGACTGTAGATGCGACTGTTTGGACCGAAGGTGCGACCATTTGGACTGAAAAAGTTAATGTTTGGACTAAAAGAGCAACTGTATGGACTGAAAAAGCTAATGTTTGGACTGTAGATGTGAGTGTTTGGACTGTAGATGCGACTGTTTGGACCATAGATGCAACTGTTTGGACCGTAGATGCGACTGTTTGGTCTGAAAGAGATAATATGCTGCAAAACTTGTGAATTTGACAGTTTGAAGTTTGAGTTTTCAATGTTTGTTGTATTTCAATGGATGATATCTTGACTTGATTTACAAACACAGAAATCAGATTATATTTTTATTTCAAAGGTTTTTAACAATTAAAAACACGTCAATCAGTCTATCCTAAGGAGATTGGTTGAGAATGAAAACCTTTGCTTGCTGACTTAGGTACACACCCAATAGCTAATCAAAATACGGCCGTTGAGTCTCACGCAATGGATTCTCAACGCCGTATTATCTGACTCCAAACGCTAATGGGGGCATGATATGGCAAGTGTCTTGGGAGAGTTACTATCTCTCTTGCACAAAGATTATCACCCTTTCGGAGGTGAATCGAGTAGCTTCTATTTTTATAGTTCTTAGTTAGGAATTCCATTTGAAATTACCCCTTGAAGTCACGCAAGCATGATTGAGGCCTATAGCCCAACAAGGTACCGAAACAAGTTGTAGTCACGTAAACGTGATTGAGACTGCGAGGCCCTACAAAATGCCCGATATGAGAGATCTCAAAGAGAAAACTCAAATAATCCCATCCTCTGAGACTTTAATCATCAGAGACCTATTTATTATAGTGAGTTGGAATACTCAGGTCCAGCTATACTCACTTGGGTCGTTCTCACAGGGTGATTACATTTTCCCACTGTGACAGGCCAGCTAAAGATATGCACTATTTAAAGCAAAGGATGAGTCTAGCTTTCTGATCACCTAAGAAAGGTGAGAGCATACTCGCCTATCATCAAGACACATAAGACATGTTTGTTCATTTCCATTGTAATTAGTCTATGTTCCTAATTTAACAAATATAAGTGCAAAATCCCATGGCTGCAAACAAAGTTAGTAGTTTATATTGTATTCTTTGGCGGTGAAATAGTTTATAACTCCGGTCTTTCACAGCGAAATAAGTACCTGCAAAACCAACAATCTGCAAATTAGGTTCGGGAAAATGACAGTCCAGAAGCATAAATGAGGAATGCAACATACAATATTTGCAAAATTAATAAAAAACTGAAAACGCCATCAAATTGACCAAGAATGCCATCATATGTGCCAAGAACGCTGCTCTGCACACCAGAAACGTTGTTCTGCACACCAGAAACGTTGTTCTGCACACCAGAAACGTTGTTCTACAAACTAGAAACATTGTTCTGCACACCAAAAACATTGTTAAATAGACTGAAAACACTGACAAATTTGCCAAAAATGCCACCATACATACCAAAAATGCTAAAGTACAGACTAAAAGCACTAAAGTACAAAAAAGTAGAAAAACAGAGTTGAGAAGTCTCCTAAAAACGTCATTTGAGGTGCCGGAACGCCACAATAGAGACCAAGAACGCGATTTAGGAACCCAAGAGAGCCAATCTGCACTCTAAAAAAGCTAATCAACTTGTCAATGAAATTTCCTGCAAGCAAACTTGTTAAAGATCAAAGGGGCTAGGCCCCACGGTGGGCGCCAATTAATGTGATGCTAAAAATGTGGTTAGTATAAGAGGCATACACATATAATAAGACAATAAGATGTAATTGAAAAGCTTAACTGAAAACTAAATCAAAGAAGCAAACCATAAGCCTTCCTTGAGATGTCCCATTTTCCTCTATTCTTGAGGACCTTGAAGGTGTTGGATTGATGGGCTCTCAGTAGAGCAATGACCTCCAAAGTGACAACTCAAGAGTTGAGTAGCTATTTGATCATAATTAACTATGGAGATGATATGAAATGCATGATTTAAGAAACTAGACTAACATACTATGATAAATCCAAAAGCTAATTACTAGATAATTGAAATGCAAATTGCCTATAGTAATGATGCCTAAATTGATATGAGATGGGATCCTTATTACTCCAAAATGAGGGGTATTTATAGGAATTCCAAGGCCAAAGCCGAGGTAGCAAGAATCGACGGTCCAGATTTGATCTAAAGATATCAAGGACCAAGATTGAGGAAGTTGGAGAAGAGGTTGGAGGAAGGGACACTTGTCATCTCTGTGGTGACAAGTGTCAAGGAGCCTTGCTCATGAGAGGGCAAGTGTCCAAGGGAGGAGACATGTGGCAAAAGTGCCATGTGTCTCAAGGAGAGAATATCCACACCATGGGAGGTTAGGATAAGGAGGTTAGAATGTGCAAGATAGGATAGGGTTAGTTAGACCCAAGATTAGATTGAATGGGTTAAGTTAGGGGATGGTTAGGTTGGGTGGTTAAATTTAGGAGCCATGTGCTCATTTGAATTTAGAAATTAAAATAATTGGAAAATGGTAATTAATCTCAACAAACTTGGGTTTGTTAATCTTAATTAGGGATTAGAAGAATTGATTAGTATGGGGAGACATTAATTAATTTAGAATTAATTAATCAAAGGGGGATATGAGATGAACTATATAAATAAATCATTTAGATTTATTTACTAGTAGATGAATAGAGAAATTGATTAAATTGCTTGTGAATTCAATTAACTGGGAAGGGGAATTAATCAAATAACTGCGTATTTAATTAACTATCTTCAGACCATTTTTAGGTGTATACAGTTATAAAATTACTTTTGTCTCCAGTCATGTGGTGTGAGCAACCACTATCTATAATCCATTCATCATTGTTTTCTACATGAGAAACCAATGCCTTCTCATCAGATAATTCCCCCTTCACGACTACAAACACAATCTCTTCAGTATCTTCATCATCTTCAAACTCTTCATTAGTAGCACCTTCGTCCACTGCAACATAACATTGATTTTTCTCTTTTCCTTTATACTTTCTAAATTTCTCTTTTTTGTCATTATCAGGGCAATTTACAGCAATATGATCAATTCTACTACAAGAGAAACATTTCAATGGTGGCTTTCCTTTATACTTACTGGTGCCTCTTGAAAATTTCTTTTCCAACAGTGCCTCAAGTTACATTACATTATCTTCATTGTCAAAACTATTAAGCTCAAAAGCAGTTAGCTTACCAATTAAAGAATCAACGGTAACTTTATCCTTTGAAATAGATCTAAGTTATTGGATTGTTGATACTCTAATAGCATACTGAGGTTGAAGGGCTCTAAGCATTTTACTTACCACTACATTATCATCTATCTTACCACCATCACCTTTTATACCACCAACAACTTCGTTGATTCTCTAACCATACTGTGCAATATTATATCCTTCTTGCATTCTCATGTCATCAATTTTTTCTCTCAAGCTTTCCTCTTTTCCTCTTTTTACATTCTCATCTCCTCCGTAGATTGCATCTAACTTTTCCCAAACCTCACCTGCAGTTTCCAATCCTTGAACATCAATATATTCTGAATTAGATAAAGTACTTACAATGGATTATAAGGCTTGCATGTTCTCTTGCTTCTCTTTGAGTTCATCCAGTGTCAAGGGAGTAGTAGTAGGAGCAACATATTTGGTTTCAACTTGCTTCCAATATTGTGCACCAAGACCTTTTATGTAGATCTTCATTCTATCTTTCCAGATCTTATAGTTATCCTTGTTTAACTTGGGACCCGCTTTCTTCATCATCTTGACTGCCTCAGAATCTTTTACTCAAGCGGTTAAGCTTTCTACACACAGAGGAACAATGCTTTGATACCAATTATTAATACAATGAGGATCTAGTTAATACTGAGAGGGGGGGTGAATCAGTATTAACAAGAACTGAAACTTTTAACTCCAAAAATAAACTTATCACATATCTGAAAACATTCAACACATAAACCAATTCTTCTTAACAGATTTCTCAGTTTCCCTATCAGATCTAGACAATCATTTCCCACTTATTCAAACTTATTAATTAGATTAGCCATCAACTCAATATCAGATCAACAAACACTTTTACCAACTTATTAACTGATCAGAATGCTTCACCAATCAATTAACCATCAATACCGTTAACCACTTTAAGATCTCTGAAATATAAACATAGCCTGTTTTAACCAGTAATCAAAAATAAAACATGAACATCATATGAAAAAATATTCCACACATGAGCACCATAATTTTTGACATGGAAACCCAAATGGGAAAAACCACGATGGGAGTTGGTACCCACAAATATTTTGTGCTCTTTTGAAGTACGTCATGTTAGGATCTTACAATATGCCCAGTTAGGAGCAGACCCTGTTAGGAGTCACACGATTAAGGGATTTACCTATCACTCCAGCTAGGAGCTTAATGATCTATTAGGATCAACCTCGTGAGAGGATTTATCACCCTTTTTTAGAGCTACCCTTTTAGGGGACTTATATGTTTAAGGCATGTTAGGGCCTACCCGATTAAGGGATTTAAGTTGTAACTGTTAGGGAACAACAATGAAAAAGTGATATGTTACTTGCACTTTTTGGCTTGCTAAATAAGATCCAGTTATGCTCTTACACTCTGCAACTCTCAGGAAGAATTCATTCTTCTCTTGGACGGCTCAACTCAATCTTCTAAGACCACCGACGCATAAAACATCAACTATGTCAACCTAAATAGACATCTCAACTAGGTCGGCCAATAAACCCTAATTACATCTTGAAATTACAATATAGATCATATCAGATCATCATCCAAATTATCACAACAATTTACAATGCAATATCAATTGTTGGTTGATCATAACTTATTACAAAAATCCAATCTGTACCAAAGTCAAAACCTCAAAACACTCCACTAAGTGTTTTGTTGTTTCCCAAGAAGTTCTTCCTTGAATCGCGCCAAAACAACATTCAAATCTTCTACACAGTTTGTGACGTGTTACCTCCTTCATGAAGACTCATTGTCAATCACCGTCATATCAAAAATCATTACCGGTTGAGTGATTTCATGACCGGTACTTAAACCCTTCTAAAACCCTAGCAAAACTTTATCAGAAATTCAAAACATGCCTTCAGGTAAACATCACAGGATGTAGTTCCGGTCACATACTCAAATCCATCATAAAATCTTATATTTCAAACCACAAGTCACCAATCATCACTAATCACCTGATTCGATTAAAACTTCTTTGCTTTACCGGTCAAAGTCCTAATTCTCAGTCTTGCCAGTAAACCCTGTCAAATTGTCAAACTCTAACTCCAGTAGACCAACTCACTTAGCCAACAAATCAAACATCAAGAATCATCTATAAACATCATCAAAAATCAATTGACACCAGTTGTCAACAATGACAACACACATAAATGATCATGTCAACTATCCATAACTTCTACCTAGTCACTCATCTTCAACTATCCATCTCATCTATATCAGTTATGCCAATCATGCCAACATATATATGTATATGTATATATATATGTATATATATATGTATATATATATGTATAGATATATGTGTATATATACATGTGTATATATATATTATATACATGTGTATATATATATAATATATATATATATATATGTATGTATGTATACATATACATGTATATACACATATGTATACATGTATATATGTATATATAGATGTATATACCTAGTCACTCATCTTCAACTGTCCATCTCATATATATCAGTTATGCCAATCATGCCAACATATATATGTATATGTATATATATGTATATGTATTTATATGTGTGTATATATACATGTATATATATAATATATATATGTATGTATGTATGTATGTATACATATACATGTATATACGCATATGTATACATCTATATATACATGTATACATATGCATATATACATGTATATGTATACATACATACATATATATATGTATGTATGTATGTATGTACACACATACACACGCACACACACACACACACAAATATATATATATATAATCACGTTATTGATGAAGCCTTTTTCTTGGAGACCACTGATAATAAGTCAGGGTGACCACCATCTTGGTGGTGGAGGCTATCTTGTGTGATTTTTTAATGTTACATTTGGGATGTTGGTGCTTAATCATCAAGCTAACACAACATAAGCTGAGGCATAATCATTATTTATTGAATATTTGTATCCATGTCAGGGGTTGCTATCTTGATGATACAAGTCTTTACTGCTTTTTCTCTGCAACTCATTAAACTTTTTGTTCTTACACTTGTTTGGTAACTGAGTTTTGGGGCAGGAAGCTTGAATCACTGCTAAGTGTGATCCATAGTAGGAAAGCTTTGTTGCATTGATTGATATTCAAGTTGATTATTACCGGCTCAAAAGAAGTTTGGAATCTCTATTAATTATTAGGCAAGAGAAATGTTTTCCATTGCCTCTGTTTTTATTTCATTATTTGCAACTTGTTATAAGTCTTTATTCAATGAATGCATATATGACATGGTAATGATTGTCTAATATAGAGAGGTCGTTAATAAGCTTGAGCTGATAGCTATTTTCAATCTGTTTGATATTGTTTTGAAGCATCATATAGTGACAATGTAACCACAATTATCTTATTGACATACCAAATAATGGTATAGTTGAAAAGAGAACTACATGCTCATATCAAAGTCATGAAGTATGAAAGTTGTCATTTCGTTGTTGTTATTTCATAAAGGCAGACTGTATACCTTGAGTAGCATTGTTATTTTATATCAAGAATGATATTATATTAAGGCAATATGTGATCATTGAACTATACCATTATGTGATATAATTGATTTCAGATTAAGGTTGTCTACATTCCTTGATCAGTTTTGTTTTGTTGTATTATTACTCATGTAGAATAAGGTTGGTTGTGCCCTTGGGTTAGCTCTGTCCTTAAAAATTTGATTTGATGTTGTCATTTGAATTCAAACCTAGTTCTGGAATAAGTAACCATGAGAAGCTTGAGATAACAGTCTGATTGGATCCTAGTATGACAAATTAGCATATAACTAAGGAATAACTAATGTTAATCTCTCCATCATTGGGATAAACTATTACCCTTTTTATTAGTTTATCGAAGGTTAGTTAGACTCTTGAGTAAGTTGCAAGTATGTAACTCTTCTTTTAATAAGCTAAGGGTGGTGAACATGTACTCCACTCCACATGCTATTTATGAAACCTTGGCCAAGGTGGTGCAGTAGTTAGCATGCGTCTGCTATTTCATAAGAGCTAGATACACTACTAGCTAGAGTGTCATGTAAAGTTTAGATGTACCTATAGTGTATGACTGATTGGTCAATGTAGATTATAAACACCAAGCTTAGAGGCCCTTCCAATAGGAAGTGATACAGGAGACTTACGTTTTTGGTTGGGCAAAAAAATCCCTTCATGATGCTCTCCCTCTCCTAATTTTAATGAGTTAAGCAATTGTACATCTGAAGTTCATTACTTTGTAAACTCTTCTCTCTCTCTCTTTACTTTCAATTATGGAGTTGATAGCTGATAGTTAATGTTTCCTTTCTAGTGAATGGTTAATTAAATTGAAGTTAGTTATTAATGGATTGAATTTCACCTGAACATGAAAATATATAAATTTATTTTCTTAGAATTAGGAAAAGTTGTTAAATTTCTATTCTATAACTTTTGGTTGTTATAATATTTAATAAATTTGGACTAGATGGTTGACTAGAGAGGTACAAGGATAGACTAGTGGTCAAGGGCTACCCCCATAGAAAGGGAATTGATTTTGGTGAAATTATATTCTCTCCTATTATGAAGCCAACTTCTATTACATTCCTATTATTTATTGTTGTTGCTTGTAATTTTAACATATCATAAATAGATGCTAAAATTGATTTCTTGCATGGGGATCTTGCTGGCATTTCAGTAGAAAGAAAGATTGTTAGCATTTCAATAAGGATATTGAGAAGGTTGTTGAAGATAATTCGATATAACTGAAAAAGGATGATAACTATCTTTATAACATTATTTTGTCATTGATGTCAAGAAATTGATTTCCTGATTCAGTATGATGTTGCCATATCTTGAGAAGATTGATTTGAAGAGAATTAAGATGTCGGTAAAAGACACAGAAAGAATGTGATAAGAAAAGAGGAGGAAGAAGATATTCAATGGGCAACTATTACTGAGTTAGACAATGATAAGATCATGATGTTTAGATTGTTTTGATATCCTACATATGTTGTTGATTGTAAGGTTAATACTATACTATGTCACCGAGCAAAGAACCTAGTCGGTAAACCCTAAGGTTATCGATATCGATTAATGAAGGCGGAATGTCTACCGAGTAAAGTTTAGTATTTACCGAGTTACAACCGAGTTATGACAGATCGCATTGGATGGATAAAAACATTATTTAATGAAGGACAATGATGAGCTGGAGATGTATAAATGATTGGTATGTCGTGCATGAAGTTTGTTAAGGATCTACAGCAATGGAAAATCGGCAGGAAGATCTACAGCTCAGATTGAACTGCAATAACCTGGTGCAAGTTCCAAGAAAGGAATGCAAGTCCCTAGGCAAGGTAAAACATTTTCAGATCGAAGGATACATTGAACCTGGTCAAGTTTGAAGATCTGACGACTAAGATTGATCATGGGAAATGTGATCAAGGAGATTCAGTGGTTAGTGAATTGTTTATAAATAAGGAATTGTTGATAAACAATGTATGCGGGCAAATGTAAGCACAGGGATGCTACATAGTGATTACTGAGCATAGAAGCTTGAAGACCTATTTGAATAACAGAGTAAGGAGCCCAGCAGAGGGACAAGATAAGTCCTATGACAAGATTGTTTTGAGCAAATAAGAATCTGCTTTAGCATTTTAGATGTGAAGTTGCAGATATATTTTTATTACTGTTGTTTTGTAAGTGACAGAAAATCTCTTAACCGAGTGGACTTAACAGTCTTATTTGTAAACCCTCTAGCAAGGTAACATTATAAATGAGTGTTTGAAATCCTTTGACAAGGTCACTTCTAACAAAGTGAAGATCCTAACAGATCTGAGGGAAATCCCTTAACCGGGTCACATCTAGCAATGTGTTTGTAATCTTTAACAAGATTTACTTTTAACCGAGCATACTCTAGAAGAGTATATTTCTTAGTGGGTCCGAAATCCCACAGTGGTTTTTCCCTATTTAGGTTTCCATGTTAAATCTGGTGTTATATGTGTTATGATGATTATGTGTTTATGAGTTTGCATGTTTATGAGTTTTTGGTTATATTGCTGAAGTATAAGTTACCGAGGTTGAATCTGTTGATTTTATGGAAGATTAAGTTTGTATGATTCACCCCCCCCCCCCCCATCTTGTTAGCTATTGGCATCAGTACTTTACATTCAGTATCAAAACTTACAATTGGTATCAGAGCTTTGGACTCTGGAAGAAAAGTTTAAAGGTACTTGAGGAAAAGATCCAAAGATGTATAAAAGGGATGCACCAAAGCTGAACAAGTCAGGTTTCTCCACATGGCAGAAAAGGATGAAGTTGCATTTATTAGGAATTGGAGAATATGCAACATATTATTTGGAGAATGATTACATACCACCAAGCACCAACCTAATGACCTTGGAAGAGATAAAGGCAAAGCAAGAACATATTCAAGCTATGATTAAAATAACATCAGCATTGACTGACTCAGAGTTTAATGATCTAGAAAGTTGTAATGATGCAAAAGCAATGTGGACCAAGCTCATATCTGTGTATGGCGGTGATGAACATGTTCAAAGAGAAAAAGTAGATAGTCTAAGAGGACAACTTGAATCCATGAGAATGAATGAAGGTGAGAACATAACCCAATACAATACAAGGTTCAAGGAGATTGTCAATCAAATTAAAGGAGCAGGAGGAACTATTGAAGAAAAGGATGTAACAAGTAAGTTGTTGAGAACCCTTCTACCTGCTTATGCTATTCGAGTCTCTGCAATCAATGAATTGAGGTCTGTACCTAACATGTTGGTTTCTTTGGATGCTACTATTGGTAAGCTACATGCATTTGAGTTAAGTAATTTTGATAACAGTGGGTCTTTGGTAAATAAAGTAGAATCTGCATTCAATTCTTTTCATATTGGTGAATCTGATGAATACAATGATAGAATGAGTAAGTACTCTGAAGGGAATCACAGTGGAGCAAGTGAAAGATTTCGTAAGAACATGGAAGAAGTTCACAAACTGTATGAGGAAATCAAGAAGCAAGAAGAGTTTGAATCATTATTAGCCAGAAGGTTGCCGAGAGGAAAAGGTAAGTATAAAGGGAAGCTACCTTTAAAATGTTTCAATTGTGATAAAATAGGACATATGGCTTCTAACTGTCCTGACAAAGAATCTAGTGAAAAGAGAGAATACTAAGATAACAGGCAGAAAGACAACCAATACAGAGGACATCGAGACTTCAGAAGGAGAGATAGAAAGACATGTCTAGCAGCTGATGAGGAATCCAACGATGACAAATCTGATGAAACTGATATAGAGGAAGTTGTTTATGTGGCTATTAAAGATGGATAAGATGAAGAAAGGTATGAAGAAAAAGCCCTACTATCTCACATAAATAATAATGATTCTTGGATCATAGACAATGGATGCTCACATCATATGACAGGTGATAAACACAAATTTGTTAAATTAGAAGACTATGATGGAGGCTATGTAAGATTTGGTAATGATGCACCATGTTCGATGAAAGGTAAAGGATCTATAACACCTCTTGACAATGCTAAATGTGATGACGTATACTGGGTTGAAGGTTTGAAATATAATTTGTTGAGTGTAGCACAGCTAAACAATATAGGATACCGAATAGAATTTCAGAAAGGAATTGTCAAAGTTCATGACAAGCATGGAAATTTAGCTGCTACCAGGACACAAACAAGAGGTAATACATTTCATCTTCACTCAACTCGGAACAAGTGTCTTTATGCTAAGATAGATGATACCTGATTATGGCATAAAAGGTTTTGTCATGTAAATTTTGATAATTTGATCAAAATAAGTAAGAAGCACCGAGTAAGAGGTCTACCGAGTCTGGAAAAACCTAAGAATGCTATGTGCCGAGGATGCCAGATGGGTAAGATGACAAGATCAAGCTTTACAAGTAAGTCCTACACTTCTAAAGGAATTTTAGATCTAGTACACACTGATCTTTGTGGTCCCATGAAAGTTCAAAGTTATTATGGTGATAAATATTTCATATTATTTGTGGATGATTACTCAAGGATGATGTCAGTTATGTTTTTAAAAGAAAAATCAAAAGATTTTCAAATGTTTAAATGGTACAAGGCAAGAGTTGAAAATGAAACAGGAAGACAACTGAAATGTCTTAGATCTGATAGAGGAGGAGAATTCACTTCTGATGAATTTTATTCTACAATGATCATGGTATAAAAAGGCAAGTGTCTGCACTAAGAACACCTCACCAAAATGGGATAGCTAAGAGAAGAAACAGATCAATTGTAGATTGTGCCAGAACCCTGATGATAGAAAAGAGGGTACCTCAAACATTTTGGAGAGAAGCAATTAGCACTACAGTTTACACCCTGAACCGAGTTCAGCTGAAGAAAGGAACTATGAAGACACCATATAAAATATGGTATGACAAGAAAACTAATGTAAGTTATTTTAAAATCTTTGGAAGTAGATGCTATGTTCACAAAGATGACAGAAATGGCAAGTTTGATCAGAAAAGTGAGGAAGGAACATTTCTTGGTTATTCTTCTAGAAGTAAAGCATTTAAATGTCTGATCAAATCATCTAACAAAATAGTAGAAAGTGCAAATGTGAAAATTGATGAATTTGCAGAAAGAAATGATGACGGAAATTCCAAAGAACCAGAAGATTATGAAGAATTTATTTATGTTCAACCGAGAAGTCCTACCGAGAAAGCTGCTGAAGAAAATGAAGATAATGTCCAGTTACCGAGTGATGAAGAAGATCATATAGAGCCTACCAAGCCTATATTAGCCAAATATGTCATAAGACATCATGCATCAAGTCAGATTATAGGAGATAAGGATGATCCAGTGATGACAAGGAACAAACTGAGACAGAACACATGTCTGATATCTGAATTTGAACCGAGAATAGTAAAAGAGGCATTTAACAGTGAAGATTGGGTAAAATCTATGACAGAAGAGATTGATCAAATCAAGAAGAATGACACATGGACACTGATCCCAAGACCAAAGGACAAAAATGTAATCAGTACAAAGTGGATTTTCAGAAACAAGTTAAATGAAAAAGGTGAGGTCATTCGCAACAAAGCAAGACTAGTTTGCAAAGGTTATGCTCAAGAAGAAGGAAAAGATTATGATGAGACTTTTGCACCTGTGGCTAGACTTGAGGGAGTAAGAACATTGTTGGCATATGCTGCTTTCAAAAATTTCAAGGTATATCAAATGGATGTTAAATCTGCATTTTTGAATGGTATACTAGAAGAAGAAGTTTATATTGAACAACCTGAAGGATTTGTTGAAGACAAGAGTAAAGATCAGGTATGCAAACTGAACAAAGCTTTATATGGTCTGAAACAAGCACCTAGAGCATGGTATGAGAGATTGGACTCTTACTTAATCAAGATTGGTTTTATAAGGACAAGTGAAAACAACAATATGTACATGAAGAATGATGAGGACAATGGAATACTTATCTCAGCCATATTTGTTGATGACATTATATTTTGTGGAAATGACTCTCTATGCAAGAATTTTGGAAATGAAATGTGCAAAGAATTTGAGATGTCATTAATCGGTGAGATAAAGTATTTTATAGGTTTACAGATACTGCAAATGAAAGATGAGATTTTCAATACTCGATCCAAGTACATAAAGGAAATCTTGAAGAAATTTGGAATGGAGGATTCTAAACCTATAAGTACTCCTATGACTACTAACTATAAACTATCAAAGAATGATGAATCTGCATCTGTTCATGAGACACTTTACCGATCTATGATTGGGAAGTTGCAATATGTTGTGCACAGCAGACCGGATATAGCACATGCAGTAGGTATTGTTGCAAGATTCTCTGCAGATCCCAAGGAAACTCATATGACAACAATCAAGAGAATTTTCAGATACCTGAGAGGCGCTGAAGATTATGGCTTAGTATATGATAAGAGGAATGATTTTGATTTAAAATTTTATACTGATGCTGATTGGGTAGGCAACATTGATGACAGGAAAAGCACAAGTGGTGGAGCTTTCTTTTTAGGAGAAAGACTAGTGAGTTGGCTTAGCAAGAAACAAGGATGTATTTCACAGTCAACAGCAGAAGCTGAATATGTTGCTGCAGCATTGAATTGTACCAATATAGCATGGATCAAACAACTGTTGGAAGGTATAAATGAAAAGGTTACCAAGCCAGTAACTATATTCTGTGATAATACTAGCGCCATTAACATTTCAAAGAATCCAATAATGCACTCTAAGACAAAGCATATATCTATAAAGTATCATTATCTCAGAGAAGAAGTTCAAGAGAAGAAAGTTGTGCTGGAATATATCAATTCAAAGGAGAAATTAGCAGACATCTTCACAAAGCCACTACCAAGGGACACTTTTGAGTATCTCATAAGCAAGTTAGGGGTCCTACCCCTATCTTCTACTCGCTGACATAGTTCAGTGAAAGCATCAATTCGATGAATCTATAGAATATTATGTGTGGATTGATGTTGCTTTATGCACTTTAGAAAGTTTTCTAAAGGTGTGCAAGAAATAGTGAATAGAGACAAGTTGCTCTGACCGAGACTGAGATGATACACAGCAAGGCAAATCACTTCACAAGGGAAGAAATCATGATTTAGTTCTTTTACTTTTTGGCATTGTTGTCAAAGGGGGAGAAGACTATGGTTGACTTAATGGAAAAGCCCTAAATGAAGAAGATAACGGAAGACTAATGACAGGGGGAGAAGATTATTGCAAAACGGAGAAGACTAAATGCAAGACAACAACTTAGAAGCCGAATGAAAAATGGAGAAGACTTCAAAAGATTTTAACAGCTCAAGGATAATAGGAGAAGTCTAACAACAATCTGAATCTGAATCAATTTGAATATCTTGTTGGTATTACCATTCAAAAGTTGGTTTTGCCATCAATGCCAAAGGGGGAGATTGTTGGCATTTCAGTAGAAAGAAAGATTGTTAGCATTTCAATAAGGATATTGAGAAGGTTGTTGAAGATTATTTGATATAACTAAAAAAGGATGATAACTATCTTTATAACATTATTTTGTCATTGATGTCAAGAAATTGATTTCCTGATTCAGTATGATGTTGCCATATCTTGAGAAGATTGATTTGAAGAGAATTAAGATGTCGGTAAAAGACGCAGAAAGAATGTGATAAGAAAGAGGAGGAATAAGATATTCAATGGGCAACTATTACCGAGTTAGACAATGATGAGATCATGATGTTTAGATTGTTTTGATATCCTACATATGTTGTTGATTGTAAGGTTAATACTATACTATGTCACCAAGTAAAGAACCTAGTCAGTAAACCCTAAGGTTATCGATATCGGTTAATGAAGGCGGAATGTCTACCGAGTAAAGTTTAGTATTTATCGAGTTACAACCGAGTTATGACAAATCGCATTGGATGGATAAAAGCATTATTTAATGAAGGACAATGATGAGCTAGAGATGTATAAATGATTGGTATGCCATGCATGAAGTTTGTTAAGGATCTACAGCAATGGAAAATCGGCAGGAAGATCTACAGCTCAGATTGAACTGCAATAACCTGGTGCAAGTTCCAAGAAAGGAATGCAAGTCCCTAGGCAAGGTAAAATGTTTTTAGATTGAAGAATACATTGAACCTGGTCAAGTTTGAAGATCTAATGGCTAAGATTGATCATGGGAAATGTGATCAAGGAGATTCAGCGGCTAGCGAATTGTTTATAAATAAGGAATTGTTGATAAACAATGTATGCGGGCAAATGTAAGCACAGGGATGCTACATAGTGATTACCGAGCACAGAAGCTTGAAGACCTGTTTGAATAACAGAGTAAGGAGCTCAGCAGAGGGACAAGATAAGTCTTATGACAAGATTGTTTTGAGCAAATAAGAATCTGCTTTAGCATTTTAGATGTGAAGTTGCAGATATATTTTTATTACTGTTGTTTTGTAAGTGACAGAAAATCTCTTAACCGAGTGGACTTAACAGTCTTATTTGTAAACCCTCCAGCAAGGTAACATTCTAAATGAGTGTTTGAAATCCTTTGACAAGGTCACTTCTAACAAATGAAGATCCTAACAGATCTGAGGGAAATCCCTTAACCGGGTCACATCTAGCAATGTTTTTGTAATCTTTAACAAGATTTGCTGTTAACCGAGCATACTCTAGAAGAGTATATTTCTGAGTGGGTCTAAAATCCCACAGTGGTTTTTCCCTATTTGGGTTTCCACGTTAAATCTAGTGTTATATGTGTTATGATGATTATGTGTTTATGAGTTTGCATGTTTAGTAGTTTTTGGTTATATTGCTGAAGTATAAGTTACCGAGGTTGAATCTGTTGATTTTATGGAAGATTAAGTTTGTATGATTCACCCCCCCCCTCTCATCTTGTTAGCTATTGGCATCAGTACTTTATATTTAGTATCAGAACTTACAGATCTTGAAGAAGAGATTTATATGTG
The DNA here is from genome assembly GCF_030272615.1 of Cryptomeria japonica. Classification (NCBI taxonomy): domain Eukaryota; kingdom Viridiplantae; phylum Streptophyta; class Pinopsida; order Cupressales; family Cupressaceae; genus Cryptomeria; species Cryptomeria japonica. The sequence goes on along the minus strand of NC_081412.1, from coordinate 137,730,709 downwards.
ACAACCTTACAGTTTTATTGAGAAAGGAAAAGAAAACTTGGTTTGTAGGTTAAAATGGTTATTCTATGGTTTGAAATAGTCACCCTAGATGTGGTACTAGAAGTTTGATGATTTGAATTAAAGTTGGGTTATGTTAAAAGTGAAGAAGATCAATGTGTTTATATTAAGGTTATTGATGATAAATTATTGAATATAATCTTATATGTTGATGACATGTTGTTTAATAGTAACAACAAGGTGATGATTAGAGAGATCAAAACTCAATTTTTTGACACATTTTATATGAAGGATTTTGGGGGTTTCTAGATAGATTCTTAAGATGGAAATTAGTAGGACTCGGGTTCACAAAAAGCTTTGGTTAAGTTAGAGTAAGTATGTTGATAGAATTTTGTAGAGATTTAAAATCCAAGACTGTAAGCCAATAAGTATTCTATTAATGGTTGATACTAAGTTAAGTTTAGACATGCATCCTAATTCTAATGATGATATTGAAGAAATGTCTAATGTTATTGTAAAGCAGAAAAATCGAACCCTAGTCGTTCTCCCCTCCCCAACTCCAAGGAGAGAGAAGGGAGAGTCACTAGGGTTGATGGTTTTCACTTAGGAGGGACTTTACATTCAAAAGAGGGGTTGAAACCCACAAGATCCAATCCCACGCAATGCAAGATTGGATTCTATATGAGTTTCAAGGGTTGTGATAGCAAGGATACCCTCTTTTGTAAAGAATGTAGATAGAAAGATTGAACTAGGAATGCATGTAGAAGCAAGAAAGATTCACTTATAAATAGAGATAGGGATATGATATGAAGCTGCGGATCTGGAATTAGTAGTAAAATGTCGAGACGGCGCTGTCCTGCAAATTTGAGCAAAAGTTGACGGGACGAGGGCGCCCGGTGTGCACACAGTCCTCCGAAAAATCCGCGAAACGAAGGGGGATCTGTTCGTCTCTACACAAGGATTCCAGATCTTCAATTTCAGTCGCGTACCTGCAACCTACACATAGAAAAGCGAAGACGATTGGGGGGTTAGGGATTAGGGGTTTGCCCTTAGGTCAAACCCTGGTTTTGGAATTAACCAAGAAATGAGAAATGTTGTAAATGTAAATGGTTGTAATGCAAAACAAGTACTAGTACCTTGTTGTAAGGATGTTTGTATCCTTATATGCGAAGGTATAGATGTTGTTGTTTGTTGTATGTTGTATGTTGTATGTTGTAGCATGTGATCTCCGCTTCAATGGTTGAATCCTTGTCTTGAATGCAACACCTAGCCTTGAATGGAGACTTAGAATGATCAATAGCTTGAAGGAATGCTTGGATGATTGAATGCTTGAATGTTTGAATGTTTGAATATTGTTTCCAACTTTTTCCATCCTCCCCAAAATGAGAGAGGAAAAGTAGTTTATATACTTTCCAATTAGGGTTAAAAGACTGATTTTCCCGACCTTAGGCTGACCAGGAAATGTTATTTTCCAAATTGCAAACAAAAAGACCCGAAGTCCCATAGGAGACCGGGCCCAAAAATAGGGCTAGGGACCAGGGCGCTAGGCGCCATGGTCCTGGGGGACCAGGGCGCTGGGCGCCCTAGTCCTGAAGGACCAAGGCGCTGGGCGCTCTGGTCCCACCTCCCGAGACAGCAGGGTGCAAGGAGGATCAGGCAGGGTGCTGGAAAAATGCAGTTTTTGGTGTCGTGAGCAAGTTTCGGGGTCTCCATTCAGGTTCAGTGTTGCGTTGCCATCGTGAAGACCCAAATGCGGTCGAAATTGCAAGTGTTGCAATTTTAGGATGCTACATTTAGCCCCCACTTTAGCGGGAGTATAAGCGTACGCTCATACTTCCGGTAAAGTACAAGGAAACAATATTGAAAAACTTTCACCACGTCAAGGAGGCAAGATACACCAAGCCCCCAGTGGACTAAGGATCTTACGACTTAGATTGACAAAGTAAAAGGGAAGATCACGAGGGAGAACCATGACTGTCAGTAGTAAGGTTCCCTCACTATGAGTCATGCAAGCAAGATATCAAAAATTTTCAAGGCAAAGCTAAATTTGTCAAGAAATTTTCAAGTATCTTGAAAAGATATGGACGGGATGTATGCCCCCCTACGTTAAAGCGATCGCACGCGCCTCACCGGGGGTGATTGCTTTAAGGTAGTGATACATATAAGAAATGAAGAGCACGTTATCACAAGGATTTAGCCCCCAAGTGTGAGATAAACCCAAGGATAATAGACGCAAAACACAAAGCACAAGGTGACTTCACTTTCCTTGGGGTCAGTATGTTGTATGATAATTCATGTATATCATATGTATGTATGCATAATTGTTCTTCATTCCCCAATCAAGGAAGGTCACCTAGAAGAAGGGAACACATGTGTCTTTTGAGTCAACATGAGAGAGACCAAAAGAGATCTCAATGTTTTGCATCGTCCTCAAGTAGACAACACTAAGGACAACAAATAGAAGAATGAGAATAACATATAGAAGAAGTAACAAAAGAAATAGAGGAGGAGAGAATCTGCTATGCTAATGAAACTAGTCTAGCACGTCATCTACCCCCCGATCTTGCTGATCAATGTTTCGGGAAGGTAGGGAACACGCTAGAGGAGGAACATCCAACACAACAGATGGAGCTATCACAAGATCCAAACAAGGGCTATGTTCATATCCCAAGCCACGGTGTTCTTGTCTAGGAGCTAGGATAAGTGCTTTAGAAAATTCATTAGATAAATGGTTATCAATATCAATAAGTTCATATTCACTATCAGAATGAACAAGAGAAGTAGCATTTTCATCATGAATGACATTTTCATCTATATCATCATCAAGATTTATAAAAATAGGATCTTTAACTCACACAAGATCAAGACCATCATGCATCTTATGTTTAGGAGATTTCGGCTCAATCGTCGGCTGAGGAGAAAATGGGATAATATTAGTTGAAGGTGTTTTTGGGGATTGCAAAGTTTGAGAAGCAGCTGCCTGAGCTCTAAGACGACGCTTTCGTCGATGTTCACATGCAGAACGATTTCGTCTAGTCTTAGTAGGAAGTTGAGAAGATTGAGGAGGAGGAATGTTCTCATCCTTATCACTTGGGTGTTTAGGTTGTGGTCTCTTAGGTTGAATAATAGGAGAAGAGGAAGGTCTCTTCTCTCCATAAGAGGAAGGAGGAGGAACTGCTCCATATAAGGGAGGAATATTTGGTTTAGGAAGGAGACCAAGTCCATCATGACGAGGAGGTATAGGTCTATTTTTAGGAAGTTTATTAGATATAGGCATAGTCACATCCATAGGAATAGGTTGGGAATCTTCTTGAGGAAAGACATTAGTTTTATCTTTCAAAGGAAGAACTTCCTTCTCAAGAATGATAGGAATGTCAAGTTTGGGTGTTCTAGGTTCACTTAGAGAAAGGATCATATCTTTTTTCCACTTTTGATAAGATTTGAAAAGATGATCACTTCGCGGAGGAAGAGATTGGAATTGTTTAGGCCAAAAGTAATCTATAGGAACACTAGAGGTTCTTTCAGCTGGTTTAAAGAGACTATGATTGACAGTAACAACTTCACCATTATGGGGGAATTTCAAACACTTGTGAATAGGGGAAGCAATAGCTTTCATGGAAGATAGCCAAGGATAGCCTAGCTTCACATGAAATTGTTCGGATGATGGAATAATAGCAAAGTCCACATCAAGGGTTTTGTTATGGACCTCAATAGGTAATGTAATAGAACCAATTGCAGGAGAAGAAAATGCATCAAATAATTTCACAACCACATTTGTTTCATCATAGATCACTTGATTCAATTGCAAAGTAAAAAGAAATTCTTCAGTAATGATATTAACCATACAAGAAGGATCAATAAGCTCTCCACAGCAAGGTGTATTTTTGACTTTTGCAACTATATATAAAGGACCATCAGGTGCCCTGATAGTTTCACTGGAATCAAATGTGATGGAAGGTTCTTTAGGGATTTTCTGCTGCTCCACAAAGTTAATCACATTCAGAGTCATAGACACGAGATCATCAGGTGAGACAGAGGAATCATTAGTATCAATCGCATTAGAGGTATGAGAAGGCAATGGATCAGTAAAAATCTGAAGATTTTGGTTAGGAGGAGCTACAGATGTGTTGCCTTTATCATTCACTCTAGAAACAGAGATAGTATTATTATCAATCAAATCTTGAATTTTACCCTTTAAAGCAAAACATTTTTCAGTATCATGCCCAGGTTGACGATGAAATTGACAAAAAGATTTATTATCAAAATAAGGTGAATTAATCTTTGCAGGATCAATTTGCCTTATAGGAGGAAGAGTAAGCACATTTTGTTCCAATAACTTATTCATAATACTATGCAATGATTCATTCACAGGAGTAAAATTTCTTTCTTTCCTGAAAAACTTAGAAATAGGAGGCACACCTGATGCTACATTCACATTGTTGTTGATGATGTTTTCATTGAATTTAATGGACTCTTTGTTCGGTTTAAACTTCCCAAATGGTTGTTGACTACTATCACCCTTATCACTCGGAGCCATAGGATGTGATTGTTCCATTTGACTCACAGTCAGTTGATAATTGTGAAGAGTTGCGCACAACTATTGGAAAGAAGTAAACTCAGAAAACAAGAGTTTTTCTCTAATATCTTTTTGTAAATTAGAAATAAAGATTCTTTGAATATCATTGTCAGGCACTGGAAAGGAAATTTGAGCATACAAATGCTTATATCTACCAATGAAATCAGTCACTTTTTCTTTAACACCTTGTTTACAATGCATTAAATCAATCAAAGTAACTTTAGGACTTATATTGTTTTGAAATTGTTGAATGAAAGCATTTGCAAGTTGTTCGAAAGAAGTAATAGAATAGGAAGGCAACAAGCAATACCATTGTAGGGCTTTGTCTCTTAATGTTCTAGTAAACAGTTTTGCAAGCAACCTTTGGTCATAAGCAAAATCAGTACATATTGTTTGAAAGGTCTTAACATGTGTTAGAGGATCACCCTTACCATTATAAAGCTCCAAATGCGGAATTTCAACATGTTTAGGGGGAATAGCTCGAACAATGTCAAAAGAGAGTGGACTCGCAACATCAAATGTGGGCACACTAAACTTAGATTGATTCATAGAGGCAATTTGTTGCTGTAAAGAAGAGACAGTTTGTGCAAGATTGTTAATGGTCGCTTCAGTCGAAGAGTTCATATTAGATGTGTTAGATTGTGATGGAGGTGTTATGTTATTGAAAGAAGGTAGAGAGTAAGGTGGTGGGACACTATGATAGTTAGTCATAGGAGATGATTGGACAGGAGGAACACTACAAGGAGGAATGAAATGGTTAAATGAATTGCCCCCTTGTGTCATGTTCATTTGTGGAGATATAAGAGGAACACTCACTGAAGGAATGAATGAAGAAGTTGGATTGAATGAAGGAAGAGGGTTGATTGAAGAAGAAGGATTGCCCCCATGATTAGTGATCATAGGAGGAATGTCTTGTATTGAATTAGTCATTATGTTTGATGTAAAAGTAGGTATACTAGCAATAGGAGTTGTCAAAGGAATAGAATGATTGACTTGAGTAGGAGGTTGTGTATAACCTAAGGTTTCAGCACAACTCTTCATAGGCATCACATTTGAATCCACAATGTGTGCAATACCACACAAAATATCAATTCCATTCTTATCACTTTGAAGCATACGTTTTAGACCCTCAATTAAAGGAAGAGCTTGACTATCAGGGTATTCTTGAGACATCCACTGTCGAAAATCGTCAAATTGGTTATCCAATTTTGAAAGTTGTTCTACAGAAACCTCATGGAGAGCTTCTTCATCATTAAGAGGATTAGAGGAATTACCCATGTCCTCATTAAAAAGACCATTCAAATTAGGTTCCATCTCCTCAGTAATTAAACCTTGGAAGGACTTAATTCTAAGGCTTCGTCTAACGGGAATAGTGTAAGTAGGGCTTATTGTTGTAAAACTCATGCACTAAGGAGAGAGAGAAGATTTTTAATTTTAGAGGTAGCAAATTTCAGTAAAACCAGCCAATCTTCCAGATTTAAGCTGTTAAATACAATCAGGACAATCTCCCAAAATTTCAGAAAAAATGTCTGGGACCGTGGCGCTCGGGGTGCACACGGTCCTCACAACTTTTTTTGAAATTTGCAGGGATGAAAGTTATGATGATTTTACAGCTAACCTGAAAAAATTGAGTGATTTTACGATCTGTAGATAGGCCAAATTAAAGTTGCAATCTCAAAATTGAACCCTACCAAGATTGTCGAAAAATGCAAAATTTGAATTTTGAAGAAGAGAGGGAAACTGAAATTTTGAATTTTATGATTTTAGAGGGAATACCAAAAGCAATGCAAGTTTTGAAATTTGAAAGTTGACTCAATTTCATGCAAAATTCAATTTTGAAAGCGGAAATCAAAGTTGTTGTAATTAAGCACTTAATTTCAAAAGTCACAAATTGTAAAAATTTGGATAAATCACTGAAATTTCGAATGAATGATAACACACTTTTCAGATTTAGGACTGTAAGAAACACAATTTTGACACAAATTTCAATTTCAACAATTTTTGAATGATTAGAAGCCTCAATCCAAGCAATCGCTAGACCAACTTTGACTGTAATTTTGAAGGTGTTAAAATTGATAAAATCAGCCAAAATTCTAGATTTTAGCAGAAAAATACAGTAAGATCTAGCTCCCGAAATTTCGGAAAAAATGTCGGGGACGATGGCGCTCGGAGTGCACACGGTCCTCGCAACTTTTTTCCAAATTTTCAGGGATGAAAGATATTATGATTTTATTGCGGAATCCAAAGTTACAGCTGATTTGGAGATGTTTTGATCAGTGAAATTGTCGGACAAAGGTTGAATCAAGAGGGTTTCAAAAATTAGGGTTTTGACACTTAACCACTTAATTTTGAAAATTAACGCACAAATATGAATTGATAATTTGTAATAGAAGGGCAGATCTGAAACAAGCATTAACAATTAAACATTTCACAAGTTTAATTACTTAAAAGAAAATTTAGGGTTTTTATGCAATTAACCTCTAAAATTTTGCAAAAGATCAAACATGGAAATGTAATCAAGGAATCCAATTTTCAGATCTAATTATGAATAATCAGAAAGGATGTTCACGTCGGGTTCACCAAAATGTAAAGCGGAAAAATCGAACCCTAGTCGTTCTCCCCTCCCCAACTCCAAGGAGAGAGAAGGGAGAGTCACTAGGGTTGATGGTTTTCACTTAGGAGGGACTTTACATTCAAAAGAGGGGTTGAAACCCACAAGATCCAATCCCACACAATGCAAGATTGGATTCTATATGAGTTTCAAGGGTTGTGATAGCAAGGATACCCTCTTTTGTAAAGAATGTAGATAGAAAGATTGAACTAGGAATGCATGTAGAAGCAAGAAAGATTCACTTATAAATAGAGATAGGGATATGATATGAAGCTGCGGACTTGGAATTAGTAGTAAAATGTCGAGACGGCGCTGTCCTGCAAATTTGAGCAAAAGTTGACGGGACGAGGGCGCTCGGCGTGCACACGGTCCTCCAAAAAATCCGCGAAACGAAGGGGGATCTGTTTGTCTCTGCACAAGGATTCCAGATCTTCAATTTCAGCCGCGTACCTGCAACCTACACACAGAAAAGCGAAGACGATTGGGGGGTTAGGGATTAGGGGTTTTCCCTTAGGTCAAACCCCGGTTTTGGAATTAACCAAGAAATGAGAAATGTTGTAAATGTAAATGGCTGTAATGCAAAACAAGTACTAGTACCTTGTTGTAAGGATGTTTGTATCCTTATATGCGAAGGTATAGATGTTGTTGTTTGTTGTATGTTGTATGTTGTATGTTGTAGCATGTGATCTCCTCTTCAATGGTTGAATCCTTGTCTTGAATGCAACACCTAGCCTTGAATGGAGACTTAGAATGATCAATAGCTTGAAGGAATGCTTGGATGATTGAATGCTTGAATGTTTGAATGTTTGAATATTGTTTCCAACTTTTTCCATCCTCCCCAAAATGAGAGAGGGAAAGTAGTTTATATACTTGCCAATTAGGGTTAAAAGACTGATTTCCCGACCTTAGGCCGACCAGGAAATGTTATTTTCCAAATTGCAAACAAAAAGACCCGAAGTCCCATAGGAGACCGGGCCCAAAAATAGAGCCAGGGACTAGGGCACTGGGCGCCCTAGTCCTGAAGGACCAGGGCGCTGGGTGCTCTGGTCCCACCTCCCGGGACAGCAGGGTGCAAGGAGGATCAGGCAGGGTGCTGGAAAAATGCAGTTTTTGGTGTCGTGAGCAAGTTTCGGGGTCTCCATTCAGGTTCAGTGTTGCGTCGCCATCGTGAAGACCCAAATGCGGTCGAAATTGCAAGTGTCGCAATTTTAGGACGCTACAGTTATTATTCTAGTGTCATCGACATTTTAATGTGTGCAATGATTTATACTAGACCAAATATAGTGCAATCAGTGGGAGTTCTAAACAGGTTTATGTTTAACCTAGGTAAAGAGCATTGGAATTTTGCTAAAAGGATATTAAGATACTTGGGAGAGTGCACCAATTTGGGGGACCAAAAATTTGTTGATTTTTTTTTTTGGCCCCCATCAAGCACTTTGGTGCAAGACAAATAAGGCGTGCACCCTATTTGACATGCACTAAATAGGGTGCACACCTTATTTGGCATGCACCAACCATGAAACTTGGTATAAAAAACAACAAAAAGTGTTTTTTATTCTTCATTTTCCCTACACAAGGTGTTGGTTTTACTGATTTTATCGACCTCCGGACTATGCACACCAAAGGAAGACCATGTTTTTGCTCTCAAAGATGCGAGATCGTCATCAAAATGGCACCACAACATCAAGGGGTCAAAGAAGTGTGCATTTCTAATTTTTTACTCTCAAGTTTTGTTTAAATTGTGGATTAAATTAGGTTTTTAAATTAAAATTTAATTTAAATTTCAAGAATTGAGAATCCACCTAAGAATATTGAAAACCCACCATCACCTCCTAGTCAAAACTCTTCTAAAGAAGAGTCACAACAAACCCCTCCTTCAATTCCTAGACATCCCCTAGGCACACAAGAAAACAACAAAAAATAACTTGAGTTGATCAATAGACTTAAAGATCCTAATTCAACAATCTCTCATAGGGCAAGCCTTGTAGACTCACTGGAATCAATTATAGACCATGTAGGTTTAGTGAGTGGTCAGATTCACATGCGGTCCAACAAAAGAGAAGAACAAAAAAAAATTATTCAAACATGGTATCATATGTTGAAGTAAAGAAAAAGAAAACAAATAAAGTTGACTTGTGTGCACTTTTCACAAACCCTTAAACCAATCAACCCTAAAAATCTGGATGCGAGAGGTTCCCTATCTATTGGTGTCACCACGAAGGGATAAGGAATAACTTTTGGGATAGGTAGTGGGTGGTTTTCGATCAACTACAATGCAATAATCATGAGGTAACTCAGTACTTTTTGAGGAAACTCTATTGTGAGTTTGTTCTCAATGAGATCCCTAACTATTTTGACTATCTAAATTTCCAAGGTAGGGGTGGGGGATCCTCACATGACAAAGAAGGGTCACAACATGACTCAAACATGGCACCAAGACCCTTGGGTAGACCTATGCTGGAGCATGTGACCATACCTTCCATTGTGATGGAGAGTGTCAAGGTAGATACCTTAGAGTCCATTAGCTCACTAACTCAAACTCTCATACAATATGTCAATCCTCTAGTACATGTCGATGGGTGTGAATCTTGTAGGCCTCAAGTTCCTTCTCACTACTATCAATAATGCAAAGTCTCTTTGCACTTATGACCCTAATAGCAGTCAGCATGTACCTATAGAGCAACCATCTACTATAGAGAATATGGTCATGATAGAGTCTTTGCTATATGAGACATTCAACATTGATAATTAGGTAAATTTTTACAAATTCTTTTAATTCTGTTTATCAAATTTTATTTTGAAGTGTTAGAATAACTAAATTAGTACAATGATTGTGATAAAAATATATGATTGTAATGTTTATACTACCTGTGACATTCCCCTAGCCATGTTTTACATGACACCATCGAGTGATCAAGTATGTATCAAGTAAATAATTTAATTATTACATGTGAATATTTAAAATTATATGAATGGTTTTCTCATGATTCACTTTTTATGTCAAATAGTTTGTGGTTGGACCTTCGACATCGACACCTCGCAACAAAGTTCATCAAGGCACTTACACCAAGGTAACCTTTATTCTTTAATGGTGTTGTAAAATATTTTTAGGTAGTTTTGATAATTGAACAATAGTTCTTGTTTCATTTTCAATTATTGACATTAGATACTCCTCATGATGTTTGCACTATATTGGATCATGGTGTTGTTGCAATAGTAGCAAGTTCTAAAACTTTGACAGAGGTACGAGACAAATTAGTAAATTTTACTTGTTATTTTAATGGTCTATTATTGAAAATTATAATGATGCTCGTATGTAGTTTACTTGTTATCTTAATGCTTGTTGCAAAGTCTTGTCACTCCTGATCATGAACTTTCCCCCATTCTAGATGAACAATATGATTATTTGTATACGGTAAGTAATTATTTTATTTTTATTTATTTTAGAAAAATTTGGCAATGCCACTTAATATATTTTATTTATCTATATATTTCTTTTACAAAAGCTGATTCAAATAGCTCCCGGAGAAAAGAACCAGTAAGAAAAACTCTGATCCTTTCTCTACAATACATAGAAAGGTTGTGAAACTTAAATCTCTAGTATGCCAAAAAAATACAATATATCTTATAATGTCCAAAATACCGAGTGCCACAAATCATCCCCAAGTATCGAATGCTTTCTGGAATATGTTGAACAAGGTGAAGTCCGAACCAAAACATCACGAGAGTTGTACACATTTACATAGTAGTCCACAATTTGTCTCACTTATGCATTTATTCAACTTGCAATCCAACTCGCTTCTTAGATGCTCAAATCGACATCCATTCACATCATACAGATATAGAAGAACCACGGGACCCTGTACTTATAATACCTCACATACCAATTTTTATCATTATGAAAAAGACCACTGCACAGCCATGTGTAATAGTATCCTGTACCCATGTCCTCCAATAAATTTCCTTAATAATTGGATAAGAATTCAGATCACAATTCGGACCCATCATATTAAGTTCCACCTTGGAACTTCCCATATTTGCCAAATGACCTGCAACCCAGTTCCCTTCTCTATACACATGTGAAATGGTAAAGTTTACAAATGTATCAATAAGTGTCCATGCTTGTTCAAATAAATATCTTATCTACCAATTTTCAATATTTTTCTTTATGCAAGCGTTGATAATAATAGCTGAATTGCCTTCAATGTGAATATAAGAGATGTTTAGTTTTTTTACTAGTAGAATGCCTTCAAGTAAAGCATATGCCTCTGCAAAGTTGTTAGTACTTGGTGGAATAGAAGTAGATTTCAAAGAAAAAACACACCATGTGTGGTCCCTTATGCATACTCTTATCCTTGCATCACCTGAGTTCCCTTTAAAGGAGCTATTAAAATTCAATTTGAAATGCATTGAATCCGGAGGACACCATTTCACTTTATTTCTATCAATTTTACTAGTTCTCACTCTCAGAAGACAAGGTGATACAGGAATAGAAATGCCCTTCCAGCAATTAATAACTTGACCATCCCAAGAAGTAAATTCCCTATTTGAATTGAATTGACTTGAAACATGAGCATTAACTAGTTTTGATACTGATTTTTCAATATAATTGAAAACATCAGAAAGAGGAGATGTTTGCTTTCTAAAAATACACTAATTTTTTTCCCACCAAAGTGACCATACTACTGTGGATGGGATCACTTTCCAAATGCATGCAAAAAGAGAGGATGAGTATAAGACTGGCCATGAATGGAACAAATCCCATACATTATTTGGAAGAGGGATGCTAAAGGAAAGCTTATTAAGCACAAACATCCAACAATAATGAGCAAAATCACATTGGAGGAGGAGATGATCTAACGTTTCATTGTGCTCACCACAAAGTACACAAGCAAATGGATGTGCAATATTCAATTTATCAATTCTCTCACTAGTGAGCATTCTCTTGTGTAGAGAAAGCCAAGCAAACATCCCTTCCTTGGGAAGAACACTGTTGTTCCAACAGAAAATATAAGCTCTTTGTGAATAGGATTGAACAAACATCTGATGAATTGCCTTATACCCTTCCTTGATAGAGTACTTTCCATTCTTCGCAGGGCACCATATCAATTTGTCCAAACCATTAAAGATACATATTTCATTCTATACCTTATACCATATGAATTGCCTTATACCCTTCCTTGATAGAGTATTCTCTTGTGTAGAGCAAGCCAAGCAAACATCCCTACCTTGGGAAGAACATTGTTGTTCCAACATAAATTTTAAGCTCTTTGTGAATAGGATTGAATAGACATATGATGAATTTCCTTATACCCTTATTTGATAGAGTACTTTCCGTTATTATATTTCATTCTATAATTAAATTTTTATATATATTATACATTGATGTCTATACTTTTGATTGTATCAATTGGAGCTCTAAAGAAGTCTAGATAGGAGGACTGGTGAGCACATTTGAAAGCCGCCAACATCACATACATCTACATCCCTGCGATAGTTGAAGGAAACTCGTGGTCTATTTCCTTGTGCTAGTGGGAAATCAGTAGACAAGGGGCCTTTGTTGTATGCCTATATGACAATTTTGAGCGTATGTTTTGTATTATGGATATGTGACATTTTATGTCCATATGGATTTTGGCAAGCTTGTATCACTATATTTGATATTTATGTTATACTCTTATCAACATAAAATGTTGTATGAATTTATGACTTTTTTGGTTAATGCAAATCATTTTTAAAACTACTATCCATATCACATATACATTTGATGATTGAAATACATTTGTCTCTATGCGATATTATAAATTCTATTTATTTTGTCTATAATTCTTATTATAGTCTTAATTGAACTAATTTTTGTTCCACAATTCAAGTTCGCAAGTTGGTAACTAGTATATCTTTTTTAGTTTCATGCCTAGAATTTCAAGTTTTTCATAGTCCATGGAGACATGAATATTGTAGTTTTCATTTTAATTAAGAGTGAAAATTAGGTACAATATATGATCTTTCTTAACTATCTTTAAAATAGGAGCAACTAGGAAATGACAAGGGTGTGAAAAATTTTACTGCTAAAAAGTTATGAAAGTCCTAATGAAGTTAAATCATATCTTAAAAATGTTATGACATGTGTAATGAAGCTATGAGAATCCTAAATAGCCTACGATTTTCCTAATGAACCTATCATTATCTTAAGAATGTAACATATAGTATTACTGAACCTATGATTGTCCTAATAAAGTCATCACAATCTTAACAATGAATCTACAACAATCGTAATGAAGTTGTAATAATTCTAGATTTGTATGAACTAAACTCGATGTCTTATTTGTGCATACATGTAGAAATCATCATGATGCTAACAAACTGATCAAATATAAGAATGCAAGTTACAATATGTACTCTCTTGAATGCCTGGGTTGTAAGTAGGTTATCCAAGATGATAAAAAATGTATACACCTAAAAATGGTCTAAATATAATCAATTAAATACGTAGTTATTTAATTAATCCCCCGTCCCAATTAATTGAATTCACAAATAATTTGATTAATTTCCCCATTCCTCTACTTATGATTAAATCTAAGGATTTATTCATATAATTCATTCGATAACCCCCTTTGATTAATAAATTAATTAATCCTCCCCCCATTTAAAGTCAATTCTTCTAATTGCTAATTAAACTAACAACCTCAAGTTTGTTGAGATTAATTTCTATTTTCCAATTATTTGAATTTCTAAATTCAAATGAGCACATGACTCCTAACTTTTAACCACCTAACCTAACCATCCCCTAACCTAACCCATTCTATCTAATCATAGGGTCTAACTAGCCCTATCCTCTTTTATCCTAACCTCTTATGGGTTGGATATTCTCCCCTTGAGACACATGGTACTTTCGCCATGTCTCCTCCCTTGGACAATTGCCCTCTTATGAGCAAGGCTCCTTGACACTTGTCACCACAAAGATGACAAGTGTCCCTTCCTCCAACCTCTTCTCCAACTTCCTCAATCTTGACCCTTGATATCTTTAGATCAAATATGGACCATCGATTCCTGCCACCTCAATTTTGGCCTTGGAATTCCTATAAATACCCCTCATTTTGGAGAAATAAGGATCCCTTTCATTCATAGTTTTAGCATCATTACTATAGACATTTTCATTTCAATTATCTAGTATTTAGCATTTTAGATTAATCATAGCATATTAATCTAGTTTCTTAGATCATGCATTTCATACCATTTGCATAATCAATCATGATGTAGCTACTCAACTCTTGAGTTGCCACTTTGAAGGTCATTGCTCCGCTGAGAGCCAAAAAATCCAACACCTTCAAGGTCCTCAAGAATAGAGGAAAATGGGACATCTCAAAGGATGTTTTGGTTTGCTTTTGTTTATCTTTCAATTTGCTTCGTAATTCCATTTATGTTGTCTCATTATATCTATATGCCTATTCTATTTACCACATTTTTAGCATCACAAATATAATTTGATGTTTTTCATAGTCCATGGAGACATGAATACTCTTACAAAATTCCTCATAGAGGAATTAAAAAAGATAAAAATTCTTGTTTCTTATAGGCTTACAAAAAGTGTGCCAAGTTTCATACTTATCCCACACGTGCAGACTATTGTTTTTGTGAATTTGAGTTCTTGAATGAGTTATTTATATTATAATAGTGCTTAGACATGTTAGATATGTCTACTTACACATTCCTTGCCAATATTACCGGATGATCAATCTATTTGATCTCAGTTGTCCTAAAATAGTCCTAAAAACAAGCCTAATTTGACTACAAACAATAATTTTTTACCTATTTCGTATAAAAGAACTCTGTCTGATTATCACATATGTTTAATAAGGTGAAAAGGGTGTCTCAAATAGGTCTTAGATCTTAATTATTAGGTGCATGATGGAAGATATGATAAAAAAGGTGACTTTTATGCACTATACAAAACACGTGACTAAGGTATGGCTTGGAACGATCAAGTGACTTGGTGAGTGAAGTATGTGCATGCATAGCATAAACCCATCCTCCTATACACACTTGAATTGATGTTTTGTACCCATAACTTGAGCAAAATGAAAGTTAGGGTATATTGCAATATTTCATTGAATGCATTTGACGCTTTTTGTGCAACAAAAAAAGTGTCGTCATGAGAAAATGGATATGAATATTTGAAATGTGAGAGAGGTTTCTAGAGAGGGGCATCACATGAACCTATAGGTTCAGATGGCTTGTTCGTATGTGCATTAGATTTTGAGAAATGCATCATCAAATTTTGACAATTTTTACACTTAGGACACTTAAGAGAATATGTGGCTAGGGTATGGCTCGAAACAATCAAGCGACTTGGAAAGTAACATAAGGGCATGCTTAGTGTAAACTTTAACTCTTAGACATGATCATACTAATGGTTTGTGCCCACGACGGACAAAATGAAAGTTAGGGTATACTGCAATATTTCATTAAATGCATTTGATGCTTTTTGTTGCAACAAAAAAAGTGTCATCATGAGAAAATGGATTTAAGTATTTGACATGTGAGAGATGCATTTGGAGAGGGGCATCACATGACCCTGTATGTTCAGACAACTCATTTGTATGTGCCATAGATTCTGAGAAATGTGTCATCAAATTTTGACAATTTTCACACTTAGGACACTTAAGAGAACGTGTGGCTAGGCTATGGCTTGGAATAATCAAGCAACTTGGTTAGTGAAGCACACACATGCTTAGCGTAATTGTTCCCATGACGAACAAAATTAAATTTAGGGTATATTGGAACTTTTCATTGAATGTATTTAACGCTTTTTGTTGCAACATAAAAAGTCTCACCACAAGAAAATGGATTTGAGTATTCAAAATGTGAGAGAGGTTTTTAAAGAAGGGCATCACCCAACCTCATAGGGTTAGACATTTTGTTTGTATGTGTCATAAATTACAATAAATGTGTCATCAAAGTTTGACAACATTTACACTTAGGGCACTTAAGAGAATGTGTGGCTAAGGTATGGCTCAAAATTATAGGATGACTTGGTGAGCGAAATAGGGGCATGCCTAGCGTAAACCCAACCTCCTAATTGTTCTCACACTAATGGTTTGTACCCATGATGAGAAAAATGTAAATTAGGGTATATTGAAACTTTCCATTAAATGCATTTGATTCTTTTTGTTGCAATAGAAAAATTTTCATCATGAGAAAATGGGTTTGAGTATTCAAATTGTGAGACAAGTTTTTAGAAAGGGGCATCACATGACCTCATAGGTTTAGATGGTTTGTTTGTATGTGCTATAGATTTTGAGAAATGCATCGTTAAAGGTTGATAATTTTTACACTTAGGGCACTTAAGAGAATGTGTGGCTAAGGTATGGCTTGGAACGATTGGGTGACTTTGGAAGCAAAACAAGGGTATGCCTTGCATAAACCCAACATCTTGTATGCATTCATGTTGATGATTTATGCCCACAATAAGAAAAATGAAAGTTAAGGTATATGGAAACTTTTTCATTGAATGTATTTGATGATTTTTGTTGAAATAAAAAAAATTTCATCATGAGAAAATGGATTTGAGTATTCGAAATGTGAGAGAGGTCATCAGATGACCCCATAGGTTCAGATAGATTGTTTGTATGTTCCATAGATTCTGATAAACACATCATCAAAGTTTCCCAATTTTCACACTTGAGGCACTTAAGAGAATGTGTGGCTAGGGTATCGCTCGAAACGATCGGGTGACTTGGTGAGAGAAACATGGGTATGCCTAGCATAAACCCAACCTCCTAGATGTTCTCACACTGACGATTTGTGCCCACAATGAGTAGAATGAAAGTTAGGGTATATTGCAACTTTTCATTGAATGCATTTGATGGTTTTTATTGCAACAAAAAAAGTATCATCACAAGCAAATGGATTTGAGTATTGAAAATATGAGAGAGGTTTTTGGAGAGGGGCATTACATGACCCTGTAGGTTCAGATGGATAATTCATATGTCATAAATTCTAAGAAATGTATCATCAAATTTGACACTTAAGAGAATGTGTGTCTAGGGTATGGCTCAAAACAATTGAGCAACTTAGTGAGAGAAATAGGGGCATGCCTAGCATCAAGTCGACCTCCTGGATGCACTTGCACTGACAGTTTGTGCCCATGATGAGAAAAAGAAATTTAGAGTATATTGTAACTTTTGTTGAATGCATTTGATGCTTTTTTTTGCAACAAAAACGTGTTGTCACAAGCAAATGGATTTGAGTATTTGAAATGTGAGAGTGGTTTTTGGAGAAGGGAATCACATAACCTTGTAGGTTTAGATGGATCATTTATATGTGTCATAAATTTTGAGAAATATGTTGTCAAAGTTTGACAATTTTCACACTTAGGGAATTTAAGAGAATGTGTGATTAGGGTATGGTTTAGAAAGATCGGGCAACTTGGCGAGTGAAACACGGGCATGCCTAGCATAAACTTGACCTCCCAGACATGCTCACATTGACGGTTTGTGCCCATGACAAACATAATGAAAGTTAGGGTATATTGCAACTTTTCATTGAATGCATCTAATGCTTTTTGGGGCAGCAAAAAAAGTCTCACCACAAGCAAATGGAATTCAATTATTTGAAAACTGAGAGAGGTTATTGGAGAGGGGCCTGTCACATCCTCATATATTCAGATGACCCATTCATATGTGTGATAG
Organism: Cryptomeria japonica; assembly: GCF_030272615.1. NCBI lineage: Eukaryota > Viridiplantae > Streptophyta > Pinopsida > Cupressales > Cupressaceae > Cryptomeria > Cryptomeria japonica. The sequence goes on along the minus strand of NC_081412.1, from coordinate 137,712,834 downwards.
TTTCCAAAAAATTCTCTATAAAATTTTGACAATTTTTGCCAATTAGGACACTTAAGAGACTATGTCGACACAACTTGACAAGCGAAATGGGGGCATGCCTAGCATAAACATCACCACTCAAACACATTGGTGTTGATGATTTCTATCTAGGATGAACACACTAAAGTAAAGTTATATTGTGGTTTTTAGGCCTATTTATTAGGTGCATGAAGGAAGCTATGGCAAAAAAAGTGACAAATCATGCAACATTATTACAATAATGCATTTTTAGATTTTATTAAAAAAACCACACCTCAATTGTAACACTCAATATCTCAATCATTTAAAAATAAAATTATATTACATATAAGTATCCATAAATATATTTGATATTACAATACCTCAAGTGTTTCATTTGTACAAATATACAAGTCATATGTACATATATTCAAATAAGCTTGATATTACAATTTTTTTTGCATTTACATTCAATTAAATGAACCATTTGGATCCACTATACTCTTTACTGTGTCAATTATTTACTCATGGTCAAACTCACAAAACTTCCATAGGTTCATGTTCAATGGTCTACCCCCATATTTGATCAAATGAACAATTGATGCGACCATAAGGTTGGAATAATGAAGAATATTGCTATGTGTCTCAAAGTCCTCAAACAATCACAAGTTATACTTATTCACTTTGTACCTCCTAAGCCATGTACCAATAACAATCACTGATCCTATAGGGTATTCAATTTTTTCTCCATCTACCAGAGGGCCATCCAATTTCTTTTCTGCCTCCACATAGACCCACAAATAATAATTAGTTCTTTTTTCATTGTCTTCAACTACAATAACTACATAAACATGCCCTACAATGATATATGCAATCATGTACTTGAATTTAGTGAACAAATAATATATAAAATTGAATTAGATTGAATATGTATGTAGATAATTTACCTAGTTGCACTAGATCTGACACATGATCAAATTCAATTGATGCTTTCATCTGTGTGAGTTGTAAAGTTGTTGGGAGTTGATATATCTCAAGTGGGCTCAGAGTTCTTGTACACCATTCATAAACCCACTCCTTCGACTCGCACCCATTGCACGATTCATCTACACATGACTAACAAAATCACACCCTATGTCACATATGTATAGTCTATGAACCCACATTAGAGCTTTTAAAAAAGTGTACCTCACTCAATATTGTCAATGTAAAACAATCATTGTATTTTGCAATGTTAGTATCATCTATTAACCAAAATATATACAAAATATAGACTCACCTTGATTACCTGGACCCATTGTAGCATTACAACACTCTAAAAAATATTTTGCATCTATTAAATTTTCTTTATCTTTGAACTTTAACTATTCTCATGCTAAGGCTCTTTCGATACATGCTCCTACACCATCATGCTCCCCCTTTCCATGCCTGACCTCACATAAATTCCACATATGTTGAACACCATTGATCTTATGCATTTTTCTCAACCAATAAAACACATGAGAGTTCTTGAATTGTGATGCACAATTATTTGACCATATGATATGTTGATGGAATGATATACCCCTACTAGACAAATTACGGTAGAACATCTGAAAGCAACCTTGCACAAACTTTATAAATATGTGTGATCATTTCCAATATAAAAATGATACTCCCTCAATATCTTTTCATTATCATATATACTATCACAACATGAATGAATGCTATATGCACAAATATAGCAACCTATGGAGTTGTAATACTAGGATTGCACCTCATCAAGGCTTTAGTGTGTAGTTCTCTACAAAGACAATAATTGAAATAATGGTATGAAGTGGAAACATGTCCTTGCATAGCTTGAATTTAAAATCTAACCATTGATCTCTATGGGTATGCCTTGCATACTCATTTAATATATTCTCACAAAAAATGCCCATAAATTGATACTCTCGAATCTTTTCACTAATAAATTCACACCTTTTTGCTTCTTTGTCATCTTTTAGACTATAGGCCACTGTCTTATATTTGCCAAATTCCACTTGTTCATTCCCAATAACATATGTACTATCTATATGTTCACACATTGACAAAATTTGCAAGGCACTACAATGAATCACACATTGACAAAATTTGCAAGGCACTACAATGAACACATGTGCCATCCATCCAAGCATACATTATTGTAAATTGTTGGCTATCAACTCTTTCACATACAATGGTAGATATGAAACCCCTTGAAGATCTAGGTGTAGCCTTTATGTTACATTCCTACAAAATATTGTTAGTGTGTGTGTGAGGGAAATTGTACGTGAATATAAGTGATTGAAATACTTATGATAACAACGAAGCAAACATAATTCGCTCAAACACCTCAAGATCAAGATGTTGGAAAGCAAGCAAATGAAGCATAATGGACATAAAACAAATAATATGCAAACTTAATTTGACTCCTTGATTTGATTATCCCACGGTTGGATGTGCGCTCATTGATGTAACAGACGCTCGATATTGCTCCATGATGTGCTATTTGATGATGAGATTCAAAAGAATGAAAAGATGGATGAGAGGATGGGATGGAATTGACAAATTATAACGATATGGTTTTATGAAAAGTGGAGGGATTTGGTTGAAAAAGAGGGGGGATTAAATAGTAGCTAGGAGGAGAGGAAGGGATTGGAAAAATGAAACACTTGTCCTCAAGGAGGAAAAGTGACAATCCTAAGAATGCCATGTGGAATAAGATTCCATACTCAATAGAGGAGGCTATGTGTCCCTTAGAGGGACAAATGTCACAAAGGGTCTTGATAGGACACATGTCCATTTTGGGAAGAAGCCACCCAAAATACGTTCAAAATTCCTAATATTAAGGAAATTAGGGAATAATGTGTGTGTGCACACATGTGAGGGGAGGTTAGGATAGGATAGGATAAGGTTGGTTGAGGAGATAGGGTTGGTTAGAACCCAAAGGTTAGATTAGAGGTTAGGTTAGAAGGGTAGTTAAAGTTAGGAGATATGTGACTAAAACGAATATTTGAATTGAATTCAAATAAAGGGGTGGAAAAGGGGAATTAATTAATTTGATTAATTAATTAAAGAATTAGAAGAAAGGGGTAAGGGTTAATTAATTAATTTGGATATGGGGCATGGCTTCATTTAATTAATTTAGCCAAAAGGGATACTTGATTTTAATTGAATAACATGAATTATTCAACTAATACAAGCGACTTAGGAGATTTGATCTAATTCAATTAATCAGTCAGTTTTAGGTTTCTACAGTATGCAAATCTACTCATATATGTCGATAAACATCATAATAATTAAAAAATTCAATATGTACTCTACAACAATAAGTTTTGTGTGTGTGATTTATTTTGACATAAAAAGGCTTTACCATTTCAAAAAGCCTTTGACTAATTTCAATTTGAGGATACATCTAACTACATCTGAGTCATATCCAAAAAAAGCTTTGAATGTGGATCGCGGATTCAACTACCAATTCTCCTCCTTACAACATCTCTTTGATTAGGAGAGACCCTTGTGTTAGTCTTCCAAAATTCTTCAACTAAGGATCTAAAGGCTTCAAGAATTGCTTTATCTTTTCAGAGTACTCTACCAAAGAATGCCCATAATACTTTATCATTTGGATCCTCAACTCTTTCACACCTTTCCACAGCTCTCATTAGAGTTTTTCTAGTTATTTTCATTTCTTTACTTTTCTTTCTAATGAGCCAATATTTCTTAGTGTGAATGCTTACTATTGTTGATGTGAGGACACATCGTGTGGCATTGTTATCTTTTGTGCATGATGTAGAACCCACACTCTCATATGCACTGATTAGATTCTTCACAATTGATTTCTCACTTGAATAACCTGATGCTGTTAGCCTAAGAATCTTCATGATGGGCCTAAATTTTAGATTTCTCGTCATTTCAACAAATAGTTGACATCTTTTGATCTCATTTAACTTCCCAATATACAATCTCCAAATTTGGTTAGCATATCTTTGACAAGCACACTTTTGAATCTTAAAAACCATTGGCTGCAAAATATTAACATCAATATCAATCAAATACTTAGGTTTTCTATGCAAAATTCTAGGAGGTGCTCTCGGATTTTGATTTTCCACAATATTAGGAATGTTAACAACATTAGGGATAGATGGAATAGATTCAACTGGAGATGAAAATGATGGCATACCTTGAAATTGAGATGTAGAGGATGGTGTAACTCCAACATTTGAATCCAATTGTAATGTACTTTCAACATGAGATGTAGAAGATGGTGTAACTCCAATATTTGAGGCCAATGGTGATGTACTTGCAATGTGAGATGTTGTAGAAGGTGTGCATTCAACATGAGATGTTGTAGATGGTGTGCCTTAAACTTGACTCCTAGTGGATGACGTGCCCCCAATTTCACAATTAAATTGTCTGATTGCACAAAGGTTTTGTATTTGTTGCCTTTGTGATGCCAATTCCACATCTCTCTTGTCTTTCATGGATGTTTTTTCGTTCTTCTTGAATTTCCTTCCTTCATGACGTCACCTCATTCTTTCTCTTTTCTTTGCATTATTGGCTTCATGCTCATCCGATATTAGAATATTTTCTTATTTCCTTGACATGATGATGAATTCTACATGTATTCACAAGATATAGAGATTAGTTCATAACTTTTGTTAGGAAAATCATATACTCTTTAGGACAGTCATATTATAATGTAAGTTTCTCTGGTATCTTAATATGAATGTACTCATTTGATTATTCTCTTATTGATGTAGTTATTGTATATTGTATAATTTAAACCAAAAAACTTATTTTGAATATATAAATTATAAGAACATGAGAAAATTACCTCATATAATAAAAATCACATCAAAAACTTCAAATTTTTGTCTTCTACCTTGGCCAACTAGCAAAAATATGGTCAAATGGTGATTGAATATGTTGTGATATGTCAACAACATGAAAAGGTGTATCTTTTTTGTTTTTAAAGCAAATAACAGATAGAACTAGAGAATGTGGGGCTAATTCACAGGTCAAATGTCCCTTTTTACCATTTTTCAAGGATAGGCCATTTGGTGTGTGCCAAATGTTCTTTATTAACATTTTTAACATTCAAAAATTGGGGGGAGAGAGAGAGGGGGAGGGAGGTAGAGAGAGAGAGAGAGAGAGAGAGAGAGAGAGAGAGAGAGAGAGAGAGAGAGAGAGAGAGAGAGAGAGAGAGAGAGAGAGAGAGAGAGAGAGAGAGAGAGAGAGAGATTCTCAATGTGAAACATTTGGCACACACCACAGTTGGCATGCACCTATTGGCATATGTGCAAAGTATGTTGACATGATGATATTGTATGATTGTCATTTATGTCAATATGATGAAGAGTGAACCTGTATATTAAAGTAAGCACCTGCAAGAGAACCGGTATATGTGAAAAAGTGAAGCGGTATGTTTGTCCAAGTGAAGCGGTATGTTGAAATGTGAACCAATATATGTGAAAATGTGAACCGGTATATGTGAACAAGTGAAGTGGTATGTTTGTCCAAGTGAACTGGTATGTTGGAATGTGAACCGGTATATGGAATGTTTTGTATCAAGGTTTCATATGGTATGACTACCGGTTGGTAGTCTTAGCTTCAGGGTTTCCGGTTGACGTGTTCTATGCCTATGTGATTCAACCGATGACATTGTGTGATGTGTTAGCATTATAATGAAGAACAAATTGTGTTGCCACATCAGCTCTGTGCTCGTGAAGGATCTTGCATGAAGGAGGTTGATCCTATCTACCTCGGGAATGTGCGAAGTCTCTGCAAATAGTGGAGAACGCGTGATGGGTTATTGCCTCCAAGATGAGGTGAAGAACGAACGATGGAGAACGTCTTGATATTTGTTCAAGACCGTTGTATTCAAAGCAAAGTGTTCAATGGACAGGATTGAACCGACTGAATTGCTCAACCTAAATGTTTAGGGTTTAGGGTTTATGCTACCGACCTATCTCTTTCCTATAAGGTCGATGTTGTTTTTCATGATTTAGGTTGTTGGCAAATGTTGTGTGTGTATCTAAGTGCAAAGATACATGATTCTTGCCAGACCAGATATGAGAATAGATACCTGTAGAGTGTGAGTGCAGAAGGAAGGAACTAAAGTGGATCTGCATTGGCATTGAGTGTTGTTACCAGATCATTGTAATACCTGTTGACCTCTAACCACTTCAATAGTTGGAAAATCCCTTAACAGGGTAGCTTTAACTGGCTTGTTGTAAATCCTTTAACAGGGTGACTCAAAATCATTTAGTTCTAAAAATCCTCTAACAAGGTAACCTTTAACCGGGTTTAACCCTTAACCAGGTATGTTAGCCATCCCTTAACTGGGTGATCCCTAGCAGGATCGGTTCCTAACAAAACCTATTGTAAAGTCTTTAACCAGACTAGGCTCCTAACAGAGCAAACTTCAAAAGGGTTCAAAGAACAACTTGTGGGTATTCATCCCCACCATGGTTTTTCCCAGTGGAGTTTCCATGTGAAAAATATGTGTGTTATGTGTGATGCTTTTCATATGATGCTTTGTTATTCTCTGATTAGGTGGTAAAGCATGTTGAACCTGTAAGTCTTTACATTTCTGTTAAAGTATTACTAGTGCATGCATATGGGTGAAGTGGAAATAAGATGTTAGATTGTGTGGAAAGCTAAGTTACCGGTTTATGTCTTTCATTGTGCTTAATCGGTAGTAATCTGGTTTAGACCGGTGTTATTGCTTGCCAATCAAAGGGCAGGGTTCTCAGTCTAACTAGTTCAAGGAAAACTGTTTTTATCAGTACTGATTCACCCCCCCCCCTCTCAGTATCGGTTTGGTACTAATTGTTCATCATTGATCCATCAACACCAAGTTTGGTGCACACCACAGTTGGCATGCACCAAGTTTCGCGAATTGAAAATTACAATATTTTGAATTTGGTGCACGTCAAATTTGGAACATGTCATATTTAGCATGTTCCAAAGTAACTACCTCGGGAAAACCAAGCCTTTGGCTTTGATTTTCCTTGAGAATCCAACCCAAAGGCTTGGACACCCTTCTTAGTCCCGATACATGTTTTTTTGTGAACATGCAAAAATTTCTCACATTTTTATTCGTGCTCTCTTTCAAGTTTGCATGTGTTCCAATGCAAACAAAAATAAACACCATGACAGTGTCAAGATCTCTCTTAGCTATCCAACCATATAATTCTTGTCACATTTTGATTCTTTTCACATCCACTTCATCATGTAGGACATCATACATCAATAAATCATATCAATACATCATGCATCAAATAAAATTTCATATTCATTCCATCTATAAATCATCTTTATATGTATATAACATCATTGTCATGTTATTATCATCACATAAATATTTTAATTAAACATCCAATAGAAATAATTACATATCATGAGTATCATAGGCATGAATAAAATATTATCATAGGCAAGCATTCTTCATAATCATGTAGGTCAATCATAGTGCGCATTTAAACATCATTATATATAAGCATCACCAATCATCATCATAAGTATCATGCATAGGACATCATCATAGATATGCATATAGGAATCATGCCATGACATCATCATATCAATGTATATAACCATGATAGAATAAATGTCATCATCTAGATCATCTAAATACATAAAACACGACATCGTCATAGGAATCATCACATCACATGCATAGAAAAATCAAATAGAAGTCCATATATAGATTCCATCAAATTCCATCTGCATATCATCATAAGAGAATTAAATATCTGAGTATACAATGATATCAACATCACTATCTCTATTCAAAAAATCATACATCGAAATGAATCAAATCAAGTATCATGCTAAGTAGTGCTCCCTCTAGAGGTTTATGGTATTTGTTGACTTGGCTCACCTACTCCTCCTGCACTAGAAGGACTTGTCCCTGGATCACCTCATGAAGCACATGGTGGACCCATAACACCTGCACTCTTAGTTTGTGCATGCCTTGATACTCACTAAGAGGTAGGAATATAGTTGTTGACTCTCTTATTTGATGGTACAATCGCCTCATATAAGCAACACCAATAGGCAATCTCCTTTCTAGCATGAAGCATGGCCATCATACTATCTCCATGTGCTCCCTAGGATCCAATTTTCTCAACATGCTCCAAGAGATTCTCCTCTCTTCCATACCTCTCGATGGTTGTGTCCCTCTTTAAGGTCAATGCTCTGATCTACTCCTAAAATTGAGCCACCTGCGCTCTCAAGGCTACAATATCAATATCATCTCATTTTGCCCCCACCTCTTGTTGTGCCTACTATTGAGGTTGATCTAGAGCCTATGCCTAAACATCAATATGTCCTTGTACCTAAGCCCCACGAGGCTCAACCACTCTCCTATGTCAAACCAACTATGGTCCCTCATCCTCACCCTCCTCCTCATCATCAATGCTAGCTCCTCTGACATCATTCACAACTCTAATAGGCCCTCTACCTCTGCCTCCATCCTTGTCTGCAACCCTGCAAGATCCTCTTACTCCCACCCTTCCTACAACTCTACCTCCACCTCTCCTCCCTCCATCTCTACCTTTATCACCTCCTCTACCCCCATCACCTCCTCCACCCTCATCACCCCCTCTCTCGCCACCTTTTGGCTGTGTTATCCTCCAATTCCTCCTCCTTTGTGGTCAACCCTAGTCATCATCATCATCAAAAGTTGAAGGAGGCTCACTAGGATCTATCAATCGCGGGAATGGGTGCTCTACAAAATATTGTGCAAAATCAGGAGTCATCCCATGATCTAAAACATGTGGCTACAGATCCCAAGTCTAATACGATACAATTAAAATATCTACCCCTGCAAGCTCAAATGAAATTGAAGGACCCCAATCTGATTTATCCTTGTATGTCTAAGCATAAAAGGTTGTACCTTAAGGTATCCCCCAAGTCCGTCCAAACTACTTGTACACTCGTAAAATCAAATGTCTCTTTATGACATAAGGTGTGTGTCTTATCAACCATTGAGATTGATATATAAATGGAAGCTCTACAACATCATTTGTCCATGACTCATAATCAACATATCGTCTCCATGTCACTATCTTAATGGTGTCTAGATCATATATCTAATACTCTAGATTTCCCAGTCTAGGCTGGGAAACTACTCCATGATAAGCACAAAGGTATGGCTACTTTGCACTTCTAACCTGTTGGAAAACTAGTTGTGTCACAAAGATATGCTCCCATGTCCAAATCTAAAGCAATGCCACTCTGACTAACAAATTGGCGGTACCATTATAGAAAACCTGATGTAAGTCATGGTATAAATGGGCTAACATGCATACTCCCCATGTATAACAAGTCCCCTTTGTCACCATCTACTCTAATATGCGACCCCATCTAACTGATAGCCCATGTGATCTCCTATCTGGATATATAAAATTGCCAATCAAACCTACTAATTTTGAAGGCAAGGGCTCATAATACTGTATCATATCATCCCATCTGACCTACAAATTGTCTATATAATCATCCTCAAAAACCCTATGCAAGGTCGTTTTCCCACCCCTCTCATGGCGATTATACTAAACAAGCTCACCCGTAATCGATATCCTCAGAATCTTATATACATTCTCCAATGTCACACTCATCTCACTGGTGGGAAAATGAAAGGTGTTATGGTTATTGTGCCATCTCTTTGCAAGTGTTGTCAACACTCCCCCATTCTTCCTAATCTCAGGAATATATAGGAGATATCTAAGTTTGCATGACCCAATGCACTCTCTACCTTCATGATCTAGCTTTGGCTATAAGTGCATAATCTTCGGGAATCACTCTTGAGACATCAAAATATCTAAATCCTCCTAAAGACAAATCAATGCTACAAGTGCTAATCATCAATCTAAGTTATAACTATCGTAATCATCCTATTTGGTACACAGTTACCTATCCTATCAGCTCTTCAAAGATTATATCAATCTTGTTGAGCTCCTATCAATTGGTTATCATCGATCATGATGTCAACTTATCTATCTTCACTATCAAAATCATGCAACTATCCTAAATGTGCTAAAAAAAACCACAAAGGTGTGAAAAAATATTGCATAAGCGCTAAACTATCAAATGCACTAAAATATCGATCAAAGGCATTAGAACAAATCATGTATGCACTAAATCAATGTAAATGCTAAATGACAACACAAATGCGTTAAAATGTTTCTTATATGCACTAAATCAATGTATGCGCTAAATGCCCTATCAAACGCGTAAAAAATAAAAATCAAAAGAACTAAAAGAATAAATGCACTAGAAGAATGCGTAAATGTGTAAAAAAAATGGCAAATGCGTTAAAAGAATCCACCAAAAGCGTAAAACCAAACTAGCACCTACAAAAATGAAAATTTTGACCTGAAAATGCATTAAATGCTTGAAAATAAGGAGGGTATGGATGTACATGTTGGGGCCCCATAATCATCTGGTCTCCGAAGTTTTTGGATGAGCTCAAACTAGTGTTTGTGGTAAGGAATCACCATCTTTGCTAACAACACTCTGCTCCAATCTCTCTCCACAAATCACTCCCAAAGCTCCATGCGTGCAAATAAGTTGGATGTGGGACCAACCCTTGCTATATATAGCCTATTAGAACTTAATTGGATATGTAATGACCATGTGCTACTGGGGCAACCTTTCAAAACATTGAAGCCTATTTTAGCTAATTTCTTCATCCAAATCCTTCTAATTCATGAGATTACTCACTTCACCCCAATTTTTTTAAAAAAATTACGGATTGATCTCCCGAGGGGGCATACCATCCACATCATATTGACATTAAGGAAAAACCGAGACTTGGCTTATTTTTCTTTGAAACAATGTGATAAAACACATTGTCTCAAAGAGGAGCAAAATGTATACACCTAAAAATGACTAGAGACAATTATATAAATATTAATTATTTATTTAATGGCTTTATTCTTCTATCAATAAATAAATTAAATAATTTATTTATTTGATTAATTTGTCTTATTCCTCTAAACCAACATAATAATTATTTAACTACAATTCATCATAATTCTTCTTAAGTTTGTCTTGATTAAATAATTTTAAATTATTTAATTAATCATTGAACCTAAGTCTTCAATTTTAATTTCACACCATGTCTCGCCTTCCACATCATCATGCCACTTCATCATCAAGTGGCTAAACAAATTAAATAGTTTAAATATTTAATTTCTCAAATCATCCTCAACATCATCCCTAATTAATAGGATGGGGAAATTTATGTGTACTCCTATTTCCTACATTCCCTCTCACATCCCTATATCTTAGATGGTGGTTTTGTCCACATCAACCTAGTCAAAGTAACTCATTGTCCAATTATCTTAGGAAGCCTAAATCTTCTCCAACATCCCTAGATTATTGACTCCTTCATGTATTGGAACACCTCTATTCTCTCCAACTATCCTACATCTCTAGAGTCTTCATCCTTGGTCAAGGTGAGCATTTTGCCACGTGGCTTCTCTTTCCACCTTGTCCTCCACCTTGTCATCATAGGAGGAACATCCTCCCTTTTATCTCTCACATCTTAACCAATTCTTCTTAGCTATTCATTCTCTCGAGATTCACTCTCAACCATTGATCTTTGCCACCTTGTATTTTAGTCCTGCAAAATCTATAAAAGGAATCCTTTTTTCCAACATTTGTATCTATTCACCATTAGATAAATCAAGCATTCAAGCATTCAAGAATTCTAGCATTTCAGAAAATAGAGCATTTCAAAGTGTGCCTTTTCTTAGTATAGTATCACTTAGCAACTTATCATATCATAATTCATCATTGCATTGAATTATCCTCACTATCTATATTCTAGTTACATTGTAGTTCCACTCCATTGCATCTCTCATACCACATAGTCCATTCAACCTTTGTCATCTTGAAGCAACCTCAATGCATTATGTGAGCAACCACACCAGCAAGATCAGAAGTTGATAGGACACAATGGGACATACATGAAGGTTTACTATTTTAGTTTAATTTATTTATTTTCATTGGTGATTTGGTCATTTTGTAGGATTTGTAAGTCTTGTGGTATCTTATTTTAGTAGTCTTAAATTTCCCCATCACAGTTTTCACAAATTTTAGGGGGAAGCACACTCAAATTTTGGTTTTTCAAGATGTGTCCATTTTGAAAATTAGTAAAAAAACATATATTCAATATAAAATTAGCCAAAAAATCTTGTATAAACTACACGGTGTTTGCTAATTTCTCTCTAGACTGATTTAAAAATATCCAAAAAGAAGTTAAAATTTTAGGGGGAGCGCACCAGGTACTATGTTATATTTATCTGAAAAAATAGAACCACTTTGTGTGATGCCCCTTTTTGAAACTCTTAATCTCCGCCATTATTTTTAAAAAATAGTAGTTTAGAAAGTAGATTCAAAGCACTACAACTCTTGTTCTTGCTCCATCTTCATATCTCGAGTGTGAGTATCTTCATTTTCTCGTCAAAGTTTAGACTTTGTTTATTTTAGAAAAAAAGTGGCATCGTAACCCCTTTTTGGTCCCCCATCTTTGTGCACTTACCCACTTGTGAGGTACTTTTGATTACTGTTTGGTTTATCATGGTACTAATGATGTAGATAAGTCCTTGGACGTACTAGGCTTTGTTGATGTAGATTGGGCAAGTGACTTTTATAGTCAAAGGTCCACCAGTGGCTATGTGTTTACTTTGTTTCTAGGTGCAATGAGTTGGATGAGTAAAGACAACCTACATTTGCATTGTCCACCATTTGAGCAAAGTATATGGATGCTACACATGAATCCAAGGAGGCAGTTTGGTTATAGATGTTGGCATATGGACACTCTAATGAGACATTGTGTGTGATTGAAGGTTTTGTCATTGATGGCAACCTTGCAATCCTATGGCACCGGCAAGACATTATACCGGCAAAGCATTACTCAGGCAACCTTGCAATCCTATGGCACCGGCAAGACATTATACCGGCAAAGCTTTACTCAAATAAAACAGTGCACCGGCATCAACAAAATCAATCTACACTGGCACCGGCATAGAAGATGTACACCGACACAAAAGATGTACACCGACACAAAAGGAAATATGTATACCGGCACAGAGGCCAACATGATTTTTGATATGTAATATTTTGTTTATCATTGTAAGCCGACTTGGCAAATTGTAAAATGACTCTTGTATATAAAAGAGATCATTGTAGGCATTTGAGAGACATGGATAGAATGCAATAAATAAATTATAAGGCAGACCTAATGTGCGAATTGTAGGTCAAGGGTATATGTAAAGAATAGAGAAAGAACCGATACTAAATCTGGCATTGAAGATGCTATTGTAAAGCAGTACAGAATATTGGATTTATGTAAATCCTCATTGTAAGTCAGTGTGACTTCTTATTAAGCAGTGAGCTCTAGGCAATTGGCCTTCCTGCATGTGTAGGCCCCTATTGTAAGTAATATTCTCTTATTGGCCAGTAAGTGAATATTGTGGGTCACAAATCCCACTGAGGTTTTTCCCACACTGGGTTTCCTCGTTAAAAATCTTGTGTTATGGTGTTCTTTTCATGTGGATGCTTTTGATTTTGTTATTTGCATTAATTCTTGCATACTGGTATACTGTTACTTTATATTCTGCATATTCAGTTTTAAGAAAATTTCATAACCGGTCAGATACTGATTCACCCCCCCCTCTCAGTATCTGTGGGAACCCTAACAATAGAGACCTAGTAATGGTATTGGTTTTTATTGCAAGACAATAAGGATTAGATGTGACAGTCTAAGTGCCATATGTTTGGCCAAAAGTCCTATGCATCATGCTCATACTAAACATGTTGATGTTCAATATCACTTTGTGCAAGAGATGGTTGTGTAGCATCATAAAATTGTGACCCCTACAATTTCGACCATATTTTAGGCCCTCACCTATGAGATTGCATCTCTCTACTTGACTGAGACCCCTCTCTGTGCTTTCATCATGAATCTCCTCCTATTGTGGCCTTTATGCTACCTCAACCTTGTCCAGGCCCAAGATAGGGCAAGACAGGGGCGTGGCGCCCCTGTCCCCCCTCTTAGGGTGGCCCTAAGATGGGTCTGTCCGACCCCTTAATATTAATTTCTTCTTTGGGGATTTAAATCTCTCTTTGTCGACCTTCAATGTATAAAAATTAATCTTCTTAGGCATGTATAAAAAGAGACTCAATTCCCTCATTTGAGATAGATGAAATACACGATAGATGAAATACATAATATATATTCAAGCAAAAGGTCTTCAAGCATCCATCAAGTTATCTTCTTCATTCATCCATTGGAGCAACATTACAACATTCATTTGCAAGCATGTATGTGTGTTATGGTTTTGTCATGTTACATGTCATTTCATACAACATTTCTGATTATATTCAAGAAGCAAAGAAATCATCATCATCAATTGTAGATCTCCAAGGTATACATTTCCATCATTTACATTTAAGCATTTGCAATTACTTTCTTTCAAGGTTGATTCCTCAACCAGGGTTTGACTAAGGCAAACCCCTATCCACAACCCTTCTTCCCTTCTTTTTGTGTGTAGGTTGCAGGTGCACAACTGTAATTGCAGGTTTGGACTCCATTTGTAGAGATGGAAAAACCCTTTTCGGCGTGCGGATTTTTCGGAGGACCGTGTGCACTTTCAACACGGTCCCGATGACTTTTCTCCAAATTTGCAGGGAAAATCCGTATCAATTTGAATATCTCAGATCCGAAATTACGACGCAATACCAAACCGGTAGCTCCTCGTTTCATCCATTCTATCTCTCTTTTCTGCGTAGTCAACAAATCAACATATCTATTTATAAAAGAGGGCAAATCACTTTCCAACCCTTGAAATCCACTTGGAATTCATATCCTTGTTCCCCTTGGATTTGGATCTAGTGGATTCAAGTCCCTCTTTTGAATGTAAAGTTTCTCCCAAGTGAAAATCATCCTAGTGACTTCCTTTCTCTTTCTTAAGTGGGGAGTCACTAGGGTCCAATTTTCCAATTTACATTTTGGTGAACCTGACATCTTACACACTAATTCTGATTTCTTATTGCTAGATCCGAATAATTGCAATCTGAATTTCAAAATTTTATTTCCAAGTTTGATCTTTTTGCAAATTTTAGATGTTAATTGCATAGAAACCCTAATTTTTCATTTTGAGAAAATTGAGCTTGTGAAGTGTAGCATTTTAATTGCTTGTTTCAGATTTGATTTCTATTTCAAAATTGTAATTCAAATCTGTCTTTTCATTCTAAAAATTAAGTGGTTAAAAGCGAAACCCTAATTTTTAAGAATCTCCTATTTTGACCTTTGATTACTAATTTGGCCAATCTAGACATCTCCAAATCGAACGTTTTTTTGGATTCCACAATAAAATCATAAATTCTATCATCCTTGAAAATTTCAAAAAAAGTTGGTCGGATTGAGTGCACTTTGTACACGATCCCTAACCTTTTTTCCCGAAATTTCGGGAGTTGGAATTGATTGTATTTTTATGCTTAAATATAGAAAATTGGTGTACTTTATCAATTTTTGCACCCCTTAAGGTCGAATACAAATTCAAATTTCCACACTCCTAAATTTTAAATTATTTTTTTGTAAAAAGGTCCTAATTTTAGATCTTATTTTCAAGAAAATTAAGATTTTAATTAAGTGACTTTCAATGGCAATCAATGGATTAGATTTATTTGCTATTTCACATATGATTACATTTTTTTTTAACATACATTTATTACAATCATGTGTTCGATAATGGCTTTCTTCATTTCATGTTGCTTCTTTTCATTCATAGCACTTGGTCATATTGTGTTGCTAGGGTTTCAAGGTCATTTCCTTTCCAAATTGATCTCAAAGCTTTCATGTATCATTTTTGTTGCATCATGGTGATTTTATTAACAAAATGAATTTCATATGTTAATCACCTTAAGGCTTTTGTAGATCCCAACCCTAGAGACTCTAATCCTTATGTCTCTCATAGGGTATCTTGTGTGAATAAGATGAGAGCTAATATTCTAACCAATGATCTCTTTAAAAAACTACAAGCATTGGAAAGTAATATGGGCCCATCTTCTAATATTCTTACCTCTTTAGACTGTCCTTATTCTCCTATAACCTATCTTCAACATCAAAACATATGTAGAGAGGATGATGTTATGCATTTTATTCATGATCTTTCCCCTTGCATAGAAATAAGTACAAATGAACCTTTAGATGATGAAGATGTTCATCCCAAATCTCCCAAAAAGGATAAGAATGACAAAGGACAGAAGATTATCCTTTCACATGATATTCCTTCTTCATCTACAAAACCCTTTATTCCCCCTTACATATCTGGTTTCAAAGAAATTCATGATCTTATTCCACCATCTAGTCATTTACAACATTCTTATAGTAGTGGCTTTAATATAATAACAAACCAAGGTTTTAGAGAACAAGGAATTGGGAAATTTGAACAAGGAATTCATGTCCCTATAAACCCTCCTACACAAGCTACTACAGAAGGCCTAGGATGCGATACTTCTCTCTCCAAGGATGAACCTCGTAGGCTTGAAAATTTTAAGAACTATCTTCAAAGGCAAGAAATCAAAAGAGCATTTATATAGGTGTCTTATCATTATCACCTGGCATGGATTCTGGGCGTTCTTACAAAGTACCCACAGAAACCAGAGGAGAGGTTATCAAGCTGAGAGAAGGAATTGCAAGGAAGGTGCTGGAAATATGGGAGGTAACAAGAAAAGATTCGAACCCACTTCCTGCTCTGACTGGAAAAAGAATATAGAAGTCTGGGATATCCTTCAACAGGGGGGGCTGAATGTTTTCATGGAGCGGTTAAGTGGGAAAGACCCCACAATCACTAGTTATTTTATCAAGAACTGGAAAAATGGTAAAATCCTTATCGGTTCCTAGAAGATGAATGTTGATGAAGAGGTCATTGCCGAAGCTACTAGGATGACTACTGAGGGAATGAAATTTTACAGGGACCGTGGCATTTCAAATAAAGTAGCAGATAAGTTTCCTGTTACGGATGAAGAGAGGAGAAAGATGATCAAAATTGACAACTCCTATCATGCTCCGAAGAGAATTGGCAGGCCATGGAGGTTTATTTTATTTGCCTCTATAGCTTACATTACCTTAGATGATAGGTTTACCAGAGCCTACGAGCATCACTTTGTCCTGCTCAACCATTTCCGTCATGGGGAAAAGGTGAGCCTACCTTATTACCTAGCATGCTCAATGGATCATACTATAAAGGAGGTTCAGAAGGACCCCAAAGGCGACCATGCCCTCCACCAGGGGCTTATGGTCCTAGTTTATAAAATGCTTAAGGGGAAGTGTATTGAAAAGCCTATTAAGGGAAAAAAAGCAAGAGATGAGACAACGGAGATTGAAGCTAGTGGATTTAACTTCAAATCAGAGACTGAGGGAGAATCAGAAGATACTAGCAAAAAAGGGAGGAATAGGGCCAAGAAGAGAAGGATTATTGTGGATTCAAAAATGTCGAAATCTGAAATTGAATCTTTTGAGAAAAAAATTGTTAAAAAAAAGAAAGGGAAAGTTGTTGGAAAGCAAATTCAGAGGAAGATCACTAAAAAGGGTAACAACCTAGATATCAACCACATTCTGGTTGACTCTGAGGAGGAGGCTGAGGAAAACAAGAAGGTTGAGGGTCAGGATAAAGAAGGGGAGGGTAACCCGGTGATGGGCAATATCGAGGTTGTGAATACCACAGGTCTGCAAAAGGAGGATAAAGGGGATAAAAGTGGCAAAGATGACAATGATACTGTTAAATCCTTCTGTGAGACCATTGCTACCATGGTGAAGGATATCAACAGTTTGAAAACTGATACGCAAGCTATTACAAGAGTTACGGTTGGTGACAAGCCCCTAGCTGAACATGTTAAAGAATTGGTTGTCGTTCTGCATAATGCAGAAGCTATTGAATGTATGGTTGGAAAAATCATAGCAACGGAAAAAAAGTTCAACAAGATGGGAGATAGAAAGGAAATAGAAAATAAAATGAATGACTTTGGCAGCAGAATTGACAGGTTGGAACACAACGTTAAGAAGATTGCAGACCAAAATTTCCAAATCCTCAAATCGTCTTTGGACAACGTGAACATCCTCATAAATAGGTTTAAAAACAATGCTGAGAAGGATGATGATAAAGAGCAACCAGATAAGAAGGGTCATGAAAGGAGGACTAGAGCTAACACAAAGATCAAGGGCGACATCAAAGGTCGTGAGCTGGAGGAACTGAAGACTTCAGCAAGCAACATGAAACAAATGGTTGTTCATGTTGAAGAAATTATGAATAGTATTTAGGTCTCTATTGGTGTCCTAGGTTCTGTCTTTTTGTTGTCTCTGTGCTTTCCTTTTGCTATCTGCTCCGGGTTTTTATGTTATGTTATGTTAGTTGATTCCTCTCGGTAGGATCATTTTGTCTTTTTGAAGCGATCAGGCACTTTATCTAGCAGTTCTGTTCTCCTGGCTTGTACAAGGTTCAGGTACCTTTCAAATCATAATGTTGATGATTGCCCTGATTTTCAAAAATCTATTCAAGATGGCATATACAGTGGCAAAATTAGAATTGTGGATGATAAACCTTCGTCTTCTAATAATTCTCCTCTTTCATGTCAAGAAAATGAATTAAAACATATTTATCATCCTGAAAGACTAGCTACAATAATCTATTAGAGATTGAAATATGATAAGAACATTTCCTTTCCTCTTGAAAACCAAAACAAGAATCTTAAGCAAGTGAAAGGTGAGGAATTTTTCATTTTTCATGATTCATATTCACATTCTCTTGGAAAATGTCATGCATTTAAGAAATTTATTCAAAAGCAATATGATCATGCACGAATTTCACTTACAATAGATCTAGCTATCTTCCTTGACATGAACATAGTGCCTTAGCACTTCTTTTCTCTTCATGTTGCTCTTCACCCTATGACATAACTAGCCAACTTAACTTGGGGCTCTTTATCATTTGTGGTGATGTTGTTTCAATTTTAAATACTTTGGGGTAGCAACATGAAGTTCGCTTCCTTTCTTTTTTCTATCGATCTATCTCTATCTTTATGCTTTATTCATTATTGGTTCTCTTTTCTTGCATAGAGTTATTCTTATGTGAGCATATAATTGTTCTTTGGTTTTCCTCTTTTCTTGGAGAGGAGCATCTTTAATGAGTAATGCACTTCTTCTCTTGCCTTCATTCTCTTAGAAAACTTACCTCTTCTATGGTTTCGATTCATTATAAGTATGATATGTCCCTAGCATGGAATGATCTATCCCAGAGTACATGACCCTTCCTTGAGAAGAATTGTTCCATTAGGAAGGCATATCGCTTGAAGATGTTCTCCATTAGAAGATGTGTAATGTTTCTCCTTGTTCTTCTCACTTGGGGGGAAAGGATTCTGCTACTTTCTCTTTCTTTCTATATCACTTATCATTATTTCCTTTAGGGGCTGCATTTTTCATAATGGTACGCTCTTATGACTAAATCCCTCTTGGGGAATATGTGATTTTATTTCTTTTCTCTCTTAGAAGATTACAAATTCTTGAGATATGTATTTTGCATATACTAATGTCTTTTCTTGCATATCTTCATGTAAGTTAATTATGCATTTGCTTATGTTTAATCTCTCTCTAGAAGATTGTGTAAGCTCTTCTCATTTTCTCTATGCTTGGGGGGAAATGATATTTCTTTCTCACTCTCTCTTCCTCTAAGGATCCACTATTTCCTATGTTGTGGATGGTGTGATTTTCATTACTTGATGTCATTACTTGTGTGAAATAGTTGTTGTTTTCTCGAGGGTTCTCTCTTATACAAGAGGTATAAGTCCTTGACAACAACCTCTTTTACACTTGGTAATGTACATCTATAATAAATTCACCCATCCACATTGGGATAAAAGTGAGTCATCCTTCATCAAGAATCCCTTTCACCTAGCAATAGGAGGAAGGATTGCATTCTTGTTCTCTTTTGCGCTTCATTCCCAAAAGATGTTATATTTGTCTAAGACAACACCTCTTGGGGGGTAGATGTCTTTTGAACAAGGATCTCTTCTCTTCCAAGGATCTCCTTTACACTTATAGCAATATATCTCTTTTCAACTATCTTACCCCTGCTTGAAGAGTATACCCTCTCTTGCTTGAATTTATGACATTGTTGCATAATTTATATCTTTTTAGTGTCGAAGGAAGGTATCCTTGTTCTACTTTCCTTAAGATATCAACATTGAACAATGCTGACATCTTGAGGGGGAGACACTCACACTGCTCCTTTTGTATTATATTTCTCTTGCACATTATTTTCCTTATACAGTGGGTCATTCTCGGAACCAGAGGGCAACCTCTTAGAGCGAGATGTCATCACTTTTACCTTGTATAGTGGGTCATTCTCAGAACTAGAGGGCAACCTCTTAGAGCGAGATGTCGCTACTTTTCTCTTATATAGTGGGCCATTCTCGAAACCAGAGCACAACCTCTTAGAGTGAGATATCATCACTTTTCTTTGTATAGTGGGATATTATCGGAACCAGAGCACAACCTCTTAGAGTGAGATGTTGCCACTTTTATTTTATGCAGGGTGATTATTCTAGAAACCAAAGCACGGTCTCTTAGAGAAAGATGTCATGCCTTTCTTGTCATTTGTAATATACATCTTATACAAGTTGTAGCATACTTGAGCATAGACTCCTATGAGGTGCTTCGAACCTCACTTGCACACACGCGCATGAGGTTGAGTGGAACTAACGGTGTTCTCACCTTCCTCCCTTACATGGATCACCTAGACAAACTCTAGCGGCTAGATTTCCATGTCCTTTTTCTCCATGGATCACCTAATTCTAGGGGCGAGATCTCCATGGTTTCCTCTTGTTCACCTTTCTTCTCATGGATCACCAAAGTTTGTGTTCATGTCCTCTCTCTCTCCTTCCTCTCATGAACCCATAGTTTTACTATTGATGGTTCATGGATGATGTTAGCTTTGCTCTTCTATGTGATTATTGGTATTTATGTGATGACATTTGTCTTGGTGTTTCAATTAGTTGTTTGAGACATTGGTGTCAAGGTGTCTTTAGCTAGTTGGTGTGTGGTCTTGTGTGTCTTGTCTTTGTCATGTGTCTTTTGTGCCTTGTCTTGTTTTGCTTGTCTTGTTCAATTTGTTTTGTGTGCTCTTGCATAGGTTTGAGTGAGTTAAGATCCCGAGATTGGGGGATTTTGTTTCTCAAGATTAGTGATGGCTTATACTCCTTGTGGTATTGCTCTGTATCTCTCATCTTCATCTCCCTCTTTTTCTTCTACTTTACCAACAATATTGGTGTAAGCCATACCCCCGCTAAAGTGGGGGCTAAATGTAGCATCGTAAAATTGTGACCCTCGCAATTTCGACCACATTTTAGGCCCTCACCTATGTGACTGCATCTCTCTGCTTGACTAAGACCCCTCTCCGTGCCTTCATCCTGAGTCTCCTCCTACTATGGCCCTTATGCTGCCTCAGAACCCTATCCAGGCCCCAAGATAGGGCAGGACAGGGGTGTGGTGTCCATGTCCCCCCTCTTAAGGTGGCCCTAAGATGGGTCTGTTCAGCCCCTTAAGCTTAATTTTTTCTTCAGGGATTTAAATCTCTCTTTGTCGGCCTTCGATGGATGAAAATTAATCCTCTTAGGGATGTATAAAAAGAGACTCAATTCCCTCATTCGAGATAGATGAAATACACGATAGACGAAATACATGATAGGTGAAATACATAAGATATATTCAAGCAAAAGGTCTTCGAGCATTCATCAAGTTATCTTAGATTCATTCATCCATTGGAGCAACATTACAACATTCATTTGCAAGCATGTCTGTGTGTTAGGGTTTTGTCATGTTACATGCCATTTCATACGACATTTGTGATTACATTCAAGAAGCAAAGCAATCATCATCATCAATTACAGATCTACAAGGTATACATTTCCATCATTTACATTTAAGCATTTGCAATTACTTTCTTTCAAGGTTGATTCATCAACCGGTGTTTGACTGAGGCAAACCCCTATCCACAACCCTTCTTCCCTTCTTTTCTGTGTGTAGGTTGCAGGTGCACAGTTGTAATTGAAAGTTTGGACTCCATTTGTAGAGACGAAAAAACCCTTTTCGACACATAGATTTTTTGAAGGACCATGTGCACTTTCAACATGGTCCCGATGAATTTTCTCCAAATTTGCAAGGCAAATCTGTATCAGTTTGAATATCTTAGATCCGAAATTACAACGCAATCCCAAACCGGTAGCTCCTCATTTCATCCATTCTATCTCTCTTTTCTGCATAGTCAACAAGTCAACATATCTATTTACAAAAGAGGGCAAATCACTTTCCAACCCTTGCAATCCACTTGGAATTTATATCCTTGTTCCCCTTGGATTTGGATCTAGTGGATTCAAGTCCCTCTTTTGAATGTAAAGTTTCTCCCAAGTGAAAATCATACCAGTGACTTCCTTTCTCTCTCTTAGGTGGGGAGTCACTAGGGACTAATTTTCCACTTTATAGGTTGAGAGTAGATAGGTCTTGATTGAAAAAGTTAACACTTTGGATAATGTTGTAGATTCTCTTATGAATCTAGTAACCACAAATAAGTTCTCTTGGTACAGAAAGACCATAGGCCTTGATCAGTGTAATTTATTTGTATTACATGTATCTCTATGGGGTAATTTAATATGTATGATGACAAGTAGGAGAATGTTAGGATTTAAGTGCCACCAACCTTGCAAATCCTTTAATTGATTATTTTCCTAAATATCTTTTATAATTTACCTATAAGAGGTTAAACTGTTTAAGCAATGATGGTGAAAGTGACCATGCAAAGGCAAAGTTACTTTTACCATTTGTCCTCTACAAAAAGGACAAAACATCTAGGAAACCCCTCTTGGAATATTCTATTTTGAGGTGTTTAGACACTTGTCAAGAGTTGTAAGAGAATATGGTGGTTATGGCAGCCATTGTTGCTATGACAATATTTATGACATAATCCTTATGCAGGTGCACATGCATGAGAGATGCCTTATGCCAATTGTAAGAGCATATGTAAGAGGATATTTTGGTTTTTATACCTATTGTTTGGTGATACCATAGTGGTATTCATCCTCACAAACTCGTATTAATTGTTGCCTTGAGCTAGTGTTCTTCATTCAGTCTTGTTCAATTTGCAAGGTAACAAAGTGTTGTCAAGTTTTATAGAGGTTTATAGAGTAGTGTATTGTTGTTGTATTCTTCATTGGATTAGTAATTGCAGCATCATAAGTTGTAACCTTGTACAATTCACACATCATATTTGTGCTTTTACTTTAGCGTGTCCTATCTTCATTCCCCCTAGGCCTATTTTAACCCCATTTTACTCTAAATCTGGTGTCACCTAATTGTACAACTGAGTGGACCCATCTCGGGGCTATGCCTCCTTATTTACTGGTATGTTTGTCCTATTTTTGGAGGACAAGGCCATAAAAACAAGTAAATCCAATTTCAACTCTCTAAAAGGAGAAACAATAAATAGGTAAATCGAATTGGTATCTCAACCCTTTTCCCCAATTGAATTGTGGCTATATCAATTGGGTTTGCAACCCCCTTTTAAATGTAAGGCTACTCTTGTGAAATTGGTACTGGTCTTACTATCCTAATTCGTGAAACTATAATTCCAAAACCCACCTTTATAGTAATATAATTACCTCTCTTTCCATGGTGGAGTTTTTTCTTGAAAGGGTTTCTTCACATAAATTTGGTGTTTCTTGTGCAATGGTTATCTTGTTCTTGTTTTTATTCTATAGTCACTACATTAATGGTTAATATTTATTTTCAAATTTGCAATAACTTTGAGTTTAAGTTCATATTGCAAGCTTTCTTCACCTTGTTTTACAACAAGCGCACCCCAAATGTCCTTGGCCACCCAAAACAAGGTGAATAGGCTAAGGAAGGGGTGCACACAACCCAAGATGGAGTTTGGACCACAATGTGGACATATGACATTAGCTCAAGGTAAAAGGCTAGAAATATGCTTAAATGAGAGATAAAATGGGAATCACTAAGGCAAGGGCACAAAAAGTGGTGTAAATTGTATAGGGTTACAACTTACAACACGATAAAGATAAATCATAACAAATCCATCATGAAAATATACTTGAAGATAATTTGTTGTAGCTTGGTACTTCTTGTACTCAAATATGCTCTTGAATGAAGAATATTTGCTCTTGAATTGGAATGATAACTTATGTAAGAATGATCAAATGAATTAGAGATGGTGCCTTATATAGGGTTCTCAAGGTAATTTTGCATTTTGGCCTACTTCCAATGGTCATATCCAAATTTTGTGACTAGATTCTACAATGTAAAGGCCAATCCCCCAAAATTTTGGCAAAAAGTGTTGATCATTGTAACTAATTGATAGTGGCTTGACAAAATTGCCTAGCTTTTGTCAAAAGTGACATAATAGGACCTTGATATTCGATTTAGAATTTAAATTTGGATAGACAATATTTAAGTGTGGATTAAGGTGCCTTGAAATTTAAAATAGGATAGAACCCAAATAAGCTTGAAATGACATAGGAACAAGGCCCCAAAAGGAGTGTGAAATTTAAGAGGGTTACAATTTATAACACTACAATGTGTTTGATTTCTTAAGGCTCATGACTTTTTGAGCAACATTATTCTAAAGTAAAAAACATTGTGAGAGCACTTTAATTTCTACATAAGTTACCACTCTATTTTAGATTATTTTATAAATCAAATAATTGGGATTGCTACAGAAATTATAATGTCTTATTTTAATATGGTATAAACAATTGCATGGTTTAAAATCTTACTTGTGTGCAATTGGTATACACATATTTAGAAACCAAATTTGGGTACTTTGTGCCTTAATTATCACCAAGCATGAATCATGTGTGAAAACAACCATACATTTTGTATCAAAAAATCTTGATACTAAGAGCATAGTTATTATTTTATTTTATGGTAGAAGTAGCAGATTGCAC
This sequence comes from Cryptomeria japonica, assembly GCF_030272615.1. Lineage (NCBI taxonomy): Eukaryota > Viridiplantae > Streptophyta > Pinopsida > Cupressales > Cupressaceae > Cryptomeria > Cryptomeria japonica. Next base: position 137,687,811 of record NC_081412.1, on the reverse strand, counting down.
TTTCTAGAAGGTTAATGCATTCAATCAAGTCACACCAAGGATATTATGCACAAGGAAATTACTATGGTGGAGTAATTAAAGCAATAATTCGTTGGAGTTAATAACCTTAATAGGACATTGCTCTATCTAAAATGAGCCACACACATTACTAACAGTCTACGTTTTTGTTGGGAGGTCATATCGTATAATTGGGAAATAATTTTTTTTGGGGATATTATTTATGATTTATAAATGAATATAATGTGGTGGGGGTGATGGTTTATGGTTCAATGTTTAGAGTCAAATACATAAAAGGCTTTTGTATAGAGCCCACATTCTCTTTTGATTGTTGTTCCAAAATGAAAAAAATCTATACATTATAAGAAAGAAAGAAGCAACTCGCTTACAATTGCTCTCATAATAACATATTGAGGTATGCACATTTAATTACATACTCTTCTTCCAAAGTTCTAATTTTTTTGTTATCCTCTTTTTTAAAACTAAAAAATAATAAAACTAGTCAATTACAACATTTATTTTATATAGGTAGACATTCAATGATTAAAGATTTCACCTTGTTCTCTTTTTTACTATTAAATTTGCATATATAATAAATAGTTATAAATTATGTTTTTTCATCTAACAAAATTTTGTTCCAATGCATAAGAATGTAACAATATTTTGTTCCAATGCATAAAAATGACAAGGCTTATAAGAGAAGCTAAAAAGGAGAATATGACTTAAGAGACAAAAAAAAATTCTTATGGAATTTTGATTGATGTAAATGGATACTTATTAATGAGAAACAAATAATTTAACCACAATCAATTGTTCAATATTAAAGAATCTAATTGTTAAAAAAAAATTCAACAAAATTTTAAAAATTGTTCAATATTATTTATATCTAATTATACAATATAATGATTTTTTTACAAATCGAAACATATATTTATAATCAAAACATATATAAATTTATACTATTATAAAATTAACTAATTATACAACATCAAATTATATATCTTTGATTTCTTGTCTATGTTACCCTAAACCTCATACTAGTCCTAATGCTAGTTTATTAATAATTTACAAAATAAAGCTATACAATTTAATAAATTTTTAATTGTAATATAGATGTAAAATTGAAAAAAGGGTCCACGGACCATCAAATTTCAGGCCTGGGAAACATGCAATTCACTTGTTTTTGTGAGCTTTGAAATCTTTACCTACATATCTGGGTTCCTACCTACAAGCTCTGCCGTTAATGGTCGCTTTGAGTTATGGCGTCCCTACACATGCATCTTCCGCTCCAGTGAGTGCATCTGTCATATGAGTGTTAGCAATAATACCTGTACTAAAGTTTATATAATAAGCTAGTATGGCAGTTGACAAAATCTGGCCGTTATTCATATAGCATTGTAATAGCTGGTCACAGTTTCAGTTCCCATGGAGTTTCGTAATTCAATGTGTATAAGCCCTAATTGCAGGGTTCGGGTTCCATTAATGCGAGCGGTAATCGGCAGCAGCAGCCAATGGAGTTGCAGCAACCGGATGCAAAGAATGAGATTACTTCAGAGGCCACAATTACCAAACCATCCTCCTCATGCCAGAGTAAGGTATGTTTCCCTTTGATGGAAGCCATATAGGAGAAAGAAGGGAAATTGTTCACATTTTTTAATCTCAAAATTGAAAAATAATTTAACTCTATAAAACACATAACAAGCCTTTTCTTTTTGTCCTTTAGTTCAAATCTATATTTTTTTGAGATTCAATACACACTCTAAAAGTTACTTGGAACATGTGAAGAACCCATGGCAGGTTCGAGCCAACGCACATGCGTGTAGGGGGAAATCTATTGCTGATATGCAGAGGTTACAAAATTGGGCTTTTACCAATTGGAGGGAGGGAAGCTATTTTGAGGCAGATACGGGGAAATATTTGAGTGATCACAGATATTCTAGATGCAACTGTGATCTGTGTTGTGAGCTCAGGGAGCGTTCCTAGTTGCCAGGACTTAAAACCAAATAATTTTAATTTTTGATAAGGGGTGCAAGCATTTTAACTCTGAGTGGCACCAGCTCAGAATAAAATTAAATCTAGCTAGGCTGCATATGGTTTTCAACATTAAAGAAAAGAGTTTGAAGGTGTGGGGTTTAGATATAGAAAAGAAAAAAAACATTGTCTAGTTGTAGAATAATCACATACAGCTTTTGTTTATGCAAAACTCTGAATTTCAGCAAATGCAACACATTGATAAGGAACCTGTTGCATTCACACTATCAAAATCCTTACATTCATTAACTATGGAAAATGTAGGCAGCAGGCCTATTACTGTTCTCAATCTTTAACCCAAAGAGAAAATTAGAAAAACTAACAAGAGAATGCTGATATAGAAAAGGGTGGCATGTTATACATATAGGCCAATGATATTCTGAAGCCATTTTTGGTGCCTACACTAAATGTCAGCCACTTTAAGAGAATATTCAATAATTTTTTGATTAATATAATCTGGTTTAGGACCAGGAACCGTCAACAAAAACTGGTAAACATAATCCTCATATACCAAATTCAGCATCGAGGAAGCCAAGTCACAGAAAAACACAAACCTCCACCCTCCAAACTACCCGTCCCAAGCACACGCCCTAAAACAAAACTGAAAAACCACCTGACACAAATTAAGAACTGGGCATAGGGTCCCCAACCCTGAGCTCCTTGATGTCGTCTTGCAACAGTTTGATCAGCGAAAAGGGAAAATCACTCCACCACTGTTTGGCCTGAACACCCATGTTTTCTACCAACCCAACACCAAAATTGTTAATGCATGATAGCCTCGGTAAGATAAATGATTGAATGAGAGATAAATGAAGTCTCTCATTCAATCATCTATCTTATCGACAGACTATGATATAAGACTTCAAGTTATCGTTCCTTCATTTGATGATTATTCTTCGATTTATATATATTCAACCTTACTTGCAAATTCCAATCAATATCGGATTCTTAATCAAATGCTTAACTACTGATAATTATCGGTTGTAAATCTTATAGTACAGAATATCGATTGGTATCGGTTTACATTGTAAATTGTATGCACACCGACTAGTATCGGTCAAACATATTAACTGTGTGAACACCGATTGTTATCAGGTTTAGTTTATAACTGCATTCAAACTGATTAGTATTGGTTGACTTGCTTATGATATACACGCCGATTAGTATCGGGTGATTTGTTAAGTTTTATATACCGATTGGTAAATGCGATGATAATTGAAAAGGTGCGATCAAGTAATATCTTGATCGGTCATGTCTAATAGACATGAGCGGTCAAGGTATTGCTTGATCCTCCTTGCATACATATATATATATCAATCGGCATTTGTGAGAAGGACATTGAAATCGATAAATGCTCTTTTCCTCTGCAACATAGCAGACAATAATCAGATTTATTATATTAAGATATAACACATACTTGAAAGAAAAGATAACCTTGAATATAACTTGCATCTTAAATTGAAAATTGAATAACATTTACATGGTATCAGAGCCAAGTTAAATCGAACCTGAGGCTATTCAATTGTGTAGAAAATTCAAAACAAACATATATTCAACATCACATTTCTTCTAATGGCTAGCGCTATCAGATTCGAAGATAGACTCGGAGGAGGTGATGGCTTCTCAGCATGGAATTTCAGAATTCAGATGATTCTAAAAGAAAATAAAGTCGAATCATTTGTAAAAACTGAAATTGCAGAACCTGAGACTAAACCTGACAAAACAACTTGGAGAGAGGGAAATGAAAAAGCCATCAAAATCATAGTCGATGGGGTAAGAAATAATATTATGCCCATCATAAGGAAACATGAAACGGCCTACAACATGTTCAAAGCACTTGAAGATGCATTTGAGATATCCAATGCTAGTAGAACCTTGGCTTTAAAAAGAGAAATGAATCATATAGCTATGATCAAAGGAGAGTCGGTCAATGCCTACTTCATGCGGATATTAGCCCTAAGGGATGAACTAGCAACCCTTGGATATGAGATCCAAAGAAAAGAATTAACACTCATTTCTCTAGATGGGTTGCCTAGTATATGGGAAACATTTGTCCAAGGCATCAGTGCAAGGGATGAATTTCCAAAGTTTGATAGGCTAAAGGCAGATTGTCTCCAAGAAGAATCAAGGTTGAATAAGAAAGGGATCAAACAAAAGAATATAGATGAAGACCTTCAAGTCCTAAATACAAACTCAAACAAGAAAAACAAGCAGAAACAATTTAGGAAGAGAAAAGGTTGTCATGGCAAGAACACCTTCAAGAAGGACCTTTCATAGATTCAATGTTACAGATGTGACAAATTTGGGCACTATGTTGCCAAATGTCCAGAAAGAGCCAAACAACAAGCCACATTTGCCAAAGCAGGAAAATCTAAAAGGGAAGATGACTCCGAGAAGTATGTACTCTATTCAGTGTTGTTTTGTGTAACTAGGATAGGAAAATAAAAAGGATTTGGATTGCCTTAAGGTATCATCCGAATCCTTATAGGGCTGGGCCCTTCTTCATTAAGGAGGCCTGTAAATAGGGCTGGGCCCTATCTCCATCTAATGTATTTATGTAGAAGGGCACATAAGGCTGGGCCCTATCTATGTGCACAAATTAGGATAGGGCTGGGCCCTTTCTCTTTCACACGCCAAGCAAGGTCAAACGTGTGAGATTGTAGCATCTACCTTAGCGCCCAGGACAGGGCTGAACCTAAATAAATCGTGGAGTAAGATATAGGGCCGACCCTATCTTGCACATATAACGTGGGAAAAGTACAAAGATTTTAGCGCCAAAAAGTGCCTTATTGGGCTGACCCAATAAGGCACCAATCCTCATATATAAAAGCTACATAGAATGCATCTTGATACAATTATCACATATGCGAATTAGATCTGCAATAACAATGCGAAATATATCTGCTCTCCTTTGGTGTGAAGATATCTGATCTATGGATGCGACTCTGCTCTAATTGATGCGAACTTAAGTCTATTGTTCATGCTGAAGAAGGCACGGTTATGCTCATTTGAAGCTGAAGATATCTGCACATGTATTCAGCCTGAGATAAGTGTTGTAAGACTGCAATTTTATTCATAATGAATAATCAGATCTAAGGATCTGTTGTTGTTGGGTTTTTCCTCCAAGAGGGAGGTTTTCCCAGGGTAGACTTGTGCTGTGTGCCCTTTCTATTTGTGTGCTTTGATTCTTGTGACTGTGCCTTATTATTTCCTGCTCATTATTGTTAATCTGATCATGAAAACTAACATGGTATCAGAGCCTATGTTTGCATGTGTAGTGATCAGATTTACAACCTAGACTTCTGTGTGACAGCTAGGGTTTTTAGATGATTACATGCACAGTCAAGGTCCTTCATCTGCATTAATGGATTCCTCATCCTCTTAGTATCGTAGAACCTTCAAAGGTGATGAATCTCAATTTATTTCAAGGGAGATAGGTAAGTGAAGTTGCAGGTGATTTGAAGCTACCTTAAAACTCACCTTATTTTGATACTTGTTGTCATCCTTATATATTTCTACTATCATATACCTGCTATCACTTATATATTCAATGTATTCATGGCTGAATAGTGATAGTGTATATATATGGATGTGTATTAGGATCCGAGTATAGATAAATGTCTTCTATCTATATGTCTGAATCTGTGTGTTGAGGGTTTGTAAGGGTTGATGTTTTGTTTTACTATATCATGTCTCTAAGGTAACCTAATGTCTACTCTTGAAGATAATGTTTTCAGATGATGTCTCTCTGAAGAAAACATTCATGCATGATCTGAGAAGCCCTACCTCAGTCAGATCTTGTCATCGGACTAATTATGAAAGTCTACCTTTCATCTCTCTCTTTTAAGATGCTATGGGTCCACTTCGTAAGTAAGAATGAATCATCAGGTCTGTGAATTCTTTATTTAGATAGAGTTTTAGAGGGAGTCTTGATATCTTTTAATATCTCATTTCATTCTTGGGTTCTAATCATTATGGTTTAATAGAGGAATTGATAATATATATCTAATGTATATTCCTTGTCTATTGAAAAATGTTTATTTATGATGATACTAACCATGATACACTGGGTGTATCATCCATCCTCTGCGGAGTGCAAGGTGGCAGTGCTCGCTCACCCTTTGCGGAGTGTAAGGTGAGTCCACCCTCTGCGGAGTGCAAGGTGGCTGTACTCTCTCACCCTCTGCGGAGTGCAAGGTGGCAGTTCTTTCCACCCTCTGCGGAGTGCAAGGTGGCAGTTATTTCTCACCCTCTGCGGAGTGCAAGGTGAGTTCACCCTCTGCGGTGTGCAAGGTGACAGGTTGTTCTCAGTGAAGAAGCTTATGTATCCTCTGCGGTTGTGCATGATTTATGTTGTATGGTTATATATATCTTTGAGTATTAATTATTGCAGGTGTGCATATGGAAAGGTCTCTGTCATCCTCTGCGGATATGCATGATGAAAGATCATGCTGTTACATGCAGGTCCCTAGGAAAGTGTAAAGTAATGAAGCATTGGCTTCATCCTCTGCAGGCATTGCAAGAGAAGATCATGTAAAGGTTCATTGTAATGTAATTGTGTGATCAAATCACAAATTGAATATGGATTGTACTATTAGGGTTGGGCCCTAATCCTAAACCTTGTAAATGTTCATGCCATGGGTTTGTCCATGTGAATTTGGCTATGTATTTATTTTCCTCCCTAGTTCAGAGGGAGTGTTGTTTTTTTGTGTAACTAGGATAGGAAAATAGAAAGGATTTGGATTGCCTTAAGGCATCATCCAAATCCTTATAAGGCTGGGCCCTTCTTCATTAAGGAGGCATGTAAATAGGGCTGGGTCCTATCTCCATCTAATGTATTTATGTAGAAGGGCACATAGGGCTGGGCCCTATCTATGTGCACAAATTAGGATAGGGCTGGGCCCTTTCTCTTTCACACGCCAAGCAAGGTCAAATGTGTGAGATTGTAGCATCTACCTTAGCACCCAGGACAGGGCTGAACCTAAATAAATCGTGGAGTAAGATATAGGGCCGACCCTATCTTGCACATATAACGTGGGAAAAGCACAAAGACTTTAGCGCCAAAAAGTGCCTTATTGGGCCGACCCAATAAGGCACCAATCCTCATATATAAAAGCTACATAGAATGCATCTTGATACAATTATCACATATGTGAATCAGATCTGCAATAACAGTGCGAAATATATCTGCTCTCCTTTGGTGTGAAGATACCTGATCTATGGATGCGACTCTGCTCTGATTGATGCGAACTTAAGTCTATTGTTCATGCTGAAGAAGGCACGATTATGCTCATTTGAAGCTGAAGATATCTGCACATGTATTTAGCCTGAGATAAGTGTTGTAAGACTGCAATTTTATTCATAATGAATAATCAGATCTGAGGATCTGTTGTTGCTGGGTTTTTCCTCCAAGAGGGAGGTTTTCTCAGGGTAGACTTGTGTTGTGTGCCCTTTCTATTTGTGTGCTTTGATTCTTGTGACTTTGCATTATTATTTACTGCTCATTATTGTTAATCTGATCATGAAAACTAACATTCAACACTTACAAACCAAGCATCAGACAAGGTTAACTCCTGGGTGATCGACAGTGGCTCATCCAGACACATTACAGGGTTTAGAGAAGTGCTAGACTCCATGATAGAGGAGAATGATGAGGAAGTGACTATCGGAGATGACTCCACACATCCAGTCAGAGGAGTTGGAACCTGCACCATCAAACTAAAGTCAGGCGTATCATTACAACTTAAAGGAGTACTATATGTCCCAGGCATCAAGAGAAACCTAGTCTTCATATCAGCACTAGAGGATAATGGATACAGAGAGTGACCTTCATGGACAACAGAGTGTTGGCTTGGCCAAAGAATTCATCTATCAGGAAAGCTAAAACCATTGGTCAAAGACAAGGCTACTTATATGAGCTATGCATAGAGCCCAATCTAGCCCTAATCCATGAAACTATAGATGCTAATGAAGTTTGGCATAGAAGACCAGGTCACCTGAATTTTAGAGCTTTATCATCAATGGGTAACCTTGTCACAGGCCTACCTAAGTTAAAGCAATATCATTCAGGGGCATGCAAAGGATGCGCCCTAGGTAAAAATGCTAAGGGTGTTTTTCAAAATAGTACTAGGAAAACAAGCAAAATTTTAGAGTTAGTTCATTCTGATGTATGTGGACCAATGTCCGTACCTTCTTTAGGGGGATTTTTGTATTATATAATATTTGTTGATGACTACTCTAGGAAAACTTGGATCTACTTTTTGAAATGTAAAGAATCAGAAGAGATCCTTAATAGGTTTAAGGAATTTAAATCACTAACAGAAAACTACTCAGGAAATAAAATTAAAACCTTAAGAACTGACAATGGGGGGGAATACACCTCAGATTTGTTTAAAGACTTTTGTAAAAATGCTGGGATTAAGAGGGAGCTTACTATACCTTATAATCCTCAACATAATGGGGTAGCTGAGAGGAAAAATAGGACAATTGTAGATGCTGCCAAAGCCATGATTCTAGATCAAAATCTAAATACCAATCTTTGGGCAGAAGCAATTAGCACTGCCATATATATACAAAATAGATGTCCTCACTCTCATCTTGAAGATAAAACCCCTGAGGAAGTCTTTACTAAAACAAAACTAGATATCAGCCACCTTAGGATATTTGGGTGCCCTATTTATATTCATGTACCTAAGGAGAAAAGATTAAAATTAGAGCCTTCTGGAAAAAGGGGAATACTTGTAGGATATAGTGAAACCTCCAAGGCCTACAAAATCTATATACCTGGTCAGAGGAATATTGAACTAAGTAGGGATGTAATCTTTGAAGAAGACTTAGCCTTCAAAAGAGCCCAAAGCTCAATAAAACCTGAAGTCTATATCCCTACCCCTAGCATAGATGAAGACCTCGCTCTTGAGCTTTAGAGGGAGAGTCTTGAGGAAAATGAAGGTGAAACACAAAACCCACCTAGAGAAAATTTCAAGAAAAGACCACTATGGGCCACCAAAACTGTAGAAGAAGCTCAGAAGTATGCTGCCCCTTCAGGAACTTTCAGAGAAAGCAAAAGGCTTAACAAACTTACCAACTACGTCGCTCTCCTGAATGATCTCTCAAAAGAAGAACCTACTAATGTATTAGATGCACTTAAACATCAAGTATGGAAGAATGCCATGTCTGAGGAATACCAATCCATTATGAAAAATGATGTTTGGAAGATTCTCCCTAGGCTAGCCGAGAAATCTGTTGTCACCTCCAAATGGCTCTTCAAAATCAAACACGCTGCAGATGGCAGCATTGTTGTGAAATATGGATCGAAGAATAATGACAGCGATTCTGGAAGACTGATTGCCGTGAGTTATTGATCATTTCCATCATTGAATCCGGTTTAAATACAAGAGGAAAGGTTGCCTATGTAGGGACATGTCCATACGTGGTAGTTGCCACGTATGGACATGTCCCTACGGAGGCAACCGTTCATAACAATTAGTTTGTTTATGTTTAATTTCCAAACTGTATGCTCTGTTAATATATCACTCTCCAGATAATAACCGATTTACCATCAGTTAGATTCACGAGGGCTATATCTTAACACTCCCTCTTAGCAGGAGTGGATCTAAGTAATTTTCTTGGGAGCATATTCTGTCATGACTTCCGACACAATTCGGGACAACATTTAATATAGTCTTGTCATGACAATAAACTCAATATCATGATATCCGGCTCAGTCCGGGACAATCACTTAAGAAGTCAGTCATGAGATGATCATATACTTTAGGATCAAGATATCCGGCATAGTCCAGGACAACAACTTAATGTAGTCAATCTTGACACTTGGTCAACTATTGTCAAGATCGTCACCTTGAAATAGTAACCTTAAACATAAGAAGATCGTCATCTTCTTGAACACAGTTAGAATATTGCAATATACATTTTATTTATTTATTAATGAACAAATTACACATGGTAGGAATTTCATCTTAATAATCTCAATTATAATCTAGTCATACCAAGTTTACTTCTGAAGTATTCTATCTTCAATCTTGCAAGTGGCTTGGTGAAGATATCAGCATTTTGTTCTTCAGTACTGATGTACACTAGTTTTATGACGTTTCGATCTACCATATCTCTTATGTAGTGATAAGGGATCTCAATATGTTTGGATCGATTGTGAAAAACTGGATTTACTGAGAGCTTGATACAGCTCTGATTATCACAGTGAATTATTGTTAAATTCAAAGTTTTTCCAAATAATCCAAATAATAACTTTCTTAGCCATACCGCTTCACGAGCTCCCATGGAGGCTGCCATATATTCTGCTTCAGTGGAGCTTTGTGCAACTGCTGAACCAAGATATCATAGTAGAATCGAGACTGAAGCAACACCCTGTAGTACTTTTCTGGTCAGTGGTACTTCCGGCCCAATCAGAATCAAAATATCCTTCAAGTTGAATCTCAACATTTTCATACTTTAAGCCAAGTCCGATTGTGCCTCGTAAATATCTTAGAATGTGTTTAGCAGCCATTAGATGTATCTTCTTAGGTTCACACATGAAGTGGCTTAATACATTTGTAGCATAGCAGATATCAGGACGAGTATTTACCAAATACATGAGTGAACCGACGATTTGTCTGTAGAGTGTGGGATCTGTAGGTTCTGAATCTTCTGCCTCAATTTTCAGCTTGTGCAAATTAGTTTCCATTGGTGTAGCTAATGGCTTACACTCCATCATCCCAAATCTAGTTAGAATATCTGTGGTGTACTTTCCTTGATTTAGGAAGATGTAGTTTTTCTTCTGCCATACTTCTAATCCCAGAAAATAATGTAGAAGCCCTAGATCCTTCATATCGAATTCTGCTGCCAGATCTTGCTTACATTTCTCAATGAGATTATCCTCTCCTGTTATCAAAAGATCATCCACGTAAAGGACCAATATAATCATATTGCCATTTGAAGCCTTGAAGTAGATGTTGGGATCTGCTAGGTTCTTGGAGTACCCTAGTTTGGAGAGATAGTTGTCTATCCTTGCATACCAGGCCCTAGGTGCTTGTTTTAACCCATAGAGAGCTTTCTTTAGTTTACAAACATAGCAATTTTTATCACGTAAGGTGAATCCTTCTGGTTGTTCTATATATACTTCTTCTTCAATTGAACCATTTAGGAAGGCAGTCTTTACGTCCATTTGGTGAATTTTCCATCCTTTGGATGCTGCAATTGCAATGATTGTTCTTACTGACATATACCGGGCAACTGGGGCAAATGTCTCTTCATAATCAATTCCTGCTTTTTGAGAGAATCCCCTGGCCACAAAGCGAGCTTTATGTTTTTCAATGCTGCCATCAGATGCATATTTGATCTTGAATAACCACTTGGATGAGACAACTAATTTGTCTTTTGGTCTAGGCACTATATCCCAAACATCATTCTTTGGTATAGATTGATATTCTTCAACCATAGCATCTTTCCAAGCCTGTTTTGATAAGGCTTCTCTGACATTTGTTGGTTCAAAATTTGTGAGTTCGGTTAGAAGTGCAGCATAACATTTTAGAGTTCTTGTTCTCTTATTTTCTTTGGAAATTTCATTTGGTTCTACATTATTCTCTTCAATCATTTTCCTTGCCCATAGAGGTCTTTTCTTGTTATTGAGTGTTTCAATATTTTCATCAACAAGAGGTTCAGAAGCTCTTATGATGTCCTCCCTCTCAGTGTCTGAAGGTTTGGAATTTTCTATGATATTCTCCCTCTCAATCTCAGTTATGTGATCTTATTCTTCTTTAGTAATGTTATCATCCTCAGGTTCTTTGAGTGTAGTGTTTTCTTCAAACTTTACATCTCTACTTATCTCAACAGATTTTTTCCCTGGAATGTAAATGCGATATCCTTTAGTATTTTCACTATAGCCAATGAAGATACCTCTTTTTCCGGATGGTTCTAGTTTTGTCCTCTTTTCTTTAGGAACATGTATATATACGGGACAGCCAAATATCCTTAAATGACTTAAGTCTGGTTTGTTCCCTGTAAAAGCTTCTTCAGGAGTTATGTTTTCTAGAACTGAGTGCGGACATCTGTTTTGAATGTAGACTGCTGTATTTGAAGCTTCTGCCCAAAATGAAGTGTGTAAGTTTTGGTCATGCATCATGGCTTTTGCTGCTTCAATTATGGTTCTGTTCTTTCTTTCTGCTACTCCATTCTGTTGTGGATTATATGGTACATTATACTCCCTCTTAATCCCAATAGAATTACAAAAGTCTTTGAAGTTGTCAGATGTATATTCTCCCCCATTGTCGGATCTTAACACCTTAATTTTCTTCCCTGACTGGTTTTCTACTAGTGCCTTGAATTCTTTGAACTTAGATAGTACTTCATTTGAGTCTTTGCACTTTAGAAAATATGTCCATGTTTTTCGAGAGTAGTCGTCAACAAAGATTATGTAGTATAAGGATCCAGTTAGGGATGGTGTTGACATGGGACCGCATAGGTTTGAGTGAATTAGTTCTAAAATAACTTTTGATTTGTGCTCACTTGAGGGAAAATAAACTTTCACATTCTTTCCCAAGGCACATCCTTTGCAAATGCCTGTGTGTTCAGATTTTAGTTGGGGCAGTCTTGAAGTAATCTTCTTTATGTTGGATAGAGCACTATATCTTAGGTGTCCTAATCTTTTGTGCCATAATTCATTATTATTTGAAACTTCAAGATTTAGTGCTTCCTTTTGATCACTGCATAGTTTGTATAGGCTACCATCTCTTGAACCTACTGTTATGGCATTTTTTATATTTGTATTTTTAGGCCAAAGTAGAACTTTATCTTCATTGAAGGTAACCTGATATCCTTGATCAGTTAGGCCTAAGATTGAGACTAGATTTCTTTTTATTATAGGTACAAACAGAACATCCTGTAATTGTAGAGATACTCCATTTCTTAGTTTGATAGTACAGGTCCCAATTCCTTTCATAGGATATGTGGAGTTATCTCCAATAGTAACCTCTTCACTTGAGTACCCGTTAAGTGTTTCAAACTGATTTCTGAATCTAGTTATATGCCTTGATGCTCCACTGTCTACGATCCAAGTGTTTTTATTTGTATTTATTTCGCTTGATAGGGCTAAGAAGAAAAGTGAGTTTTCTCCTTTGACTTCGGCTAGAGTAGCTTGTGTTTTCTTCCTTTCTGGACAATTCCTGTGAGTGTACCCATATTTGTCGCATTTGTCGCATTTGTAACACTGAATTTTAGACATATCTCTTTTCTGATGGTTTTTATTTCCTCTCTTCCGTTTGGAGAACTTTTTATTTTTGTTGAAGGTATTTGTATTAAGTGCTTGGATTTCTCCTTCTTTATTTGTCCCTAATCCACTTGAGATTAGTCCAGATTCCTCTTGAATGCACTCATTCTTAAGTTGTTCAAATTTGGGTAAGGGGGGTGTTCTGCTAATACATTGAATGTAGGATTCCCATGAAATTGGTAATCCTCTTAGGGCTATGAGAGAGATTTCTTGATCATCTACCTCATTTCCAATAGTTTGTAATTGGTCTTTTACTTCAGATATCCTTGAAAAGTATGTAGATATTGTATCATCTTTATTCATCTTTATGTTTAAAAAAAGTTGTTTCAAGGTTAACATTCTGCTCGCATTGTTAACTTCATATGTATTTTTAATGGTTTTAAATACTTCATATGCTTTAGGCAGTCTGGCTATAGATGGAAGAATATGATCTTTGACTGAGTCAATAATTATTTTCTTTGCTTTATTATTACGCCTTTTCCAGGTAGATTTCTCTGGTTCATCATTTGGCATGTTTAGATTTTCTTCTATGTAAGACTCTAATTCTAGTTCTTCAAGAATGGCAATGATTCGCATCTTCCAGGAAACGAAGTTGGAGGCTCCTTCGAGTCTATCTTCCACTCTCATATTACTTGACATTTTGAATATTTTCTTAGTCGGATATATCCTCTGCGTATATAGCCTCTGCGTTGATTTGTTATTTACTTCTGATAAATGCTTATGAGTAATATGGCTGTCTAATTTATTCTCTTAATATGCTGGCTCTAATACCATGTTGTGAAATATGGATCAAAGAATAATGACAGCGATTTTGGAAGACTGATTGCCGTGAGTTATTGATCGTCTCCATCATTGAATCCGGTTTAAATACAAGAGGAAAGGTTGCCTACGTAGGGACATGTCCATACGTGGCAGTTGCCATGTATGGACATGTCCCTACGGAGGCAACCGTTCATAACAATTAGTTTGTTTATGTTTAATTTCCAAATTGTATGCTCTGTTAATATATCACTCTCTAGATAATAACCGATTTACCATCAGTTAGATTCACGAGGGCTATATCTTAACAAGCATTGAGAAACACAAGGCTAGATTTGTAGCTAGAGGGTTCTCTCAAAAGGAAGGAATTGATTATGAGGAAACATTTGCACCTGTAGCCAGATACACCTCAGTAAGAGCAGTCTTAGCCATTGCAGCATCAAAGGGATGGAAAGTTCATCAGATGGATGTTAAGACAACATTCCTTAATGGTGAGATCTCAGAAGAAGTATACCTGGAGCAACCTGAAGGGTTTGAGATTCATGATGCAGAGTCTCATGTGTGTAGACTCAAGAAAGCTCTCTATGGGCTTAAACATGCTCCCAGGGCCTGGTATGAAAGAATTGATACCTATCTCTCAAAACTAGGCTTCTCCAAGAATGATGCAGATCCTAATCTCTACTATAAGCAAAACAAAGGTGATATGCTAATATTGATTTTATATGTTGATGATTTGTTAATCACAGGAAAAGATCACCTCATAGATCAGTGTAAGAAAGACCTTGCTAAAGAATTTGATATGAAGGACTTGGGACTCCTTCATTACTTCCTAGGTTTGGAAGTATGGCAGAATTCTGATGGCATTATACTAAACCAAGATAAATATACCTTGGATATTTTGAAGAGATTTGGAATGCTAAACTGCAGACCCATGACCTCTCCAATGGAAACAAACCTTCTTAAACTTAAGGAAGCAGCAACAGAATCACAACCCTCAGATCCTACTCTATATAGGCAAATGATTGGGTCCCAGATGTATCTTGTAAATATGAGACCAGATATCTGTTATGCAGTTAATGCTTTGAGTCAGTTTATGTGTGAACCAAAGGAAATACACCTGGTAGCAGTAAAACATATCATGAGATATCTACAAGGTACCCTAAAACTTGGTCTCAAATATGAGAGAGTTGAACTAGATCTACACGGATTCACAGATTCAGATTGGGCTGGAAGTGTAACTGATAGGAAAAGCACCTCAGGGTGTGTCATGTCCCTATGCTAATTGTACATAATATGTTTGCATATATGTATTTAAATTTCTGATATTCATTTAATACTTATGTCGCTACTCAAAAAACAGTTCAAACCTTATTGTGTTAGATTAATTAGTGAATATTAATTAATATGAAATCATAAGTATTGCGTTGATCATTAACAATTATTGTTGAATTTAAATTAATATACTTAACATACCTATAATTATTAATGTAAATATTGCATAGGATGTGTAATAAATATAATATTAAATGCACTGGGTATGCGTCTGAAGAGAGACACAACCAAAACAAATACAAACAAAAGGGCAGCGAACTATAAAGTAATCACGTCTCTTCTAAAAAGAGACGTGACCCTCAGTTTGACCCGCCACATACTATAAGACAAACACATCAAAGGGGGACAAGGGATCACGGAGGAATATATGGAAAGGAAATCAACTACAGCCAGGAGACCGACTGCCAGGTATGCCATCATACTCAGATTCTAAAGGATATGAAATTATTGGTATGTTAAAATCGTAGCCCTACAAATACGTCTGTAGAATGATATTTCTGTTGATGTTTAAACCAATTTCCAAACTGTATAAAATATACTCCATCACGGTGAACTTTAAGCGATTCCAACAGATCTTATAATTCTGATTAAAAGACTGAAAATAAGCATCTTTTACAACTTGCACCAGTATAATAAATAAGGTAATGATAAAGTCTGAACAAAGAACACAATAACATCATATGTAATAACTTATCATTATATGGCTGCTCTATGAGAGGAGGGGGATCTGTAGTGGGGTCGATTGCCCACCTAAATAGTCCACCTACTGTGTAAAGATGAACCAGTAGGCTAGGAGGGCAAGTGACCGCTCCTGGGTTTGGGTCTGGCATGATGAACCACCATATTACCATCCATCGTCCTTTGGAAAGATGCAGGGCATTTATAAGATAAAGTATAAATCTGTTTGGGAGAATAATTAGGACATTGAATCTATGTGATTATCCCACTCAATTCTCAATGCGTTAAAGTGAATTGAGTATGAACAATAAACTGATGTTTACTAATTCTAGAATGGCAATTGTTCAATATTATTTCTGTTTCTTGTATTTGTAATCGATGTATTTTGTGGATACTTCCGTACGACTTCCGTTGTGTTAATTAATACAAATATAGTCTTTTATGATGAATAATTAAATTGAGTTGTTTCGTAAACCTAATTCCCAATTGTATGTCCTAGTTTCTGACCTGTCTCCTTATAATGACTGCCAGGCAAACTTATCAGTAATAGTAATCTAAGAAGGGGACATCACAAGTGGTATCAGAGCTTACTTTCCTGCCATCCTGTAGGAATTATTAAATGCATAGACGGGGTAATAAGATGGGTGATCAATTAAGTAGTGAGTTCCGAACATTCATGGAGCAGAGTGAGAAAACCAATCAATTGATCTTACAAACACTCCAAAACCTAAGCAACAATAATAATAACAACGCAAGATTTGCTCAAAATAATGGAAGGGACACCAACTCCCATCATTCTGAAAATAATCAAAGTAATAACAGTGCTAACCCCAGGCCCACCAAACCCAATTTTTTACCCAGTATTGAACCAAGGGAAGAAGAAGCTAATTCACCCTTGGTTGATGTGGATGAGGTACTAAGAGCCTATTCAAATTTAGATCCTGAACTCAAAGCAAATGTATCTTTCAGGGATTATCATGAAGCTAAGCTAAAATCCATTCCCCAAGTAAAAAGAAAAAGATTCAGTGACAAGGACCTTAGGGAGAGAATAAGCAAAATTACCATTCCCAACTTTGATGGCTCGGGAAAAATTTCAGCCAGGTCATGGGTTCAAAAACTTGACACTTACCTGTCCCTCAGCCCAATGACGGAAGAGAATGCAATCAAATTTGCAGTCCTAAATCTTGCGGGGGCCGTCCATGATTGGTGGCACCATGGTCTCATAACCTTAGGCCACCAAAATATCACCTCCTATGAAGAGTTTACTCAGAAAATTATCAAAAGGTTTGATCAAAAGCACCCACAGTCCTATTTTAAAGAACTGGCTCACCTAAAACATGAGGGGACGGTGGAAGAGTATGCCACCGAGTATCAAAAATTAGTAGTGATGGTACCTGAAGTTTCACAAGAGAGACTTACTTACCTCTTTGTGGATGGACTAAAAGACTCAATCCGTAGTGTGGTGAGTGCCATGGAGCCCGACAACCTAGAAGAAGCTATTTTAAAGGCAAGGAAATTTGACACCCCCTCATCAAAGGAGAAATCAAAAACCTTTCCATCAAATACTCAACCAAAATATCCGCATAAGGGGGACAAATATAAGAAAGAGTACCACCATACAAATCCGTGCCAGTATTGTAAAGCACCCTGGGAGAGGGGTCACGTGTGTAATGAATATCAAAAACAACAGGAGGAGCTTAGAAGGAAATGATTATGTTTCAAATGTAAGGAACCATGGGAAAGAAAACATCAATGCAAAAACATGCAACTACATTGTTTGGAAAGAGAATTGAACGAGGAAGTAGAAGAAAGCCCAACTAAAAAGGCAAGATATGATAGTGTTGAACGGTTCACCCTTGCTACCATCTCTCGGGATTCTGAGCATAAACCCCTTAGACTGAAAGGCACACTTAAGGGACAAAGGGTAATTGCTTTGGTTGATAGTGGGGCATCCCACAATTTTATCAGCAAGGAGCTAACAAACAGAAGAAAACTAAAAACTCAAGGATTTGAGGGATTCAATGTGGCATTAGCAAATGGGTCCACAGCCCCTTGCAACACCCATATTCCACAATTAGAGATCAAAGTGGGGGACCATACAATCAAAGGAAATTTCTATGTGGTAACACTTGATAATGATGTCATTTTAAGTACGCCATGGATTCATTCTCTAGGCAGATTTGCTATGGATCTTCCGAATATGGAAGTTTGTTTTAAGCAGAAGGGTAAGGAGGTTACACTCAAGGGAATACCTAACGGAGCAGCTAAGTTGGTTAATTGTAAGAAAATGAGTAAAATTCTCAAGCATGGTCAAGGAGAATGGATTGCTAGATGTATGGTCTTGGACCATTCAGTTCCCAATGATAAAACCATCCACATTGACATTCAACCCATCCTAAGGAAACGCAAAAGAGTGTTTGAAGATATTCCACCAGGCCTACCTCCTAGCCGAGGGTTTGAGCATACGATTGAGTTGGAGGAAGGGGCCAAACCGGTTATTACTACCCCCTATAGACACCCCCATAAATTCAAGGAGGAAATTGAGAAGACCATCAAAGAATTGATGGAGATTGGACACATTCGGCCCAGCTCGAGTCCATTCACGTCATCAGTGGTCCTAGTGAAAAAGAAGGATGGAACAATGAGAATGTGTGTTGACTACCGAGCACTAAACAAAAAGACTATAAAAAATAGATACCCAATCCCAAGAATTGATGAACTATTGGATGAACTTCATGGGGCCAAATATTTCTCAAAAATTGACCTGAGGTCAGGGTATCATCAAATCAGAATGAGGAAAGAAGATGTTCCCAAAACAGCTTTCATATGTCATTACGGCCATTTTGAATTTCTAGTTTTACCGTTTGGCCTTACCAATGCACCGGCCACATTCCAATCATGTATGAACCATATTTTCCGCAAACACCTCCGAACTTGTTTACTTGTATTCTTTGATGATCTCCTAATCTACAACAAAACATGGGAGGAACACCTCCAACACATTGATGACATATTGAGTGTCCTCAAATCAGAATCTTTGTTTGCTAAGGCTTCTAAGTGTGAATTTGGCTTGGAAGAGATTCTTTACCTTGGACACAAAATCAACTCTCAGGGAGTTAGTGTGGATGTAGAGAAAATCAAAGCCATAAGAGAATGGCCAAAACCAAAGACCTTGACCCAGTTAAGGGGCTTTGTAGGATTGTGCAGTTATTACAGGCGGTTTGTCCAGGGGTTTTCAAAAATAGCAGCCACCCTCACAGATTTGACTAAGAAGGGAGCTTTCATGTGGAATGATATAGCACAATAAGCCTTCGAAAAACTAAAGGAGGCAATGGGTTCATGTCCAGTCCTTGCCATTCCCGATTTTACACGACCCTTTGAACTACAATGTGATGCTTCAGGTGATGGAATAGGGGCTGTACTCATGCAAGACAAGCACCCTATAGCCTTTGAAAGTCGTAAGCTGACAGAGGGAGAAAAACATTACTCCATCTACGATAAGGAAATGTTGGCTATTATGCATGCATTTGCAAAATTCAGACAATACTTAGTGGGTGGCAAATTTAATGTAAAGACAGATCACAATAGTCTTAGATTTTTTATGAATCAGAAGGACCTTAATGAACGCCAACAAAAGTGGGTAAGCAAGATTCAGGCATATGATTTTGATATAGAATATGTGAAAGGAACAAATAATGTGGTAGCGGATGCCTTGTCCCGATGGTCTTATGTAAACACTCTCACTTGTATTGAGGGAGATTGGAAGACTCAAATCACAACAGAATATACCAAGGATCCTTTAGCCACTGAAATAATGGAAGGGAATTTACCAAATGAGGATTACAAGGTAGTGGAGGAATTGATTCTATATAAGGAGAGGATTTTTCTTATACCTAGCTCCAAATTCAAGAATACCATTCTGAAGGAATATCATGATAACCCCATGGACTCAAAAAAGATGTTCTTAAATATGTTCAGGAATGTATGACTTGTCAGAAAAATAAAATTGAACAGACACATCCGGCAGGACTATTACAACCTCTACCCATTCCTGATAAAAAATGGGAAAGTATTTCTATGGATTTTATCACAGGCCTACCTAAGGTGCAGGGCAAAGATTGTATCTATGTTGTAGTGGATCGCCTCACTAAATATGCTCACTTCTTTGCGATTTCCACTGAGTACAAAGCATACCAGGTGGCGGAAGTTTTCTTCAATGAAGTGTTTCGGTTACATGGACTACCAAAGAACATTATTAGTGACAGGGATAGCCATTTCCTTAGCCAGTTTTGGCAGGAATTGTTCAGATTAGCAGGCACAAACCTTACTCCCAGCACCAGCTATCACCCACAGACTGATGGGCAAACAGAAATAGTAAATAAGTGGTTGGAAGGATATTTGAGAAATTATGTTACGAACCAGCAGAATGCTTGGATTAAGTGGCTACACTTGGGAGAGTATTGCTACAATACAACTCACCACATGTCTATTGGTATGAGTCCCTTTAAGGCTCTCTATGGGTATGATGCCATGACTTTTGGAGGAGTAGCCATACAAGAAAGCAAAGTGCCAGGTGCTAAAGATTTTATGCAACGAAATATTGATATTCTGAATTCTCTCAAAGATAACTTACATCACACGTAGAATCAGCAAAAGATGTATGCTGACCGGCATAGAGAGGAAAGAACCTTTGTGGAAGGAGACTGGGTCTTTTTAAGGCTTCAGCCTTATAGACAGTCATCATTGAAGTCTAATGGTGCGGAAAAGCTAAAACCCTGATTTTATGGACCTTACAAGGTATTGCGGAAAATAGGGGAAGTGGCCTATGAGATAGAGCTTCCAGAGAACAGTCGGATCCATAACACCTTTCATGTATCTCGACTCAAAAAGGTCTTGGGGCAGCATATTGTTCCTTGCTCAGAATTGCCACCTCTAGATGATGAGGGTAAACTGATTCTAGAACCAGAGACCATACTGAATATGAGAGAAAAGAGACTGAGGAATAAAACTATTCCGGAATTCCTAGTGAAATGGAAAGGATTGCCTGAAGATGATGCTACTTGGGAAGGAGAGGAAATATTTAATCATCCCCAACTCAAATTGCTTGAGGGCAAGCAAATTCGGGAGGGGAGGACTGTCATGTCCCTATGCTAATTGTATAATATGTTTGCATATATGTATTTAAATTTCTGATATTCATTTAATACTTATGTCGCTACTCAGAAAACAGTTCAAACCTTATTGTGTTAGATTAATTAGTGAATATTAATTAATATGAAATCATAAGTATTGCGTTGATCATTAACAATTATTGTTGAATTTAAATTAATATACTTAACATACCTATAATTATTAATGTAAATATTGCATAGGATGTGTAATAAATATAATATTAAATGCACTGGGTATGCGTCTGAAGAGAGACACGACCAAAACAAATACAAACAAAAGGGCAGCGAACTATAAAGTAATCACGTCTCTTCTAAAAAGAGATGTGACCCTCAGTTTGACCCGCCACATACTATAAGACAAACACATCAAAGGGGGACAAGGGATCACGGAGGAATATATGGAAAGGAAATCAACTACAGCCAGGAGACCGACTGCCAGGTATGCCATCATACTCAGATTCTAAAGGATATGAAATTATTGGTACGTTAAAATCGTAGCCCTACAAATATGTCTGTAGAATGATATTTCTGTCGATGTTTAAACCAATTTCCAAACTGTATAAAATATACTCCATCACGGTGAACTTTAAGCGATTCTAACAGATCTTATAATTCTGATTAAAAGACTGAAAATAAGCATCTTTTACAACTTGCACCAGTATAATAAATAAGGTAATGATAAAGTCTGAACAAAGAACACAATAACATCATATGTAATAACTTATCATTATATGGCTGCTCTTTGAGAGGAGGGGGATCTGTAGTGGGGTTGATTGCCCACCTAAATAGCCCACCTACTATGTAAAGATGAACCAGTAGGCCGGGAGGGCAAGTGACCACTTCTGGGTTTGGGTCTGGCATGATGAACCACCATTACCATCCATCGTCCTTTGGAAAGATGCAGGGCATTTATAAGATAAAGTATAAATTTGTTTGGGAGAATAATTAGGAGACTGAATCTATGTGATTACCCCACTCAATTCTCAATGCGTTAAAGTGAATTGAGTATGAACAATAAACTGATGTTTACTAATTCTAGAATGGCAATTGTTCAATATTATTTCTGTTTCTTGTATTTGTAATCGATGTATTTTGTGGATACTTCCGTACGACTTCCGCTGTGTTAATTAATACAAATATAGTCTTTTATGATGAATAATTAAATTCAGTTGTTCCGTAAACCTAATTCCCAATTGTATGTCCTAGTTTCTGACCTGTCTCCTTATAATGACTGCCAGGCAAACTTATCAGTAATAGTAATCTAAGAAGGGGACATCATAGGGTGTTGTTTCAGTTTAGGTTCAGCCATGATATCCTGGATCAGCAGAAAACAGTCATCAGTAGCGCAAAGTTCCACTGAGGCCGAATACATTGCAGCCTCCATGGCTGCTCGAGAGGCAGTATGGCTTAGAAAGCTGCTTGTGGGGTTATTCGGTGAGCCAATGAAGCCTACATATATTCATTGCGACAACCAAAGTTGTATAAAACTTTCAGTGAATCCAGTATTTCATGACAGATCCAAACATATTGAGATTCCATATCATTATGTACGAGACATGGTAGATAGGAATGTGATCCAGTTGGAATACATTTGTACAGGAGATCAGACAACAAATATTCTTACCAAACCACTTTCAAGGGTGAAAGTTGAGCACTTTAGAAAAGGTCTTGGTATGATTGAAATGTAATTTGCTTTGTACTCCTATGCTTATTAAGATGGTTTATGTGTAAACTTCTTTGTCATGTTAGGACTTTTATGGGTTTAAACCCCCTGTGTTCATGTCTAAGAGGTGACGATCTCTCAGATAATGAACCCTTGTATGTAGACATCATAAGGTGACGATCTTATGATGTTCAAACCAGTTATCATGTTGGATCTCTGGTATGTCATGGATGTGCCATGATTGTGTTGTGGTAAAACATTTTTTATAAAATGTTAGTGCACATACGACAACTTGAATAAATAGAGAATTTAACTATTTTCTTATACTTATTTCTAAAGTATTGCATGTTTAGGCAATACTGATATCATGTGCTTAGGTGATATCCTGTCATCACAAGTTGATGTAATGAACGTTTGTATCACGTGTTTAGGTGATCCTTTATATCATATGATTAGGTGATATGATTTTCTAGAGAGTCAGATTACGTAAAGAATACTGACCATCATTAGAATTGTGATGCTTGATATGTTGTCTTTCATTTATCTTACCTAGCTAAGAGGGAGTGTTAATGCATGATAGCCTCGGTAAGATAAATGATTGAATGAGAGATAAATGAAGTCTCTCATTCAATCATCTATCTTATCGATAGACTATGATAAAGACTTCAAGTTATCGTTCCTTCATTTGATGATTATTCTTCGATTTATATATATTCAAACTTACTTGCAAATTCCGATCAATATCGGATTCTTAATCAAATGCTTAACTACCGATAATTATCGGTTGTAAATCTTATAGTACAGAATATCGATTGGTATCGGTTTACATTGTAAATCGTATGCACACCGATTAGTATCGGTCAAACATATTAACTGTGTGAACACCGATTGTTATTGGATTTAGTTTATAACTGCATTCATACCGATTAGTATCGGTTGACTTGCTTATGATATACACGCCGATTAGTATCGGGTGATTTGTTAAGTTTTATGTACCGATTGGTAAATGCGATGATAATTGAAAAGGTGCGATCAAGTAATATCTTGATCGGTCATGTCTAATAGACATGAGCGGTCAAGGTATTGCTTGATCCTCCTTGCATACATATATATATCAATCGGCATTTGTGAGGAGGACATTGAAATCGATAAATGCTCTTTTCCTCTGCAACATATAGACATGAGCGGTCAAGGTATTGCTTGATCCTCCTTGCATACATATATATATCAATCGGCATTTGTGAGGAGGACATTGAAATCGATAAATGCTCTTTTCCTCTGCAACATACCAGACAATAATCAGATTTATTATATTAAGATATAACACATACTTGAAAGAAAAGATAACCTTGAATATAACTTGCATCTTGAATTGAAAATTGAATAACATTTACAAAAATTGTAATAACCCTTGCTGCAATTTTTTTTCAGATTTACAAAATTCCAATCACCCAACTTAGATTTACAATTTGCAACCAAACGATGAAATTGGGTAATGCCGAAAATTGCACCAATGTGCTTATAAACACTTAAAACCCTCATAAAAGCACAAGAAGAAGATTCTATAGAAATTTTGGCATTATAACAGCATGCAAAAATATGTTTATAACAATCTACAAATCTGCCATGAAGCATTATAGAGTAGACTCCAGAAATGGAGCTCAAAACTTCACAAATCCACTATAAAATCCAAACTACTCTCCAAATTCCTCACACTTTCCCACAATAGCAAGATGCATGAAATAAATGTCTAACAACAGCCAAGAACAACAATATATGTTGTTATTACTAGCAAAACAAATCTGAAAATGAACTAAGAAACTACAACACACCAACGATTGCAACCCCTGCAAAACACACACATAAAAATCTCTTTGAAGCACAACTGCAACCCCTGAATGTGATTGCCACTGGAGACCTGTAAACACACTGCCTGCAAGCTTCTATCTCCCTGGTTTATCAGCCTTAGAGATTTTACCTTCTTTGGTTTACCAGCCTCTGAAGGAAAATAGCTTTCGCCTGTTGAAAATGACCCGATAGAATGAATGGAAAAGCAAGCCAAAAACTTGATAAATGAAACCCACATTCAAAATACGTCTTGGGCACCGAATCCCATGCCAAGGAAGAGGGAATATTTCCATTAAAGATTTGAAACCTTTTTTCTAAATTTGCACCTCCACTTCTTCCACCCAAATAGGAATTGCCAATTAATTCCATCTTTTTGACTAAATTCCAAGAAGACACAAAATTGCCAATTTGAACCCCACTAAAATCCTCACCCTTTTTGGCATTTGATTTTATTTCAAAATTACTTAATATTTGTTGCCAAATCAGATTTTTCTCAATCAAATTGGAAGATAAAATTTCCCAATTAGTTCAATAATCCTGACTTTCTATATTTAGATAGTCAGACTTACTAAAAATAGTAAACACTATTTTTAGAAAGGGTACATGACAATATTCACCGTTAATCTGATTTGAATATTTCACCTTCAAGTACAATATTTCATGTTTTATCCCCAGGGCCTGTCTTCCTATTTTTGGACAATTGGCCTTACTAAAAATAGAAATTGCTATTTTTAGAACGAAGCAATTTTTAGAAAAAGGGGGCATGACAAAAATTGGCTAACCAGTCCGCAGCCCGATTACCAGCACGTTTTATATGAGAAACTTTAATATGCTTCAGGCCTTTAGCTGTCCATAGCGCACTTTGCATTATGGCCTCCAGCCTCCAATTCTTCACATTCCCCCCCCCGCCAAGAGCATTAATTATTAATTTTGAATCTCCTTCAACCCATAGCTTTGTCCACCCCTTCTCCCTGGCTATCGTAATTCCCCACATCAAAGCCCTAGCCTCAGCTCTGTTGTTTCAATCTGCAACAAAATCCATAGCAAAAGCCCCAACCGGTTGTCCCTGATCATCCCTGAAGATCCCACCGCCGCCAGCACGTCCAGGGTTGGATTTAGCATTACCATCGAAATTAAATTTAATCCATCCAGGATTCTTAGGCGTCCAGCCCACAAAGCATGAGTCAGAGCTCGGGCTGACCTTAGGAACACTGGGCCAGTGAAAACAGGGCCAAGCATTCCCCCAAGCCTTCACCCTAGCATACACCTCTCTTTCATGGCACTTCTGGACTTCCCCAACTTCAGACAGAGAACTTTCCACCCTATCCCAAATACTCTCAACCACCCTGCTCTTATCTTGAAAAATCCTCCGATTTCATTCGAGCCAGATGTTCCACACAATAGTGGCCGGGGCAGCCTTCCAAAACAACTTGAGGCCGGGGCTAATAATCTTCAAATTCCAACACGCCAGAAGAAGAGGAATACTCCTGGGCAGTACCCAAAACAAATTCCATCTATTCAAAAAAGAATTCCACAGCTGGTGAGCAAAGCTGCACTAGATGAAAATTTGATCATTGTCTTCTTCCTCAGCTTCACACAAGACACGTTTAGACGGCCCCTTCCACCCGAATAACCTCAGCCCGTCACAATTAAGAACCCTGCGATTGCCTGCAATCCAAAGGAAATAGTTCATCTTGGGTATGTTACGCTTGTACCATCCAGAATTGGACACCCAATTCACCTTCTCAAAATTGCAGTAGTACTCTTTGAAAGCAGCTTTAACTGAGACTTGGCCGCTACCTCTGCTACCCCAAAGTCTTCACCACTTGGGCCCAATAAAGGCCATTGCAATATCTCTTTGAATCCCAGCACAAAACTGAGACAAATCAGGGACCGGAGCCTGAATTTTGCCCCAAGAACGATTAGGAGGCAGACCCACCATATAATCTCTGGCCTTATCACCTATGGAGTCTTCAAAGTGGCTAACCTCAGGTCTGAATCTGGGACAATCTGCCAAAATTCTCGAGTCAAGCCACTTATCCTTCCAAAAACGGATTCTACTACCATCCCCAAGATGCCACCTCAGGTCAGGAAGAATCATTTTTCTACAATGGCATAGGAAGAGCCAAATACTTGACCCAGGAGGAAGAGCTATCTCCTTGTCGAACAGAAACTCCACATTATTCTGAAGGTAATTGGCCTGCAACACCTTACTCCATAATTTTTCTTTCTCCTCATAAATTCTCCAGACAAGCTTTGCTCCCAAAGCCATGTTCATCTCCAAGCTCTTCCTGATAGCCTGACCACCACATTCAACAGGCTTGCAAACATCGTCCCACTTTATCAGATTATATTTGAATTTGTCATTACAACCTTTCCATAGAAAACTTCTCTTTGTATCCTCAATGATCTTAGCAACTTTTTTAGGAATTTGGAAGACAGACATGGTATAAACGGGAACAACAGACATGGCAGCTTTGATGAGGGTAATTCTGCCCGCCACAGACAGCCAACGCCCTTTCCAAGAATCCAGCATACCATTGATTCTACTGATAACTCCACTCCATTCCGTCAGAGAAGGCTTCCTGACAACCAAGGGCAGACCAAGGTGTTTACTTGCAAGCTGGTTGATATTATAACCCAGAATTCTTTGAATCTCGAACCTTTCCAAACTACGAGGCTTGAGGAAGAAAATTTGAGATTTGGTTTCATTCACCTTCTGACCAGAAACTTTTTCGTATTGCACTAAAATCTTCTTGAAAGCATGAGCCTCTTTAGCAGTAGCTTCACCAAGTAAAAGGGTATCATCAACGAATTGTAGATGTGTGATGTTACTTATCCCACCAGAAACTTGCAGTCCCTTAATATCACCTTTACTAACCCTATCTTGAACACTTCTACTGAGAACTTCAGCCAGCATAAGGAAAAGAAAGGGAGAAAGGGGATCTCCCTGGCAAAGCCCTTTGCTGGCATTGAAAAAATCAGTCGGGACACCATTGACAAGGACAGCAAAAGAGGTAGAGGAGATGCAGCTGAAGACCCACTTGCACCATGAGTCACAAAACCCCAACCTCCTCATGATGCTGATAAGAAACTCCCACGAAACCCTGTCATAAGCCTTGTTCATATCCAATTTAATGACCATACCATCTTTTTTCTTGTTTTGAATAGAGTGAATAACTTCTTGGGCAATGAGAACCCCATCCAAAATCTGTCTATTCTTCAAGAAGCCACTCAGTTCATTCGATATAACGTTCTCCAGACACTTCTTTAATGTAGTAGCCATCGCCTTAGCCACCACCTTGTAGATTGTATTACAAAGAGCAATAGGTGTATATTGGTCAAAACGGCTCGGGTCCCGAACCTTAGGAATGAGGGCAATGAAGGTGGAATTACAGGATTTGAGGATCGATCTGCGGCTTCTGCATTCCTCCATCGCACCCTACACATACTCACCCACAATATGCCAATTTTTTTGAAAAAACTCAACCTGGAATCCGTCAGGCCCGGGGGCCTTCCTAGCACTCATAGAAAAGACAACATCCCTGACTTCATCCTTGGAAAAAGGGGCCATAAGTACCGCATTTTGATCCTCAGTTATGCATCTGTTAATATTGTGAAGAAGCTTATCTTGAGCGTTACGATCCATTTGTCATGTCCCCTCCTTGATCGTTATATATATCCTAAATGAAGCAAATATTATTATTAATTAATATAATAATTACTAACAAATATTTGAAATTTATTTATTTATTAAATATTATTATTTAATTAATATTTGTTACTAATAATATTCTTGAAATATTCTAATAAAAAATATATCGATAGACAAGATACATTAAGAGCAGCAATCCAAGCAAACAATTATAAGTTGGGGATTGCATAATAACTGAACAACGATTATGCTAATAACATTGCTAGTGACTAAAGTTGTATTTATTACAGAAATGAATTACTAATTCGATGACAAGGGAGGAACAATGGATAAGTGATAAAGAAAGGAACCACATTAGATAAAAGGAACAGCGATTTATATTTTTATAGAAGACTGTAGAAACTTCTGAATATACTACAGTGTTTGGTATATATGAAAAGACAACAGTTCATTAAAAGGGGGTGATGAAGTTGAAACAGCTAACAAACAAATATAAATTAGTACTATTATCGGTAGATATTTATTATACAAAACAGAAGCTAGTGAATCAACGACTTAACAAAATCATGGTTCTAAATCAAGTATAATAAATAGAACCAATAGTTATTATTAAAGTGACCAATGGTAAACATGGCATAGACAAAACCAATAGTTATTGAATTAATTTAAACGAATAATGTATATAATTATTGTCACAAACCGTTGGGTTACAAAAGAAGTAACCTTTCATGAATAGTTACGTGAAAGCTATATAAGGAAAATAGAATCAATTTGAAGTTGGAGGACAGGGTGTGAAAATAATGTTGTGATAATAATTCTAAAAAGGGGGAAACAGTAGTGTGCATATGAGGTGTTGTGTATGGCATAAAGAAAAAGAAGGCAGATCGATAACACAACATGAATTTTGATCAGACTTAAAAATGAAATTAAGATCTTCATTATGAAGAGAATCTAAGAGTTGAAAGGTGTGGCCATACGATTGGGTGACTTATGGTTAAGTCACAACAGATTTGAAAATAAAATATTGCAGATTTATGTAGGACACGTTTTTGAAAAAGAGATACATTCTTCTATAAAATATGAAAACACAGTCATTCTAATAAAAAATATATTACACCAGATTTCGAAAGGGAAGAAGATATGTCTGTTATTTCAGAATTAATAGAAAGCCTATGAGGAGACTTGTTGCAAATTACCAGAGGATATGATGTTCAGGTTGTAGTAAAAATAATGAGAAATCTGGAACAGAGTTAAAGGGATATTGTGGGTATATATTGTGGCAGACTTATTCTGTGCATTACATCGGATTGGAGAAATAATTTGTAGAAGAATTTTATATTGAGATTTGTGGACTTAATAGAAGATTTGGGGAAGATCTTATTTTATTATTAATCTAATCTGAAGGGATCAGTTGAGCAGCAAAAATTCATAACATGGAGGAATATGTTTCAAGTACGCAAACCAGAGAAGCTATCAAGATAAGTTCTGCCTTCTGAACTATTCTTAAAATTTTAAATATTAGAATGAAATGCATTTAGATTTGATAAAATTATATTATTTAAAATATTACAACTCTCACTTTAAGTTAGAATTATTGTCTCGGACTAAATTAGGGTAATTCCTGAAAGGGGTCATTACACCATTGCTTCCTGTGCGTTGTGTAAAGCTTGAAAGAAAGTTTTACCAGCAGCTCTGATAGCTTCCTTGTCTTCAATAGAATTTCTTTCCGGAGTCAATCCTAGAGATCTGATTGTTTTGTCTTCTGATTTTAGTTGTTAGATGAAAGAAGCTGGAATTCCTGTCTCCATCTTTTAACCATTTGAACCCTTGATTTCTGGTGCCAAAAGATTTCCTCCATCCTAAGCACTTTGTTATGTTCCTTCATTAATTATGCCTCCTTTCCATGGAGCTCGGAGGTGAGGCCCTTATCAGCAATCTCCTTTTCAACCCAAAGCACCTCTTGTTCCACCTTTCCCTTGTTCGCAAACAGATCCCCAAAGACATTCTTATTCCAAGACTTGACTTGGAGTTTAACTTCCTTCAATTTCTTGAAGAGGATGTATCTCAGGCATCCCCTGATGTCATTACCCCACCATTCTGTTAACTTCTGTTTGAAATCAGAGGCCTCATACCACATAGCTTCCATCTTGAAGGGGCAACTGCGAGGCTTAGAGGCCTTATCCACTGTCAGGGAAGCTAGCCAATGATCAGACCCGCCAAAGGACACAACCTCAGCAGTGAAGCAATCTGAACTCAGTAACCAATCAGAGCCTATCAAGAATCTATCCAGCCTACTAGCAATGTTAACATCCCCAGACCTTCTGTTGGACCAAGTGAGCCAGCCTTTCTTGGGTTTAATATCAGTGAGGGAAAGATCTTCACAACAACTTCTAAAAGCCTGAGAACCATGTGATCTGAAAGCCATACCACCTCTCTTATCCTCAGGGGAAAGAACTTCATTAAAATCACCCCTCACCAACCAGTGATCGGAACAGTGAGTCAACCTAAAATCTCTGAGATAACTCCACACCTCGTTTTCGTCTCTGACATTATTAGGGCCATAAACATTAGTGACCAAAAATTATCACTGTATCTGGTCATATTGCATCTTAAGCTAATGCTGAAGGCCTTGGTATCCACTTCCGCACCCTCAACAGAAGCCTTGTTCCACACGATAGAAATCCCCCCGGCCGAGCCAAGGGCACTAATGGCCACCCCTTCACAATTTCTCCAAATTCTTGGCATAATATCCATGAAAAACTCTTTAGACACCTTGGTTTCTTGCAGCATAATAATATCAGGGCATTCAATTTCAATAAAACGCTTGAGGTGATGACGCTTCTCCAGGCCATTGAGGCCTCTAATGTTCCAGCTGATGGCTTTCATCAATTCTTAGATTCCGGGAGGTGCCCACCTCCATTTGTTACAAATTGCCTCATAGAAGCCTGGGTGCTGTTTTCAATTTCCTCTAATGCCTTCACCTTGGCCTTGTTGGTTTCCCCTTTCCTGCCCCTGGTGTTGCTGCCTCCCAGATCAGCCTGAATGCCACCTTTACTACTGAACTTCCTAGTTCTTCTTGTGGCAATGGACCACTCATTCTCCTTCTCAGAGTCATCACCCCCTGAAGCCGCAGTTTTACCAATCGGTGATCTTTTACCCCACTCTCCCCTGTTTTCCTTTGGGGACAGATTACCAACAGGAGGGCATGCAGTTGTCTGCTTCTCCCCCGTCCTAGGAAGAGATAGAAGACCCGACACCATCTCTGTGGTCTTTCAGCTGGATCAACACTGCCGGCTGTATCATACTGCTCCACAACATTAATGACCGTCTCTCCCAATGTAGATACCCCAGGTTCCTTGCTCGCCTCACTGCTGACATTTTCCTTGTGTTTACCATTCAGATCAGACCCTGTCGACTTTACAGCTTTACCACATTCATTTAGCTTCCTGTCACAATTTTTAGTGATATGATTATGGCCAACCTGTCCACAGACAAAGCACCTGAGGGGGATACACTCATAATCGATCTGCTGAAGTCTTTCACCCCGAATCGAGCAAAGCTGAGTGGTGTGTTTAAGGGGCTTGCTCAAATCCAACTTGACACATAAGCGTGCATAAGGAGCCGGGATACCTCCGCCATGGGGATCAGATGATTTCAGATACATCCGCAGGGAATTGCCAATTAGCCCAAAGACTTCCTCAGTTTTGAGCTCCATAGGAAGCTTTGGCAAGCGGATCCAAACAGGAGCAGATCGGATTTGTTCCACATAGGGGTCAAAGTTGGGTGCCCACGCCTTTGCATACAGGCCAATATTCCCCATGAATCACAGCCCCCCTTTAGGACTATTTCCCTGTCCAATTTCGTTTGGAAAACAAATTGAACAAACCCAAGTGCCAAAAAGGAGATTTCCGGCACCAGACCAACCCAGGTATGAGACGCACTGTAATGCCCCGCCAGGAACCCTAAAGGAAAACAACACAACTAGGCAACTAAAGGGTGAAATAATTTTTTTTTTGTTAAAGACTAAGTGTATTAACTATAATCATTGCACGTTTAACAACACAGCGGAAGTCAATCATAAGTTTTCCTAAGGGTAACCAACGAAGATTAATTTTCATAGATTATATTAACGCCACAGTTAATCCATTTAATTAAATAAATTGAACTCTTAAGTTTAAAACTACACATACATCCAAATTTCATAATAAAGAAATAAAAGTATTCCAATGTACCCAATTTCCATAAACCATTTAAACATAAGATCAAAATAATAACATTCATTTCACTGACATAATAATATTACAATATCCATAAATACATGGCTTCCAATAATATCACTGGTTACAAGGATCCAATATCAAGGTTACATAAAAGTCTGATACAATGACCACAAGGTCTCAATTGAACAATGATCTCGAACAAGAGCTGGTACATAAACCACGATCCAAGAACACCAGCGAAGCCTTTCCTCGCCTGAAGATACAATCCAGAACATCCGATGGGAAGTGGCACTACCACCCGACCATGTGATCCTGAAATGGAACCACCCCACCATGCTAGGAGATAGTAGAAAACCCTCAAGCAAGCAAAGCAAGACAAGTACAAAAGGACTACAAGACTCTGCAACCATCCATGTAACACAACTCACAAAACATTAGTGACTCTAAGAAGAGAGTGTCATCACATAGCTTGATGGTTACCATGGTACAGCCTCCATAGGTCCCGGCCCCCATACTCGGGTTTCTCCTGGTAACCTCTCCCGAGCCTCCGGTTCCAACTAAGTCTCATGCAGACCCTACCAATCCTTTCGTGAAGACAAGGTGGTAAGTTTGCCATTCCAGGCCTTCTCGTAACATCATGAGCTCTTTACAAGCACTCATCTATGCACAAGGCACATTTATCTTAATTAATATTTAAATTCTACCCACCCCCTAATCAATTATTAGGTTATCACTTTTTAACTAACTTTCGACGGGTTATCCTGTCATCCACTTTGGGCACAACCCCCGCTCGAAAACCACTCTCTCTCTTAGGACACTAACAGGAAATGTTTCTCTCTACGAGAACTCTATGGCGAAACAGGCAACCATAAACAATCCTGACAAACACAGGTGATGGATACACAAATACCAACCCGAGAATGACCATTTGGACAAAGACACACAATGGCTCATATCAAATAGGTTATACAACAACACCTGGTTTAGGAGAAATAATATCATAGGACACAATGACAATTTAATCAAAATTGCAATAAAACTTGACTGAGAACACATTATAGGCAAGATCCTATTACAGACAATCTTTCCTTAAAAACAGTCAAAGCATAAATGACATGCAATTTACAAATTTCCAAATAACAAGAATTTACAACTTTTTAAAAAAAACATTCACTTTGTCATTTGTCCAAAAAGATTTAAAATACAAATAATTCTCCTAATGTATTTTCAACATATTTATTTAAATTAACATTCCAAACTGTAATTAAATAATATTTAAAATAACATTTAAAATATTATAATAACTACCAAAAGAAACATATCTATTATTATATATATATATATATATATAAACTCATATATGAATATACATATATTTATTTATATACATACATATAATAATAATTTTTAATTTATTTAATCCCCTGGGTCCGAAGCCCGAAATAGTGAACATGGTTTAGAATTTAATTTAAAAAGACTAACAAAAAAAAACACTTTTACAATTACCGAAAAGCCCTGTCACGGTAGCCTATGCTACTGCCGGTAGCTAGTACTACCGTCCGGTAGCACTGCTACCGTCCGGTAGCAAGTACTACCGTCCGGTAGCACTGCTACCGTAGGTAGCGGCTACCGCCGGTAGCGGATGCTACCTTGCAGTTTGTTTTATATTTTTTTTTATAATTATTATATATATATATATATATATATATATTTATATATTTTTAAACAGGAAAATAATTAAACAATATTTTTTTTTTAATAATTTCATTTTAATAAAATTTTAACAATAATAACAAAAAACAATATTTTTCCAATAATTCCATTTTAACAAAATTTCAATTCTTTTTTTTTTTTCAAATTTAATTAACCCAAATAAATTTACTGTGCAATTAAATTTATTTTCTTAAGGTAATTAAAACCATTTCTTAGGTAAATACCCTTTCTCCTAAATCGTGCAATTTCCATGCACCATAAAAACTTGGCAAACTTTCTATAATAATTTTCCTAATTTTCACAAAATTACGTTCTTTCCACAAACAAGAAATACACATCAGGCATGAGTTTTCAAACAAAACTCGAATTCACCAGAAGAGAGTTTTGGATTTGACAATTATTTTACGTACACATCAAGCAGAGAAAAATAGAAACATTTTTAATAAAACACAAAACTAAGAATTCATCCAACCTGGTAATAGCTTTCCTTGAAGAATTTTGTAGAAGAGCCCTAATCCCTTCAATATCTTCCAATAAATTTTCTTCACCTAAATTCTTAACCTGTTCCTGTGTGTTCCTATCCGTGTTTCTAAAATAAAGACCTAACCCTTATTTAAACTAAAATTCTAGGTTCAATAGCTTTTTCACAAAAAACCTAAATTTAGAATAATAGTAATTTATTTATTTTATTTTCTAAATTTATCACATGCAATAATTTAAAACATTATTCTTTCATTACTTTTCTCATGCACATTAATTAATTTTCTAAATAAAGAATTAATACAATATTTTAATTCCGATTAATTAATTTTCTAAATAAAGAATTAAAACAATACTTTAATTCCAATTAATCCTTTTATTCATTTATTTAATTATAACTTTAGAATACAATTAATCTAATTTATTTTTAAAATAAAAATATATTTTTAATACCATGCAGCTTAATTTAATAATTCCTTTAATTAACTAAATTTATAATCTCAATGCATAAACAATACAATAATGGGATAATTTCATAAACTTAATTAATTAATTAATTAAATCCACTAAAACACTTAAATTAAACAAATCTCAAGCAATTACCCATAAAAGATAAAATGACAAAATACGAAGACCGAACTAACTGACAAAACAACTAACTGACGACACTCATATGAGTGTAACCGAGTAAAAATAGGGTCAACTACTATCTCCTCCACTTCCATCGGAAAATATAAGGCACGCTCAGACCTGTGAAGCCAGGTGGAGACGATACCCCGTACCTACCCGATACTTGTACTTGCAATATCTTGCATCACCGAACCACACATGCATACATATATATAATATAGAAAACACACCGATGAAGGAGAATCGCGGCGTTCCCTGTCTCACCGAAATGAGTGAAGGAAAATGGACCCCTTGCATCCAATACACTCGCAAACACACAACATATAATTCCACATTGCATAATTAAAGTAAAATGTCAGTACATAGCAATAATACATAAAATGCCATAAATCACAAGTACTGAAATACTGCAAATAAATTATACATCTCATCTCCAAATAAAGCATAATGTCATAAAAATCTGAATAATATGTCATGGTAATGTATCCACTGAAAAACAACCAATAATAAAATATGAGTCTAATGAGTTCAACTAGTAGGGGTACTACACGCGCAGCGCTTGATGCGTTCCATTGTAGGCCAGATACCAATGAACTTCGCAATAATTGCCCTTTTCTTAAGTTTTTCAATACGGGAGTGCAGGAAATGCTCTGGTATAGCAATGTGGACAATATCATCTGAAACAGAAATATTCAAATTGCCAACTGTCAACCTGGCCTCCTTACCCTTGCCATCTGCGGAGAGAAAAGAGTCCTGTTCCAGCAGTAGTTTGCTCATCTCCATGGCATCATTCACTGAACTAGGGTTTACTCCCAAATCTGTCGCATTCTGCTTTTCGCAGTCCCCTGAACCTTTGCTTGGCGCCATGATGAGTACATGAGAATATTCAATAATTTGATATTTAAATCAAATTACATTTTATTCGTAAATTGTATGGGAGCTTTCAGACTCATTTTTTAGCCACCCTTTTTTCATCTGTTTTTGAATATTACCTCTTTTAATCGAAATACATTCTTTTGATATTTCGCTCATATTAGAGATGCCATGGTATACGACATATCGTGTGGAATTGTTCTTGACACTATGAGGCTCAAGTAGTGGAGGTGAATCTGTTGCCATTTTCAGAAGTTCATTCTTGGTTATCTCTACTGATTTTTGCAAGGTTATTGAACGTTTGGGTCTAATGAGTATGTCTCGAATGTATTTTGACGAAGGATTTTGGAATGGAAGTAATGTTTGTTGTTTCAATCTTATCAGGAGGATATATTTTAAGGATTTGGTAATGTAAAATGGTAATGTGACTGGTAAAATGTTGGCATTATGAGAATACCATTTAAATTAAGCCTTAATTCAGAGAGAGCCAAAATTTATTTAGAGTTTCCTCTTTGTGCAGACTCTTCTCTTCTCCAAGAGCCTTAGCAGATGAGGAAGCTGCAGCAAAAGCAGCTGCTACTATTGCAGACACTGGAGCCCCAACCATGTAAGCTTGATTGATTTTTTGGGAGATGTGACTTTGGAGATTGGTTTGATGAATTCTATGATTGATTATTAATGACAATGTTTATAAGGGATTTTTTGTTTTGTTTTGCTGTGATTACTTGGTCACCATGTGATTTTATTTTGCAATGTTAAATTTTCTATAACCTTACAGTTTCTGTTAGATTTAAGGGAGGTGTCATTTGGGTTTCAGATTTGATAAGATTATAAGGAAAGAAATTCCAGCAACTATAGTCTATGAGGATGAGAAAGTATTGGCATTTCGAGATATCAATCCACAGGCACCAGTCCACATTCTCCTGATTCCAAAGAAGCGAGATGGCTTGACCCAGCTTTCCAAGGTGAATTTTAACATCTACCATGTACAATCTTGTAGATAGTAGGAGGTCTAACAGATTCTACGGAGTCGTTGCTTTCAATCAGATTTTTAGCTGAACCTACATTATTATTCACTTTTATTAAAACATGGATCATCTAGGTGCTTCTGTAGATTTGCAAAATTGCTACAAGCCATTGATTTCTGCTGCAGAGAAGACATTGTACAGGCTTTGTCCTGTTATGGAATGATGCTCAATCTCTCCCACTCACCATTGAATTACAATTACATTAAATTTCCAGTCCATATTAGTCAAAGTCAAACTATGTATGACTAGCTACAGCTGTACATGATAGAGTTGAGATCATATTAGAATTTATACTAGCAGGAAAACCTGTAAATGCAATAAAATATTTAAAAACTACCTTGCTCACTCTTGGGTATGAAGAGTTCTCAGTTTACCCAATAAATAAAATGCTACAACTCTCCACTATCAGATGCCTGCAAATAGGGTACTTCACTTGCTCCCTGAGCATTCTCCTTTTTGTGGCAACTGGCTTTACAAATGTGAAAGTCAATCTCCTTTGTATGGAGTCTATGGACTCTTTGATGAGGTTAAAATCTCCCCTTCTATAATTACCAAAAATATGGATATCACCAATGCTTACCTAACTACCTATATATGACCATATAACTTATTTGAGGGTTATTCTAGCCACAAGTTGGTTACATATATTGCCATGTACACTATATGTTAAGGGCATGACAAACTTTGTATTGTAATCACCTTCCTTAAACCAGATGCCCTGTGATTTTTGCTTCTAGAAGGATTCTTCTTGTTTAAGAGGCCCAGTAATTTTGGAAACGAAAAAAAAAATCTTCTCTCCATTTCTCTTGTGAAGCAGGCACCTCAAATCTGGACATGAAATGGTTCTAAGTGAAAAGTGAAAGAAGCATCTCAAATCTGGACATGTAGCAGTTTAAACATTTTAGTTGTGTCTTAAGATCTTTGGTTAATGTTACTACAAACTTTCTGACTGTATCTTTCAACTTCTTTAAAAACTTCAAAGCTACCCTGCTGATTCATGTATAATATTCCCTGATATTGTTCCTTTACAGAATTCTTTCATTCGATGTTTAACTATATGGGTGTTGTCTTCACATGTTCTCAAACATGAAGTCTAATCGTCTAGATCCCATGTAACATATATTTATGGCTGGATGAGACAGAGGTATGAAAGAATGTGTCTGTTAAGTTGTGAAAAAATGCTGATATGAAATGTTTCTTGGATATACGACATCTGTCTTTTCTGCTATATGCTTATTTCCTTATAAGTGAGTGGACCAGGTATAACAACCTTGACAGAACTCTAGGTCCATCATTTCAAAAACTCAAATAAGAGCAGCTATTATTTTTGGCGGTCTTGCATAAATCTGATATTGCATTCAAAAAATTGGGTCATTCTGGTGCCTTGTGTTGAAGTATCAACTTATCACAAGAGAGGGGTAGTTAGAATTTGTAGAACTTGGTGCTTTTCGAAGTGCTCTAGAGTTGTAGGGTTCTCTTCTCCCTCCCTATGTTGTCCTGATGTATGTGTTGTCTTCAGTTTCATTTCATATTTTCCATAGAGATTATGCCTATAACTTTGTTATTTTTGCTGGACATTTCTGCACATTTTACCTACCATGTGGGATTGTCTTCAGCACATGTTAACCTCTCTTTTTTTTGAGGTGTTGAGAGTTGACATCAAAAGCTTTTTATGAAACTCAATAAATGTAGGTTACGATGAAATGTTTTTCGCAGAGTTTTATCATTTATCTTTTCGAGTTGATAAGGACTTTCAAAGATCAAAATTACTCTTGAAAAAACAATTACAAACATAATTACTAAAGATATTTCTGATTAGAAAGGTCATTCAAAATGCAAGTTGAGAGCATGTCTTTTGGCACACCTGATACCAAATGACTTCAAACAAACTCTAGATGCCAATCTCTCTCGGATCTTCTTCATTTATAGGATGTATAAAGTGAGATCAATAGAGGACAGAAATGCTAAAGCAACAGCTCTGAGAAAGTAAAGGTAATGGCAGACAGATTATGTGCAAGATTCTCATTAGGAATAGTGAACTAGTACAATAATATGATTTTAGTGCAGGGTCAACAGGGTGCAAGATTCCTAGGCCCTTTTGTACAAGCAGCACTAGTAACACAGGCTAGTGGTATTCGACTCCTTGTCCTTCCTGTCACAGCAACAGCAACACACACTAGTGGTTTCAATCAGAATCATGTGTAAGGAAAGAAAAGTTAATATGATGATATATGCCTCCATGTATGTGGCCCCATTTCAATCTTTGCTGTCTTGGCATGCTAGATGACTTTTCATGTTCTTTAGGACCACATGTGCTTCCCAATTCCAATCAAGAGAATATGATTGAATTCTAATCATTAAAGATTACAGTAATCTAGACTCTTAAGAGATTCAGAGTTCATCACATATCTGATGAGAAAAAACAGGTTTAAGCTTATTATAGAAACCATGCATTTCTAGATCCAATCTACCTCCAATCTTGTCATCAGGGTTTTCAAAAGGGGGACAATCAAAATACAAACTATTTACAATACCTAGAGAAGACAAAATTTAACAATCTTTTTCAGGTCTTCAATATTCTACGACATGTCTGAAATTCTTCTGAAAACAAGGCAAAAGAAAACTTTTTCCCTACGTTAACCCCCCGAGTTTCTGGGACAGGGACGATAGGGGACAAGGGGACAAGGTTCTGGGATAGTGATTTTGTTTTGCCAATTTTGGGGACGACTATATAAAATATAGGGAAAATTTAAAATATACAGGGAAACTTTAAATGGTCATATGAAAACATGGATAAAGCATGCATATATGCATTATATTCATACGAAAACATGGATATAGCATGCATGTGAAAACATTATAGAACCTTAAGTTTGACATACAACATTTGTGTTCACTTGGAAATTAGAATTCATTGTCAATATGCATGTGATATTAAAAAAATAACATACAAAATGCTCAAAAGCTACACGGCTGCCATATAGTTTCATTTTCAAAATACAAAAAAGCAAAGTGCATTGCTGCCCCTAATATGCATCTCCTAACACTGCATCAAAATCAAAGTCCTCCTTTGAGCCTCTGCCATTGTCATGTTCCATGTCCACCTCATCCAATGGAATCTCAACCAATCCCCTTGGTGTCTCCTCATCAACCTGGGCCATGTCTTCAGGATAAACATCCCACTGCAAAGTTAGAGTTTGTCAATACTCTTGGAGTCTGACGATCCTGAAGTTGAAGAGCACTATGAACAACTACTAGCTTCTCCGTTCGTCTAGAGGTAAGTCTATTCCTTTTGATAGAGTGGATAAAGCCATATGTGGACCAATTCCTCTATGTAGTAGAGGAATTGATAACCTGTGAAAGGAAGTGAGTGGCAAACAACTTCAATTGTGGTGTATCCCTCCCGTGTGATGTCCACCATCCAGTAGGGCCTCTTTGAGCTAATA
Organism: Cryptomeria japonica; assembly: GCF_030272615.1. Taxonomy (NCBI): domain Eukaryota; kingdom Viridiplantae; phylum Streptophyta; class Pinopsida; order Cupressales; family Cupressaceae; genus Cryptomeria; species Cryptomeria japonica. The sequence continues at coordinate 137,647,009 of NC_081412.1, read as the reverse complement.
TAACTCTATCCAACCTCGCCTATGGTCTATTCAATGTACGACCACAAAGATTTGTAAGTCAAGGAATTGTGTGCAAAGTATGGAAGCCTCTTGCTCTAGATACATCTTATAAATGGCCTGCGTGAACTCATATAAAACTTCTTCATCAACACATGGAGGCACCCTTCCATCCCTTGGTGCATACCATTTGGGATTTAGAGCATAGGCTGCCATATGAAGTAGGGTGTTCATTGTGTTCCACCTTGCGTCACAATGGGCCTAATATGTTGCTCATATAACCCCAAAGTAAGATCCTTAGCCAATATTGTTTGCTTTATCTTCCCAAGCATACTATCAAATGCCTCATAAGTTTCTCTCCAAGACTAGGAGAGTCTGTATAAGCATATCTAATGACATCTACAATAGTTGAGATAAAAGAGAAAATATATCTGTAAAATCAAAATGCAAACAAAAAGTTCAAAATATTAAAATCAGAAATTTAATATGAAAATCAGCAATCTAATATTTAAGTTTTAATAAAATCAGCAATTTCTGACTTCATAGTGGACCACCATCTCTTATCAAGGATCTTTTGTTTGATGGATTTTCCTTGAGTAGAGCTTGAATTAGGCCATCTAGTCCACTCGGGATTCACCATCATAATTGTAGAGGCTCATGTACCTTAAGTATCCTCTTCAACAAGATGAAGTAAGTGGCATATCTATATTCATTAAAAAATTAAAAACAATATAAGGCTCGATATAGTGGCACATCCCTGCAATGTCCTCGGGACGGGGACGGGGGATTTAGGCTTGAGGACACGTCCCCCGATAACGTAGCTTGTTCCTGAATTGAATAGAAACAAGGGCTTCAGTTAGATCAAATAAGTTTAAAATGTAAAAATCATATCTTTTGGCATGATATTCTCAGCAGTCACTTATTGTGCTTCAAATCATATGGAGCCACCAATTGCATACCAACTATCAATTAGTACTCTAAGTACCAAAATTTCTAACTTGAAAGCTTCTCAAAGATCAATGGTAATAACTAACAACTACTGCAAATATGAAATCCTTTGTCCAACAATCTGGTAAAGAGTTATTTATCTCCTTTTACCCATTCTATATCAAACTTGTAACTTTGGAATTCAAAGTACCATCTAGCATTTCTTCCTCAAGCAAGGTCTTTATTTGGCTTTTTCTTCAAAAGATTCTTTATAGCTTGGCTATCAGTTGTAATTGTGAAGTGTTTTGGTTTCAAGAAAATATTGAATTTCTTGAGTCCCCTTGTAACAACTAAAATCTATATTTCATATATGTGTATTTTTTTTCACTTTGGGATCCCAAATCTATAGCCACATATTTCTTTCTTGCCATCCAAGTATTCCAATGTCAGAACCCTAGCCGTGTGCCATTAGAAGCATCTGTGCACAAGATGATTGTTATACCTAGTTGCAGAATCTATAGAACAGTGAGCTGCCTAACAATTGTGTTTGATTGCTTTTATGGCTTGAGTGGATTTAGCATCCCATTCTAGTCCACCCCGTCCAAGATGTCTTTGCAAATGTGCTCTGGCTTTTGCCAAGTCAACAAAGAATGAAGACATACGATTCAGACATCCTAAAATTCTTTGATTTGTTTTCTATCTCAGAGGCTGTCAAGGAATTCTGGAATTCATATGAAAAGTTGTTGTTGTAGCCTTACTTTTCCTCTATATGGATTCAGCCCAGAAAATCAATATCAGTGCAGCCAATTGCCATTTTCACAGAAGGATAAATTCTGTTCTTTTTAATAGCAACAGACAACTGATCAAGATGTTGTGAATATTCTTCCACAAAATTAGAAAAATACAGGAATATCATAAATATAGACCATACAGAACTGTTTTAAATGTCATAAAACATTATCAATTTTTCTCTGGAAATGTGCAAGTGTAGTGCTAAAGCCAAAAGGCATGACAGTGGTATTCCTGTAAAGACCGTAAGGTTTGTATGATCTAAAACTGTGTTATTCTGAACCAGTAATTAGAAATTCAGGAATATATTTGGTATTGAACCGATATAGAATTTTCTTTACAACGGCAATTTAAGCTTTCAGATTACATAGAACTCAATATAGAATTCGAACAGCAACACACAGCAGAGGATAACTCTTGAGGGTTTCGTCTCAAGACCATATAGAGCTCAAACAGCATCACATAGCAGCAGTGGTGCTCTTGGGGGTTCTGTCCCAAGACCCAAATTGTGCACAAAGGCAGACCAAAATATTCAGCATATCAAAACAACAAAGCAGAGTCCTCAATCTATACCCACTTGGGGTGGTACATTAACTTGTAGTGCAAGGCAAGTAAACAATCTGATTGTCTTCGACGAAGGGATGCCGGTTTGTAAAGAGGTAAACCACAGTTAGCAGCGAGTTGGCTGAAGTTTTTAGAAGCTTCTAGTTTACAAATAGTGGCAGACAGTTGGCACATAGTTGCCAAAGCAAATCTGATTTGGCCCCCTTCAAGAAGTTGGTAGAAGACACAAAACAAAACAAAACAAAATCTGATTTTCTTCAAGAAGCTTCAAGAAGTCAGTTGTCACTACAAAACAAAATTTGATTGGTTGTCACAAAAAAACAAAATCTGATTTTTCTGCTAAAGGACAAGAATGCACAGTTGGCAAATAGCACTGCTATCCAGCCCTGGTGGCCCCATTTCATGGTTTCATCACAGTCCTCCCGTCCCCTAATTGCTTGACCTCAACCAATTTCAGATTGGGGTGTTCAAAGATTTCAATTCCTTCCCAGGTCGCATCCTCAGGTGGTAATTTCTTCCACTTGATCAAGTATTCTGGGATAACCTTGTTACGTAATCTCTTCTCCCTTACATTCAAAACACATTCGGGTTCAAGGATCAATTTTCCTTCATAGTTCAGTGGAGGGAGCTCCATGGACGGGTTGATCTGTTGTTAGAGGGCTTTCTTTAAGCATGAAACATGGAAAGTATTGTGAATCCTGTTGTCCGATGGTAATCCCAACTCGTAAGTAACCTGTCCCATCTTTTTAATCACTCGATAAGGACCATAAAAGTGTGGTTTTAACTTCTCTTTTCCGGTTCCCTTTATAAAAAAAGTCTAAAAGTCTGTAATCTCACAAACACCAAATCACCCTCTTCAAATGCTCTTTTGTTCAATGTCTATCTGCATACAACTTCTGCTGACTTTGGGCTTGTCGCAAGTTCTCTTTGAGGGCTTCCAGAATATCCTTGCTTTGCTGAATCAAATCCTTAGCACTAGGTACTCTAATTAAGAGAGTATTTCTGGATTCGATTGTGTGAAAGATTTTTGCATCAACGTTTCGGATCACACTCCGTGATCCATCATCAGGATGAAGAGAGTCAAATAAGATGGAAAGTTGCAGACTTGGAATAAATAGGAAAGGATTGGAGAAGGGTGCACGAATAATGAAAAAACCAAGAAGGTCAAACCTAAACAAGAGGAAATAAAATAAAAACGAAGGAAAGAGAGAATAAAGAAAGAGAGAAATAAAAACCAAATTAAAACCAAAATATATATGTACATATACATACATACATACATACATATATATATATATATAAAGGCGAGGGAACAAATAAATAAGAAGATAAATAAAAAAAAGGGGGACAACAATAAAAAAGAACAAGCACACAAAAAAAGGGGTTGATATATAAATAAATATAAAGAAAACTCCCACACACACAAACAAAGGAAAGACAAGACCTCAGGTAAAAAATAGACGGGGAACTAGAAACCGGAACTCAAGAAGCAAACAACCAAGCATATATGTTTATATATATAAACATATGTACTATATATATATATATATATAATACATATGTTTAGGTATATATATATATTTATATATATAAATATATAATACATATGTTTATGTATATATATAATATATATATATCATAAATATATATATAAGAAAATATATATTTTATATATATATACATAAACATATATATATATAAGAAAATACACACCCATATATATACACATATAAGTGTGTATATATATATGTATGAATATATATAAGGAGAATCAGATCCACAAAATAAGTTGCATCATAGCTGTACAATGCTTTAAAGGGGGACATCCTAATCGACATATGGCAAGTTGTATTGTTGCAGTATTCCCCAAGATATAGCCATCAATCTTGAACATAAAGTCCTCCAAGAACTTTTTAGAAGATAAGGCCAACTTCAAAATTGGGGACATTACAGTCCTCCCGGCTCAAACATTGATTGTCCTAAAGCAATTCTCTGCTGCTCCACCTGGATCCCAAACTAACCAGATAAAAAAAAAACAATGTACCATTCTGCTGCTCCACTCTGATGCACCCAGCTGTGGTGAAATTTACAACTTTGCCATCTTCAAGCATTCCCACTAACAAGGTGCTCATTGGATCCCAAATCGTCACATTCTCACACCAACAAAAAGTGGAGGGGTAGATGCCTATTATCATGCCATCAACGTTTAGTGAACATCGACATCTGTATGAGTTCCCAAGGGTATGGTTAATGATCATCCTAAGTGCAAACTCAATTATGTCAATACACCATGTGCTGCTGTTATAAACCAAGACAGCATCTATCTGACTGAGATCCTCACTCCATGTAAAACAATGAGTACCTCCCATGACAAGGGATGATGGATGTTCATCAATAAGCTAACCTCAAAAAAGAGAAAGATGATACAATCCTCTCCAACTCCAAATAGCTGTTATCCCCAAAAGACAACTTGACATCTTTGTGGTTAACAATACATAACAGCTGCCTAATGCCAATGTGTGGACTACAACCCAACAAATTAGGATTGAAGTGCTTCTTTGTATGTGTACTTCAATATACCTTGCATTAAAGCTCAGCTGAGACTTATCCACCGAAAGTAAAAGCCACATAATATGAAGAACATTGATTGTGCTTTCCTCATACTCTGAAAATTGAGCATCTCCATCAATGGTCTTCCCAAGAGAATCCACATGCTTAAGCAAAGCTGAATCAGCAATACCATCCATGTACACCACTACATAGGCTGGTCCAAAAGATAAATGCTCTACCATGTGTGCCCCCAAAAGAAATAACTCCTCAAACTTGCCACGGGTGATCAAAGGCCTAACCAAGTCCAATTCACTTATGTCTCCCTCTACATGTGTAGGTCTAACATTAGTGGCTGATCCTCCCAATGTGCGCTCCACTTTCCCATCTTCTCTTATGATTTGAGCTTTCAATGGATTCTCTAAAAGAGGAAACTTACGAATCTTATGATGCAAAGTAGAGATCACAGTAAAATTTCCTGGATCATACCTCTTTGCTTGTTCACACACATGATGTTCTTCTTGCTTCCTCATCCTGAGGAGCTCATCATTTGTATGGTCCATGTTTTTTTACTAGAAGGAATAGTGAACGAAGATAAATTTCTCTTCGTTGCCCTGCTTGATCTATATGGTTTCAGCATTTATTGACATCTTGTAAGCACTGTCTTGTTTGGTCAGCCAGCCACTTTGCATCCCTTGCTTGTTGTAGCTCTCCTTCACACATACTTTGTGTCTTTTTTACATCTTCCATGCTGGAATGTACAAACTTGGACCTCTTGTGCCTTGGATCCATAACCAATGCCTCATGTTTGACTCTCAAATCTTGAGTACCAACATTGGAAGTTTCTGTAGCAGTAACATCTTCATGTATACGGGCTACCAATTCATGATTCTGTAAAAAATAAGGAGCTGTTATTCCCAATCGGTAAATCAGCCTTTTTCTCATGCCTTTGTTTGATGCCATCATGGATCTTGAGTGGATGGTCATCAACAGGTGCTGATGCAAGAGAGATCTCTAACTGAAAGTTACATGCTTCAAGCTTAATTTGAGCCTTCAACCTCTTAGCTGTCTTGTTCATAGGTGTGCCACTGATTTTTGGCTGTCACATAGTGTGTGCCACACCAAAGACCACCCTCCACAAGGTTGTCAACTATCCCGACTGGAAGACTGCTGTCAACAATCTTTAAATCAGAATTTTCTGAGTTTAGGACAACATCATGTCTAATCAAGAGATCACCCTCTTCACAGGTAGATGTCAAAACACAACTAAATCTCTTCCATGCCGAATCAAAGATAATTTCTTCCCCAAAGATCTTCATTGCAACTTTTTCACAGGGAGGTTGCTCCATAACAAAAACTGGTCCAACATAAGCATCCCTATAAAAATTACACGTATCTTCTTCATGCTTGCAAACTGAATCCCCTTCTCTATGGAGACCCTCCATTACTTGCTCAATTTCTACCATTCTTGCATAATCTTCCTCCTTAGGTGAGGCTACAAAAGATAGTTCTCCTTCAAGGCCTTTATGTCTCCTTTGAGCTTCCCAATAATTTGGCATTATCTTATGAGTATCAACAATGTGAGTTAGAGACGCAATGCTCATGTCTTCGTTTAACCCCAATTGTCCTTCCAAGTGATATGAATATTAAACTCTAATGTCTTCAAACGGAAACCTATATTCTGATTCGCCTTCATTATCAGACCATTCCAACTCAGCTCCCTTCATATCATTTCTTCTACCAAACTTATGTTTTGTAGTTAGGCCATCATCACACTCAATTAAATGCTGATACCTCATGCCCTTCTTCAAATGCTGATAAGAAATCAAACTGTGAGCACTCTGAATTTCTCTCTTTTACCCCATGCTTATCAATCCACTCTTTAATGTCCTCCATGCAAGGATCATATGATAACAAAGGACTGCTAATTAAACTCAAAAAATTAGAATCATGTTCCTTCCTCTTCAAGATGTCATTGTTGTCCTTTATTACATCTATCTCTAGGGTAAGTTGCTTCTTCATAAGAGCTGTTCTATGGGGTAGGCCTAACTGGAAGTCACATATTCTCCTGACTACCTTAGCTGTTAAGTTTCTTACCTCCGACCAAGTCCATGATGTAATTGTCCATAACAAACCAAACATTATCAAACTGTAGGACCTTCTTATTAGGCAATCTCTTAGTCTCCACAATCAGCTCATTAAGACAACATACCTCATATGCTCTTGGCATGCTGGGCATGTAGCAAAGAAAATCAGTCTCACTACATGACCAAAATTTTGTATTGCTCTCATATACATGAACATTATCACTATCCAAATGACAAGTTGATTCCTTACCAATGAGTTGTAGAGTTGGTTCATGAAATGGAACATTAGTAGGATTCATACCTCCCCATAAGTGATCAGTCAATGCTGGTTTGGCCCATTCCAGGAAAGCATTTTCTTCAACCTTGTGGTCATCATGCCGACTTATGTATTCTACACTTGTAGGTACCATAGTTGATTCATACTTGAACATATCCTCGTATGGGTGATTGTTATCTTTCCCATGATCATTTGTATACTGCACCTTACAAAGAAGGGATCCCTCTTTATTCTCCTTTCTCTCTTCAATAGTGGCTTTTAAGTTTTCATCTTTCAAGGTTGATCTAGTTGGCTTCAACTCTTTATTCTTACCATCCATTTCGATTTCTCTTTCGATCTTGTCTTTAAGACAACACTCTAATTCCATACTTGTTTCTTCTTTCCTTTTCCTAATATAGTATTTTGTCAAAAGTTTCGGTGGTTTTGACATCCTCAGGTTCACTCAAGTATTCTTCAAAAGTTCTGAGAACCTTCTCATTCACAGTTATAATAAGGCTTGGCAAACTATGATATTCTTGAAATGTTAATAAATCCTTCATCCTTAGATATCTGTTATACCATTCGGTGATTTTAGAAACTGCAATTTCATTATCCCTTTCTTCCATCTCAGTACTCATACTTAGCACCCCATAGGCTGGCAGAATACTTAGCTTTGATACCACTGTAAAGACCTTAAGGTTTGTATGATCTAAAACTGTGTTATTCTGAACCAGTAACTGGAAATTCAGGAATATATTTGTTATTGAACTAATATAGAATTTTCTTTACAACAGCAATTTAAGCTTTCAGAGGGTAACTCTTGAGTGTTTTGTCTCAAGACCATATAGAGCTCGAACAGAAACACACAGCAGCAGTGGTGCTCTTGGGGGTTCTGTCCCAAGACCCAAATCGTGCACAAAGGCAGACCAAAATATTCAGCATACCAAAACAACAAAGCAGAGTCCTCAATATATACCTACTTGGGGTTGTATATTAACTTGTAGTGCAAGGCAAGTAAACAATCTGATTGCCTTCGATGAAGGAATGCTAGTCTGTAAAGAGGCAACCATAGTTAGCAGCGAGTTGGCTGAAGTTGGTAGAAGCTTCTAGTTTACAAATAGTGGCAGACAGTCGGTACATAGTTGGCACAGCCCCTTTCAAGAAGTTGGTAGAAGACACGAAACAAAACAAAACAAAATCTGATTTTCTTTAAGAAGCTTTAAGAAGTCTGTTGTCACTGCAAAACAAAATCTGTTTTTTCTGCACGGTTGGCAGCCAGCACTGCCGTCCAGGCCAGGTGGCCCCATTTCACGGGTTCATCACATCCTTTTTGTAGGCTTTCTTTTAGGTCCCATTTATAGTCACATGAGTGTTGGAGCCGTCTTATTGATGTGATTAATTTGTGGTGGAGGGACTTGCAAGGTATGATCTGAGGCAACCCTGGCGAGCCCCTGCACCCCACTCACATACATGCAAGTCTTACACATACACTCAGTGAATCTACCAGGGCAGCACTTAAAAAATACTCAAACATTTAAATAAATATAATTATTTCTTACCCTAATCTGCAACTAACACGTTAGTGCATTCCTATGATCATCATCCCCCTTGAAAAAAACGCCTTTTCATCATTTGAGGAGATAACTGTCATGAAGTACAATTTCAGTATCAGACATCTATAAAACCCTTTGGTTTTCAGTTCATCTGTTACCCATCTTTCAAGTGTATTTGGGTTGGTAATACTCGTATAATTTGGCAGATCAGAGCTCTTTCTTTGAGATGCCATAATATCTGCTTTATTTCATCATCTATGAAGAAATGAAACTGAGGGGGATAATCCATTTTCTAGAGATCAAAGCTCTTTCTTTGAGATGCCATAGTATCTGCTTTATTTCATTATCTACGAAGAAATGAAACTGAGGGGGATAATCCATTTTCTGGCAACTACCATTAGCCATTTTTGATGGGAGGTTCGACTTGATGACAATGTTGGTACCGTTCTAAAGTATAAACCACTTCAGTGTTTTTGTGCCACTGTAACAATTTGAATCAGATGCACAGAATTAGTACTTATTCTCATGCCCATTTGTGAGCACCAACTGAATTGCAATTAAGTGATAACCCTATTTGCAAGTGCATGAGCTTAAGAGCTGGGGCAAAGCACCTTTAGAACTCCATATTGTGATAATAGTTGTACATGTGATTTGATCTTTGTTCTTAATACAAAGTCATCTGCTTTGCGTTAATGGAATTGATATTTATTTGGTCACATAGACTAGGCCTGTTTTATTTATCTTTTTGCACGTTTCTTCTTCTTGAGAGATATTTGATTCAGATCTTAGTTCAGTTCATGATACTCTATGGAAGGTGCCAAGCCTTTCTCACACTTCAGGTGAGGTCTGTGAATGTAAGCCATCACACATAAAAGCAACAACAATGTGTAATCTTGGGAAATGATGGAATGCTAGGAGTAGGTAAAATGGTTAATTCGCTCCCAGGGCTTCAAACCAATGAACTTCAAGGTTTTTTCAGCCAAGTGGGATCTAGTTCCAACTTCCAAGCAAGTTATAGTTGAAAATTCAGCTGTTTTATAGTTAGTTATTGTTGGTGTTGTTCTGGCCATATCATTGAGATAGCTTTAATAAGAGGCAAGGGAATAAATTCAGTCACACTTCCGTTATAAAGATATTCCAATTATTAGAAATGGACAGCATAGCTGTTTATGCTTCTATAAAGGAAGAAACCACAAAGGTTGAGGAAATTTTGTTAGTAGCAGCTAGAAAAGAAGATATCTATGAAATAATAAAAAAATTGGATGACTTTTAAAGTTAACGACGACTTAACGTAGCTCATATGGGAGAATGAGAAAGGAGATGGAGAAGGAGATGTAGAGAAGATGAAGGATAGAAGTACACACATTTCAGCTCCAAGGAAAGAAGATTCAATCCTCAAGGAGAAGGAGATGAAGAAAAGATGAAGGATACAAGTACACACATTTCAGCTCCAAAGAAAGAAAATTCAATCCCTCAATTTCATGGATAGATCAATAGGAAAAGTTACAAGCAAAGCAAATCAAGAATGATCAAATAGAGGGTAAAGATTTTCAAATTTTTGAAGAGAGATCACACACATTGGAAGTGCAAAAATCAATGATTCCTTTATCTCTAGATTTGCAAGCAATTTTAGTTTTGGGGGACATGCCAAAAAGATTAACTCCTAAAAGAGATTCTCATCACGTCATTCAACTAGTACCAGGGAACCTACTACCATCTTTCCCCTCATATTTGAAGGTATACCAAAAGGTTAGAGCAGTAGAAGATCACATTCAATAAGAGGTACTCTTTAGTCTCATCTCAAGGAGAAAAAGGCAATGGTACATAAAAGAATGAAGTAACGAGCTAATCAACATGTAATTTCAGCCCAAGTAATGTTACGAAAGCTTGATGAGGAGGGAAGAATCATTTGGAGGTTGACAAAAAGTCCTTCAAAAATGTGCTAAGAGGTTACAAATGAGGATGATTACAAAGTATCTTGTTAAGTGAAAGAATTTGGCTAGTGAAGATGTGACATAGGAAGATGAAACATTCTTGTAGAATTAGACATGGATCACCAACATTGGAGATAACCTTGGTTTTGAAGGGAGAGGCATTCTATGCCCTTAACCTATAGTGTGCATGAGCATATTTGTAACCAACTTGTAGCTAGCATAACCTTTGAGTAAGTTATATGATCATTAATATAGTCATGTATAGGTAGTTAGGTTGGCCTAGGTGGCATCCATGGTATATATATGGTATATTCAGGAGGTAGAGTTTAGTTTATTATCATCACATTGTATATTCTATTCTTATTGAAGACTATTGGAAGTAGCCCCCTCAAAGTGGCTTACTTTAGGAGGTTGCCCCCATAAAGTGGCTTATTACTATTGGTTATTTGCAGCATATTTCCCATTATATTTTTCTCTTGTGCAGGTTAGTTCATCACAAAATAATTCCAGAAATCTGTGCTGAGAAGAAAGCATATCAATACCATTCATGGCCCAAGTTTCCGAATGACTCAAAAATAGAAAATCAAGGTAATTGAATATATTAAGATATTGCCCTTTTACCCCAATGTGTACAAATTGGAAGTTCAGATTTTAATCCTTAAGTATATTCCGAATCTGTTCATTGATCAAGAAAAAATGATTCTCATGGATCTGATTAGTAGGAGCAACTTAAATATGTGGTCTTCTTCTTTGATAGGAAAAGGGTATTAGGGCTGGCTGCCTTCCCCTCCCATTTTTTGGGATTTTGGGTAAATAATAAAAAATGATCTTTTAAAAAGTATACAAGATTAAAAGAAACATTGGAATATATTAATATATTTTAATTCCCAAAATGTTAGTGTAGTGGGCTTGGTCAAGTGGTAAGGCAGAGCAATTACTATATTGAAGTTGAGGGTTCAAAATCTGCGGGACAAGTTTCCTGTTTGAAGTAGCCATGCAAATGCTGGCTACTCGTGCATGTACCATTGGGGATGGCCTTGCAGGTCAGAAATGTAACTGTGGTCTTTTTGTCTTGCGAATAAAATTGGAGCCTGCTAGTGGGTAGGTGTACTAGGTTAAAAAAATAGAGAACAATGGCAGCAAACTTTCTCGAGGAAAACCCAGTTTAGGTTTGTGTATAAGGTTGACAGATGTGTAACATCAGTATTGCAGCCCAGGAGATGCACCCCCTCACCGTGTTCTCAAGCAAGGTCAGTCATCTTACTTTAGCTAGGCACGTGAAAGGCCTTTGTTGGCATCCCTACTAAGAAGTGTGTTGAATTATAATCTCATCCATGTCACTCATGCTCAACTGTGCTTTTATAACATTTTGTAATTGCACATCATCCTAGTTACAGAATATGCATGACCTTCAGCTCATATGAAAGAACATTGCGGTCTTTCTTACTAAGTGTTAGGATAGTGTGATAGCGAATTGCCATCCTAATGTACATTGTATGTGTCTCCAACATCTTGGGAATGGGTATTTGGATGCTCATGTAGGTTGTTGAGGGAATATTTTATCATTATTCTTCTTGGAACTTGGAATATTAGTTGTAATGACATTTACAAGGGGAGTTAGCGCTGGTAGGAGTTGCAATCATCAGTCATAAGGTGTAATTGGCTAATTGCCCATTCTAGCACTTGGGAGTTACCTTGTGATGATGGAGCATCTTTTTATGATAGGTAGGTCCCATGAGAGTTAGCCACTTCATTTTGGAGTGCAACACTTCGGGATGTGCACCCATCGGGGGTTGCAAGTCAAAGATACTGTTATCGAGTAATGGAGTTAGATTCTATTCTCGGAAATGCTCTTCATGAATGATGCATTGGATTTTTGACTTGGATGTGGGTGCCTACTTTGGGCCCATGGTTTTGTAAACCACTTGTATTTCTAGTTTCAGTTTTCTCTATATATTGGAGGCATGAGATAGAGGTTAAGTATGATTATTTGTGGGCATTGTCACTTAAGTTGAGGAGAGGAGTTGGAAGTATTATTCTAACGCAATGTTATTGGATTAATAATAACTTAAGTTTTCTTTGATGGTAGGATTTTTTCCTGAAGGGGTTTCTCCATGTAAATCTGATGTTCAAGTTTTTTATTTTATGAGTTCATTGATTTCTATTTGTTGTTTTATGTGCTTTTCCATGTTCTGGATCAGATTTAATTGTTAACCACGTGTTTTCAATTGGGTTAATCAGATTTGTACATTTTATGTATCACTTTTACCGTTCATCAGTTTTCTCAACACTGAGATGTCAGTCACATGTATAACCTTATCGTTGGAATTCATGCCGAGTAGTTTTTGTATAAAGTTTTCTGTTTGTGCTTCAGCTTAACTTAGTTACATATTAATATTCTTGCCAATGTATAGTGAAAATGCTTACACTCAGTCGAGTTGAAACACACATGTATCATACTTTGTCGATATGATTTGACAACATGCCAAATTTAATACACAGAGGTGTGTTGGTATGCTTCATATGTCTATGCATGCTACAGAGCATCTAGGATTTGGTGATAACAGGAATCAGAAAAAAGGACTTGCTATTTGTGTAATGTGGCCAGACCAACTACCAAATTTCCTACCTACTTGAGGCCGATTGAGATCACAGAAACAATAAACTTAGAAAAGGACATGTCTTAGAATCTATACTAACATGATCCCTGTTGGAAGGATTCACAAAAAGCAGAAAATAGGGCATGCCAAATGAATTTCACAAATTAAACATCTTATTTGTTCAAAGGAGCAGATTTTGATCAATGGAATGTTGGCATGTTGGTCCTAAATGAGCATGACAAATACTCTAATTTAGTAAACATATTATCTTTACGAGGAGAGAAACGTGTGGTTTATTTAAGGGCCTACTTGATGTGGACAGAAATTGAGCCCTAGTTGAAAGGGGCGTTTACTATTAATGCAATCTCTATTGATAAAGAAGAATGGATGATTTTCTTTGGCAAACAGAGATGCTAATTTGCAATTTCAAGACAACCAAAGAACTTAACTTCAAAATAACTGCAATTTTGAAGAACAGTAATATTTCTGTTTACACAATTAATGTTCTCTATGATTATAGTTTGAATTTATGTTGTATACACATGCAGCTTGTAAATATTAAAATTTAAAACAACCATTTGTCTTTTAGAACAATTAGCCTGCTCATTTGTTTTTTATGTTTCCTTTGCTAACCCGGTTTTTTATTCAGTTTCCTATTTTGACTTTCAGACTTTTTTCAATACATGTTTCATAGGCAGATGTTATAGTTATATATCTTGTATGTTTGATTTTACAGGCAGAACCTCGGCATGCTGATATCCTAGGGTACATGCTTTACAGTGCAAAGGTTGTTGCCGAGAAGGAGGGTATATCAGAAGGATATCGTATAGTCATCAACAACGGCCCTGGTGGTTGTAAGAATGGAATCTTGAACATTGGCATAAATATACTAACAAATTCGGTTTAGTTTTCCTTGAAAATTCCATGCAGATGGTGCAATTATGCATTTTTTGGTTTTTTCAGTAAAAGAAAATATGGTAACATCTTTTTTTGGATTCCAAAGATTTATTATGTGAAACATCTTGGAAATTCATGTATCTTAATATTTTAATGTTTACTTTTCAGGTCAATCAGTTTACCATATACATTTGCATATATTAGGTGGAAGGCAAATGAAATGGCCAGCTGGCTGAGAGTATTCCTTTAAGCTTCTGTGGTGAGGGATGTCCCTTTTCTTTGCCTTGGATAACTTGGTGTTTGGAATGATCAAGAGAAAAATTGCAGGTTCAATATTGCTGTTTTAAATTTTGATATCATACGATCATAAATTTTGTATACACTAGGTATGGGCCTCTTTTTTCTCCTTGTTTGATATTGACTGAAGTTTGAAATACTATATTTTTGAAAAAATTGGGAAAAAGTAGGGGAAAAATGGGAAAAAAATTGGATTTATGAAAATGTAAAATATTGTGGAAAAATAATATATATATATATTTTTAATTTATTACTACAATGGCACCCACCCTTAAGACTAAAATCTAAATTAAAAAGCAACTTTCTATTATTATTATTATTATTATTATTTATTATGACTAAATAATGAAAAATTTAAAAATAAGTTAAAGACTAAAATCTAAATTAAAAAGAAACTTTCTATTAATATTATTATTTATTAAATACAAAAAAACAAATATTTAAATCTAGATTTAAAAGAAACAAATCTAAATTAAAAAGCAACTTTTTCTTTTTCTTCTTATTATTTATTAAATGTAAAAAACAATTATATTTTTAAATCTAGATTTAAAAGAAACTTCTATTTTTTCATGCAAATCATTTCATATTCCCAAATAAGACTAAATTCTAATAAATATTAACCGTATAAAATTAATTAATCTATGCTAAAGGTAAATATTTTTTAAATTTGATATCTCTCGTGTCATTTACATAAATTTTATTTATAAAATATAGGTATGCGAGTATTTAAGGGCATTTCCATAGCATAGAGATATTGTAAGCAAATAAAATAGAGACTTCAACACATAAATTGTAGATTATGAATTTTAAATATGAATTTTAAATGTTTGATGTTTTTAAAATGATCCCAAAATTTATTTTCATTGAAGATATATATTCTAAATATATATGTTTTAATATATTATTGTCATGTAGTGGCTAGTACTTATCTTTATAATATTATAATTAAAATATTTGTTGTAATTCTTAATCATTATAATTTTAAATTATTATTATTTTAATTATATTTTTGTAATATTAATTATAATTTTCACTTTAATAAAATAATATTAATAATTATAGTATAATATAAACATTATAGTGAAACCATACTTTATTTTTAAAGAATATAATCTTAATTTAATTGTAAAATTTATATAATTAATTATAATAATAAAATTAATCTTAAACTTTATAATTAATTATTGATTTAAGATTATATATTATTTTAATTATATTATGTAATATTAAGTATAATTGATCTTAATAAAATAATTATTAACAATTATAAAATTATATAATATAAACAATAAAGTGGAATAATTGGACCAACTTAAAAAATGAGTGGAAGGAGTGGGAGTCAAAGCACAGGTGTAAGAGGTAGGGTTTCCGGGGTGTCTGGTGATGTTGTGGGTGAAGATGACCCAGAAGTGGATGACCTTTGTGATCACAAAGTGTTCTCTATTGTTTTTCCCTCTTTTCTTTTTTGATGCAGAATGGGGTTTCTGTGGTATTGTGTTTCCTTTTGTCTGTTGTGGTTACTTGGTTAAATCTTTGGTTGCAGAGGAGCTCACTTTTTCCTTTGTACCTATTGTTACTGGTGTGGTGGTGGGTTGGAGGGCCTTGTTCATTGATCTGGGCCTTGTCTTTGCTGTTGGCTTTAGCAGAGGTTCTGTTCCTTTCGTGGCCCTGACATTGGGTGTCCTCTGTCCCTCTTGCTTTCGGCGTGTGTCGTTTCTTGCTTGGGGGTGGTGTTTTTGAGGTGGGTTGGCTTTTAGTTGTGGTTTTCTTTGCTTAGGTTTCGTCTGATGGTGAAGCTTGTTTTGGTGTTGAGTGGGAGGTTGTTGTCTTTGTTGCGAAGGATGTTCTACTTTTGTTAGTGTTGGGGGTTGCCATTGTGGTTGCCTTTGTCTGCGTGTTGGTTATTCCCCCACTTTGATTTGTGGGTGTTTTTGGAAATTGGCTAGTTTTTCTGTCAATAATCCCTCTACGTTTTGTTCGGTGGTTTGTTTGGTGGAGGGCTTTCCTTTCCTTGGTTCTCCTTGGCTTAGTTTCTTGTCGGTGTCTTGGGTGTGGGAGGGTTTTGTGGTGGTGGGTATCCCTTCGTTTGTTGGGGCTTTTTTTGTTGTTCTTTGGTGGTTTTGGTTTGGAGATTCCTCCTCTGTTTGGGGGATGAAGTTTGATTTTTTAGGTTTAAAGTGGGCCTCGTTTATGATTTTTATTGCCCTTCTTTTGTCGGCCTTTGTTTCTTTCCTTATGGCTTCATATCATACTACTCCTATTGAAATGGAGTGGTCTCCTATGGAGGTGGAGATC
Organism: Cryptomeria japonica; assembly: GCF_030272615.1. NCBI lineage: Eukaryota > Viridiplantae > Streptophyta > Pinopsida > Cupressales > Cupressaceae > Cryptomeria > Cryptomeria japonica. The sequence continues at coordinate 137,630,266 of NC_081412.1, read as the reverse complement.
TTTGATGTGGATAAGGGGAAGGATGATTTTGAGTTCTTTTTGTTGTTCCCTTCCCTTGTTGACCCTATAGAGGTGGACAAATCTTCTATTGAGATGGAGATGGGCTTTGTGGTTGAGGTGGAGATTGGTAGTTTGGAAGCTATTGTCTTGGTTATACGGGAGGCTCATTTTTAGCTCTTTGTTTTGCTGGTTTCTTCCATTACTGACCCTATGGTGGTTGAGACATCTTCTATTGAAGTGGAGTTGTGCTTTGTTGGGGTGGTGGGGATTAGTTTTTTTGGGGCTATTGTTGATTTCTCCCAGATGGTTATGGGAGCCACTCTAAAACCCATTATGATGGTTGGGGGAGCTTGTCAAAACCCTCGTTTGTTTCTATTCAAAAGGTTTTGGAAATATTTTCATTTTCCAGTTACCCAAGTTGCTCTGTCATGTTTTTCTGTCTTTTTTTTTTTTTGGGTCTTACGTTATGGGAGCCTTGTCAAAACCCATGGTTGAGGTTATGGGAGCCTTGCAAAACCCATGGTTCAAGTTATAGGAGTTGGGAAAATCCCTTTGTCTATGTATCTTTGAGGTCTCTTGTTTGATGGCTTTGGCCTCTTTGGTGTTTCAGCCAAATTTTTGATGCTTATTTTCTAGTGTTGGGTTGTTGGTTGGTTGTTATTAGTCTATGTCATATCTAGTTGCAACAATGCTCTATTTGTGGGTTTTGGATCCTCGTAAAATCCTTTGTAAGGTGTTTTGGGTCTCCTCAAAACCTCTTTTACCTAATAAAAAACAATAAAGTGAAAATGAGTATTTTTTAATGACTAAATAAAAGTATTTAAATTTATGATTAAATGTAATAAAACTATATTGTATATATTCAAATGATTAAAAAGAAAATTATGGGTTTCAAAAAGTATTAATAAAAAAGAGAATTTTTTTTTTATAAAAAATTATAATTATTAAAAATAGATATTTGGGTTTATTTTTTTAATAGAAATATTTGTTGTGTAATGCTTGTAATAAAATAGTTTAATCATTTATTTAATTTTTTATTTAATTTTATTTCAAATGTTTAATTATCTATTTAAATTTTTTATTTTATTTTATTTTAAATGGTATGAATCAAATCCTTATGCAATAGTTAATCGATTTTATTATCTATATATATATATATATATATATATATATATATATATATATATATATATATATATATATATATATATATATATATATATATATATATATATATATATATATATATATATATATATATATATATATATATATATATATATATATCACTTAATTTACAAGAATATCAATAAAGAATGAAAAAAGTTATTTAAAATAAACATTTTTTTTTTTAATATAAAGAAATCTAAAAAAAAGCTTATAAAAATCTATCATTTTTCTAAATTTCCTCTTATAACATCAATTTTTACATCCAATCATATTATAGATAAATAATTTTTAGATTAGAAATATAAATCTCAACTTTATAAAAATCAAGTTTATTTTGTAAACAAAAATAATAATAATTTTTTATTGGTGCAAAAAAATCAATTAATTATGCTTAAGCAAATGCAATAGTATTGCTTACGACGAATACTAATAATATTTAAAATAAATTCCGCACTTTATAGTTATTTTTTAATTAAATTTATTTTAAAAAATAAATAATGATAAAAATAAAAAACAAAATATATGTAAACATACAAAAATTTAATAAATTATGTAGATTTTCTGCAAAATTTTATCAAGAAATTTTACATAAATTTTTGAAAGTTATATATAGATATATATCCCATGAAAATAAATTTTGCACACCTGTCACTTTTTTAAAAATTTTGTAAGAAAATGACTACAAAATTTATCTTATATTTTCAATAAGATAAATTTTATATTATTTTTTCAATAAAATATATTATGATAAATAAAAAAAAACAAAACTTTAATAAATTTTGTAAAAAATTACGTTTTTAAAATTTTATCCAGAAATTTTACATAAATTTTTGAAAGTTACATATGTAAAATTTCTTTTTAAAATTGTGTAAAAAACATACAAATTTTAATAAACTAACTTTTGAAAATTATAATAAACATATCAAACTAAATTTATGTAAAATTTTTGGATATAAAATTTTAATAAAAGAATTTTTGAAAAAAAAAGCCTGGTGCTAGGGTCAAGTCTGTCAATGGTTGCTCTAAAACCTCGAACATAACCCATTTTTAGCTCCTTTTATCATCGAGCAAACACAGTCTGATGCCATTGAGAAAATACAGTATAATGTCGTTGAGCAAACACACCTTTAACTCTGATGCTACCAAGCAAAGATGACCAACGATGCCGTTAACCTGCAACCTTGGGCGCAAAATTTATGAAAATAGTATCAGACATTTTTTATGCATTTTCGTGCGACATTTAGGGTTTCGCAACCATTTACGATCTATTCTCGATTAATCCTGCGTTTTTTTGCAAGTTATCGATAAAAAATTGTTAAAAAATGGTTGATCGATTAAATGAGATTTTTTGGGGAAAAAATTGGCGATCTTCTCGATCGCAGATTAATCGCGATTGCTCGTGATTTTTTTCCAAATGATTGCTTCTATGGTATAAACATTGGATATACTCAATTATCTTTTTGTAATTCGAAACAAAACTGCATTGTTCTACTCAGAGAGTCAATGTACTATATTCGAGATTGTTAAGTAAAAAAAATTGTTGAGATATTTTGTTTCCTTTTGTAAAATGTTAATCCTTATAAAGTTTTAGTAGAAGATTTCTATAGAAGACTTTGTTTGTACATAAACTGATAGCTTGTTAATTGCTCGAGAAATCTTATTCATTCTTTTATATTTTTAGTCCTTTCAAAAAATTCATGCCAGCTGAGAATACTCTTTGTTTTGGGGCATATCACTTTTAAGAATCGTCCAAATTACCAAAGTAATGTATGTTTGAGGGGTTGAATACACCAAGTTGCTGAGAGGGAGACGGGGGGGAGTGGAATCAACATTAACTAAAACTTAAACATCCATTAGCCAATTAAACATCAAATCATATCTACTGAAGGAAATAATAGAAATAAAGCATGCACCACACAAGAGCATGAAGTTTTTTACAAGCAAAACTCAGTGAGGGAAAAACCACGGTGAAAGTTAACTCACACTATGTGAAACATATATTACAATGTTTGTTTTAGGGGTCACTACACAAGGAAGCTCGCTAATTCTGGAAAGGACTTATAGAGCAAGATACAATGAAACAGGGACTTGCTGAAGAGACTCACTACCTGGTAGCATGATACATGCAAATTACAATGAAAAACATGAATATGAATTGCTATGGAAATAACATCTGACATATGCTGATGTTGCAATCCTCTTTGTATCACAAGTACTCCATCAGACTGATTTCACATACTTTATACTCTATTGATACATCACCAACATATTAAACACATCTCGTACTTTTCACAAATGATCTAACCTTCCCTATATATCCCACTCAACACACTTTAAAACATCAATTAGGTCGGCTCCAAAAAGACCTTAGACATGAAATGCGTGATACAAAATATGTCAGCTTCAAACACGTGAGATGAACAAAATTAGGTTGTGGATCAACCCAAGACATAGCTGAATTGCAAAATCCTTCAAAGCCAATAAAATAGGTCAGGATCAACCGCAAATGAAGGAACTCAATCTATCGACCCAAACATCAAAATCACTATCAAAACTTGTTACCTATTTACCTTACACCACTGGTGAGAAGCCAAAACATGCAGACCAAAATGAAAGCAATGTGGCCCATCTAAAAAATATCTATAACCATCTCCTAAAGTATTTGATCATCAATTGTAGGTGCAAGTGGAGAAACCCACTGATCTAATAGAAACAAGAAAAACTAGATAGATTTTGACACTTCAACACATAAGATATAGCATTGTAGAGCACCAATTCATTTGAAACTCACATTGCTGAACCATTATACCTTCCTAAACATATTCCCCAATCCGCACAAGCATACCAATCACTACGAAGGAATGCAAAGCATTCTAGTGAGCAATTGAGACACATTACACTATTAAACTGCAACCCAAATAACATTCACACATAACTGTTGTTGTAGAGATATTATCACTTGAAATCCTAGAGATAAGCACCTTTGTGACTAACAAGTCTATTCCTAAAACCACAAGGCCAATCCATGTAAGGTAGAGGAATGCAAACCTAAATATTGATTGACAAACTTAGGAAAACGCAGTGTTCAACTCTTGACAAATCTTCTCAATAGCATAAGTGTGAATCCAATCTCAAATATCAACCACAAACACCTTGAGCATGTAGCCATCAACTAATGTAACTGCATCCCATAACCAAATTATAATGCATATGTAACAATGTGTTTCCATTACATACCATACATCTAGATTGATATTCTACCATGGATACATCTGATGATCTTCCAAACTGTCTTCATCATGTTGATCACATGTCACAAACTAAGTCAAATCATCTCACTCAAATGTCCCATCACACATCATTTGTCAGTGTCTTGAACTTCCCCAATGACCTCAAGTTGATATCAAGGACCACATATTGCCAACAATCTCCTCCTTTGTCATTGATGACAACACACATTTATCTACAAGTCTTCACTCTCCCTTTGACATCAAGAGCAAATGGCATACTATCTCCTACATATAATAACTAAAAATATCAGATATACTCTCTCTATCTGTATGAACTCATTACAAAAATTTCCCTCTGAGATGGAGATGCCACCAAGTGGTACAATGTACACAAATCTTTAACCAAAAGACAAAAATTGATATTGCAAGCCTCTGCAAAACTATACAATGACAAAATTGTCTCTTTTATGAAATTGCAACTCCCATAGAAGGTAGAATACATTTATACATTACCTTAAGGTGGGCCAGAGTTGCATCCCAATTTTCCTTAGTTGAGGAAATAATTTAATCCTAGCACCCAAACTGTATAAACAGGTCCTCGGTCACATCTACACTATCAAGTACTTTCATCTTCCATTTTATCTTCTTTGCTTCACTTAATACGCCAGATAATGTAGCAAGTCTCAAGTTGATTGCTTCCCTAAAAAGATTGAATTACTTTTTGATCTGTTCCCTCTGGTCGTATAACAAAGATAGTTGCAAATGAAGTTTTTAACTTGAGCCCTACTGGGCCCATCCTTGTCCTTTGACAAGTCATATGCTTCGGCCAATTGAAAGATTTGTCTCAATATAGTCAATCTGATCTTTAACAATTCTAGTTGAATTTGACCACCTCAAACAAAATTGATACAGGGCAGTCACCTCATCAACAGAGTCCTTGAATATTTTTTCAGGTTTTTCTGCAATTGGTTATGTACATTAGCACACCGATTAAATGTCTCAACCTTTCTTTTATCATTTAACTTCTTTGTTGCCTCTTTTTTTTTTTAACCTTCTACTCAATGTGGGATGAATGATCCTTAAAAGAATCCATTAATAACTTCAATTTCTACTGTAGAGCTAAAGAGGAATCAATGTTTACCTCTGGTAACCCTGACTGTATCACCTTTACTACATCATCAATCAAACTTGTTTTCTTCACATGTTCCTGTAGTATTTATTTCGTTGTTGAAGCATCCATGATATTTCTAAGCTACGACTTATGGAGAGGTGGAATATTGGACAAGTCAAATTGTCCCTCATGTGTTGGTATCTACAACAATTGTGGTGTCACCATAGGTTCAAACTTCATCTATAGTACTAGAAGATCCTTGAATGAGTCTGAAGGACCCTAACTTATCTCCTGATCTCTTGCAAAAGAAACTTGTATCTTATTTGAGTTCTCTCCAATATTCTGACCATTCTCAAGATTGTCCTCTTCCTTTTACTCATCATCTCCAATCATTTTCTTTTCCTCTTTACCAACATTGTATTTTCGTCTTTACCAACATTCCTTGTATTCTTTAAAATGTTTTGTTCTTCATTTTGAGTAGTGTTCCTCAGAGGAGTGACACCTAATCCACCTTGTTCACCACCACCTTGTGCGCTTGAATTCTCAAGAGGAGCAGTCTCCACATCCTTCTCAGCTCCATCATTTTTTTACAATCACTTCCTATCTCATGAACCTCAAAGGCTGACACATCAACAATAGATACATTAGGTATTTCACCTAAATCAAAGTCATCTTGTTCCTCAATCATCACCTCTCCTTCCTTCATTTCCTTTAGGATCTTTACAATGATCTCCTCTATTTCTTTTTGCACTTCATCCTTATCATCCTTCCTCATGCTCATGAGGGTGTTTACCCTTTGCTTTGTTCTCAATTCCTAAGATTGTTTCTAAGTTATCTTGGTTATCTCATCCTTAGTAAGGATTTGACCTGTCTAAGAGCTTGTTCTCTCAATTTTGCTTCTAGATTGACAATCTCATCTCTTTTCTCCATCAAGGCATTATCAAGGTCCTTTGGAAGTTGATCCAAAATGTCACTCAAAGTCAAATTACACTTCTTCATATACATGATTATAGTTTTCTCAATAATTTCCAGATTATATAGAGGCACCTCCAGATAGAGCTTAACAATGTCTTTTAAGGCCTCATGACACTCAATTGTATTGAGAATTGCACATGTTCAAGTGTCGTTGAAAGAGTCTTCTTGGTCTTCTTTGCCTTTCCCTTCTCCTTTCCATTTCCTTTTCCTTTTCATTTAAAACTTTCTTCTTGTTCTCCTTGCCTTGTTCTCGTTTCTCTTCTCCTCAATATGAAGGCTTCCATTTCTTCTTCTTCATCTTCATCATCATCATCATCGACATTTACCAAAGTGATCTTTTCTCTTTTCTCTTGTTGCTTTGTCCTTTGTTTCCTCTTATTAATAGGATCTTGTCTGTATGAGGACCTCAGTAGCAATTTTTCTTCTACTAGGTGGAGTTTGAATATGTCTGAAACGCTTAGGTGGAGTGGTAGTATTAGTGGCAGAACATACTTGGTCTTCTAGGTCCCGAGGGTGGTTGTGTGGCATCAATAAGAGCTTGAGATGCCTCGACAATACTTTTAGATGGAACCCCTAACATCTCATGCAGTCCCTTCTCAAATATTTCATCAACCTTCTTCTTCATTACTTTGCTTGTTATCTCTTCATATGTCCCAAATCTTTTAGCATTGAGACCTTAGGCTTGCTGACCAAAATGTTAGCATAGGCAATCCATTTAGGTTCGTAGATCTCATCAAGCAGTTTGGGTATCCATGCAGTCCTAGGCTAAACTGCCTCCATGCAACAATTTCTTTTATCTGTACAATGAATGTAATGACTTCCTTATATCTTTCCACAATTTGTGATGGAATCCTGTACCTTTCTTGTCTTTCATTATGGAATGTTTTGAAGAAACCCCAATATGCATCATTACATGTTTTGTTATTCGAAAAGCTATACATGTGGTCTCAAATTTGAGAGGCTACCAAAATATCCTTTCTCTAGACTACATTCTTCACTCTAGGCAATTCCTTCATGTAAAATAGAGCATTAAACAAATAATGGGAGAACCTACTAGAAGTTGTGTCTTGTCTCCTTGGCCTTTTGTAGGTTGTCCATCAACTGCTATTGTAGTAGCTCACAAAGATCAAAATCTTTTCCTTCTTGTACCATTTGATATGCGGTGTGAATCGCAATGGCAGTAGTAGAGCCCTCTCTGTTTGTGAAATATGTTTTGTAGGCAGTGCCCATTGTGGCATAGAGGACCCCCAGATCAGTAATTCCATCCACAATCAAGGTTCTCTTATCAAACTTAGCTTCGGTAATTATGGTATCCTCATCATTCTTCACAAACATAATACCCACACTGTTCTGGTGGAGAAAAATCCTATCAATTCTCTTATCTTTTGTGATCCAGTAAGGTTGGTTGAGGTAGATAAAATCCTCATGAATGTGTCTCAACACAATCGAGAGACATTCTTCTTCGTAGAACATCATAAAACTCTTCCAAATGTCTAATTTCTTCTCCTATATGCTGGCATACCTCGGTTTCAACAAGAAGTTATCATCTAGCATTTGTTTGTTGTTGAACTCTTCCACCTTCACATGATTGTATTCATTCAAGGGTGAATGAATGTATATGCAAACATCTTTAGTGTGGATCACATCAATGGGAATGCGAGAAAACATTCCATCTTTGTCAATCATAGCAAATATGTATGGATGCTTCTTGACTATTGGTCTTGTCTTCTCCACAACATCAATAACCCTATGTGTAGCCATGTTTATCTTTTTGAAGATTAGGATTGCAAAAAAATTGAAAATATGACTGTTAGGGTTTGCACACAGTAGCACTTTGAAAGACTTCTTTGCTTCTTAGCTCGTTACCACTCTTAGATACATAGAAAGAGGCAAAAAATGATCAAGTGTCATTTAAGTACCTTCTCGGATACTTAGGATTCAACAACTTTTAACTATTTTGTGTTATTAGGGCATCATAAAACATTCAACAACCTCCGCAAAGAGAGCATCTGCTCCAAAATTTTGATCAAACATCATAATACCACTAGAAAATCATATACATGTCACAATCAACAACTAGAGATTTGAGCATCTCATACCTCTCAGGGGTTTGAAATGTCCATAATTATAAACTTGCCTATAACCAATGCTATCCCTTTTAGTTTTTGAAAGAACCATTTGCACCGTCTTGAGGTACAAACCCTTCCTTCACCTCACTTCCTTCTAAATTTTGTCCATTTCCTTCTTCATGTGAATCAGATCAAGCTTCTTTTGTGGAGCAGAGGGTCTAACATTGTTCCCCTTGCAGAACCTTGCAATGTGTCCTAGTTTATTGCAATTATAGCACAAGGTACCATGTTGTAGACCATTTCCACCTCTTCTCATATTAGATCTACAATCAACAACTTAATAACCAAACTTGTTGCATGTGTAGTAGTAACCATAGAAAGATTGAGCAATCATAGCATTGTTCTTATTCATACAACCATTCCTCATTACTTTGCTTCTACATTATTGGCGTTATGACCAAATTTATTGCAAGTATAACATTGACCATTAAATGGTTGAGAGTTCATAGTATTGTACCTTGTAAGCCTAAATGAATTCATACTCATTTTGCTTCTACAATTAGTAGCCTTATGTTCAACCTTGGTACAAGAATGACAATCAGCTTTGAAATATTGAGAGTACCTAGTTTGAGCAATTTGATTAGGAGCCGACCTTATGAAATTCATCTTCTTGTTCCAGAATTGTGTGAAATGGTTCTTATTCCCTTATGTCTTCTTGGATTCATTTTGTGACTTTTATTTTCCTTTCCCATTCTTGTCTTTTGTCTTAAAACTTCCTCCCTTGTTAAAACCAAGGTCACCCTTGTCTTTTTGTGGTTTTGGATAACTGAGTACCTCATCAAGGAGGTTATTTCCACCTTCGAGTTTCAAACCTTTCTCTATCTGTTCTTTTGCATCCTCTAATTATTTTATCACAACAATAATCTCTTCCTCAAGTTTGGTTTATTTAATAGATTTATTTGTTGCTTGGTCTCCAAACAATAAAAAATATTCTTGCTTTCTTCAACTTGAATCTTTATGTTAACTATGTTATCCTCTGGTTTCTTGAGTCTATTATCACATTCTTTGCTTCATTCTTAGTTTTCAGTTTTACAATTTCATCTTTAGCTACTCTAAGTTTGTCTTTGCATTCCTTGCTTTCTTCAATTTGAGCTTTTAGTTTGACAATTATCCTTTCCACCCTATTGAATTTGGTTTTGTATTATTCACATTCAGCTGCTGCAACATCTAGGTCATCAAGAATACACCGAAGTTCTCATTCAAAATATACTTCACAATAATTAAGATCAATATCCCAACCAATAGGTTCCATTGCCTCTACATTTGGTTCATGACATATTACATTTTTAGCCATTGCTCTAGATTATGTGTTCAAAATTAAAATCCACCTCAAATATTAGATTGTTATCTTAGGAACCTTGCTCTGATACCAATTGTTGAACACATTTGACTACTCAGAAGGGGGGGGGGTGTGGGAGAATAAACATTAACTAACACTTAAACATCCATTAGCCAATTGAATATTAAATTAGATCTGATAAAGGAAATAACAAAAACAAAGCGTACACCATAGAAGAATACTAAGATTTTTTACTTGGAAAACCCAATGAGGGAAAACCCATGATGAGAGTTAACTTACACTATATGAAAAAAAGTTACAATGTTTGTTTTAGGTCTCATTGCCCAAGGAAGCTCACTACAAGGAATTGTAGAGAAAGATAAAATGAAGCAGAGACCTGCTGAAGAGACTTGCTCTCTGGTAGCAGGATACATAAAAATTACAATGAAAAACATTAATATGAATTATTGTGGAAGAAGAATATGAGATAAACTGATGTTGCAGTCCTTTTTGTAGCACAATTACTCCATCAGACTAATTTCACACACTTCATACGCAATTGATACCGACACATTCAAGACATCTCAGAATTTTCACAAGTGATCTAACCTTCCATATATATCTCCTTCTCAACACCTTAAAGCACCAATTAGGTCGGTTTCATAAAGACCTTACACATGAAACGTTTGATACGAACTAGTGGGCTTCAAACACATGTATTATGAACAAAATTAGGTAGCAGATCAACCCAATACATAACTAAATTGCAAACACATCTCAATACATCTTCAAAGCCAATGAGATAGGTTAGGATCAACCACAAATGAAAGAATTCAATCTGCCGACCCAAACATCAAAACCATTGTCAAAACTTGTTATCTATTTACCTTTACACCATCGGGGAGAAGCCAAAAAAAATAGGCAAAAGAAAATGAAAGCAATACAAACCATCTACAACATCTCTATAACCATTTCCTAAAGTATATGATCATCAATTATAGGCACAAGTGGAGAAACCCACTAGAGTAATAGAAAAAGGGAAAACCTGATAGATTGTGACACTTCAACACATAAGATATGGCATTGTGGAACACCAATTCATCTGAAACTCACATTACTGAACCCTTATACCTTCCCAAAGATATTCCCCAATTTTTACAAGCATACCAATCATTGTGGAGGAATGTAGAGCATTCTAGTAAGCAACTGAGACACATTACAATGTTAAGTTGCAAGCCGGATAATATTCACACATAAATTTTGTTGTGGGAGATATTATCACCTAAAATACTGGAGGTACGCACCTTAGTGACTGATGAGTATATCCTCAAAAGAGAAAGACCAATCCATGCAAGGTGGATGAATGCAAACCAAAAATACCGATTGATAGACAAGAAAATACACTATAAAACCCTTAGACAAATTTCCTCAATAGCATAAGTATGAATCTAATCTCACATATCAACCACAAACACCTTGAGCATGTAACCATCAACTAATGTGATTACATCCCATAACCAAAATATAAAGCATATGTCATAATGTGTTACCGTATACATACCATACATCCAGATTGATATTCTGCCATGGACATGTCTAATGATCTTTCAGATTGTCTTAAATCATGCTAATTACATGTCACAAATTGAGTCAAACCATCTCTCTCAAATGTCTTATATCACATCATTTGTTAACCTCTTCAACTTCCCCAATGACCTCAAGTTCACATCAATCACAACACACATTGCCAACATGAGGACATTGTCTAAATACATCTTATTGATCCTAAAAACCCCATGTTTGATAATACTAGGGAATATCAATGTTTCTTTAAGGTGTAGAACTTCTACCATAAAAGTAGTGGTTAAAATAGCTTGATATTGTTGTTTTTGAATCAACATGAAAATAGATCAATATCAATGGCAAATTATTGTACGTTAAAGTGACAACAAAGCATCCATGACTCTTCCCAATACTACTTGAAATGAGATGAGCAAATAAACTTTAGCGTACAAATATTTAACAAATTTATCTATGCAATGAATAACTTTGAACTGAGATATGATACTAAATGATATTGTCTTGACAAGAATTTTCAAATGACGATGCATAAGCAAGCGATTTTGTGTCGAAGCTTTGGACCATTTAGTTTATTCCCTTCACATGTTGTGTATAATACCTTTTGGAACTGTGATGGCCTTGAGATCTTGGAGGTCAATTGATTTCTCAAAACTTTAAAGATAACAAAACATATTCATAGTTGTAGCATATTGATAATCTATTACCATATGGTGTATAAACATAAAGATTCATTGTCAAACTAATTAATGCCAACAAGATCGTAGCATGAACAATTCAAAAATGTAAAAACTTTGTTGGTTTATTTGGCTATAGTCAACACATACTATGACTTTCCATTTGCCTAATAAAGTAACTCATGAAAAAGCATATTGAATTTATTAGCATGATGGGACCATGCTTGATTCATACATATAGCCTAGAACTTGATATCTATAAGATGCTAGGCCCACATAGAAATATTTTCTTGTCAAACCTTGTCTCAAAGGGATCTTGTGACTTTTATAAGGTTACCACCGATTTGTGTGTTCATTGTGATAGATCATTTACATGGTCTTTTGCAATCAAGTGGCATGGATGTTAGACCTAAGGTGACAAAATAAGAATTCTTGTCATAATATAATTTTCTTTGAGAATACCTTGTGGTACACTCATGCCATACTTGTGTAAGTTTGCATGGTTGTGTGCACGTGCATGTCCAAGTGATGTAGTGTGCACTATTGTGTGTATATGCATGCACAAGTGACAATGCATACAAGTGACATAAGTGTGCATGGGGGTTTGTGTGTGTGTTGAGAAAACATGCATGAGTTTTTGTACACAATTGGGGGCACATGCATGCACAAGTGATATATATATATATATATATATATATATATATATATATATATATGCAATACACAACTTCAAAAATATGAATGTGTGATTTTTGTAAGTTAGATTAGTTAGGTATATACTTAAATTGAATTTTTAAAATATTTTGAAAAGAAATATTAATCGTGTGTTTTTTGGGATAATACATTATTACAATTAGGCATTACCACACTTCATCCACTAGCAACTAATAGCATCACCCTTGGCAATTTCTCTACAAAATTCACCAATATTGTAAAGTGATTAGAAATATCGTATATTTCTATTGATGTAATTCCATATGATACAAATGCCTTAATCTTAATTCAAATCAGATTTGCTACAGTAGGTAATATGCTTAATAAAATGTATCTTCGTGAAGTATAAACACTTGCAAAATAAAGTCAACATAGTAACTTGGAATAATTGATCACTCCTCTTATTATAATTGAAATTATACTTACAATAAATTTAGTTTACCAAACTTTTGGAACAACAAATAAAGATATTCTTATAAAAAAATGACAAATCTACAACCTATGATGCTATAGTTGTGTTAGAATTACAAACCTTAGACACTCAAAGAGCTTCATAAAAATCAAACAATAGGGACAATAGGTGCCACTCAAACAACAATTTAGTAAAGCTCAAGTACAACCTCTATGTGGAATCCCCTATGATTGGTTTAGGGATATTCATCCAGTAACTTGCTATGAAAATTAGAGGGTATTTTCATATTCCAATTTCTAGTAATAGGAAAACAAGGTGACCAACCTATTTGAGTAAAATTACTGGATAGACAAGTATACCACTCTTAATATAGGCTTTGATTAAATACCTTTCAAATTCTTTTTGTTTCCCCCCAAAATAAAACCATAATCCTTTTTGTTGATTTCACTCCAAAATTATAAATATTATTACATAACACTTGCAACCCCATAACTAGGTTCTCACAACACAATTATTTTGAAGTCATTTCCCTATTTAATTTCCTTAACCACCACGAGAAATGGGAAATGTGCTTTTGGGCCATCATGAAATTTTATTTAAAGAGGGAAGATTACAGTTCACCTTCCCACCATCAATTGCCCTCAAACAAAGTAGATTCTAGACCCTAATTCATTCTCCAGAACTTGCAAATACATATTCTCAAATCCTTGTTCAATTGAATGTCCTTTGTGAAAGCTCATTTGATTTCTTTGAAACCTTTTTTCTGTCTTTGTGAGATGCATGCACTTTCTTATTCTTTAATGGTTCTGCTAAGCGACCCATAGTACCCATGGAGCCTTTGTAGATATACTCAACTTGGTTGCTTCTTTCATCCTTGCAACTCTAAATTTTTCTTAGGATACTTTATGTGCCACATGTTCTCTTCACCATGATTTTGCTGCACTTATTTGATATAATTGGAAGTTGAAAATCCTACGCTTGAAGAAACTTCTATCACCCTCTTTGTTTTTATTGCAATTGAAAATATTTGACACAAAACTTCTTGATGAATAGTGAGGAAAAAATTACCATAATCTTCTCTGATTCTCCATACACTATTCATTGGTTTATTAACAAGTTTGGTCATTTTCACATTTAGTTATGCTATTATCAACAATTTTGCAATGTGGATATGTAATCATTGTTGATTGACAACTATAGGAACATTGAGTATTGTATAAAAATTTCTTATGTAGCAATAGAAGCCTTCATGTAGAATTTATTTGATTCATTCTTGAGGATGCCTGGAACCTTATATGCTTTGATGACTTCATCATTTTCTATCAAAATATTTTGAATTCTTTGAAATCTTGTTCAATGAGATAACCTATGTAACAAATTTTTTACCTTTGCTTGTACATACATGCAAACATCATTGTAGAAACCATCTTCGACAAATTAAAGCTCTAACTTGTTAGGAGGGCTTGTTGTATAGTATTGCATTATGGGAATGATCTTGATATGCACTTATCAAGAAGCCCTCAATTTTTGATCATACTGTTTCTTTCAAATTTTATGCAAGTTGTTTCCTCCTTATACATACCAATAACTATCTTTGTCATGGTCTCCTTTCCTTGAATATTATGATTATCTTGATACTTATATTCCTTCAATAGGATAAACCTCTTTAACCTTTGCATCATCTTCTTCCATTACCCTTTGACAAATTTGATTGGTTATAGCAGCACTCTTGCTACTAGTCTTATTACCAAAAATCCAAAAGCATCTATTGTGTTCTTCAAGAAGTGCCAAAGTTGTGTGATCTTCACTTTTCTTAATAACATATGCACCTACAATTATTTGATAATTATTTGAAACAAAATTAACTAGGTCTATCACAAGGATTTTGATTGTGACTTGAGATTGAAAGTGATACTTTTCTTAAAACCTTTTCTAGTATGTGTCCTGATTTGCAAAGTTTATCTTTGGATTGTGCATATTGTTGCAAAGAGTTTCTTCCACATTTGCAATTGAAAGAGTTACATGATCCTTCTTTAGTGTTCCCTCTTCTACCACTTCTCCCTTTTGTATCTATGGTTGATGGTCATGTTTGGAACTTAATTTTGAACCTATGATTTGTTGAGATCATTTTTTGCTTTCATCTTCCTTTCTTGTGATATGAAAATTCTTCTCTTGTTGTCTTGAAGGAGCTTTTTTAGGATGGATTTTGCTCCATTGTATTAACAACTCTAATAGTGTAGTCCCCTTGGTGATCCTTGGTTTAGAATTTTATTTTCCTTGAAAATGATTCTTTTAGATCTAACTCGTTGACAGTTTCTTGTGGATTTTCTTTTTACTTTTCTCCTTTCTTCACGAATGATTCTTTTGGATCTCACTCCTTGATTTCCCTTGTAACAATCTTGAGTTCTTGGCCATGGCTCTTTATCTCTATATTCTTTTCCATTCCTTTGTATTTTCATAAATATATCTTGCATGCTATTCTGATTTTCTATTAGCTCATTCAATTGCTTTATTAGTTCAACCAGATCATCCTTAGCTTTTCTATCAACTAGAGAGAGTAGATTTTTTATCTTTTTCCATATAGGCTGGAAAGAACTTGGCTCCAATGCCAAGCTAAGCAACCACTATGCCAAAAGTCCAAACAATTAGTAAATGACAATTACTTGTGTTAAGGGTAAGGTTTTTGTCCCATTAGAGTGCTTAGACAACCATTGGATTTGTTTTGTCTTGTTTTTTTTCCCCACTAACCAACTATGAAAATTAGGGAGTTTCTATCCTTCAATCACTAGTGATAAATGAATAGGGCTACAATCCATAATTTCACATGCATTATGTAAGAAAACATTGACTTTTTGGTCACATCCAACTCTAGCCATACAGTTGCAACCAAAGCATGAAAATTTGACAAGGCTTTATTAATGAGAAAGCTAGTCATTCAAGAGTGTGTGACAAAAAGAAGAAAGAAGATGATATAATAAAACCCAATTAATGATGGCACCAACCATAATGATGGACAATCCTCTTCAAATAGATTTAAAATATCATGATGACAAATAACCTTGGACTTAGTTGGTGGTTGACATGTGGCTTACAACCAAAATCAAGCTAACTAAATAATCATAATGACCTATCATTATTGACGAGCCTAACAAGACCTTCCTAGTTAGACTTTTGTTTCTAAAGAGGAAATACTATGAAGATGATCAACCCCTTTATTGGCAAGAAAACTTGTCACTTTATTTTGTTTTGTATTGCAATATAAAACATCCATAGAATTCAATTTGTTTTTCCATCTTGAATACTTCCTAACAAATTGGAACCGAGCTTCCAATTGAGGTTAATGCGCTTTTTTGACAATGTTGATATCTATTGGAGAGTATCCCTCCATTGCAATATTATGAAAACATTAAGAATAAGCCATGCCTACTAAAAGTGCCTCCTAATCAAAATCATTGTTTGTTTTTACACCTAAATTGTGCTCATCCAATCACAAATTAACACATCCAACATTTTCTAGATTGGGATTATTGCAAGAAGCTTAATCAAAGTTAAGCTTCCTACTCTACAAAGGGATTTCCATTTTCCTGCCTTTGATTATTCATAGAGATCACTAACCCATTAAAGGAACACATTTATTAGCTTATATTTTCTTCCTACCCTCTATTAACCTCTCAACATCCTCATTATGTCCTCACATTATCCTTATTATAACATTTTGATCCCTTTGGACTCTTATTTTCTAATATGATTAACTCAAACAAAACCACATAAATGCTAGTTGACCAAATCAACCATCACTAATAATTGATACTAAAAGAAAGTGATGATTTTAAGGATCATATCTATTGTAATAAACTTCCCAACTATTGATTTTCCAAATGAAAACTAATGATGTATTTTATTTTGTAATTAAACTCGTCTTAGATGATTCTAGAGGTCTTAAAAAAAAGAAGCTTCACTAAAGGAAGACAAGTTTTAAGTAAAGGTATTGGAGATTAAAGAATATGAGATTCAATACTCTTTTATCCATGATATGGTTTATTACAATTTATCTTATTCTTTTTGCTTCACCTACAACCAAGTGTGCTCAATCTAAGGAGGATGTTAATGCATAAGTTACTCACAAGAAAATATATTCTTGTCCTACATCATTTTATATTCCAGATTTGATTATATTACGTAGTTATTAAATTTATGTTATGTATTGCTTTGCATATAATCTTTTCTTTATTGTCTTATTTATTACCCATGGACTCCACACTTATGGCTTTACAATAAACTTATTTCCTTACATAGCTTTATTTGTGTGTGTGATATCCTTAATTAATACCTTATTTGATTATAGTTTTGACAAGTAATTAAACATGTATATCTTGTGTTATGCACACATTTTAACATGTACATAACATGGCCATGTGAGAGTTTTCCTGAAGCAAAGAGGTTGTTGATTTAGTGGAAGATGAAGATCTCCCTTCCCCTTTGTTTGATGTATTTGGAGATGAACTTGATGAGGAGGATGAGCTCCTTTTGGACATCTTATTGGAATCTCGTTTAAACAATAAGAGGGCTTTGAGTTTAGATTTGGAAGCCTCATATGGTGGTAAGTTTTTGGGGTTGGTTTCTCTCATCTTCCTTGGGAGATACATCCTCCAAAATGAATCATGGGTCTTTGTCTAAGACTATTGAATATGAGGCTGGTTGTTGTTTCATTATACCCCAATTTTTTCAAAGAATACTTTGAAGAATAGTGAGGTGGTTTCTTCTAGGGTTGTTCTCTTCTCTTGGCAAAGATAAGCTGAATATTGCTAGTCGTGAGGATGTTGCTCCTTCCTTTTCTTTAGAGAAAGTTTCTACTCTTGAAGGAGTGATGGTGGTTGCTTCCCCTTGTATTGTAGTTGCCATCCCTTCCCCGAAGGGTTTGAAGGAACCCTATGTTTTGATAAGTGAGGCGACTGGTATGGTTGCTCTACCCCCTATAATTTCTTTAGGATAGACTTGTTCTACATTCATTGATCCTTCTAAGGTTATGAATGAAGGAACAATTGAGTTCATTATTCTTGATTTTCTTCTAGATGACTTGGTGACTTGGTTGAGGAGTTCTCTTGTAGAGAGATTTTGTGGTAATCACCCCAATATTCATACTATTCATAAATGGATCCTTTGGATATGGAATCTTAGTGGATAGGTTGAGGCAACTGCAATGTTGAATGGTTTCTTGTTAGAGTATTCAGGTATTTACTTGATTAATTAAACAATATTTGTTTAATTATTTAAGTTCCCTTTATCTCTTTTACACTTAAGCTAACTTTAGGCACATAATAATTAATTATTTTATTAATTATTATGTGCAAACCTAGGTTTTCCTTTTTAGGGTTTCTTGACCTATTAAAGGTTGAGTTCATTGGAGGCCACGATGACGAGGCGCAATGACAGCCGGGGGCCAGTGAGTTGCTGTGGGCGGCGGGAGCTGGGGAGCTACGGTGGTGGTGGATGCTGGGGCCGGCAGGGGCCAAAGCCGGCGGGGGCCGCAGGGAGGCCGGCGGGAGCAAGAGTCGACGGGGGCCGGAAGGTAAAAGTCGGCAGGGGGGCTTGAGGACAGCGGCATGGGGAAACTGCCACCCGGCTTGCCGGCCGTCCTGGCTCCGCCGCCCGGTCACTGGAACCCACCACCCGACCACCGGAGCTCCACCCGACTGCCACCAGAGCGCCGCCCATTGGTCACCTCTGCCCGCCCTAGCCACCAGACTACCCCTTCCTCTTGTTTTGAAGGGGGGTTTGGTTTTTTGGCCATATCTTGGGCATACAGAGTCATTTTTTTGAAAACAAATAGGCACCGAAAAGATGGTTCCGAGCTAGACCTCATGATGTTGGTATTTTTTTCCAATTTTTCTGTTTGACTATTTTTTCCAGTGAAAGTGGGGTCTCTTTTTTGCACTCCGAGAGTTGTAGAATGAGCATCCGAACTCCGTTTTTCAAAAAGTTTAGATTTTTGGAAAACATGTGCGGTGTACTTTCCAGCCATATGAGTTTTATTTCCAGGTTTTGCTCCATGCATATTTTATTCAGTTTTTTCCTTTTCAGCACTCTGGTGGATATCTTCGTTGTTTTAGGTCCTGGGATCTCTTCTCTGAGTATGATGTCTCTATTTTGGTTCTCCTTTCTATTTCTAGTTTTCTTATCATTGTAGCATTGTATTTATGCAAACACACTGAGATAAAGTGCCATCATGCATTGTTTACTTGGGATCTTGCACATCTTGTGTCTTATTGTACATGCACAACTTATAAAGTGTCATGAGGGGGTTGATGTTTGCCTTTTTTGCCATCTGCCTTTGTCCAGTGAGTGTTCCTTCCATGACATTTGCCTCATGCTGTGTGTCAAGTGAGTGTTCCTTCCATGACACTGTGTACTGTCTCAGCACCTTTGATGTTCCTGGTTCTCCATCGTGCAGTTCTTCTTGTCCATTCTTTTCAGTGTTCCTGTCCCTCTCCTTTTTCAACATTATGGGGAGGTTTGTCCAGTTGGTTCTAATGCTTCCGTGGTTTGATTGATCAACTCTTCAGGCTTTGGTGTTTTCATGCCATCTGTATCTTCGATTTTAGTTGTTTGCCTTGTTTTCCTTATGATTCGAGTAGTGTCATTTGAGGGCACTCATACAGATTACAGTCTTCACTACCTGGTCATGTTCTATTTCAGTGGAGGTTCTTCAGATCAACAATTATTCTTCGACAGTGTTTGCAGGTTCTTCATGCTTCAGTGGTGATTCTTTTCCATCTCTTTTTGGAGTAGAGTTTTTTCCCACGTGTTTTTCTCTATTTCTCCAGTTCATAGAGATTTCATTGTATTTGGGTACCTGATCAGGCCTTGTTGCCGGGACCCATCTTTCCTGCTTTCAGTAGCTGTTCTAGGTTTTAGCTTCTCCCTAAGTCTAGCTTAAGGGGGGGTGTTAGAGTATTCGGGTATTTACTTGATTAATTAAACAATATTTGTTTAATTATTTAAGTTCCCTTTATCTCTTTTACACTTAAGCTAACTTTAGGTGCATAATAATTAATTCTTTTATTAATTATTATGTGCAAACCTAGGTTTTCCTTTTTAGAGTTTCTTGACCTATTAAAGGTTGAGTTCATTCTTTTCATTGTAAGAAGAAGGATTATGACATTACACATTTTGGTGAATATTGAGCTCTCATCTTTTGAGTATATTTTTCTGTGTTTTTGTCTTTCAGATTATTTGCTTCCTTACTTCTCCTTGTAACGGATTATTCAGCTTGCAGAAGATCTTCAGGCTCCAGTGGTGTTGTATTTTCTCAACTCCAACATTTCTTTCTTTTTCCTTTTCTTGCCCATAGGATTTTTTTAGGATTCTGCATGACGACCCTTGGTTTTTGGGCATGAATGGCCTTTGTATTCAAAGTTGGTATACTGGTTTTAACCTTATGAAGGAAATTCTCAAGTTTCCTGTCCGATTTCATTTGCTAGGGCTTTCTTTAGAGTTTTGGAATGAAATAATTTTTTTATGGTTATGGCCATCTCTTTTGGGCAATATTGTGCTATGGATAAGGTCTCAAAACTCAATAAGCAATTTTTTTTTGCTAGATTTTGATGCAATATACCCATTGCTTGTCATTGATGTTAACTCCTTAGTTCTGGAAGTAGTCCAATATTGGTTTGGTTATGTACAATTTTTGTATATATGGGATTGATATTATCTAGATGGTCATGTCTTACCTAAAGTGGTCCAAAAGGTTGAGTGATATTATCTTGATCTGTTTCCGGAGTATGTGATGATCATATTTTGGTTTGGATTAAGGAGTAGTGTACGATGACTACCCTTAAAGGTGTTTGTAGATATTCGGTAGCATGTGGAAGGAATAGATATCTTGCAGTTGTTGAAGCTGATAATATACACAATTTTGTGTGTTCTACATTTGTAGAATAAATTATTTTTAGTCTGATGGCTATTCACATGTTATATGTCTTTCTAGCCAACTTCACAATCTATGTATTTGATCCAAATGGTATGAAGAGGTTAGAATTATTTTTTAATAGCATGCACAATGATGTGGTGATAAGAAATACAGTGTGAAGGTGGTGCAAATCGGAAGCAGATCATAGATCCAAAGATTTATCAGAAGAGTCAGATGAGTGCTTAAATTGTGAACTATTATCAACATTTGATAGATGCTCTTTTCATTACTGTTTAAATTAGATCTCATATTGTATCTGGACAGTTATTTTGTTCCTTGCCCTGAATAAGTGATCTTTAGTCAAGCAAGTCCCTTTTTGTCTTGCCTAAGGTAGTGCACCTTAGTCTGCAAGTTTGAAGTAGTAAGCTCTTTGGTCGGTGTCCATATTTATTGTAAACAATGAATATACATATTGTGAGTTTGATTCTCACCATGGTTTTTCCCAGTTTTAGTTTTCCATGTAAAAATATAGTGTTCTTGTGTGGATGCATTTATTGTTTTTATTATCTGCTTTGTTGCAAATTGGAGTGAATGAATAATGTGTTTTGGTATATTTAATTGATAATATTAGTTCATGTTGATTCACCCCCACTCCCAACATCCGATAATGTTCAACAATTGGTATCAGAGCCTTGGTTCTTGAAGAAATAACTTAACACTAAAGTAGATTCGAGAATTGAACACTTGTTGATATGGATACTAAAAATAATCATAATTGGGAAATTGAAGGTGTTGTCGATATGGAAGGGGAATTGAGATCTTCTTTGACAAATCTGGATGAAAACATATTCATGTGCAAAAAGGCTGAAGACAAAATTGCCTATTGAGGAAAGCTACTTGATAAAGGAAGGAAAACAATTTTTGATCTTGATACAAATTGAACAACAAAATAGAGGAATGTTCCACACTTGAAAAGAAAGTGCATAAAATAAGGAAGGAATTGAAGAAGGCAAAAGAAAAAATTGACAAAGGGTTAAAGCTAAAAGGAGAAAGAAAATTGCTTGATGCTATGCTCAATGCTTAGAAGAAAAATAATGACAAGGATGAACCTGGTTATGAGAAAGGGAAAAAATACAAAGGAAAAGAGAAGGTTGGAGATACTAATTTCATTTCGAACCGGAAAAAACATCTGGAAGAATGACAAAAGTTTCTCTCAGGCTGGATCTAGGTATTCTTTTGATGGAAATTGTTTTTCATGCAATAGATTTGGACATAGAGCTAGTTAGTGCATAAGTTGAATTAGAAATAAATCAATTAGCACAAGATGCTACTCTTGAAATAAGGTTGGGCATAGGGCTATTTAATGTAGAAGTAGGATACAAAAATATGAATCATGCTTAGTTCTTTAATGAAGTGTGCTATAGGTGCGTTTCACATGGACACAAAGCTATTGAATTCAGGTCAATCAGAAGGTTATAAATAATAACATGAATAATGCAAAGTCTCAGAGAGGTTTGATATGCTATAATTATAATAAGATGACTCACATTGCTAAATATTGTAGAAGCAAAGCACAAAAGTCTAATGGTATAACAAAGAATTTGATATAAATCAGGAAAGAGAGAAAATATAGATGATTTGGGTGAAGAGATATGATGACAAGACTGAAGAAATGAGTGAAGGTGGATCTGCACCTACTGAAGGTGATGGGCCCTCTTCCAAAAACTAATTAGAAAGCAAGGTCTAAGGGGGAGATTTCAAGAAATATCATATGAACCCTTGTGTAGTTTGATGCTGAGGAGTGTTTTCAACATTTTACTGCTTGAAAAGGAATTTTTGGTGAATTATGGATACTTTGCTAAGTCCGTAGTTGGAATAAAGTATTTATCAACTTTTTAGGGTTTGGTGCATTTAAGACTGTTAGTACATCAAAAAGTGAATATATTAGTTTTTTGGGCTTATTTTGATCATTTGCAATTTGATAATTTGAGAGCTCCCATGTGAAAAAGTGATTGTGTGGATCCTGTGATAGAATAAGAAAACCCTAGTTGTAGACAATATGTCGATTTTGGTTGTCGTCGATAATGACCTCAAGCCGTGAGCAATGTTGAAGCCATATCCATTTGTTGCAGCTAGATTGGATAAGGAAGGTTCATTCTCCAATGTAACAATTCACTGCTTATACATAGAGGATGTTAGAGCCTATATTCATGTAAACATTGGGGAAGTGAGCCATGCAAGCTTCAACAACCTCTGGGAGAAGATGTCAGAAAGAAATGGAACTACTCTCAAGAGTGAGTACAACAATATCTCTAAGCTAGGGTTAGGTATTTGGAGGGTTTTCCCGAATTTTCCTTATGGTCACTGATTGGACAATGGTAATTTTGAGAAAAATTCATGGAGACACTATGTATCTAGACAAACCCTACCAAATTACAAAGAATGACATTAGGGCATTAACTGGCCTTTATGAAAAGGGTGCCATTCTTGCAAAAATATTTGTGAAAAATAATATGGTTATGAGGTGATAGGAGCTAAATGGAATGGGAGAGCAATGATTGTTGACCCTGGAGTCAAATATGCTACCAAGGTGCTCGCATATAAGATTTACTTTCAGAATCGTGAAGACACCATGACTGCGATCACCATTCACACTACCTACTAGATGCTTGTGTGCAGAGAACAACTTGATCTATGCAAAATCCTGTATGAACAATTAATGAAAATTCTGAAGAAGATGAGAAAGAGTAAGTACTTGTTCAAATTTGGCTCTTTAATTATTTGCCTTGCATTCATGTATCTGAATGAGCTTCTTGGAAGGGATAATTATGTTCGGGAAAAATCCACACCTATCAGAGCACAAATAGGTTTGTATATTAAGGGTTTTGATATTTAGTCCCAAAGAAAGAAAAATGATGGATGGTTTGTGGATTTCAAGGCAAAGCTACAGGAAAGATATAGATTCCCTCCGGATGTCATTTTAAAATACAAAGAGTCATTTATATTTCTAGTCAACAAAGACAATTGTTACATTATGGCTAATGAACCAAGGATAGATTGGATTCTGGAGCTGCCTTATGAAGTTTCACAAGAGTTGGAAGAAGAGTTTTTTTTGAGATTATGAAATTGGAAAGGGATCCCAATGAACCCTAGTTTGGGACTATTGAAGAGCTAGAAGCTAGTTTGAGAGAGGAAAGCTCTAAGAAAGGATTAAAGAAAATGTTAAAGAAATGTTTACTGATATTGGTTTTCCCAAAGTTGTAGAAGCCTATGGATAGAGATTGACTAGATCTATTTTGGCATCAACCCATGTGATATAGAGTTCCTCTGCAACACATACTCGGTCTACATCTAGTAAAAGGAAGAATCCAAGGAAGAAAACTAAAGCTCAAAGAAAGATCAATATTTAGGAAAGTGAGGAAGTGGAGAGTAGCAACTATGAAGAAGCTAAGAAGGAGAAATTTGTCATCAGTCCTAGAACCAAAATGACCAAAATGGAGGACATTGAAGAAAAGAATGTTGCCCCTCCTATAAATAAGACCAAAAGTCAATCTATTGCTGTTGAACCAAAGAAGAGTGCTCAGAAGAAGACGAGTCAGAGGAAAGGTAGAAAGAAGAAAGAACAAAAGGTAGAACCATCTCTTAGTATGGATAGTCTTATAGATATTATGTATGAAAATGGATATATAGAAAATGATGTAGATGTTTATGATGAGGCTTATCTTGTAGATAAAGAAGTGATTGAGAATGCAGTTGTAAGATATTTGATTAATTGTAATAAGAATTTGTGTGATATTCAAGACTTTGTCCCTACTAGTTTATATGATGTATTGACAAAGAAAAGGAGCAAGACAATGCAAAAGAAAAATAATTTTTGGATTGCTTCCATTGATAAATTATGTAGCCCCTTGTTTGAAGATGCCAGAAGCAATATTCAACTTGCTCTCAATACAATATTTCGCAAAAAGGAGAGAGTGAATTTGATAATAGGCAAAGATCCAATTGATATCAAACGAGTTATTAGACAAACTGATGATATTGTGGCTAAAGTCACTTTGGAGGCTGTGAAGTCTTTATATGCTCCTCCAAAAAATGTAAATACAAATTTGTGCATTGGCAAGACTAGTGGAAATGTTCCTATAGTGCAGGAAGAAAAAAAATTGGCCACCAACAAAGATCAACCCATTGTTGTTCCAGATAGTGAAGTTCAACTTGAACAGGTGTTTACTATAGCTGAGGAATTAATGGGTAAAGCAAAACAACACAATGCCAGTATTCCGAAGAATGTCCCTAATGATACACATGATCAAGTTATGAATGAAGTATTCGAATCTCTGACAGATACTTATAAAGATGCAAATAGTGAAGATGACACTGAAATTGATACAAAATGAACTGGATAGGTCCATTGTAGGTGATGAAAAGAATGAGAAATATTTAAAAGATATGCAGATGAGAAAGGAGACAGAAAATGCATGTGCAAAGGAACCTCCCGCAATGTCTAAAACAACAAAATTGAAATTGATCATTGAACATGAGATTTTGTTTGAGGTACTGCCGGGACCTGTTTCTCAAGGGAGATTGAATTTGGGGAAATTATGTCCCCAACAAATGCTTGAGCTTAGTAGTGATTTGCATTTTGAAGCAATGAAAAAAAACTATGTGTCCATAAGCTTGGTAGAAGAAATGCTGAAGTTTCTCTATGAGAAAATTTTAGATATAGAAATTAATGATTCTTTCTCTGATGAAGACTAATTGAGATTGTCTTTTGAACGGTTGAAAGGATAAACTTCAAGCTTTGAGGTGGAAATTTAAAAAGCTTTAGAAAAGAATCTAACAGATAGTCATTTGGTATGGCAAAGGAATAAGTGTACAGAAGAACATAATCGCCTAAAGGATTACATTGCAAGATTAAAGGAGACTGTGGACAACATGATACAAGTTTACATATTTTTTCATACATGAATCCACTAGCCTGATCCAAAAAAGAAATTGAAGATTTTGAAACAAAAAACTAGAAGTCATCCAAATCTATTGATCTGAAGAATGATGAAGAATCTAATGGGAGAATGGAGATCAAAGAGATTTACAATCAGTTGAATGATTTGGTCAGTCAAAAGGAACTTGTGAAGAAATATTTCTATAGATTGCGAGACATTATGGACATACATCTCACCAATATGGTTAAAATTTCGGAAGACATAAAAGTTGCATGCATCCATTTATGTTTTGGCAAACAACAATATTGCAGAGTAGTTCATTCTTGAAATTGAAAGTCAAATTAAGGTTTTGATATCTATTGAAGATGACTGGATTGCTGCCTGACGATCTCTTAAATATGCGAGTAGGCTATTATTTCTCCTACCTTGTAAAAATTGTAGACATTCATGGTTTGGTTCTTTCTTTTCTTGTTGTATACATATTTTATTTATGTTGATAAGTTGTTACCCTTAAGGGGAGTTAGTTCGATGGATTGTGCACCTTTTGTCATTGCTGTCAAAGTGGGAGATATTTTGGGAGAGTTTTTGAGAATGTTTTTGGGAAATGATTTTTGAAGGTTTTGGAGGGTTATTGGCATAGTGTTGCCATCAATGACAAAGGGGGAGATTGTTGCAATATACGCACTGCTTGTCATTGATGTCAACTTATCAAGTTCGAAAGTAGTTTGATATTGGCTCAATTATGTACAATTTTAGTATATATGGGAGATATTATTCAGATGATCATGTCCTACCTAAAGTGGTCTTGAAGGTCAAGTGATATTATCTTGATATGTTTCCAGAGTATGTGCTTATCATATTTTGGTCAAGATTAAGGAATAGTGTATGATGATCTACCCCTTAAAGGGGTTTGCAAATATTCGGTAGCGTGCACAATGAATAGACCTCTTGTAGTTGTCAAAGCCAATAATATACACAATTTTGTGCGTTTCGCATTTGTGGAATTAGATTTTTTTGGTCTGGTGATAATACACATATTATATCTATTTCTAGTTGACTTCATAATGTATGTATTTGATCTGGATGGTATAAAGATGTCAAAATTGTTTTGTAATAGCATGCAAAATGATGTGGGGATAAGAAAGATAGATAGTGCAAAGGTGGTGTGAATCAAAAGCAGACCGAAGATCCAAAGTTTTATCAAAAGAGCCAAATGAGTGCTTAAACTGTGAACTGTTATTAGCATTTGATAGATGCTCTTTTCATCACAGTTCAAATTATATCTCATATTGTACTTGGATAATTATTTTGTTCCTTGCCTTGAAGAAGTGATCTTCAATTGAGCAAGTCCCTTTTTTGTATCTTACCTAAGGTAGTGCATCTTAGTCAACAAGTCCGAAGTAGTAAGCTCTTCGGCTGGTGGCCATATTTATTATAAACAATGTATATATATATATATTGTGAATTTGATTCTCATTGTGGTTTTTCCCATTTTGGATTTTCCATGTAAAAATTTGGTGTTCTTGTGTGGATGCATTTACTGTTTTTTTTATTTGCTTTGCTACATAATTGGAGTGAATAAATAATGTGTTTTGGCATCTTTAATTGATAATATTTTAGTTCATGTTGATTCACCCCCCCTCTCAACATCCAACAATGTTCAACATATTTTGTGTTTACGTGGAGAAAAACTAGGTGCTCCCTACTCATATTATCGTTACCTCTAAATTTGGTAAGTGGGTGCATTAGATTGAGTTTGAGGACTCAAATTATTTTTTATTGTTGTAGTAAGTAGGGTCGTACTTCCATTACTTTCTTAAACAATCAGAAACAACAATTTTCCTAGAAAATGAAAGATCAAATCCCTGTTTCTATAGAGTCTTCCTTTCCTTCTATTTAGGAAATGGAGAAAGTTGATATTAAAAGGAAACCCCTATGGACTGTTCTATTAAGGAGTTGGAGAAAGGTCTTGCCAATGATTTTAACTCCTCTTTGTCTCAAGAAATTCAAATTTGGGGAGAAGGAACCTAGTTATGAGTTAAAGAAAATCTCTTTGGAACATTTTTAAAACCACCTTGATTTTGGGTGGGTCTACCTTGTCTTTGGCCAAGACTTCTAATTGTTTTTGTTTTGCTTTATTTCTTGTTGTCTAGTTGTTATTCAGTGCTGTTGTTTGGTGTTTTGTTGGGCTTAATGCTTCATCTTTATCTTTGTTCAAGGGATCAAGGCCCTTTCAAAATATCTACTTATCTAATAAAAAACATGGACATGTAGCATTCTAAATAGTACTCACCTACAATTGTTTCCTGACTTAGGCCTCACTTTGGCATTTCATCCTCTCACACCTAACTGTAGCACTTATTTTGCTCACATCAACTATCAAACACAACTTTTCACTATCTACATTGTCTCCCCTTGATCCCGGAGATTTGATTTCTAGGACCATTAGGTTGAGTGCCATGATCCTCTCAAAAAGGGCCCATTTTGGGGCTTCACAATGGTCACCTAATTTGGGCATGGACCTAGATCTCATGTCGGATATTCATTTCTTTTGACCAGTAAGTATAAAAGGAGGTCTAGTCATCTCATTTCAAATCTAAGCAATCACTTAATGAATTCAAAATATCAATTAGACTCTAGCAAATTCAAGTGAGCTAGCAATCAGTATTCTATCAAACATTGGAGCAGAAGTGAAGTCAAGAGTCAAGCATTGGAGATGACATTCATGTTCTATATTTTATGAAGACTATCTACATGAAACCCTAATTCCTTGTGAAGACATATAAGACTTCATTAAAGGTATATCATTAGGTTTTCATTCATTTTTAGCCTTTCCCTAAAAAAGATAATACTTTATTATAGTACTTCATTTACATTTTCAATTCAAATTCAAGGTTTATTCCAAAACCAAGGTTTGACCTAATGAAAAATCCTATTGTCAATGATTTACCCCTTTTCACTATGTGCAAGAATAGGTACAAAGCTACATTCGGGAGGATCAACGAGATTCATAAAGACGTGTAGGTTCATCTTTTGTCAGCGCGAAATTCAGAGGACTAGGGTGACTAGCAACACGATCTCGAAGAATCAGGCCAAACTTTTGGGAATAGATTTGAATCATCCTCTTCTGCTCAAATCCAGGTTGGTGGCTTCACACAACATTTGTAGCTCACTGTTTCTATCAAATTGCTTCAATAATCCACTATTTTACTCTAATCTTTAACAATTCAAATTCAATTCAATTTAGGGAAGAAAGAGCCCCATCTAGGAGGCCAAGAATCTGATCAAAATATTAACTTACCAAGGTTAGATCTATTATATTCTATCTTTTCCTAATGTAATGGTAAATTAGGACATTTAGTGGCTTTATTATCTTAATTTAACCCTAACCTTAATTTTCTCACCATTACATTTTGGTGAACCCAACATCTTACACCTTAATTTTTGATTTGTGATCTCATATCTGATTGTTTATGCATTTTCAAATTAAAATTTGTAGTCATAGATCTCATTTTCAATTGAATAACATAAATTTAGAGGTTGATTTCACAAAAACCCTAATTTATAGTTCTAAAATTCACTTGTGGGTTGCATAAAATTTTAAGTCTATTTTTCAAGTCTAATCTTTATGATATGTTATTCTATTATGATTTAAAAGGAATTTATATTTCAAATTGACAAATTAAATTGCTTAATTAATTGGTTAATCAACCACTTTTACAAAATTTTGCATTGTTTAATCACAATGTTTAATTTGTGCATTCAAATTTCCCTCCTTTGAGCATGAGTTTTGTTACCATTAGTCCTACCTACAATATTCGCATGAGAAGAAGTTGTAGAATTAAGACTTCCCAAGGTTTAATTACTAAGGATATGGAGCCTAATTTGGATAACTTATTTCATGAGAATGTTGGTGGTTCCTCCAACCCAACAAATGATGTCATTTATCCCCATTCTTTTCATAATTCTTGTGATGAGAATAAATCACTAACTAGGGTTACCAATGACCAATTGGAGAAGATTGATAATGAATTTAAAAATATTCAACAATGGATGAGTCAACAATATCCAGGAAGTGAGAAAATCACATTGATTGAAGGATTAAAAAGGATGGTGCAAAGTGATAAAATTGGTGTTGATTTGTTGTGTGGCCTTTCTCATATTGTTGACACTAATATCACACCTATCAAAATTTGTGCCGAAGTCCTTGGTTACTCTCAACCCACTAGTTAAGTCAATTATTCTATTCCTATGCCTACATCCTTGCCTAGTGTGCCTACATTTACATATTCTATCATGACTACTTCCACACAAAATGTTGATCCTACACATGTTAGTCAAGCAGGCAACCTTGTTAATCAAAATTCTTATATAGCTCCTTTCACGAGTCTTCCATTTGTATCCCAATCGTCTCCCATACCAAAATATAATAGTGTTCCACCTCCCTGCTCTCAACCTTTGCCTACATACAACAATTTTACTCTATCACAATCCGATATGTCCAATTTTAATCCATCCACCAAAGCAACCATCAATAACTTAGCCCAAACTATTTCATCCCTACTACAACAATTGACTTCCATTACCCAATCCAATTTTAATGTGCCCACATTTGATGTAGTGAGCCCATTATCTAATGCCATTGTTCCTGCTATCCCTCCTAAACATATGGAAGTCCCTCAAATGGAGTTGTACAATGGAAAAAGTGATCCTTGACTAATGTGAAAACATTTCAAACTTTGTGTACTAACTTTGCTCATGACCAAAGACTTATGGCTAAATTGTTTACTCAAACCTTTAAGGATAAATCTTTGCAATGGTATTATTCTTTGCTTCCTTATTCTATTACACCATTTCAACAATTAGCTAATTATTTTATTCAACAATTTCACAATAACATTGGTTCTAAGATTACTTTGATTGATTTGATTCATTGTACGAAAGGAGTTAAAGAGAAAGTGACTGATTTTATTGGTAGATATAATCATTTGTATTCTCAAATTACTTATCCTATGCCTGATCAAGATGTTCAAAGAATTTTTATTGCTAATTTACAAAAAGATATTAGGGATAAGCTTCTCTTTTTCGAGTTTACTTTCTTTACGCAGTTGTGTGCAGTGCTTAATAATTATCAGCTTTAAGTGAGTCAATTTGAATCATCTCCTTCAATGGCTCCAGTTGATAAGAATGAGAGTGATCAACAATCTTTTGTGAAGTTTAAACCGAACAAGGGATACTCAAGTGGTAGCCACGACATTAGGTGTGGCCCCTTTATCCAAATACTTTAGAAAATAATTTATTCCTCTTTCCGAGTCTTTGCATACCATAATGTTGAAATTGATAAATAATAATGTGTTTAAACTTCCTCTCATCAAGCCAATTTATACCTCCAAACCTTTGCCATCTTATCATGACCCCAAATACTTTTTCCAATATCACCGTCAACTCGATCATGATCTTGAAAAGTGTTATACGTTAAGGAGTAAGATTTAAGAATTCATTGATAACAATACCATATCTGTAGTTGGTGTGAATGACAAAGGAAGCAAATCTATAGCTCCTCCTAATCAAAACCTCCAAATCTTTACAAATTCTTTGTCCTCCCATTCTACTATTGTGGTTGAGTCTGAGCCTCTTGCATATTCTCCTAATGACCTTGGCGTTGAGTCTAATTATATTTTAAATCTTGTTGACAAACCCATTCTAAAGATCTATGCATTATCTTTGATCCTAGTGAGACTATTGATGCACTTGATGGCCCATTATACATTATTGCAAAGATAAAAGACATACTCTTAGGAGGGGTGCTCATTGATCTAGTGCGTATGGTGAATGTGATCAATGAAGAATATCTCTATACTTTACAATTGCATCAAGTAACATATGATAAATCTAATGTAGTGGTCAAGGTGTATGATTGTTTCTCTTGCCATACTATTGGTTCTATTACTCTTCTTGTGAGGTTGATACTAAGTGCTTAGATGTGAATTTTACTATCATTCCTAGATCAGATCAATTTCATGTGAAATTGGGACATCCTTGGCTCTCTTCCATGAAAGCGATCCCTTCTACTATTCATAAATGTCTAAAATTCCCTCATAATGGTGCTATCATAACAATTAATAATAACATGTACCAACCCATGATGATACGTGTAAATCTCACCCTTGATTACTTTTGGCCTAAAAACATTGAGCCTTTTAAGCCTTGAAGTGATGCTCTCTTTCTATCTTATCAAAAGTGGAAAAACGAGATGATCTTATCTTTGAGTAAACCTAGAGACCCTATACCTATTCCTCCTCCTCATGATGGACTTGGTATATTTCCTAGACCTTCTACTCCTATATATGCCACAGTCCCACCTCCTACATCTTACAAAGGAAAGCGCTTGGCATCTCCTATTTCTCAACCTAGTATACCTTCTCCCATTCTTCCCCCTTTAAAGGAAGAAAAAAACCTATGTCCATTGATCCTCAACCTTCACAACCCTTGGCTAAAACTAAAAGAAACTGTTGTGCAAGAGAACGCCAATGAAGACGTTGTGCTAAGGCTCATGAACTTTCTTTTCAAACCACTTCCTTATCAAAGACACCAAATGTTAACGGTCCCATTTTTGCAACCTTCACCTAACCCTAGGGAGAAAGTTCTACCTAAATCACCAAGATTAAAAATGCTTAAAAAAATGATGGTTCATGCTCTTTTCATGTTAGAGATTCTATTTTTATTAATCTGGATGAAGAAATGGATGATGATGTTTTTTCATGCTAGCAATGCTGATTCTAATGATTCCAATTATATGTATGAGCTTGTTGATGTTGAAAATGATTTATCTAAACAATTATCAAAAATGTTAATCCTAGTTCCTAGTGACAGACAAAGTGACTCATCATTAGAGCATGGTCCTTGTTTGGAACTTGCAGTAGCTCCATCTACCATGTTTCAAGTTTCTCCTCTTTCATCTTGTCCACCTTCCCAAAACAATGTTCAACAAGATTGGGAGACAAATGATTTTTTGGATTAGCTTCATTCATATCGTAGACTCTCTACTCTCTTGATTATTTGTAATGTGTTTCCCCAATGATGTGTTATATTAGGTTCTCTTTGGATGACCCTTGTCACTCCATTGGTGCAATGTAATAAAGGGCGAATCTATTGTGGCATTCTTCTATTTGAATTTCAATTATTCTATTTGTTGTCCCTTGTGTAGTCTACTTGGGGATGCTGCAAAGCGTTGAGATCTCTTTTGGTCTCTTCCATGTTGACTCAAAAGACACATGTGCTCTTATTTCATTATGTTTGTGGTTCAACTACCTTTGAGAGATGAGGTCAATTAAATACAAATATTAATGATATACATTATTTATCATAAAAGTTTTAGAATCAAGGATCACTGAGAGGGGGGTGTGAATCAGTGATCTACTAGTTAGCAGATTTTCAAACTTAACTTTAAACCATTAGAAGCAAACAGATGAAACTGCGATGCAGAAACATAAAACAAACAACCACAAGACCATAACACCAGATTTTACGTGGAAACCCAAATGGGGAAAACCATAGTGGGATTTGAACTCACAATATTATTCCACTATGGCCAGTAGAAAAACAATATTACAATATGGGAATGCACAGACATTCAGGCACACTGCTCAATTACAATAACCCGATAGGCTACAACCCTCAGGGAAGTCTCACTGACTTACAAGATAGTTATAGTGATGAATTACAATGATTGAACTCTGAAATAGCATCTACAATGCCTAGATGAGTTCTGGTTGAGTGCTAGATACACTGACTGGAGCACCTTCTTTGTTCTGTCACTAGTACATTCGGAGATGATTTCCGACGGCCGT
This sequence comes from Cryptomeria japonica, assembly GCF_030272615.1. Taxonomy (NCBI): domain Eukaryota; kingdom Viridiplantae; phylum Streptophyta; class Pinopsida; order Cupressales; family Cupressaceae; genus Cryptomeria; species Cryptomeria japonica. The sequence continues at coordinate 137,596,292 of NC_081412.1, read as the reverse complement.
TTGTCGGATTTTTGACGAATTTTCGTCGGAGTGTCGACAAAATCCACCATCAAAAACTCGACGTCGGATTGGTTGATGATGCCATGCCCGTCGGAAATTCGACAATCCAATGGACTCTGCTGATGGTCAAAGAAGTCGTCGGTCGAAATCTTGGTATTCGTCATAATTCCAACGATGATCATTTTTATAAAAAAAATAAATATAAAAGAGCCATCGAAGGAAGGAAGTTCTTTCAATTTGTTTTAAATCCTAAGGGGTTCAGGGTTTAGGTTTTAAGTCGCTTCAATACCTAAGAAAAGCCCTTTTGGTTTCTAATTTGGCGTTACTTTATTCACTTAAGCGATGGGTCCATTTATCATAAAAGTGTTCTCCCCTTGTCATTTACCTAGGCGGTCCCTTTAAATATTTTATTCTTGTTCGCTTTTAATCTGCCTTTTCTAATGTCCGTTGGGCCTTATAAGTATCATGCGACTTTCTGTTGATCTGACGGCCTGCGTTGATTCGTGACCAAAAAGTGCTCGAAACTTAGTTTCCGCGAAGTAGCAAAAGGCGAAGGTGGACCCAGCATATAGGTTTGGAGCAAAGCTAAACACCGATCAAGTTTCATCTAATCGGATGAACAGTGTGGTTTCGTGAGATCAAGTTGAACGTGTTTTAACCTTCACGAAGTGGCGAAAGGGTTTGGCAGGTCCCAGAGATAAGTGGTCTTCTTTGGTTAAAGAATGATTGGGTTGGAAAAAGATCAATGGCTTCTCGTTGTTTCATGGTCAGGAGATGCACGAGCTATACCTTCAGCGAAATAGCGAAAAGGTGGAGTGTCCTGCTAAGAGTGGTAGTAAATATGGTAACCCCAGTTGGCAGTATGTAGTGGGTTCGGGCAAGGTTGTCATAAAAAGAGTAAACAACGAGCAAGTTCTTGAGATCTAACGACTCACGTGAATTCGTGAAGATAAGATGCTAGCAAGTTAGTCATTGCGAAGTAGCGAAAAGGCCGATGGGCCCAAGGGACAGGCATGGCATGAAGTTAAAAGCAGATCAAGTTTGTTTTGATCTAACGGTTCTCATGGTTTTGTGGCTGCAAGCCAAATGATGAATAATGTTTGCGAAGTCACGAAAGACAGGTGGAAATCACATGGAGGAGTGACGTGGCATAACAGCTGCCGCTTTTTTTAGAGCTTTTTGTAGAGCTTGGAAAAAGATCAATGGCTTCTCGTTGTTTCGTGGCTGGGAGATGCACGAGCTATACCTTCAACGAAATAGCGAAAAGGTGGAGGGTCCCGCTAAGAGTGGTAGTAAATGTGGTAACCCCAGTTGGCGGTATGCAGTGGGTCCGGGCAAGGTTGTCATAAAAAGAGTAAACAACAAGCAAGTTCTTGAGATCTAACGGCTCGCATGAATTCGCGAAGATAAGATGCTGGCAAGTTAGTCATTGCGAAGTAGCGAAAAGGCTGATGGGCCCAAGGGACAGGCATGGTATCAAGTTAAAAGCAAACCAGGTCTATTTTGATCTAACGGTTCTCATGGTTTTGTGGCTGCAAGCCAAACGAAGAATAATGTTCGCGAAGTCGCGAAAGCCAGGTGGAAATCACACGGAGGAGTGACGTGACACGTGGTTTAAAAAAGTGGTTGAGGGCCCGCCTAGGTGTAACCGACAGTTATGTGGGATTAGTAAAAGGGAACACGTGGCAGATTAAGGGTGGAACCAAAACGAGTTTCCAGGGCTAATGGCCGACTGCCATGTGGCATTTATTAACCAGATAACAAGTGGTGTAAGTAATTCCTGGATAAAGGGCCCACTTAAAAGGCATTCATCTCAAGATTGATCCAACGCTTCTCATTGTTTCATGACCCAAAGATGCCCGTAGCTTAACCTCAATGAAATGGTGAAAATCGTTAGCCGTCTAGATGAGGCACGGTTAGTTAAAAGGATTGACGGTCTCGATTGGAGTTAAAGGCCGGGTGATTTGAGTTTGATCTAACGCTTGGCGCGGCCTCGCGAAGGAAAAGTGCACGACTGTTAAACTTCACGAAGTGGCGAAAAGGAGGTAGGGCCCGACACTAAAGAAAAGAGATTAAATGGAGATAAAGGCGATGTAAGTTCTCGAGATCCAATGACCATCATTGTTTCGTGAAAGAAAAGAGCATGGGTTTTATGTTCTGCGAAGTAGTGAAAGAGCGAAACAGAGGAAAGACTTAGAGAAATTATGACCCGTTGGAGCCAATTTTGAATTTGATTTGGTGAATTTAATTTTGAAAATAAAGCCGAAGCATGCAGAGTTAATTTCTAAAAACTTAAATGCCAACTTGCCCTTTTCAGTCCGCATCAACTTGATTGCTAAGTATTGTTTCATCAAAGTTTGTTGCAGAGTGATTTTCTTCAGGCGAATAATCAGGTTTCTTGTGCTTTTCTTGATAACTCTTGGTTTGTTCTCAAATACTGCTGTGTGAATTACTTCATTAGAGGTCTGTGCTAGCTTCTAGTGGTATAATTGTTTGACCAGAATGGCACCCAGAAGAGAATTTACAGGGAAAGTGAATTACCAGGACCGAAATATCTGTGATGATTTTTTAGAGCAATTAACCATGTTCACCAATGCTGGGGCTAAGGCCAAAGAGCTAGTACCTAAGAACCCTCATCTAAAAATTAGAGATGGCCTTTATGATAAGGGTAATTGGTTGAGGGACCCTGAAATAGGATTTTCAGGCTTAGGACTCTTCAAAGTCGGTTTTGGGCAAAGGAATTCCCTAGCTCCTTTGAATGGCATATGGGAGCAGGATGTAGGAAAGCTTGTGGTCCCAGGTGTTTTTATGGATGTAGATCTATTAGCCTTGATTGCACAAAATTATGACTCTGTGGCAAGATGCATCAGGAACATAAAGGGATCAGTCTTGATTGAGATAAATGAAGATGAATTCAGGAAAGTGTTTAAACTTAGCGAGTCCTCCAATTTGTTAGAATCTATTGACTTTGAGTCGTTAGCATAGGTTTACAACACACAAAGGGATCATCTTAGAAGTGGCCCATTGTAAGAATTCTTTGTAAAGATAGGGGGGTTAACAGTTGTAGGCCCCAGCACAATGGAACCATTCTCTCTCAACCTATTCACTCTGAGAGCTAAGGGTATGTATTGGGCATTATGCCAGATTTTTGGAGAGGATGCTGAAAAGAACATGCCAACCCCATTATATGTTAATGATTGCACAAATTCTAAACCCCTCCCAAGCAATAACATTTGATTATGCCTCATACCTTGTTGATGCAATTCATAAAGGGCTAGTAGGAATAAAAAATGGTAAGGTGGATAGGCCATATGGATGGTACTCCGTGTTAATGCATATGTTTCTGTTCAAAGGGGCTGATTATTTTGGAAAGGAGATGGACTTGATTAAGGTCAAGGATAAAGAGGAGATGCCAGTACAATTGTGGAGTACTGTTCTATCTTGGGATAGAGAAGATGCAAGTTATTTAAATTTTGATAGATGCTTTGAATCTAAAATTAGGATTCTTCTATGCAGAGAAAACCCTAGAATTACTAAGGCTCTTTTGGAGTTTCTCAGACCAAAGGAGTTTGCAGAGGATATCAAGATTGTTCACAATTGGGAAGACATATATTTGTACCCTGTGTCTACTATTTTTAGAGTGTTTGGATTTAGAGGCACCCCCTTTTTACTACCCTATCAGGTCCCATTGAAGATAGGGATTGCAGAAGTCCTGAGACAAATTGGGGGAGTACAAGAAGCAGAGCTAACCAATAGAGGTAAAGGGACTATTTTCCCAACTATTACCATGGCTCATCATTTTGTGATCACTAAGGGTGGATGGAGATTTTTTGAAGAATTCTTTAAGCCATATAGGTTGTCTACTGTAGTGTCAAGATTTGTAGACCCCGAGGATTTTTTCAATGGCATGTTCAGAAAAAGAGCAGTGTGTAGAGGTAGGCCACATCAATTTCAGTTCCCAGAAGATCTGATTAGAAATGAATTCAACTTAGATGAGAAAGAACTAAGGAAGGAGAAGTGGGTGGCATATAAGAAAGCCCTTGATTTTATCCATCAATTTGACACTGGCTATGACCCCTTTTCTAGCTTCAATCCATTTGAGGAGAAAATAAAATTCTTGATTTTTTATTTTGAAGATCTCATGCAGACCTTAAAAGAAAAGAGGGAGGCCATAATGCAAAATGAGCCTGATAAGGCTAAGATGGTATTGGATAAGCTTTCCTTTGCTAGAGATATCCCACGTGGTGACTATGTAATGCACAAATGGTCAAAGTACACTATGATAATGCCAGTGACAGGTGAGCCTTCAACTTCAAAAGGGAAGAGGAAAATTGAAGATGTCATTGGCATCCAGGATTCCCCTAAGAAGCATAGAGTGGGAAAGGAAATTGAAACTGATGAGCCTCAATATTCTCCATCTCAGTCTCCTATCCACATTGGAGATGAACAAGCTGTGGCTGAACAATTATTGCAGTTAGGGAGTCTTGGTGAGATTTCCTATACCTATGAGGAGACCCAAGAGGGGATGCCCGAAGAGCCACCTAATGCTGAAATGGATTTGACTGATGGTGAGTTAAAGGGCCAAGAAATGGACCTTACTATTAAGCAAGCTAGTGAAGAATTCCTAGCTGACAGTAATTTTGTCACATCAGGAGCTTTTATACAGTTTCTATGGAAGAAAAATATTGATCAATTCAAGACTAGATGTGAACAGAGGAAAAGTGAACAACCTCTTAAAAATACAACTCAGGTAGAAGAAGAGGTTAAGCAAGAAATGATGGAGGAGTCAAAGCAATCACCCCTGAGAAAGGAAGATAAATGGTAGCAAAGGCCGGTGTGTTGATTCTCCCTGAATGGGATATAGCTGATGCCTTAGTGCTTGATGCAGCGGGGAAAAAAACAAAGCCTATGGAAGGAGTGACATTCAACAAAGATAATGTTGCTCTTGTCATGTGGTCTTTAAAGAAGGATGAAAATAAAAGAAGGAAGGATGCATCATATTCTAGCCTCTTAGGAGGCATGATAGTTAAAAGAGTCCAAGACATAGGGGTAGTGGAAGCTACAAGCATAGTCCTAGAGACTGCAAAATTTAGTGTTACGGTGGCAGAGAAAGAGGCACAAGAAAAGGCTAATCTCCAATTGAAGTTGGAGACTATTTTAAAAGCTTACAATGATGCTAAAGAAGGAATAGCCAACAAAGACAACATAATTGCTAGACTCTAGAGTCAATTGGCAGGTCAATATCATCTCGGTGAATCTTCTACACTCATGATAGCCTCCTTTCTAGCAAGACCCCCTCCTACTAGTCCCATCATTGAATATCCCCCTTCTCCTATGCCTTCTAGTTCCCAATTACCTAAAAATGTCCAACATGAGTTGGAAAAATTGAAACAAGCGCAGACATTGTATGCAAACAAATATGAGGAGAAGGTGAAAGCCACCATCTTGAAGTTTGCTAACTCAGTCAAAACCTCCAATGTATACATAAATATGAAGAGGATTATTGAGATTTTGATCAAATTGAGAGAAGAAGAAGCCACTTTGGAACCAATCCTGAATAAGTGGGTGCCTAGAGGTAAAGAGTTAGAGCTCATGTGTTCTTCCCATGCAGATGCAGAAGAGAATGACAATCTAAGGTCCACATGTGAGTTTATAAAAGAGATGAATATTCTTTCAGTAGAAGGAGCAAGTATAAAAAGAAAAGCCCAACTTTATAGGAAAGAATATTCAAATCATAAATTTGAAATGTTTCTAGGAGGTTTCATTGGTCCTATCCAGCTAAAGGAAGAGAAGACTTGGTTAAAGGAGGTGGACCATAATTTGTCCCTAAGGATAAATCAAATTATTAGTACTGATGACACATCCTTTTTTGTCCAAACAATTGAGGAAATTGAAAAAGTGAAATCTCATTATGGTTTCATAGAAACAAAGATTGGGCATGTACGAGTCACTTGGAAGCGGCTAGAAGATATGAAACAGAAGATTGCTAGTTTTACTTGGCCTAGTGATGATGTGTATCAGGAGTGGAAAGATAAGTATATGGGACAGAAAGAAGATGCTCGGGAGCAGTTACAGGAGGTTGCAACAGAACAACAAGCAGAGGAAGCCACAGATGCTGAAAAGGACTTATAACTGCTTCTTGAAAATGACCGGTTGTTTGTAACAAACTTTCTTTTGAAGGGTCCAAAGCTTGTATGCATCCATATTATTATAAATGGATACCAGGACTCCTAAAAAAACAATCGCAAGTAATTGTGAGAAAATGCTGCAGAATTTATCTGAGCCTTTTTCTAGTTTTATGGAGAATACTCTGAGTTTTGTAATATTTTCTCAAAATTAATATCAATATATAGACTAGAAATAGTGTATATACATAAATGTGCATAGCAGTCATAGGGCAACTCATGTCAAATGTGCAACTCAATACAACAAATAATCTTAGTTTGTAGCCCTATAGCATCATAATGCAGTCCTTGACCAAGTATGCATACAAGAAACATCTAGTTCTATTAACACACAAGCATCAAAGTCAGAGGTTATGACAACTAGTGAAAAACATTAAGAACAAAAAGTTTAGTCTCAAGAATTAGGAGTTGTAATAAAAAAACTTACAAGGATGAGGCATATTCATAACTTTTGCAGTCCCACCTTGGATATCAACACTAGAAGCAACTCATATTGTTCGTGTAAAGACAAGACAATATGGGAGTTCATTATACCCAACAACTCATGGTGTTTTTGTTCGTGTTGGCTTTGTTGGACCGTGCAATTAAGATTCAATATACATTATTCAATAAGATTAACTGTGCAACATAATGAAATATTGAAAAGTGTGTTACCTTGTTGAGCTTCACTTGGTTTCGAGAATAGTTTAATATTATCTACTTAATAGGGCCAACCATGTGAAGGTGGAAGCTCATTTGGCCCCTCCCCCCCCCCCCCTAACATCACTCTAAATTCCCCGTTAACATCTTATAACATTCATTCATTAATTCTTTCTACCATTAATAAAATATAGCATTCATTCATTAATATCACATAACGTTCATTAACACATAACATTGATTAACATTAATTAACATGCAACATTCATCAATATTAATTAACACATATCATCCATAGCCATTAATTAGCACATAATTACATTCACTAACACATAAAAATCAGTCATTATCAAATAAGTTAGATTACAATCATTTCTTTCTTTGTTTTTTCTTTGAAGCTATGAAAAGACTAAGTGGAACATCGGTGTCTTCATCATTTCCCCCCTCTGCAGATGTTCCACCAACTGCTCGTGATCTCAATGTATGCCTAGTCCTATACTGAGGACGAGGACACTGAAGTGGAGGGGGGTCCTCTGCAATAACAAAGAAATGGGTTAAATTCAATTTTTTTTTTAAATTATTGTTACAAGTATTTCATTAATTTGGAGAACATAATTGTTGTGCTCTTTACTTAATGGGGCCACATCATTTTGTGTAGCCTCAACCTCAACATGCTGAACACCACGGTTCTCTTCACCTGAGTGGGGGACATCACGTTCTTGAGGTTGTGTACCCAGATCATGCTCCACTTGCTCACCACCGACTACATGCTCTAAAATATTAACAAGAAAGGTTACATTAATTACTACTCTAATTACAAATTAAGATGTTTAATTATATTAATAGCTAAATAAATAAATTTGAATAGCAAATGAATACCTCCACTACTGGGATGCACATCCGGACCTTCATGTGCAGGTGGTGTTTCACAATTAGCATGCTGCATTCCAATGACATGCACATTGTTATCATTGCTTGCTTATTTAAAACAAATATAGTCACTTTATGTTGGAACTCAACATCAATTAGATTATTGGTAAAGTATTCAATTTGAAACAACTTCCATTTACCATATTTACCTGTGTGACGGATGCAATCGGATGTTGTGTATGCCCACTCAATTCTCGTAGCCGATTAGCCATGGCTGAATAGCCTTGCTGGTAGGCAATTCTCTTGTCATCTTCTGTGGGCGCTCTATTGAATTCAGAGCCCTGCATTTTTGCTTGGTACCGTGAATTTTGCTTGCATTGTTTGATAAAAAAAAAACGTTTGCAATTTATTAATATTTTGAGACAATATGGGAGTTTACATGAGATACTTACAATTCGTGCAACAAGTTTCATGTAACCACCAGAGCCGAGTTTGTGTTGCCCTTGCTTTTCTTGCATTGCCTTGGTTGCCTTTGATGTGTCACTCAGTCTATAAATTTTTTGAAATATGTTAGATTATATAAATATAAAGAGTAATTAATTAGTACATAATTACATTCTTAATAGTATCCCGTACCTTCTTCTGGTGTCTACTGGTGTATTTCCTTTTTTCCTTTCAATTCTCTCCTTGGCATCCAAAATCAGGTCCTTCCACTCCCTCTCTGGAATCATGGGGGGACACTCATACTTTAGGTTCCTCTCCAAATGGGTCTTGTATTGGTCCCTCACATACTTTAGATATGTGCCAGCTTTTTCAAGGAGCTTGATTTTGTCAAAGGTGTCATTTCCAAACCACTCAACCATTTGGTTTGTCAATTCATCTTTTAACCTTTTTTCTTGGTCATTCCACCTTTTAAAGAAAAAACAAACCTGTTAGATTCAGAAATGAATTGAAGCTACATTTATTACACTTCAAGAAATGCATCAAAGGAAAAGTATTCTAGCAATAATATGAAATCAAAAGTGGATAAGGGTTAGTTCACATATGATGTACCACCTTTTACATATGGTGGGCCCAAATATCTGCAATGCAATGTCACTAAGATGTTTATAGAAAATATCATTGCCTGCAAAAAATTCATGTGATCAATATTAGTCCAAAACGAGTGATCATAAAGTAAATTACAATTAGAGTATATATATGTGTAGGAGAAAAAGTGACACTAAGCAAACATGCCCTAATCTCACTTTCAACCACACACTTGTGGAATACGAAAGAGCCTAGAGGTATCACACAATTGGCTACTTCTTTTTGTGGAAGAGAGAGCCAACGGCTACCTATTAGGATTTCTATTCCTTTGTTGTAATTGAAAGATAAAATAATGCAAGTTCAATCCCTAACCCCAAAGTGCAAGTATGAACTAATAACAAGATTTGCAGAATTGAACTTAAATAATGGAAAGCGGAAAGCTGTAAACACAAGGACAAGACAAGAATGTAAATGCGTACCCGGTGTTAAAATCTGAGTGAAAATGTTCGGGACGGGGGCGCGGGCGCCACTGTCCTGATTCTGCCCCTGAAACTGCTCTGGAAACTACTGTTTTGCACTCTGGAAAAGTTGTCAAAAATGCTGAAAATGCTGTCTGTCAGGAGGACCAGGGCACCCAGCGCCCCTGTCCCAGGGACCAGGGCGCCCAGCGCCCCTGTCCTGGCAGGACCAGGGCGCCCCACGCCCCTGTCCTGGTCTTTTGCTCCGAAACTGGGTGTGTGGTTCCGTCTCCGTCTGCTTCTTTCGGATCTGTAACTTGCGGCGTCGTCTGAATCCCAAAATCTGCACTTATATTTGAAAGAGGTGTTTGGGCGGCTATATAGGGTTTTGCCTTAGTCAAACCCCTGCTTCGGTGATTTCCACCTCCACGAATAGCCAAGTTGTATTGTAAAATGTATTGTGTGTGCAGACCTAGTGTGTGTGCAAGGTCCTTAAATGCAAGAAAGAAAACTAGAGCAACCTAGAAAGTAAACCCTAATTGCTTGTAAATGATAATGTAAATGCTCTAAATCAAGATGCAAAGTGATCTAAAGCATGAATAAAGGATATATTGAAGCTTATGCAAAGACATGAAAACAACATGAAATCATACCCAGCCCTCAAGGGAGGAGTACAAGCCAATCTTCAGTCGGTAATCTCCTATTGTTCTTCAATGTCTCCCAAGCCCTAAATGAATGAAATTGATGAATGCTTGATGGATGGATGTTGAATGTTATTGAAGTCTTCAAAGATCTACTCTTTCGCTGCATATGAGGTTCCTCAAAATGAAAATCAGATCCTTTCAAATGAAGAAAGAGAGCTCTTATATATGAAACCCTAGGTCTTAATTTCGACTTTTGGCCAACCTAGAGATTGAATATCCCGCCAATTTCTTGGGGTTAATCTTTATTTTATGATTGGGTCGTGCTCCTAAAATTTTGAGAAAAATGTCCGGGACCATGTGCATGCCGGGCGCCATGGTCTCGACAACTTTTCACCAAATTTTCAGGGCCGTCGGATATGATGATTTTAGAGAGAATCCCAAAGTTACAGCTGATTTCGAGATGTTTTGACCCCCGAAATCAAGCCCCCAAGTTCAAAATAGGACCTAATTAGGGTTTTTGATTAAATGATGTATTGGAAGAATAAAATGAAAGGGGCACACTTTAATGAAAGGGCCCAACTTTATGATGTGGGAGATGATGAAATAGAACCTTAGACCTAATTAATTTAATTAATTAAGTGCTAAAGGGGAAATGCAATGCAAAATACAAAATGCGCCAAGGCGGGTGCTAAACTAGGTGTGAAATTGTACAACCCTAGCAAGTGCGTACAATTTACGACGCTACATTTAGCCCCCACTTTAGCGGTCATATGAACACTACGTGCATATGCAAGCTAAAGTATAGAAAAGTAAACATTATTTGAAAAAGGATATATCCATAAGTCTGTCGAACGAAGCCCCCAGCGGTATCTGCAGTACACAGTTAGGAACCACACCCTACAAAACACACGTTAGATCACAAAATCACCTAATGCTTACTAAGGAAGGTGATGAAAATTCGAGGGTAGCTATATGCCCCCCCCTGTTTCGGCTTGCTAATTTTAGTGAGTTGAAACAGGGTATCATGTTTACCACTTCGAATTATTAAAGAATATTGATGACAAATGCTCACAAGAAGATTTGATATGAGATCAAAAACTAATGGAGAATCATTTGGTAAGAAAGAGGACTAAACCTCAATTCCAACACAACAAAGAGTGTGAGGATTTGAGAGCTTTCTAACACAAGATGAAGGATGTAAATAGAAACAAAATGCAAAGAGAAGAAAAGAAAGGAAAAAGCATGAATACACACATTGGTGATCCATGAGAAGAATAATGAGAGAGAAAAACATGGACTTCTCGCCCCTAGATCTTGTCTAGGTGATCCATGTGAAAAAGGACATGGAAAACTAGCCCCTAGAGTCTGTCTAGGTGATCCATGTAAGGGAGGAGAGTGAGAAAGTCTAGCCTTATGCCGCTAGTTCCACTCAACCTCATGCATGTGTGTGTAAGGGAGGTTAGAAGCACCTCATAGGAGTCTATGCCCGAGTATGCTACAACCTGTATATGTATAGTACAAAAGCGTGACATCTCGCTCTAAGAGTCTGTGCTCTGGTTCCGAGAATAATCACCTTGCATAAAAGAAAAATGGAGACATCTCGCTCTAAGAGTCTATGCTCTGGTTCCGAGAATGACCCATTGCTCAAAAAGTGTAATGTTTATGTCATAAGAAAAGTAGAACAAGGATACCTACCTTCATCACACAAGAAGATACCCCAAAAATGCAACAATGTCATAGATCCAAGCAAGAGAGTTCTGCACTCCTTAAGCAAGGATAAGATAGTTGAAAAGGGATATCTTGTAGTATGTGTAAAGGAGATCCTTAGAGGAGAAGAGATATTTGTACAAAAGACACCTATCCCTGAGAGAAATTATCTTAGACAAATATAACATCTTCTAGAATAAGACAAAGAAGAGAATAAGAATGCAATACTTCCTTCTTTTGTGAGGTGAAAGTGATTCTTAATGAAGGATGACGCTCTTTTTAACCCAATTGGGAGAGTGAATTCATTATGGATGTATTTTACCAAGTGCAAAAGAGGTTGTAGTCAAGGACTTACACCTCTTGTAAGAGAGAATCCTTGAACAAACAACAACAAATGCGTACAAGGCATAACATCAAGTAATAAAGTCCACACCATCCACAAAATAGGAAAAAGTGGATCCTTAGATAAAAATAAGGAAAGATCATTGCCTCCCAAGGATAAGGACAATGAGAAGGACTTACACAATCTTCTAGGGAGAGATTTGGACATAAGCAAAAGAAGAGATGTATGAAATCATTCTTGTCCCCATAGGAACAAGAAAATTAGGCTATTATGTTGCTTCAAAAAATATGATTGCACTTGAAATTGTACCATCATGAATGACAATGAGCCCCCAGTAAATGAGCTACCAATGTCACATAATGATGAGCAACATAATAGCCATTAATGTTATTTAAAGACATGATAGACTAAATGAGGTATTTGAATATGACATGCTAAATGCTCAACTATAAGTGAGATCAAAAACATGTATAAAGTGATAAAAATTGAAGAAGAAAAGTCACAAGAAATCTTAGAAGAGGGATGAGTGTAATTTATTAGAGCCTTATCCCTAGAGGAAAGGACTTTATGATGAATAGGAGATAAAGATTCATAAGTGGATTTAGAAATTTGAGGGGATTCATAAAGAGATTTGTTCATTGCCAAGATTTCCTTATGAGGGGAATGAGAGTTGATAGAAGTAGAAGATGATTTAGTTGAAGTGAGATCATCATCACTACTAAATATAGCATTCACATTGAGAGATGGTATTTTAGATGCTTTGGTACGTTTGCAGGGATTATAGCCGAGTCCAAAGGCATAATTGTGAAAATTAGTCTCTAGAGGAACTTTTATCCCTTGTTCATGAGCGCCACAACCATTTCCATGATACCCATGCTTAGCAAAAATGCGAAAACCACGACCATAACGATCAGCCATTTCAGGAAGAGAAGGTGGTTTTTCATAAGACAAAGAATCAAACTCTTCATAATTAGAGGTGTGAGGAGAAGAAGTTTGAGAAGCGGCCACAAAATTATTGCTCATAGGTTCAGGTAAGATTGATTGATTTTTAGTTTCTTCCTTCTTTTTATCTTTAAACTCTCTAGGAGGAACCCTATACTCACCTACAAAGGTGGGATTAAAGTCAAGAGATCCCCAATCATCTTTTGCGAGAACCTTCTCAGGATCAAAAGCTTTTTTATGCGTATATTCAAGTCGAGAAGGATCTTCTTCAGGAGCCTCAGACTCATCCAAAGAATTTTGATTATCAGAGGGTAAGGATTCATCCATAGGTATCTTGTTTAACAAGCCATCGCTAGAAGAGGAAGGCTTAGAAGAACTCCCTTTGGAAGTAGATGTTTGCAAACAAGATTGAAAATTAGTATCACCTATCAAGGTATATGTCTTATTGTTGTAAATAAATTTAACTTGTTTATGCAATGTAGAGGGGACAACTTGCATACTGTGAATCCAAGGTCTCCCTAATAACAAGTTGTATGTTAGATTTCCCGACATAACATTGATAGGAGTAGGCAAAGTAACAGGTCCCACTGTGATGGGTAAGGTGATAATACCTAATGAAGACTTAGCCACATTATCAAAGCCTCGAATGGGATGAGAGTCAGGCTCAATAAGGGATGTATCCACATTCATCTTATGCAATAGATTAATGCTACACACATTAAGGCCAGAGCCATTATCTACCAGTGTTCATCTTATAGCAGTGTCATTTATGATAACCACAATCATCAAGGGATCATATTGATGTTGAATTTCACTAGTAGGCAACTCATCTTGGGTAAACACAATTTGAGCTTTAGGATTCATCACAGAGTTAACCAAAGACACTATATTACTAGATGTATTAGGTGGAGGAACATTCAAATCTTTCAAGGCATCTTGTAACATTCCATGATGAGCGGAAGAAGCTTGGATCAAATCCCAAAGGGATATCTTAGCAGGGGTAGCTTTAAGTTGTTCTATGAGATCATATTCCTTACCAAGAACTTGTGAAATACGTGGAGCTTGGGGAAGAATAGGTTGGGAAGGAGGAAGTGAAGTTGGGATAACTGGAGGAGGATTAGGTTGCCTATTGTTTCTAGTATTATAAGTATGGGCAACCGCATGATAACTCTCTCTAGTCAATTGCTTAGCATACTCATAAGGGCTCTTAGAGGAATAACCTCCTTGCATAGTAATAACAGGTTTCTTAGGAGTGCAAAAAGAATCATTAGCATAACCACCTTGAACCACTAAGATAGGCTTATTTAAAGGTTGAGAATTTTGAGAAGGACAAGCACCTTGGACAGTGAAGAGAGGTTTGTTAGGTGTCTCATTCACATGTATCAAATTGATTGAGGATGGTTTAGAGGAATGAACAAAAGTGTTGGAAGAATTATTGATAGTCTTCTCTTGCACTAAAATCTTATCACGGATCAAATCAATTTTAGGAGAGAGACAAGGGATAGGCATTGATGTTCTAGTAGGAAGAGTAATACTAGGAAAGGTCATATCATCCTCTATCATGAAAGGATCTACATGGGGAATAAAATCTCTAGGAGAAGGATCAACATTACTCTCTAAAGTCTCACTTTTGAGAGGGAGATCTTTGAAAGAGATGTTAACCATCTTGCTTTGAACTAGGGTTTCCTTATGAGTAGAACCAAGTTGAGGAGAGGGAGATGCTTTATTTTTAGAGGGAGAATAATTGAGATTCAAGGAAGGAGAGAAACTATCAAGGGAGTTTCCAATATTGATTTCATCCCCTTTGGCTAGGGGTAGAGAATAATCTATACCTTCTTCTAATGGTTCATCCCAAATAGTGAAGTTGTTGAAAGGAATGTTTGAAGCATTGTCAATTTTGGGAGAGGAGATAACATTGTTTATTAATTCTGCATCCTTAGGAGGGAGAGCATCAATAGATGTGTTAAACTCATCCTCTTTCCTCAAAATATGTTCAATAGGGGATAGAGAATTAAGGAAATTGCTTATTATTTCATCTTCTTTCTCTAAGGGATGCTTATGGGTAAGACCAAATTTAGGAGAAGGGTAAGCATTTACCATTAATTCATCATCTCTAGTGGGAATTTTGTTGGAAAAGGAAAGGCCATCACTAGGAAATGTAGGGATAATGTCATCTTCTTGCACAAAAGGATCCTTATTCAACAAAGCATGATCATATCTATTAAAAGGTTTATCTTTTGATTCAAAAGGAGATATCTCTTCATAGAGGGGATCATTGAAAACAACCATGTTACTAGATTTAGTGGAAGAGCTGATAGGAATGTACCCTTGAGAGGAATCATTCGACTTATCTTTCTCATCACAACGAAATGGCATAGTAACAATGTTTATGAGTTTTTGGTAAAATGAAGGTTTGGTATATTTAGGTTTCAAAAATTCATCTAAAGCTTCATCTAACTCATAATCATCACAAATATGAACATCTTGCAAATAAAAATATGACATTTTGAAATTGCATAAAATTTTAAACACACAATGCAAAGAAACACACTTTTTTTTTTTTTTTTTCTTAATGAAAATGAAATGAAAACACACTAAATCTAGATCTAGATCTAACAAATGCAATGCAAGAGGAAGCAATGATAGATTCACGTCGGGTTCACCAAAATGTGTAGGAGAAAAAGTGACACTAAGCAAACATGCCCTAATCTCACTTTCAACCACACACT